>NC_134445.1:1200000-1807892 GCF_030867145.1 Opisthocomus hoazin
CGCACAGAGGCACAGAGAATGGGGCTGCTTGCTTGTCTTGCCACCTCAAACTTCAAACGTAGCATGGAAAAGTTGGTGTCCCAGCCAGGCTCCTTTCGCAGCCCTGCTCCGAAAGTGCGAACGTCTGCAGATAGCTGGCAGGCAGAAGGGGCTAGCCTGGAAAGCTGTTGCTCAGCCTCATCTGCCCATGGCACTGTTCGCATAGAGGCACAGAGAATGGGGCTCCTTGCTTGTCTTGCCACCTCAAACTTCAAACGCATGCTGGGAATGGTGGTGTCCCTGCCAGGCTCCTATCACAGCCCTGCTCCGAAAGTGCGAACGTCTGCAGATAGCTGGCAGCCAGAACGGGCTAGCCTGGAAAGCTGTTGCTCAGCCTCATCTGCCCATGGTAGTGCTCGCACAGAGGCACAGAGAATGGGGCTGCTTGCTTATCTTGCCACTTGAAACTTCAAACGTAGCCTGGGAAAGTTGGTGTCCCAGCCAGGCTCCTTTCGCAGCCCTGCTCCGAAAGTGCGAACGTCTGCAGATAGCTGGCAGGCAGAAGGGGCTAGCCTGGAAAGCTGTTGCTCAGCCTCATCTGCCCATGGCACTGTTCGCACAGAGGCACAGAGAATGGGGCTGCTTGCTTGTCTTGCCACCTCAAACTTCAAACGTAGCATGGAAAAGTTGGTGTCCCAGCCAGGCTCCTTTCGCAGCCCTGCTCCGAAAGTGCGAACGTCTGCAGATAGCTGGCAGGCAGAAGGGGCTAGCCTGGAAAGCTGTTGCTCAGCCTCATCTGCCCATGGCACTGTTCGCATAGAGGCACAGAGAATGGGGCTCCTTGCTTGTCTTGCCACCTCAAACTTCAAATGTAGCCTGGGAAAGTTGGTGTCCCAGCCAGGCTCCTTTCGCAGCACTGCTCCAAAAGTGCGAATGTCTGCAGATAGCTGTCAGCCAGAAAGGGCTAGCCTGGAAAGCTGTTGCTCAGCCTCATCTGCCCATGGCAGTGCTCGCACAGAGGCACAGAGAATGTGGCTGCTTGCTTGTCTTGCCACCTCAAACTTCAAACGTAGCCTGGGAAAGTTAGTGTCCCAGCCAGGCTCCTTTCGCAGCCCTGCTCCGAAAGTGTGAACGTCTGCAGATAGCTGGCAGGCAGAAGGGGCTAGCCTGGAAAGCTGTTGCTCAGCCTCATCTGCCCATGGCACTGTTCGCATAGAGGCACAGAGAATGGGGCTCCTTGCTTATCTTGCCACTTGAAACTTCAAACGCATGCTGGGAATGGTGGTGTCCCTGCCAGGCTCCTATCACAGCCCTGCTCCGAAAGTGCGAACGTCTGCAGATAGCTGGCAGCCAGAACGGGCTAGCCTGGAAAGCTGTTGCTCAGCCTCATCTGCCCATGGTAGTGCTCGCACAGAGGCACAGAGAATGGGGCTGCTTGCTTATCTTGCCACTTGAAACTTCAAACGTAGCCTGGGAAAGTTGGTGTCCCAGCCAGGCTCCTTTCGCAGCCCTGCTCCGAAAGTGCGAACGTCTGCAGATAGCTGGCAGCCAGAAGGGGCTAGCCTGGAAAGCTGTTGCTCAGCCTCATCTGCCCATGGCACTGTTCGCACAGAGGCACAGAGAATGGGGCTGCTTGCTTGTCTTGCCACCTCAAACTTCAAACGTAGCATGGAAAAGTTGGTGTCCCAGCCAGGCTCCTTTCGCAGCCCTGCTCCGAAAGTGCGAACGTCTGCAGATAGCTGGCAGGCAGAAGGGGCTAGCCTGTAAAGCTGTTGCTCAGCCTCATCTGCCCATGGCACTGTTCGCATAGAGGCACAGAGAATGGGGCTGCTTGCTTGTCTTGCCACCTCAAACTTCAAATGTAGCCTGGGAAAGTTGGTGTCCCAGCCAGGCTCCTTTCGCAGCACTGCTCCAAAAGTGCGAATGTCTGCAGATAGCTGTCAGCCAGAAAGGGCTAGCCTGGAAAGCTGTTGCTCAGCCTCATCTGCCCATGGCAGTGCTCGCACAGAGGCACAGAGAATGTGGCTGCTTGCTTGTCTTGCCACCTCAAACTTCACACGTAGCCTGGGAAAGTTAGTGTCCCAGCCAGGCTCCTTTCGCAGCCCTGCTCCGAAAGTGCGAACGTCTGCAGATAGCTGGCAGGCAGAAGGGGCTAGCCTGGAAAGCTGTTGCTCAGCCTCATCTGCCCATGGCACTGTTCGCATAGAGGCACAGAGAATGGGGCTCCTTGCTTGTCTTGCCACCTCAAACTTCAAATGTAGCCTGGGAAAGTTGGTGTCCCAGCCAGGCTCCTTTCGCAGCACTGCTCCAAAAGTGCGAATGTCTGCAGATAGCTGTCAGCCAGAAAGGGCTAGCCTGGAAAGCTGTTGCTCAGCCTCATCTGCCCATGGCAGTGCTCGCACAGAGGCACAGAGAATGTGGCTGCTTGCTTGTCTTGCCACCTTAAACTTCAAACGTAGCCTGGGAAAGTTAGTGTCCCAGCCAGGCTCCTTTCGCAGCCCTGCTCCGAAAGTGTGAACGTCTGCAGATAGCTGGCAGGCAGAAGGGGCTAGCCTGGAAAGCTGTTGCTCAGCCTCATCTGCCCATGGCACTGTTCGCATAGAGGCACAGAGAATGGGGCTCCTTGCTTATCTTGCCACTTGAAACTTCAAACGCATGCTGGGAAAGTTGGTGTCCCTGCCAGGCTCCTATCACAGCCCTGCTCCGAAAGTGCGAACGTCTGCAGGCAGCTGGCAGCCAGAACGGGCTAGCCTGGAAAGCTGTTGCTCAGCCTCATCTGCCCATGGCAGTGCTCGCACAGAGGCACAGAGAATGGGGCTGCTTGCTTATCTTGCCACTTGAAACTTCAAACGTAGCCTGGGAAAGTTGGTGTCCCAGCCAGGCTCCTTTCGCAGCCCTGCTCCGAAAGTGCGAACGTCTGCAGATAGCTGGCAGGCAGAAGGGGCTAGCCTGGAAAGCTGTTGCTCAGCCTCATCTGCCCATGGCACTGTTCGCACAGAGGCACAGAGAATGGGGCTGCTTGCTTGTCTTGCCACCTCAAACTTCAAACGTAGCATGGAAAAGTTGGTGTCCCAGCCAGGCTCCTTTCACAGCCCTGCTCCGAAAGTGCGAACGTCTGCAGATAGCTGGCAGGCAGAAGGGGCTAGCCTGGAAAGCTGTTGCTCAGCCTCATCTGCCCATGGCACTGTTCGCATAGAGGCACAGAGAATGGGGCTGCTTGCTTGTCTTGCCACTTGAAACTTCAAATGTAGCCTGGGAAAGTTGGTGTCCCAGCCAGGCTCCTTTCGCAGCACTGCTCCAAAAGTGCGAATGTCTGCAGATAGCTGTCAGCCAGAAAGGGCTAGCCTGGAAAGCTGTTGCTCAGCCTCATCTGCCCATGGCAGTGCTCGCACAGAGGCACAGAGAATGTGGCTGCTTGCTTGTCTTGCCACCTCAAACTTCAAACGTAGCCTGGGAAAGTTAGTGTCCCAGCCAGGCTCCTTTCGCAGCCCTGCTCCGAAAGTGTGAACGTCTGCAGATAGCTGGCAGGCAGAAGGGGCTAGCCTGGAAAGCTGTTGCTCAGCCTCATCTGCCCATGGCACTGTTCGCATAGAGGCACAGAGAATGGGGCTCCTTGCTTATCTTGCCACTTGAAACTTCAAACGCATGCTGGGAAAGTTGGTGTCCCTGCCAGGCTCCTATCACAGCCCTGCTCCGAAAGTGCGAACGTCTGCAGATAGCTGGCAGCCAGAAGGGGCTAGCCTGGAAAGCTGTTGCTCAGACTCATCTGCCCATGGCAGTGCTCGCACAAAGGCACAGAGAATGGGGCTGCTTGCTTATCTTGCCACTTGAAACTTCAAACGTAGCCTGGGAAAGTTGGTGTCCCAGCCAGGCTCCTTTCGCAGCCCTGCTCCGAAAGTGCGAACGTCTGCAGATAGCTAGCAGGCAGAAGGGGCTAGCCTGGAAAGCTGTTGCTCAGCCTCATCTGCCCATGGCACTGTTCGCATAGAGGCACAGAGAATGGGGCTGCTTGCTTATCTTGCCACTTGAAACTTCAAACGTAGCCTGGGAAAGTTGGTGTCCCAGCCAGGCTCCTTTCGCAGCCCTGCTCCAAAAGTGCGAATGTCTGCAGATAGCTGTCAGCCAGAAAGGGCTAGCCTGGAAAGCTGTTGCTCAGCCTCATCTGCCCATGGCAGTGCTCGCACAGAGGCACAGAGAATGTGGCTGCTTGCTTGTCTTGCCACCTCAAACTTCAAACGTAGCCTGGGAAAGTTAGTGTCCCAGCCAGGCTCCTTTCGCAGCCCTGCTCCGAAAGTGCGAACGTCTGCAGATAGCTGGCAGGCAGAAGGGGCTAGCCTGGAAAGCTGTTGCTCAGCCTCATCTGCCCATGGCACTGTTCGCATAGAGGCACAGAGAATGGGGCTCCTTGCTTATCTTGCCACTTGAAACTTCAAAAGCATGCTGGGAAAGTTGGTGTCCCTGCCAGGCTCCTATCACAGCCCTGCTCCGGAAGTGCGAACGTCTGCAGATAGCTGGCAGCCAGAAGGGGCTAGCCTGGAAAGCTGTTGCTCAGACTCATCTGCCCATGGCAGTGCTCGCACAGAGGCACAGAGAATGGGGCTGATTGCTTATCTTGCCACTTGAAACTTCAAACGTAGCCTGGGAAAGTTGGTGTCCCAGCCAGGCTCCTTTCGCAGCCCTGCTCCGAAAGTGCGAACGTCTGCAGATAGCTGGCAGGCAGAAGGGGCTAGCCTGGAAAGCTGTTGCTCAGCCTCATCTGCCCATGGCACTGTTCGCATAGAGGCACAGAGAATGGGGCTGCTTGCTTATCTTGCCACTTGAAACTTCAAACGTAGCCTGGGAAAGTTGGTGTCCCAGCCAGGCTCCTTTCGCAGCCCTGCTCCGAAAGTGCGAACGTCTGCAGATAGCTGTCAGGCAGAAGGGGCTAGCCTGGAAAGCTGTTGCTCAGCCTCATCTGCCCATGGCACTGTTCGCACAGAGGCACAGAGAATGGGGCTGCTTGCTTGTCTTGCCACCTCAAACTTCAAACGTAGCATGGAAAAGTTGGTGTCCCAGCCAGGCTCCTTTCACAGCCCTGCTCCGAAAGTGCGAACGTCTGCAGATAGCTGGCAGGCAGAAGGGGCTAGCCTGGAAAGCTGTTGCTCAGCCTCATCTGCCCATGGCACTGTTCGCATAGAGGCACAGAGAATGGGGCTGCTTGCTTGTCTTGCCACCTCAAACTTCAAATGTAGCCTGGGAAAGTTGGTGTCCCAGCCAGGCTCCTTTCGCAGCACTGCTCCAAAAGTGCGAATGTCTGCAGATAGCTGTCAGCCAGAAAGGGCTAGCCTGGAAAGCTGATGCTCAGCCTCATCTGCCCATGGCAGTGCTCGCACAGAGGCACAGAGAATGTGGCTGCTTTCTTGTCTTGCCACCTCAAACTTCAAACGTAGCCTGGGAAAGTTAGTGTCCCAGCCAGGCTCCTTTCGCAGCCCTGCTCCGAAAGTGTGAACGTCTGCAGATAGCTGGCAGGCAGAAGGGGCTAGCCTGGAAAGCTGTTGCTCAGCCTCATCTGCCCATGGCACTGTTCGCATAGAGGCACAGAGAATGGGGCTCCTTGCTTATCTTGCCACTTGAAACTTCAAACGCATGCTGGGAAAGTTGGTGTCCCTGCCAGGCTCCTATCACAGCCCTGCTCCGAAAGTGCGAACGTCTGCAGATAGCTGGCAGCCAGAAGGGGCTAGCCTGGAAAGCTGTTGCTCAGACTCATCTGCCCATGGCAGTGCTCGCACAAAGGCACAGAGAATGGGGCTGCTTGCTTATCTTGCCACTTGAAACTTCAAACGTAGCCTGGGAAAGTTGGTGTCCCAGCCAGGCTCCTTTCGCAGCCCTGCTCCGAAAGTGCGAACGTCTGCAGATAGCTGGCAGGCAGAAGGGGCTAGCCTGGAAAGCTGTTGCTCAGCCTCATCTGCCCATGGCACTGTTCGCATAGAGGCACAGAGAATGGGGCTGCTTGCTTATCTTGCCACTTGAAACTTCAAACGTAGCCTGGGAAAGTTGGTGTCCCAGCCAGGCTCCTTTCGCAGCCCTGCTCCAAAAGTGCGAATGTCTGCAGATAGCTGTCAGCCAGAAAGGGCTAGCCTGGAAAGCTGTTGCTCAGCCTCATCTGCCCATGGCAGTGCTCGCACAGAGGCACAGAGAATGTGGCTGCTTGCTTGTCTTGCCACCTCAAACTTCAAACGTAGCCTGGGAAAGTTAGTGTCCCAGCCAGGCTCCTTTCGCAGCCCTGCTCCGAAAGTGCGAACGTCTGCAGATAGCTGGCAGGCAGAAGGGGCTAGCCTGGAAAGCTGTTGCTCAGCCTCATCTGCCCATGGCACTGTTCGCATAGAGGCACAGAGAATGGGGCTCCTTGCTTATCTTGCCACTTGAAACTTCAAAAGCATGCTGGGAAAGTTGGTGTCCCTGCCAGGCTCCTATCACAGCCCTGCTCCGAAAGTGCGAACGTCTGCAGATAGCTGGCAGGCAGAAGGGGCTAGCCTGGAAAGCTGTTGCTCAGACTCATCTGCCCATGGCAGTGCTCGCACAGAGGCACAGAGAATGGGGCTGCTTGCTTATCTTGCCACTTGAAACTTCAAACGTAGCCTGGGAAAGTTGGTGTCCCAGCCAGGCTCCTTTCGCAGCCCTGCTCCGAAAGTGCGAACGTCTGCAGATAGCTGGCAGGCAGAAGGGGCTAGCCTGGAAAGCTGTTGCTCAGCCTCATCTGCCCATGGCACTGTTCGCATAGAGGCACAGAGAATGGGGCTGCTTGCTTATCTTGCCACTTGAAACTTCAAACGTAGCCTGGGAAAGTTGGTGTCCCAGCCAGGCTCCTTTCGCAGCCCTGCTCCGAAAGTGCGAACGTCTGCAGATAGCTGGCAGCCAGAAGGGGCTAGCCTGGAAAGCTGTTGCTCAGCCTCATCTGCCCATGGCACTGTTCGCATAGAGGCACAGAGAATGGGGCTCCTTGCTTATCTTGCCACTTGAAACTTCAAACGCATGCTGGGAATGGTGGTGTCCCTGCCAGGCTCCTATCACAGCCCTGCTCTGAAAGTGCGAACATCTGCAGATAGCTGGCAGGCAGAAGGGGCTAGCCTGGAAAGCTGTTGCTCAGACTCATCTGCCCATGGCAGTGCTCGCATAGAGGCACAGAGAATGGGGCTGCTTGCTTATCTTGCCACTTGAAACTTCAAACGTAGCCTGGGAAAGTTGGTGTCCCAGCCAGGCTCCTTTCGCAGCCCTGCTCCGAAAGTGCGAACGTCTGCAGATAGCTGGCAGGCAGAAGGGGCTAGCCTGGAAAGCTGTTGCTCAGCCTCATCTGCCCATGGCACTGTTCGCATAGAGGCACAGAGAATGGGGCTGCTTGCTTATCTTGCCACTTGAAACTTCAAACGTAGCCTGGGAAAGTTGGTGTCCCAGCCAGGCTCCTTTCGCAGCCCTGCTCCGAAAGTGCGAACGTCTGCAGATAGCTGGCAGCCAGAAGGGGCTAGCCTGGAAAGCTGTTGCTCAGCCTCATCTGCCCATGGCACTGTTCGCATAGAGGCACAGAGAATGGGGCTCCTTGCTTATCTTGCCACTTGAAACTTCAAACGCATGCTGGGAATGGTGGTGTCCCTGCCAGGCTCCTATCACAGCCCTGCTCTGAAAGTGCGAACATCTGCAGATAGCTGGCAGGCAGAAGGGGCTAGCCTGGAAAGCTGTTGCTCAGACTCATCTGCCCATGGCAGTGCTCGCATAGAGGCACAGAGAATGGGGCTGCTTGCTTATCTTGCCACTTGAAACTTCAAACGTAGCCTGGGAAAGTTGGTGTCCCAGCCAGGCTCCTTTCGCAGCCCTGCTCCGAAAGTGCGAACGTCTGCAGATAGCTGGCAGGCAGAAGGGGCTAGCCTGGAAAGCTGTTGCTCAGCCTCATCTGCCCATGGCACTGTTCGCATAGAGGCACAGAGAATGGGGCTCCTTGCTTATCTTGCCACTTGAAACTTCAAACGTAGCCTGGGAAAGTTAGTGTCCCAGCCAGGCTCCTTTCGCAGGCCTGCTCCGAAAGTGCGAACGTCTGCAGATAGCTGGCAGGCAGAAGGGGCTAGCCTGGAAAGCTGTTGCTCAGCCTCATCTGCCCATGGCACTGTTCGCATAGAGGCACAGAGAATGGGGCTCCTTGCTTATCTTGCCACTTCAAACTTCAAACGCATGCTGGGAATGGTGGTGTCCCTGCCAGGCTCCTATCACAGCCCTGCTCCGAAAGTGCAAACGTCTGCAGATAGCTGGCAGGCAGAAGGGGCTAGCCTGGAAAGCTGTTGCTCAGACTCATCTGCCCATGGCAGTGCTCGCACAGAGGCACAGAGAATGGGGCTGCTTGCTTATCTTGCCACTTGAAACTTCAAACGTAGCCTGGGAAAGTTGGTGTCCCAGCCAGGCTCCTTTCGCAGCCCTGCTCCGAAAGTGCAAACGTCTGCAGATAGCTGGCAGGCAGAAGGGGCTAGCCTGGAAAACTGTTGCTCAGCCTCATCTGCCCATGGCACTGTTCGCATAGAGGCACAGAGAATGGGGCTGCTTGCTTATCTTGCCACTTCAAACTTCAAACGTAGCCTGGGAAAGTTTGTGTCCCAGCCAGGTTCCTTTCGCAGGCCTGCTCCGAAAGTGCAAACGTCTGCAGATAGCTGGCAGCCAGAAGGGGCTAGCCTGGAAAGCTGTTGCTCAGCCTCATCTGCCCATGGCACTGTTCGCATAGAGGCACAGAGAATGGGGCTGCTTGCTTATCTTGCCACTTGAAACTTCAAACGCATGCTGGGAATGGTGGTGTCCCTGCCAAGCTCCTTTCACAGCCCTGCTCCGAAAGTGCAAACGTCTGCAGATAGCTGGCAGCCAGAAGGGGCTAGCCTGGAAAGCTGTTGCTCAGCCTCATCTGCCCATGGCAGTGCTCGCACAGAGGCACAGAGAATGGGGCTGCTTGCTTATCTTGCCACTTGAAACTTCAAACGTAGCCTGGGAAAGTTGGTGTCCCAGCCAGGCTCCTTTCGCAGCCCTGCTCCGAAAGTGCGAACGTCTGCAGATAGCTGGCAGGCAGAAGGGGCTATCCTGGAAAGCTGTTGCTCAGACTCATCTGCCCATGGCACTGTTCGCATAGAGGCACAGAGAATGGGGCTCCTTGCTTATCTTGCCACTTGAAACTTCAAACGCATGCTGGGAATGGTGGTGTCCCTGCCAGGCTCCTATCACAGCCCTGCTCCGAAAGTGCGAACGTCTGCAGATAGCTGGCAGCCAGAAGGGGCTAGCCTGGAAAGCTGTTGCTCAGCCTCATCTGCCCATGACAGTGCTCGCACAGAGGCACAGAGAATGGGGCTGCTTGCTTATCTTGCCACTTGAAACTTCAAACGTAGCCTGGGAAAGTTGGTGTCCCAGCCAGGCTCCTTTCGCAGCCCTGCTCCGAAAGTGCGAACGTCTGCAGATAGCTGGCAGGCAGAAGGGGCTAGCCTGGAAAGCTGTTGCTCAGCCTCATCTGCCCATGGCACTGTTCGCATAGAGGCACAGAGAATGGGGCTGCTTGCTTATCTTGCCACTTGAAACTTCAAACGTAGCCTGGGAAAGTTAGTGTCCCAGCCAGGCTCCTTTCGCAGGCCTGCTCCGAAAGTGCGAACGTCTGCAGATAGCTGGCAGCCAGAAGGGGCTAGCCTGGAAAGCTGTTGCTCAGCCTCATCTGCCCATGGCACTGTTCGCATAGAGGCACAGAGAATGGGGCTCCTTGCTTATCTTGCCACTTGAAACTTCAAACGCATGCTGGGAATGGTGGTGTCCCTGCCAGGCTCCTATCACAGCCCTGCTCCGAAAGTGCGAACGTCTGCAGATAGCTGGCAGGCAGAAGGGGCTAGCCTGGAAAGCTGTTGCTCAGCCTCATCTGCCCATGGCAGTGCTCGCACAGAGGCACAGAGAATGGGGCTGCTTGCTTATCTTGCCACTTGAAACTTCAAACGTAGCCTGGGAAAGTTGGTGTCCCAGCCAGGCTCCTTTCGCAGCCCTGCTCCGAAAGTGCGAACGTCTGCAGATAGCTGGCAGGCAGAAGGGGCTAGCCTGGAAAGCTGTTGCTCAGCCTCATCTGCCCATGGCAGTGCTCGCACAGAGGCACAGAGAATGGGGCTGCTTGCTTGTCTTGCCACCTCAAACTTCAAACGTAGCATGGAAAAGTTGGTGTCCCAGCCAGGCTCCTTTCGCAGCCCTGCTCCGAAAGTGCGAACGTCTGCAGATAGCTGGCAGGCAGAAGGGGCTAGCCTGTAAAGCTGTTGCTCAGCCTCATCTGCCCATGGCACTGTTCGCATAGAGGCACAGAGAATGGGGCTCCTTGCTTATCTTGCCACTTGAAACTTCAAACGCATGCTGGGAATGGTGGTGTCCCTGCCAGGCTCCTATCACAGCCCTGCTCTGAAAGTGCGAACATCTGCAGATAGCTGGCAGGCAGAAGGGGCTAGCCTGGAAAGCTGTTGCTCAGACTCATCTGCCCATGGCAGTGCTCGCACAGAGGCACAGAGAATGGGGCTGCTTGCTTATCTTGCCACTTGAAACTTCAAACGTAGCCTGGGAAAGTTGGTGTCCCAGCCAGGCTCCTTTCGCAGGCCTGCTCCGAAAGTGCGAACGTCTGCAGATAGCTGGCAGGCAGAAGGGGCTAGCCTGGAAAGCTGTTGCTCAGCCTCATCTGCCCATGGCACTGTTGGCATAGAGGCACAGAGAATGGGGCTGCTTGCTTATCTTGCCACTTGAAACTTCAAACGTAGCCTGGGAAAGTTGGTGTCCCAGCCAGGCTCCTTTCGCAGGCCTGCTCCGAAAGTGCGAACGTCTGCAGATAGCTGGCAGCCAGAAGGGGCTAGCCTGGAAAGCTGTTGCTCAGCCTCATCTGCCCATGGCACTGTTCGCATAGAGGCACAGAGAATGGGGCTCCTTGCTTATCTTGCCACTTCAAACTTCAAACGCATGCTGGGAATGGTGGTGTCCCTGCCAGGCTCCTATCACAGCCCTGCTCCGAAAGTGCAAACGTCTGCAGATAGCTGGCAGCCAGAAGGGGCTAGCCTGGAAAGCTGTTGCTCAGACTCATCTGCCCATGGCAGTGCTCGCACAGAGGCACAGAGAATGGGGCTGCTTGCTTATCTTGCCACTTGAAACTTCAAACGTAGCCTGGGAAAGTTGGTGTCCCAGCCAGGCTCCTTTCGCAGCCCTGCTCCGAAAGTGCGAACGTCTGCAGATAGCTGGCAGGCAGAAGGGGCTAGCCTGGAAAGCTGTTGCTCAGCCTCATCTGCCCATGGCACTGTTCGCATAGAGGCACAGAGAATGGGGCTGCTTGCTTATCTTGCCACTTCAAACTTCAAACGTAGCCTGGGAAAGTTAGTGTCCCAGCCAGGCTCCTTTCGCAGGCCTGCTCCGAAAGTGCAAACGTCTGCAGATAGCTGGCAGCCAGAAGGGGCTAGCCTGGAAAGCTGTTGCTCAGCCTCATCTGCCCATGGCACTGTTCGCATAGAGGCACAGAGAATGGGGCTCCTTGCTTATCTTGCCACTTGAAACTTCAAACGCATGCTGGGAATGGTGGTGTCCCTGCCAGGCTCCTATCACAGCCCTGCTCCGAAAGTGCAAACGTCTGCAGATAGCTGGCAGCCAGAACGGGCTAGCCTGGAAAGCTGTTGCTCAGACTCATCTGCCCATGGCAGTGCTCGCACAGAGGCACAGAGAATGGGGCTGCTTGCTTATCTTGCCACTTGAAACTTCAAACGTAGCCTGGGAAAGTTGGTGTCCCAGCCAGGCTCCTTTCGCAGCCCTGCTCCGAAAGTGCGAACGTCTGCAGATAGCTGGCAGGCAGAAGGGGCTAGGCTGGAAAGCTGTTGCTCAGACTCATCTGCCCATGGCACTGTTCGCATAGAGGCACAGAGAATGGGGCTCCTTGCTTATCTTGCCACTTGAAACTTCAAACGCATGCTGGGAATGGTGGTGTCCCTGCCAGGCTCCTATCACAGCCCTGCTCCGAAAGTGCGAACGTCTGCAGATAGCTGGCAGCCAGAAGGGGCTAGCCTGGAAAGCTGTTGCTCAGACTCATCTGCCCATGGCAGTGCTCGCACAGAGGCACAGAGAATGGGGCTGCTTGCTTATCTTGCCACTTGAAACTTCAAACGTAGCCTGGGAAAGTTGGTGTCCCAGCCAGGCTCCTTTCGCAGCCCTGCTCCGAAAGTGTGAACGTCTGCAGATAGCTGGCAGGCAGAAGGGGCTAGCCTGGAAAGCTGTTGCTCAGCCTCATCTGCCCATGGCACTGTTCGCATAGAGGCACAGAGAATGGGGCTGCTTGCTTATCTTGCCACTTGAAACTTCAAACGTAGCCTGGGAAAGTTGGTGTCCCAGCCAGGCTCCTTTCGCAGCCCTGCTCCGAAAGTGCGAACGTCTGCAGATAGCTGGCAGGCAGAAGGGGCTAGCCTGTAAAGCTGTTGCTCAGCCTCATCTGCCCATGGCACTGTTCGCATAGAGGCACAGAGAATGGGGCTGCTTGCTTATCTTGCCACTTGAAACTTCAAACGTAGCCTGGGAAAGTTAGTGTCCCAGCCAGGCTCCTTTCGCAGGCCTGCTCCGAAAGTGCGAACGTCTGCAGATAGCTGGCAGCCAGAAGGGGCTAGCCTGGAAAGCTGTTGCTCAGCCTCATCTGCCCATGGCAGTGCTCGCACAGAGGCACAGAGAATGGGGCTGCTTGCTTATCTTGCCACTTGAAACTTCAAACGTAGCCTGGGAAAGTTGGTGTCCCAGCCAGGCTCCTTTCGCAGCCCTGCTCCGAAAGTGTGAACGTCTGCAGATAGCTGGCAGGCAGAAGGGGCTAGCCTGGAAAGCTGTTGCTCAGCCTCATCTGCCCATGGCACTGTTCGCATAGAGGCACAGAGAATGGGGCTGCTTGCTTATCTTGCCACTTGAAACTTCAAACGTAGCCTGGGAAAGTTGGTGTCCCAGCCAGGCTCCTTTCGCAGCCCTGCTCCGAAAGTGCGAACGTCTGCAGATAGCTGGCAGGCAGAAGGGGCTAGCCTGGAAAGCTGTTGCTCAGCCTCATCTGCCCATGGCACTGTTCGCATAGAGGCACAGAGAATGGGGCTGCTTGCTTATCTTGCCACTTGAAACTTCAAACGTAGCCTGGGAAAGTTAGTGTCCCAGCCAGGCTCCTTTCGCAGGCCTGCTCCGAAAGTGCGAACGTCTGCAGATAGCTGGCAGCCAGAAGGGGCTAGCCTGGAAAGCTGTTGCTCAGCCTCATCTGCCCATGGCACTGTTCGCATAGAGGCACAGAGAATGGGGCTCCTTGCTTATCTTGCCACTTGAAACTTCAAAAGCATGCTGGGAATGGTGGTGTCCCTGCCAGGCTCCTATCACAGCCCTGCTCCGAAAGTGCGAACGTCTGCAGATAGCTGGCAGGCAGAAGGGGCTAGCCTGGAAAGCTGTTGCTCAGCCTCATCTGCCCATGGCAGTGCTCGCACAGAGGCACAGAGAATGGGGCTGCTTGCTTATCTTGCCACTTGAAACTTCAAACGTAGCCTGGGAAAGTTGGTGTCCCAGCCAGGCTCCTTTCGCAGCCCTGCTCCGAAAGTGCGAACGTCTGCAGATAGCTGGCAGGCAGAAGGGGCTAGCCTGGAAAGCTGTTGCTCAGCCTCATCTGCCCATGGCAGTGCTCGCACAGAGGCACAGAGAATGGGGCTGCTTGCTTGTCTTGCCACCTCAAACTTCAAACGTAGCATGGAAAAGTTGGTGTCCCAGCCAGGCTCCTTTCGCAGCCCTGCTCCGAAAGTGCGAACGTCTGCAGATAGCTGGCAGGCAGAAGGGGCTAGCCTGTAAAGCTGTTGCTCAGCCTCATCTGCCCATGGCACTGTTCGCATAGAGGCACACAGAATGGGGCTCCTTGCTTATCTTGCCACTTGAAACTTCAAACGCATGCTGGGAATGGTGGTGTCCCTGCCAGGCTCCTATCACAGCCCTGCTCTGAAAGTGCGAACATCTGCAGATAGCTGGCAGGCAGAAGGGGCTATCCTGGAAAGCTGTTGCTCAGCCTCATCTGCCCATGGCAGTGCTCGCACAGAGGCACAGAGAATGGGGCTGCTTGCTTATCTTGCCACTTGAAACTTCAAACGTAGCCTGGGAAAGTTGGTGTCCCAGCCAGGCTCCTTTCGCAGGCCTGCTCCGAAAGTGTGAACGTCTGCAGATAGCTGGCAGGCAGAAGGGGCTAGCCTGGAAAGCTGTTGCTCAGCCTCATCTGCCCATGGCACTGTTCGCATAGAGGCACAGAGAATGGGGCTCCTTGCTTATCTTGCCACTTGAAACTTCAAACGTAGCCTGGGAAAGTTAGTGTCCCAGCCAGGCTCCTTTCGCAGGCCTGCTCCGAAAGTGCAAACGTCTGCAGATAGCTGGCAGGCAGAAGGGGCTAGCCTGGAAAGCTGTTGCTCAGCCTCATCTGCCCATGGCACTGTTCACATAGAGGCACAGAGAATGGGGCTCCTTGCTTATCTTGCCACTTCAAACTTCAAACGCATGCTGGGAATGGTGGTGTCCCTGCCAGGCTCCTATCACAGCCCTGCTCCGAAAGTGCAAACGTCTGCAGATAGCTGGCAGCCAGAAGGGGCTAGGCTGGAAAGCTGTTGCTCAGACTCATCTGCCCATGGCAGTGCTCGCACAGAGGCACAGAGAATGGGGCTGCTTGCTTATCTTGCCACTTGAAACTTCAAACGTAGCCTGGGAAAGTTGGTGTCCCAGCCAGGCTCCTTTCGCAGCCCTGCTCCGAAAGTGCGAACGTCTGCAGATAGCTGGCAGGCAGAAGGGGCTAGCCTGGAAAGCTGTTGCTCAGCCTCATCTGCCCATGGCACTGTTCGCATAGAGGCACAGAGAATGGGGCTGCTTGCTTATCTTGCCACTTCAAACTTCAAACGTAGCCTGGGAAAGTTAGTGTCCCAGCCAGGCTCCTTTCGCAGGCCTGCTCCGAAAGTGCAAACGTCTGCAGATAGCTGGCAGCCAGAAGGGGCTAGCCTGGAAAGCTGTTGCTCAGCCTCATCTGCCCATGGCACTGTTCGCATAGAGGCACAGAGAATGGGGCTCCTTGCTTATCTTGCCACTTGAAACTTCAAACGCATGCTGGGAATGGTGGTGTCCCTGCCAGGCTCCTATCACAGCCCTGCTCCGAAAGTGCAAACGTCTGCAGATAGCTGGCAGCCAGAAGGGGCTAGCCTGGAAAGCTGTTGCTCAGACTCATCTGCCCATGGCAGTGCTCGCACAGAGGCACAGAGAATGGGGCTGCTTGCTTATCTTGCCACTTGAAACTTCAAACATAGCCTGGGAAAGTTGGTGTCCCAGCCAGGCTCCTTTCGCAGCCCTGCTCCGAAAGTGCGAACGTCTGCAGATAGCTGGCAGGCAGAAGGGGCTATCCTGGAAAGCTGTTGCTCAGACTCATCTGCCCATGGCACTGTTCGCATAGAGGCACAGAGAATGGGGCTCCTTGCTTATCTTGCCACTTGAAACTTCAAACGCATGCTGGGAATGGTGGTGTCCCTGCCAGGCTCCTATCACAGCCCTGCTCCGAAAGTGCGAACGTCTGCAGATAGCTGGCAGGCAGAAGGGGCTAGCCTGGAAAGCTGTTGCTCAGCCTCATCTGCCCATGGCAGTGCTCGCACAGAGGCACAGAGAATGGGGCTGCTTGCTTATCTTGCCACTTGAAACTTCAAACGTAGCCTGGGAAAGTTGGTGTCCCAGCCAGGCTCCTTTCGCAGCCCTGCTCCGAAAGTGTGAACGTCTGCAGATAGCTGGCAGGCAGAAGGGGCTAGCCTGGAAAGCTGTTGCTCAGCCTCATCTGCCCATGGCACTGTTCGCATAGAGGCACAGAGAATGGGGCTGCTTGCTTATCTTGCCACTTGAAACTTCAAACGTAGCCTGGGAAAGTTGGTGTCCCAGCCAGGCTCCTTTCGCAGCCCTGCTCCGAAAGTGCGAACGTCTGCAGATAGCTGGCAGGCAGAAGGGGCTAGCCTGGAAAGCTGTTGCTCAGACTCATCTGCCCATGGCAGTGCTCGCACAGAGGCACAGAGAATGGGGCTGCTTGCTTGTCTTGCCACCTCAAACTTCAAACGTAGCATGGAAAAGTTGGTGTCCCAGCCAGGCTCCTTTCGCAGCCCTGCTCCGAAAGTGCGAACGTCTGCAGATAGCTGGCAGGCAGAAGGGGCTAGCCTGTAAAGCTGTTGCTCAGCCTCATCTGCCCATGGCACTGTTCGCATAGAGGCACAGAGAATGGGGCTCCTTGCTTATCTTGCCACTTGAAACTTCAAACGCATGCTGGGAATGGTGGTGTCCCAGCCAGGCTCCTTTCGCAGCCCTGCTCCGAAAGTGCGAACGTCTGCAGATAGCTGGCAGGCAGAAGGGGCTAGCCTGGAAAGCTGTTGCTCAGACTCATCTGCCCATGGCACTGTTCGCATAGAGGCACAGAGAATGGGGCTGCTTGCTTATCTTGCCACTTGAAACTTCAAACGTAGCCTGGGAAAGTTGGTGTCCCAGCCAGGCTCCTTTCGCAGCCCTGCTCCGAAAGTGCGAACGTCTGCAGATAGCTGGCAGGCAGAAGGGGCTAGCCTGGAAAGCTGTTGCTCAGCCTCATCTGCCCATGGCACTGTTCGCATAGAAGCACAGAGAATGGGGCTGCTTGCTTATCTTGCCACTTGAAACTTCAAACGTAGCCTGGGAAAGTTGGTGTCCCAGCCAGGCTCCTTTCGCAGCCCTGCTCCAAAAGTGCGAATGTCTGCAGATAGCTGGCAGCCAGAAGGGGCTAGCCTGGAAAGCTGTTGCTCAGACTCATCTGCCCATGGCAGTGCTCGCACAGAGGCACAGAGAATGGGGCTGCTTGCTTATCTTGCCACTTGAAACTTCAAACGTAGCCTGGGAAAGTTGGTGTCCCAGCCAGGCTCCTTTCGCAGCCCTGCTCCGAAAGTGCGAACGTCTGCAGATAGCTGGCAGCCAGAAGGGGCTAGCCTGGAAAGCTGTTGCTCAGACTCATCTGCCCATGGCACTGTTCGCACAGAGGCACAGAGAATGGGGCTGCTTGCTTGTCTTGCCACCTCAAACTTCAAACGTAACATGGAAAAGTTGGTGTCCCAGCCAGGCTCCTTTCGCAGCCCTGCTCCGAAAGTGCGAACGTCTGCAGATAGCTGGCAGGCAGAAGGGGCTAGCCTGGAAAGCTGTTGCTCAGCCTCATCTGCCCATGGCACTGTTCGCATAGAGGCACAGAGAATGGGGCTCCTTGCTTATCTTGCCACTTGAAAGTTCAAACGCATGCTGGGAATGGTGGTGTCCCTGCCAGGCTCCTATCACAGCCCTGCTCCGAAAGTGCGAACGTCTGCAGATAGCTGGCAGGCAGAAGGGGCTAGCCTGGAAAGCTGTTGCTCAGCCTCATCTGCCCATGGCAGTGCTCGCACAGAGGCACAGAGAATGGGGCTGCTTGCTTATCTTGCCACTTGAAACTTCAAACGTAGCCTGGGAAAGTTGGTGTCCCAGCCAGGCTCCTTTCGCAGCCCTGCTCCGAAAGTGTGAACGTCTGCAGATAGCTGGCAGGCAGAAGGGGCTAGCCTGGAAAGCTGTTGCTCAGCCTCATCTGCCCATGGCACTGTTCGCATAGAGGCACAGAGAATGGGGCTGCTTGCTTATCTTGCCACTTGAAACTTCAAACGTAGCCTGGGAAAGTTGGTGTCCCAGCCAGGCTCCTTTCGCAGCCCTGCTCCGAAAGTGCGAACGTCTGCAGATAGCTGGCAGGCAGAAGGGGCTAGCCTGGAAAGCTGTTGCTCAGCCTCATCTGCCCATGGCAGTGCTCGCACAGAGGCACAGAGAATGGGGCTGCTTGCTTGTCTTGCCACCTCAAACTTCAAACGTAGCATGGAAAAGTTGGTGTCCCAGCCAGGCTCCTTTCGCAGCCCTGCTCCGAAAGTGCGAACGTCTGCAGATAGCTGGCAGGCAGAAGGGGCTAGCCTGTAAAGCTGTTGCTCAGCCTCATCTGCCAATGGCACTGTTCGCATAGAGGCACAGAGAATGGGGCTCCTTGCTTATCTTGCCACTTGAAACTTCAAACGCATGCTGGGAATGGTGGTGTCCCTGCCAGGCTCCTTTCGCAGCCCTGCTCCGAAAGTGCGAACGTCTGCAGATAGCTGGCAGGCAGAAGGGGCTAGCCTGGAAAGCTGTTGCTCAGACTCATCTGCCCATGGCACTGTTCGCACAGAGGCACAGAGAATGGGGCTGCTTGCTTATCTTGCCACTTGAAACTTCAAACGTAGCCTGGGAAAGTTGGTGTCCCAGCCAGGCTCCTTTCGCAGCCCTGCTCCGAAAGTGCGAACGTCTGCAGATAGCTGGCAGGCAGAAGGGGCTAGCCTGGAAAGCTGTTGCTCAGCCTCATCTGCCCATGGCACTGTTCGCATAGAAGCACAGAGAATGGGGCTGCTTGCTTATCTTGCCACTTGAAACTTCAAACGTAGCCTGGGAAAGTTGGTGTCCCAGCCAGGCTCCTTTCGCAGCCCTGCTCCAAAAGTGCGAATGTCTGCAGATAGCTGGCAGCCAGAAGGGGCTAGCCTGGAAAGCTGTTGCTCAGACTCATCTGCCCATGGCAGTGCTCGCACAGAGGCACAGAGAATGGGGCTGCTTGCTTATCTTGCCACTTGAAACTTCAAACGTAGCCTGGGAAAGTTGGTGTCCCAGCCAGGCTCCTTTCGCAGCCCTGCTCCGAAAGTGCGAACGTCTGCAGATAGCTGGCAGGCAGAAGGGGCTAGCCTGGAAAGCTGTTGCTCAGACTCATCTGCCCATGGCGGTGCTCGCACAGAGGCACAGAGAATGGGGCTGCTTGCTTGTCTTGCCACCTCAAACTTCAAACGTAGCATGGAAAAGTTGGTGTCCCAGCCAGGCTCCTTTCGCAGCCCTGCTCCGAAAGTGCGAACGTCTGCAGATAGCTGGCAGGCAGAAGGGGCTAGCCTGGAAAGCTGTTGCTCAGCCTCATCTGCCCATGGCACTGTTCGCATAGAGGCACAGAGAATGGGGCTCCTTGCTTATCTTGCCACTTGAAACTTCAAACGCATGCTGGGAATGGTGGTGTCCCTGCCAGGCTCCTATCACAGCCCTGCTCCGAAAGTGCAAACGTCTGCAGATAGCTGGCAGCCAGAAGGGGCTAGCCTGGAAAGCTGTTGCTCAGCCTCATCTGCCCATGGCACTGTTCACATAGAGGCACAGAGAATGGGGCTCCTTGCTTATCTTGCCACTTCAAACTTCAAACGTAGCCTGGGAAAGTTAGTGTCCCAGCCAGGCTCCTTTCGCAGGCCTGCTCCGAAAGTGCAAACGTCTGCAGATAGCTGGCAGCCAGAAGGGGCTAGCCTGGAAAGCTGTTGCTCAGCCTCATCTGCCCATGGCACTGTTCGCATAGAGGCACAGAGAATGGGGCTCCTTGCTTATCTTGCCACTTGAAACTTCAAACGCATGCTGGGAATGGTGGTGTCCCTGCCAGGCTCCTATCACAGCCCTGCTCCGAAAGTGCAAACGTCTGCAGATAGCTGGCAGCCAGAAGGGGCTAGCCTGGAAAGCTGTTGCTCAGACTCATCTGCCCATGGCAGTGCTCGCACAGAGGCACAGAGAATGGGGCTGCTTGCTTATCTTGCCACTTGAAACTTCAAACGTAGCCTGGGAAAGTTGGTGTCCCAGCCAGGCTCCTTTCGCAGCCCTGCTCCGAAAGTGCGAACGTCTGCAGATAGCTGGCAGGCAGAAGGGGCTAGCCTGGAAAGCTGTTGCTCAGCCTCATCTGCCCATGGCACTGTTCGCATAGAGGCACAGAGAATGGGGCTGCTTGCTTATCTTGCCACTTGAAACTTCAAACGTAGCCTGGGAAAGTTGGTGTCCCAGCCAGGCTCCTTTCGCAGCCCTGCTCCGAAAGTGCGAACGTCTGCAGATAGCTGGCAGGCAGAAGGGGCTAGCCTGGAAAGCTGTTGCTCAGCCTCATCTGCCCATGGCAGTGCTCGCACAGAGGCACAGAGAATGGGGCTGCTTGCTTGTCTTGCCACCTCAAACTTCAAACGTAGCATGGAAAAGTTGGTGTCCCAGCCAGGCTCCTTTCGCAGCCCTGCTCCGAAAGTGCGAACGTCTGCAGATAGCTGGCAGGCAGAAGGGGCTAGCCTGGAAAGCTGTTGCTCAGACTCATCTGCCCATGGCACTGTTCGCATAGAGGCACAGAGAATGGGGCTCCTTGCTTATCTTGCCACTTGAAACTTCAAACGCATGCTGGGAATGGTGGTGTCCCAGCCAGGCTCCTTTCGCAGCCCTGCTCCGAAAGTGCGAACGTCTGCAGATAGCTGGCAGGCAGAAGGGGCTAGCCTGGAAAGCTGTTGCTCAGACTCATCTGCCCATGGCACTGTTCGCACAGAGGCACAGAGAATGGGGCTGCTTGCTTATCTTGCCACTTGAAACTTCAAACGTAGCCTGGGAAAGTTGGTGTCCCAGCCAGGCTCCTTTCGCAGCCCTGCTCCGAAAGTGCGAACGTCTGCAGATAGCTGGCAGGCAGAAGGGGCTAGCCTGGAAAGCTGTTGCTCAGCCTCATCTGCCCATGGCACTGTTCGCATAGAAGCACAGAGAATGGGGCTGCTTGCTTATCTTGCCACTTGAAACTTCAAACGTAGCCTGGGAAAGTTGGTGTCCCAGCCAGGCTCCTTTCGCAGCCCTGCTCCAAAAGTGCGAATGTCTGCAGATAGCTGGCAGCCAGAAGGGGCTAGCCTGGAAAGCTGTTGCTCAGACTCATCTGCCCATGGCAGTGCTCGCACAGAGGCACAGAGAATGGGGCTGCTTGCTTATCTTGCCACTTGAAACTTCAAACGTAGCCTGGGAAAGTTGGTGTCCCAGCCAGGCTCCTTTCGCAGCCCTGCTCCGAAAGTGCGAACGTCTGCAGATAGCTGGCAGCCAGAAGGGGCTAGCCTGGAAAGCTGTTGCTCAGACTCATCTGCCCATGGCACTGTTCGCACAGAGGCACAGAGAATGGGGCTGCTTGCTTGTCTTGCCACCTCAAACTTCAAACGTAGCATGGAAAAGTTGGTGTCCCAGCCAGGCTCCTTTCGCAGCCCTGCTCCGAAAGTGCGAACGTCTGCAGATAGCTGGCAGGCAGAAGGGGCTAGCCTGGAAAGCTGTTGCTCAGCCTCATCTGCCCATGGCACTGTTCGCATAGAGGCACAGAGAATGGGGCTCCTTGCTTATCTTGCCACTTGAAACTTCAAACGCATGCTGGGAATGGTGGTGTCCCTGCCAGGCTCCTATCACAGCCCTGCTCCGAAAGTGCGAACGTCTGCAGATAGCTGGCAGGCAGAAGGGGCTAGCCTGGAAAGCTGTTGCTCAGCCTCATCTGCCCATGGCAGTGCTCGCACAGAGGCACAGAGAATGGGGCTGCTTGCTTATCTTGCCACTTGAAACTTCAAACGTAGCCTGGGAAAGTTGGTGTCCCAGCCAGGCTCCTTTCGCAGCCCTGCTCCGAAAGTGCGAACGTCTGCAGATAGCTGGCAGGCAGAAGGGGCTAGCCTGGAAAGCTGTTGCTCAGCCTCATCTGCCCATGGCACTGTTCACATAGAGGCACAGAGAATGGGGCTGCTTGCTTATCTTGCCACTTCAAACTTCAAACGTAGCCTGGGAAAGTTGGTGTCCCAGCCAGGCTCCTTTCGCAGGCCTGCTCCGAAAGTGCGAACGTCTGCAGATAGCTGGCAGGCAGAAGGGGCTAGCCTGGAAAGCTGTTGCTCAGCCTCATCTGCCCATGGCACTGTTCGCATAGAGGCACAGAGAATGGGGCTCCTTGCTTATCTTGCCACTTGAAACTTCAAACGCATGCTGGGAATGGTGGTGTCCCTGCCAGGCTCCTATCACAGCCCTGCTCCGAAAGTGCAAACGTCTGCAGATAGCTGGCAGCCAGAAGGGGCTAGCCTGGAAAGCTGTTGCTCAGACTCATCTGCCCATGGCAGTGCTCGCACAGAGGCACAGAGAATGGGGCTGCTTGCTTATCTTGCCACTTGAAACTTCAAACGTAGCCTGGGAAAGTTGGTGTCCCAGCCAGGCTCCTTTCGCAGCCCTGCTCCGAAAGTGCGAACGTCTGCAGATAGCTGGCAGGCAGAAGGGGCTATCCTGGAAAGCTGTTGCTCAGACTCATCTGCCCATGGCACTGTTCGCATAGAGGCACAGAGAATGGGGCTCCTTGCTTATCTTGCCACTTGAAACTTCAAACGCATGCTGGGAATGGTGGTGTCCCTGCCAGGCTCCTATCACAGCCCTGCTCCGAAAGTGCGAACGTCTGCAGATAGCTGGCAGCCAGAAGGGGCTAGCCTGGAAAGCTGTTGCTCAGACTCATCTGCCCATGGCAGTGCTCGCACAGAGGCACAGAGAATGGGGCTGCTTGCTTATCTTGCCACTTGAAACTTCAAACGTAGCCTGGGAAAGTTGGTGTCCCAGCCAGGCTCCTTTCGCAGCCCTGCTCCGAAAGTGTGAACGTCTGCAGATAGCTGGCAGGCAGAAGGGGCTAGCCTGGAAAGCTGTTGCTCAGCCTCATCTGCCCATGGCACTGTTCGCATAGAGGCACAGAGAATGGGGCTGCTTGCTTATCTTGCCACTTGAAACTTCAAACGTAGCCTGGGAAAGTTGGTGTCCCAGCCAGGCTCCTTTCGCAGCCCTGCTCCGAAAGTGCGAACGTCTGCAGATAGCTGGCAGGCAGAAGGGGCTAGCCTGGAAAGCTGTTGCTCAGCCTCATCTGCCCATGGCAGTGCTCGCACAGAGGCACAGAGAATGGGGCTGCTTGCTTGTCTTGCCACCTCAAACTTCAAACGTAGCATGGAAAAGTTGGTGTCCCAGCCAGGCTCCTTTCGCAGCCCTGCTCCGAAAGTGCGAACGTCTGCAGATAGCTGGCAGGCAGAAGGGGCTAGCCTGTAAAGCTGTTGCTCAGCCTCATCTGCCCATGGCACTGTTCGCATAGAGGCACAGAGAATGGGGCTCCTTGCTTATCTTGCCACTTGAAACTTCAAACGCATGCTGGGAATGGTGGTGTCCCTGCCAGGCTCCTATCACAGCCCTGCTCCGAAAGTGCAAACGTCTGCAGATAGCTGGCAGCCAGAAGGGGCTAGCCTGGAAAGCTGTTGCTCAGACTCATCTGCCCATGGCAGTGCTCGCACAGAGGCACAGAGAATGGGGCTGCTTGCTTATCTTGCCACTTGAAACTTCAAACGTAGCCTGGGAAAGTTGGTGTCCCAGCCAGGCTCCTTTCGCAGCCCTGCTCCGAAAGTGCGAACGTCTGCAGATAGCTGGCAGGCAGAAGGGGCTAGCCTGGAAAGCTGTTGCTCAGCCTCATCTGCCCATGGCACTGTTCGCATAGAGGCACAGAGAATGGGGCTGCTTGCTTATCTTGCCACTTCAAACTTCAAACGTAGCCTGGGAAAGTTAGTGTCCCAGCCAGGCTCCTTTCGCAGGCCTGCTCCGAAAGTGCAAACGTCTGCAGATAGCTGGCAGGCAGAAGGGGCTAGCCTGGAAAGCTGTTGCTCAGCCTCATCTGCCCATGGCACTGTTCGCATAGAGGCACAGAGAATGGGGCTCCTTGCTTATCTTGCCACTTGAAACTTCAAACGCATGCTGGGAATGGTGGTGTCCCAGCCAGGCTCCTTTCGCAGCCCTGCTCCAAAAGTGCGAATGTCTGCAGATAGCTGGCAGCCAGAAGGGGCTAGCCTGGAAAGCTGTTGCTCAGACTCATCTGCCCATGGCAGTGCTCGCACAGAGGCACAGAGAATGGGGCTGCTTGCTTATCTTGCCACTTGAAACTTCAAACGTAGCCTGGGAAAGTTGGTGTCCCAGCCAGGCTCCTTTCGCAGCCCTGCTCCGAAAGTGCGAACGTCTGCAGATAGCTGGCAGCCAGAAGGGGCTAGCCTGGAAAGCTGTTGCTCAGACTCATCTGCCCATGGCACTGTTCGCACAGAGGCACAGAGAATGGGGCTGCTTGCTTGTCTTGCCACCTCAAACTTCAAACGTAGCATGGAAAAGTTGGTGTCCCAGCCAGGCTCCTTTCGCAGCCCTGCTCCGAAAGTGCGAACGTCTGCAGATAGCTGGCAGGCAGAAGGGGCTAGCCTGGAAAGCTGTTGCTCAGCCTCATCTGCCCATGGCACTGTTCGCATAGAGGCACAGAGAATGGGGCTCCTTGCTTATCTTGCCACTTGAAACTTCAAACGCATGCTGGGAATGGTGGTGTCCCTGCCAGGCTCCTATCACAGCCCTGCTCCGAAAGTGCGAACGTCTGCAGATAGCTGGCAGGCAGAAGGGGCTAGCCTGGAAAGCTGTTGCTCAGCCTCATCTGCCCATGGCAGTGCTCGCACAGAGGCACAGAGAATGGGGCTGCTTGCTTATCTTGCCACTTGAAACTTCAAACGTAGCCTGGGAAAGTTGGTGTCCCAGCCAGGCTCCTTTCGCAGCCCTGCTCCGAAAGTGCGAACGTCTGCAGATAGCTGGCAGGCAGAAGGGGCTAGCCTGGAAAGCTGTTGCTCAGCCTCATCTGCCCATGGCACTGTTCGCATAGAGGCACAGAGAATGGGGCTGCTTGCTTATCTTGCCACTTCAAACTTCAAACGTAGCCTGGGAAAGTTAGTGTCCCAGCCAGGCTCCTTTCGCAGGCCTGCTCCGAAAGTGCAAACGTCTGCAGATAGCTGGCAGCCAGAAGGGGCTAGCCTGGAAAGCTGTTGCTCAGCCTCATCTGCCCATGGCACTGTTCGCATAGAGGCACAGAGAATGGGGCTCCTTGCTTATCTTGCCACTTGAAACTTCAAACGCATGCTGGGAATGGTGGTGTCCCAGCCAGGCTCCTATCACAGCCCTGCTCCGAAAGTGCAAACGTCTGCAGATAGCTGGCAGCCAGAAGGGGCTAGCCTGGAAAGCTGTTGCTCAGCCTCATCTGCCCATGGCAGTGCTCGCACAGAGGCACAGAGAATGGGGCTGCTTGCTTATCTTGCCACTTGAAACTTCAAACGTAGCCTGGGAAAGTTGGTGTCCCAGCCAGGCTCCTTTCGCAGCCCTGCTCCGAAAGTGCGAACGTCTGCAGATAGCTGGCAGGCAGAAGGGGCTATCCTGGAAAGCTGTTGCTCAGACTCATCTGCCCATGGCACTGTTCGCATAGAGGCACAGAGAATGGGGCTCCTTGCTTATCTTGCCACTTGAAACTTCAAACGCATGCTGGGAATGGTGGTGTCCCTGCCAGGCTCCTATCACAGCCCTGCTCCGAAAGTGCGAACGTCTGCAGATAGCTGGCAGCCAGAAGGGGCTAGCCTGGAAAGCTGTTGCTCAGCCTCATCTGCCCATGGCAGTGCTCGCACAGAGGCACAGAGAATGGGGCTGCTTGCTTGTCTTGCCACCTCAAACTTCAAACGTAGCATGGAAAAGTTGGTGTCCCAGCCAGGCTCCTTTCGCAGCCCTGCTCCGAAAGTGCGAACGTCTGCAGATAGCTGGCAGGCAGAAGGGGCTAGCCTGGAAAGCTGTTGCTCAGACTCATCTGCCCATGGCACTGTTCGCACAGAGGCACAGAGAATGGGGCTGCTTGCTTATCTTGCCACTTGAAACTTCAAACGTAGCCTGGGAAAGTTGGTGTCCCAGCCAGGCTCCTTTCGCAGCCCTGCTCCGAAAGTGCGAACGTCTGCAGATAGCTGGCAGGCAGAAGGGGCTAGCCTGGAAAGCTGTTGCTCAGCCTCATCTGCCCATGGCACTGTTCGCATAGAAGCACAGAGAATGGGGCTGCTTGCTTATCTTGCCACTTGAAACTTCAAACGTAGCCTGGGAAAGTTGGTGTCCCAGCCAGGCTCCTTTCGCAGCCCTGCTCCAAAAGTGCGAATGTCTGCAGATAGCTGGCAGCCAGAAGGGGCTAGCCTGGAAAGCTGTTGCTCAGACTCATCTGCCCATGGCAGTGCTCGCACAGAGGCACAGAGAATGGGGCTGCTTGCTTATCTTGCCACTTGAAACTTCAAACGTAGCCTGGGAAAGTTGGTGTCCCAGCCAGGCTCCTTTCGCAGGCCTGCTCCGAAAGTGCGAACGTCTGCAGATAGCTGGCAGCCAGAAGGGGCTAGCCTGGAAAGCTGTTGCTCAGACTCATCTGCCCATGGCAGTGTTCGCACAGAGGCACAGAGAATGGGGCTGCTTGCTTGTCTTGCCACCTCAAACTTCAAACGTAGCATGGAAAAGTTGGTGTCCCAGCCAGGCTCCTTTCGCAGCCCTGCTCCGAAAGTGCGAACGTCTGCAGATAGCTGGCAGGCAGAAGGGGCTAGCCTGTAAAGCTGTTGCTCAGCCTCATCTGCCCATGGCACTGTTCGCATAGAGGCACAGAGAATGGGGCTCCTTGCTTATCTTGCCACTTGAAACTTCAAACGCATGCTGGGAATGGTGGTGTCCCAGCCAGGCTCCTTTCGCAGCCCTGCTCCGAAAGTGCGAACGTCTGCAGATAGCTGGCAGGCAGAAGGGGCTAGCCTGGAAAGCTGTTGCTCAGACTCATCTGCCCATGGCACTGTTCGCACAGAGGCACAGAGAATGGGGCTGCTTGCTTATCTTGCCACTTGAAACTTCAAACGTAGCCTGGGAAAGTTGGTGTCCCAGCCAGGCTCCTTTCGCAGCCCTGCTCCGAAAGTGCGAACGTCTGCAGATAGCTGGCAGGCAGAAGGGGCTAGCCTGGAAAGCTGTTGCTCAGCCTCATCTGCCCATGGCACTGTTCGCATAGAAGCACAGAGAATGGGGCTGCTTGCTTATCTTGCCACTTGAAACTTCAAACGTAGCCTGGGAAAGTTGGTGTCCCAGCCAGGCTCCTTTCGCAGCCCTGCTCCAAAAGTGCGAATGTCTGCAGATAGCTGGCAGCCAGAAGGGGCTAGCCTGGAAAGCTGTTGCTCAGACTCATCTGCCCATGGCAGTGCTCGCACAGAGGCACAGAGAATGGGGCTGCTTGCTTATCTTGCCACTTGAAACTTCAAACGTAGCCTGGGAAAGTTGGTGTCCCAGCCAGGCTCCTTTCGCAGCCCTGCTCCGAAAGTGCGAACGTCTGCAGATAGCTGGCAGGCAGAAGGGGCTATCCTGGAAAGCTGTTGCTCAGACTCATCTGCCCATGGCAGTGTTCACACAGAGGCACAGAGAATGGGGCTGCTTGCTTGTCTTGCCACCTCAAACTTCAAACGTAGCATGGAAAAGTTGGTGTCCCAGCCAGGCTCCTTTCGCAGCCCTGCTCCGAAAGTGCGAACGTCTGCAGATAGCTGGCAGGCAGAAGGGGCTAGCCTGGAAAGCTGTTGCTCAGCCTCATCTGCCCATGGCACTGTTCGCATAGAGGCACAGAGAATGGGGCTCCTTGCTTATCTTGCCACTTGAAACTTCAAACGCATGCTGGGAATGGTGGTGTCCCTGCCAGGCTCCTATCACAGCCCTGCTCCGAAAGTGCGAACGTCTGCAGATAGCTGGCAGGCAGAAGGGGCTAGCCTGGAAAGCTGTTGCTCAGCCTCATCTGCCCATGGCAGTGCTCGCACAGAGGCACAGAGAATGGGGCTGCTTGCTTATCTTGCCACTTGAAACTTCAAACGTAGCCTGGGAAAGTTGGTGTCCCAGCCAGGCTCCTTTCGCAGCCCTGCTCCGAAAGTGCGAACGTCTGCAGATAGCTGGCAGGCAGAAGGGGCTAGCCTGGAAAGCTGTTGCTCAGCCTCATCTGCCCATGGCAGTGCTCGCACAGAGGCACAGAGAATGGGGCTGCTTGCTTGTCTTGCCACCTCAAACTTCAAACGTAGCATGGAAAAGTTGGTGTCCCAGCCAGGCTCCTTTCGCAGGCCTGCTCCGAAAGTGCGAACGTCTGCAGATAGCTGGCAGCCAGAAGGGGCTAGCCTGGAAAGCTGTTGCTCAGCCTCATCTGCCCATGGCACTGTTCGCATAGAGGCACAGAGAATGGGGCTCCTTGCTTATCTTGCCACTTCAAACTTCAAACGCATGCTGGGAATGGTGGTGTCCCTGCCAGGCTCCTATCACAGCCCTGCTCCGAAAGTGCAAACGTCTGCAGATAGCTGGCAGCCAGAAGGGGCTAGCCTGGAAAGCTGTTGCTCAGCCTCATCTGCCCATGGCAGTGCTCGCACAGAGGCACAGAGAATGGGGCTGCTTGCTTATCTTGCCACTTGAAACTTCAAACGTAGCCTGGGAAAGTTGGTGTCCCAGCCAGGCTCCTTTCGCAGCCCTGCTCCGAAAGTGCGAACGTCTGCAGATAGCTGGCAGGCAGAAGGGGCTAGCCTGGAAAGCTGTTGCTCAGCCTCATCTGCCCATGGCACTGTTCGCATAGAGGCACAGAGAATGGGGCTCCTTGCTTATCTTGCCACTTGAAACTTCAAACGTAGCCTGGGAAAGTTAGTGTCCCAGCCAGGCTCCTTTCGCAGGCCTGCTCCGAAAGTGCGAACGTCTGCAGATAGCTGGCAGCCAGAAGGGACTAGCCTGGAAAGCTGTTGCTCAGCCTCATCTGCCCATGGCACTGTTCGCATAGAGGCACAGAGAATGGGGCTCCTTGCTTATCTTGCCACTTCAAACTTCAAACGCATGCTGGGAATGGTGGTGTCCCTGCCAGGCTCCTATCACAGCCCTGCTCCGAAAGTGCAAACGTCTGCAGATAGCTGGCAGGCAGAAGGGGCTAGCCTGGAAAGCTGTTGCTCAGACTCATCTGCCCATGGCAATGCTCGCACAGAGGCACAGAGAATGGGGCTGCTTGCTTATCTTGCCACTTGAAACTTCAAACGTAGCCTGGGAAAGTTGGTGTCCCAGCCAGGCTCCTTTCGCAGCCCTGCTCCGAAAGTGCGAACGTCTGCAGATAGCTGGCAGGCAGAAGGGGCTAGCCTGGAAAGCTGTTGCTCAGACTCATCTGCCCATGGCACTGTTCGCATAGAGGCACAGAGAATGGGGCTCCTTGCTTATCTTGCCACTTGAAACTTCAAACGCATGCTGGGAATGGTGGTGTCCCTGCCAGGCTCCTATCACAGCCCTGCTCCGAAAGTGCGAACGTCTGCAGATAGCTGGCAGCCAGAAGGGGCTAGCCTGGAAAGCTGTTGCTCAGACTCATCTGCCCATGGCAGTGCTCGCACAGAGGCACAGAGAATGGGGCTGCTTGCTTATCTTGCCACTTGAAACTTCAAACGTAGCCTGGGAAAGTTGGTGTCCCAGCCAGGCTCCTTTCGCAGCCCTGCTCCGAAAGTGTGAACGTCTGCAGATAGCTGGCAGGCAGAAGGGGCTAGCCTGGAAAGCTGTTGCTCAGCCTCATCTGCCCATGGCACTGTTCGCATAGAGGCACAGAGAATGGGGCTCCTTGCTTATCTTGCCACTTGAAACTTCAAAAGCATGCTGGGAAAGTTGGTGTCCCTGCCAGGCTCCTATCACAGCCCTGCTCCGAAAGTGCGAACGTCTGCAGATAGCTGGCAGCCAGAAGGGGCTCGCCTGGAAAGCTGTTGCTCAGACTCATCTGCCCATGGCAGTGCTCGCACAGAGGCACAGAGAATGGGGCTGCTTGCTTATCTTGCCACTTGAAACTTCAAACGTAGCCTGGGAAAGTTGGTGTCCCAGCCAGGCTCCTTTCGCAGCCCTGCTCCGAAAGTGCGAACGTCTGCAGATAGCTGGCAGGCAGAAGGGGCTAGCCTGGAAAGCTGTTGCTCAGCCTCATCTGCCCATGGCACTGTTCGCATAGAGGCACAGAGAATGGGGCTGCTTGCTTATCTTGCCACTTGAAACTTCAAACGTAGCCTGGGAAAGTTGGTGTCCCAGCCAGGCTCCTTTCGCAGCCCTGCTCCGAAAGTGCGAACGTCTGCAGATAGCTGGCAGCCAGAAGGGGCTAGCCTGGAAAGCTGTTGCTCAGCCTCATCTGCCCATGGCACTGTTCGCATAGAGGCACAGAGAATGGGGCTCCTTGCTTATCTTGCCACTTGAAACTTCAAACGCATGCTGGGAATGGTGGTGTCCCTGCCAGGCTCCTATCACAGCCCTGCTCTGAAAGTGCGAACATCTGCAGATAGCTGGCAGGCAGAAGGGGCTAGCCTGGAAAGCTGTTGCTCAGACTCATCTGCCCATGGCAGTGCTCGCATAGAGGCACAGAGAATGGGGCTGCTTGCTTATCTTGCCACTTGAAACTTCAAACGTAGCCTGGGAAAGTTGGTGTCCCAGCCAGGCTCCTTTCGCAGCCCTGCTCCGAAAGTGCGAACGTCTGCAGATAGCTGGCAGGCAGAAGGGGCTAGCCTGGAAAGCTGTTGCTCAGCCTCATCTGCCCATGGCACTGTTCGCATAGAGGCACAGAGAATGGGGCTCCTTGCTTATCTTGCCACTTGAAACTTCAAACGTAGCCTGGGAAAGTTAGTGTCCCAGCCAGGCTCCTTTCGCAGGCCTGCTCCGAAAGTGCGAACGTCTGCAGATAGCTGGCAGGCAGAAGGGGCTAGCCTGGAAAGCTGTTGCTCAGCCTCATCTGCCCATGGCACTGTTCGCATAGAGGCACAGAGAATGGGGCTCCTTGCTTATCTTGCCACTTCAAACTTCAAACGCATGCTGGGAATGGTGGTGTCCCTGCCAGGCTCCTATCACAGCCCTGCTCCGAAAGTGCAAACGTCTGCAGATAGCTGGCAGCCAGAAGGGGCTAGCCTGGAAAGCTGTTGCTCAGACTCATCTGCCCATGGCAGTGCTCGCACAGAGGCACAGAGAATGGGGCTGCTTGCTTATCTTGCCACTTGAAACTTCAAACGTAGCCTGGGAAAGTTGGTGTCCCAGCCAGGCTCCTTTCGCAGCCCTGCTCCGAAAGTGCGAACGTCTGCAGATAGCTGGCAGGCAGAAGGGGCTAGCCTGGAAAGCTGTTGCTCAGCCTCATCTGCCCATGGCACTGTTCGCATAGAGGCACAGAGAATGGGGCTGCTTGCTTATCTTGCCACTTCAAACTTCAAACGTAGCCTGGGAAAGTTAGTGTCCCAGCCAGGCTCCTTTCGCAGGCCTGCTCCGAAAGTGCAAACGTCTGCAGATAGCTGGCAGCCAGAAGGGGCTAGCCTGGAAAGCTGTTGCTCAGCCTCATCTGCCCATGGCACTGTTCGCATAGAGGCACAGAGAATGGGGCTCCTTGCTTATCTTGCCACTTGAAACTTCAAACGCATGCTGGGAATGGTGGTGTCCCTGCCAAGCTCCTTTCACAGCCCTGCTCCGAAAGTGCAAACGTCTGCAGATAGCTGGCAGCCAGAAGGGGCTAGCCTGGAAAGCTGTTGCTCAGACTCATCTGCCCATGGCAGTGCTCGCACAGAGGCACAGAGAATGGGGCTGCTTGCTTATCTTGCCACTTGAAACTTCAAACGTAGCCTGGGAAAGTTGGTGTCCCAGCCAGGCTCCTTTCGCAGCCCTGCTCCGAAAGTGCGAACGTCTGCAGATAGCTGGCAGGCAGAAGGGGCTATCCTGGAAAGCTGTTGCTCAGCCTCATCTGCCCATGGCACTGTTCGCATAGAGGCACAGAGAATGGGGCTCCTTGCTTATCTTGCCACTTGAAACTTCAAACGCATGCTGGGAATGGTGGTGTCCCTGCCAGGCTCCTATCACAGCCCTGCTCCGAAAGTGCGAACGTCTGCAGATAGCTGGCAGCCAGAAGGGGCTAGCCTGGAAAGCTGTTGCTCAGCCTCATCTGCCCATGGCAGTGCTCGCACAGAGGCACAGAGAATGGGGCTGCTTGCTTATCTTGCCACTTGAAACTTCAAACGTAGCCTGGGAAAGTTGGTGTCCCAGCCAGGCTCCTTTCGCAGCCCTGCTCCGAAAGTGCGAACGTCTGCAGATAGCTGGCAGGCAGAAGGGGCTAGCCTGGAAAGCTGTTGCTCAGCCTCATCTGCCCATGGCACTGTTCGCATAGAGGCACAGAGAATGGGGCTGCTTGCTTATCTTGCCACTTGAAACTTCAAACGTAGCCTGGGAAAGTTAGTGTCCCAGCCAGGCTCCTTTCGCAGCCCTGCTCCGAAAGTGCGAACGTCTGCAGATAGCTGGCAGCCAGAAGGGGCTAGCCTGGAAAGCTGTTGCTCAGCCTCATCTGCCCATGGCACTGTTCGCATAGAGGCACAGAGAATGGGGCTCCTTGCTTATCTTGCCACTTGAAACTTCAAACGCATGCTGGGAATGGTGGTGTCCCTGCCAGGCTCCTATCACAGCCCTGCTCCGAAAGTGCGAACGTCTGCAGATAGCTGGCAGGCAGAAGGGGCTAGCCTGGAAAGCTGTTGCTCAGCCTCATCTGCCCATGGCAGTGCTCGCACAGAGGCACAGAGAATGGGGCTGCTTGCTTATCTTGCCACTTGAAACTTCAAACGTAGCCTGGGAAAGTTGGTGTCCCAGCCAGGCTCCTTTCGCAGCCCTGCTCCGAAAGTGCGAACGTCTGCAGATAGCTGGCAGGCAGAAGGGGCTAGCCTGGAAAGCTGTTGCTCAGCCTCATCTGCCCATGGCACTGCTCGCACAGAGGCACAGAGAATGGGGCTGCTTGCTTGTCTTGCCACCTCAAACTTCAAACGTAGCATGGAAAAGTTGGTGTCCCAGCCAGGCTCCTTTCGCAGCCCTGCTCCGAAAGTGCGAACGTCTGCAGATAGCTGGCAGCCAGAAGGGGCTAGCCTGGAAAGCTGTTGCTCAGCCTCATCTGCCCATGGCACTGTTCGCATAGAGGCACAGAGAATGGGGCTCCTTGCTTATCTTGCCACTTGAAACTTCAAACGCATGCTGGGAATGGTGGTGTCCCTGCCAGGCTCCTATCACAGCCCTGCTCCGAAAGTGCGAACATCTGCAGATAGCTGGCAGGCAGAAGGGGCTAGCCTGGAAAGCTGTTGCTCAGACTCATCTGCCCATGGCAGTGCTCGCACAGAGGCACAGAGAATGGGGCTGCTTGCTTATCTTGCCACTTGAAACTTCAAACGTAGCCTGGGAAAGTTGGTGTCCCAGCCAGGCTCCTTTCGCAGGCCTGCTCCGAAAGTGCGAACGTCTGCAGATAGCTGGCAGGCAGAAGGGGCTATCCTGGAAAGCTGTTGCTCAGCCTCATCTGCCCATGGCACTGTTCGCATAGAGGCACAGAGAATGGGGCTGCTTGCTTATCTTGCCACTTCAAACTTCAAACGTAGCCTGGGAAAGTTAGTGTCCCAGCCAGGCTCCTTTCGCAGCCCTGCTCCGAAAGTGCGAACGTCTGCAGATAGCTGGCAGCCAGAAGGGGCTAGCTTGGAAAGCTGTTGCTCAGCCTCATCTGCCCATGGCACTGTTCGCATAGAGGCACAGAGAATGGGGCTCCTTGCTTATCTTGCCACTTCAAACTTCAAACGCATGCTGGGAATGGTGGTGTCCCTGCCAGGCTCCTATCACAGCCCTGCTCCGAAAGTGCAAACGTCTGCAGATAGCTGGCAGCCAGAAGGGGCTAGCCTGGAAAGCTGTTGCTCAGACTCATCTGCCCATGGCAGTGCTCGCACAGAGGCACAGAGAATGGGGCTGCTTGCTTATCTTGCCACTTGAAACTTCAAACGTAGCCTGGGAAAGTTGGTGTCCCAGCCAGGCTCCTTTCGCAGCCCTGCTCCGAAAGTGCGAACGTCTGCAGATAGCTGGCAGGCAGAAGGGGCTAGCCTGGAAAGCTGTTGCTCAGCCTCATCTGCCCATGGCACTGTTCGCATAGAGGCACAGAGAATGGGGCTGCTTGCTTATCTTGCCACTTCAAACTTCAAACGTAGCCTGGGAAAGTTAGTGTCCCAGCCAGGCTCCTTTCGCAGCCCTGCTCCGAAAGTGCAAACGTCTGCAGATAGCTGGCAGGCAGAAGGGGCTAGCCTGGAAAGCTGTTGCTCAGCCTCATCTGCCCATGGCACTGTTCGCATAGAGGCACAGAGAATGGGGCTCCTTGCTTATCTTGCCACTTGAAACTTCAAACACATGCTGGGAATGGTGGTGTCCGTGCCAGGCTCCTATCACAGCCCTGCTCCGAAAGTGCAAACGTCTGCAGATAGCTGGCAGCCAGAAGGGGCTAGCCTGGAAAGCTGTTGCTCAGACTCATCTGCCCATGGCAGTGCTCGCACAGAGGCACAGAGAATGGGGCTGCTTGCTTATCTTGCCACTTGAAACTTCAAACGTAGCCTGGGAAAGTTGGTGTCCCAGCCAGGCTCCTTTCGCAGGCCTGCTCCGAAAGTGCGAACGTCTGCAGATAGCTGGCAGGCAGAAGGGGCTAGCCTGGAAAGCTGTTGCTCAGCCTCATCTGCCCATGGCACTGTTCGCATAGAGGCACAGAGAATGGGGCTCCTTGCTTATCTTGCCACTTGAAACTTCAAACGCATGCTGGGAATGGTGGTGTCCCTGCCAGGCTCCTATCACAGCCCTGCTCCGAAAGTGCGAACGTCTGCAGATAGCTGGCAGGCAGAAGGGGCTAGCCTGGAAAGCTGTTGCTCAGACTCATCTGCCCATGGCAGTGCTCGCATAGAGGCACAGAGAATGGGGCTGCTTGCTTATCTTGCCACTTGAAACTTCAAACGTAGCCTGGGAAAGTTGGTGTCCCAGCCAGGCTCCTTTCGCAGCCCTGCTCCGAAAGTGCGAACGTCTGCAGATAGCTGGCAGGCAGAAGGGGCTAGCCTGGAAAGCTGTTGCTCAGCCTCATCTGCCCATGGCACTGTTCGCATAGAGGCACAGAGAATGGGGCTCCTTGCTTATCTTGCCACTTGAAACTTCAAACGCATGCTGGGAATGGTGGTGTCCCTGCCAAGCTCCTTTCACAGCCCTGCTCCGAAAGTGCAAACGTCTGCAGATAGCTGGCAGCCAGAAGGGGCTAGCCTGGAAAGCTGTTGCTCAGACTCATCTGCCCATGGCAGTGCTCGCACAGAGGCACAGAGAATGGGGCTGCTTGCTTATCTTGCCACTTGAAACTTCAAACGTAGCCTGGGAAAGTTGGTGTCCCAGCCAGGCTCCTTTCGCAGCCCTGCTCCGAAAGTGCGAACGTCTGCAGATAGCTGGCAGGCAGAAGGGGCTATCCTGGAAAGCTGTTGCTCAGCCTCATCTGCCCATGGCACTGTTCGCATAGAGGCACAGAGAATGGGGCTCCTTGCTTATCTTGCCACTTGAAACTTCAAACGCATGCTGGGAATGGTGGTGTCCCTGCCAGGCTCCTATCACAGCCCTGCTCCGAAAGTGCGAACGTCTGCAGATAGCTGGCAGCCAGAAGGGGCTAGCCTGGAAAGCTGTTGCTCAGCCTCATCTGCCCATGGCAGTGCTCGCACAGAGGCACAGAGAATGGGGCTGCTTGCTTATCTTGCCACTTGAAACTTCAAACGTAGCCTGGGAAAGTTGGTGTCCCAGCCAGGCTCCTTTCGCAGCCCTGCTCCGAAAGTGCGAACGTCTGCAGATAGCTGGCAGGCAGAAGGGGCTAGCCTGGAAAGCTGTTGCTCAGCCTCATCTGCCCATGGCACTGTTCGCATAGAGGCACAGAGAATGGGGCTGCTTGCTTATCTTGCCACTTGAAACTTCAAACGTAGCCTGGGAAAGTTAGTGTCCCAGCCAGGCTCCTTTCGCAGCCCTGCTCCGAAAGTGCGAACGTCTGCAGATAGCTGGCAGCCAGAAGGGGCTAGCCTGGAAAGCTGTTGCTCAGCCTCATCTGCCCATGGCACTGTTCGCATAGAGGCACAGAGAATGGGGCTCCTTGCTTATCTTGCCACTTGAAACTTCAAACGCATGCTGGGAATGGTGGTGTCCCTGCCAGGCTCCTATCACAGCCCTGCTCCGAAAGTGCGAACGTCTGCAGATAGCTGGCAGGCAGAAGGGGCTAGCCTGGAAAGCTGTTGCTCAGCCTCATCTGCCCATGGCAGTGCTCGCACAGAGGCACAGAGAATGGGGCTGCTTGCTTATCTTGCCACTTGAAACTTCAAACGTAGCCTGGGAAAGTTGGTGTCCCAGCCAGGCTCCTTTCGCAGCCCTGCTCCGAAAGTGCGAACGTCTGCAGATAGCTGGCAGGCAGAAGGGGCTAGCCTGGAAAGCTGTTGCTCAGCCTCATCTGCCCATGGCACTGCTCGCACAGAGGCACAGAGAATGGGGCTGCTTGCTTGTCTTGCCACCTCAAACTTCAAACGTAGCATGGAAAAGTTGGTGTCCCAGCCAGGCTCCTTTCGCAGCCCTGCTCCGAAAGTGCGAACGTCTGCAGATAGCTGGCAGCCAGAAGGGGCTAGCCTGGAAAGCTGTTGCTCAGCCTCATCTGCCCATGGCACTGTTCGCATAGAGGCACAGAGAATGGGGCTCCTTGCTTATCTTGCCACTTGAAACTTCAAACGCATGCTGGGAATGGTGGTGTCCCTGCCAGGCTCCTATCACAGCCCTGCTCCGAAAGTGCGAACATCTGCAGATAGCTGGCAGGCAGAAGGGGCTAGCCTGGAAAGCTGTTGCTCAGACTCATCTGCCCATGGCAGTGTTCGCACAGAGGCACAGAGAATGGGGCTGCTTGCTTATCTTGCCACTTGAAACTTCAAACGTAGCCTGGGAAAGTTGGTGTCCCAGCCAGGCTCCTTTCGCAGGCCTGCTCCGAAAGTGCGAACGTCTGCAGATAGCTGGCAGGCAGAAGGGGCTATCCTGGAAAGCTGTTGCTCAGCCTCATCTGCCCATGGCACTGTTCGCATAGAGGCACAGAGAATGGGGCTCCTTGCTTATCTTGCCACTTGAAACTTCAAACGTAGCCTGGGAAAGTTAGTGTCCCAGCCAGGCTCCTTTCGCAGCCCTGCTCCGAAAGTGCGAACGTCTGCAGATAGCTGGCAGCCAGAAGGGGCTAGCTTGGAAAGCTGTTGCTCAGCCTCATCTGCCCATGGCACTGTTCGCATAGAGGCACAGAGAATGGGGCTCCTTGCTTATCTTGCCACTTCAAACTTCAAACGCATGCTGGGAATGGTGGTGTCCCTGCCAGGCTCCTATCACAGCCCTGCTCCGAAAGTGCAAACGTCTGCAGATAGCTGGCAGCCAGAAGGGGCTAGCCTGGAAAGCTGTTGCTCAGACTCATCTGCCCATGGCAGTGCTCGCACAGAGGCACAGAGAATGGGGCTGCTTGCTTATCTTGCCACTTGAAACTTCAAACGTAGCCTGGGAAAGTTGGTGTCCCAGCCAGGCTCCTTTCGCAGCCCTGCTCCGAAAGTGCGAACGTCTGCAGATAGCTGGCAGGCAGAAGGGGCTAGCCTGGAAAGCTGTTGCTCAGCCTCATCTGCCCATGGCACTGTTCGCATAGAGGCACAGAGAATGGGGCTGCTTGCTTATCTTGCCACTTCAAACTTCAAACGTAGCCTGGGAAAGTTAGTGTCCCAGCCAGGCTCCTTTCGCAGCCCTGCTCCGAAAGTGCAAACGTCTGCAGATAGCTGGCAGGCAGAAGGGGCTAGCCTGGAAAGCTGTTGCTCAGCCTCATCTGCCCATGGCACTGTTCGCATAGAGGCACAGAGAATGGGGCTCCTTGCTTATCTTGCCACTTGAAACTTCAAACACATGCTGGGAATGGTGGTGTCCGTGCCAGGCTCCTATCACAGCCCTGCTCCGAAAGTGCAAACGTCTGCAGATAGCTGGCAGCCAGAAGGGGCTAGCCTGGAAAGCTGTTGCTCAGACTCATCTGCCCATGGCAGTGCTCGCACAGAGGCACAGAGAATGGGGCTGCTTGCTTATCTTGCCACTTGAAACTTCAAACGTAGCCTGGGAAAGTTGGTGTCCCAGCCAGGCTCCTTTCGCAGGCCTGCTCCGAAAGTGCGAACGTCTGCAGATAGCTGGCAGGCAGAAGGGGCTAGCCTGGAAAGCTGTTGCTCAGCCTCATCTGCCCATGGCACTGTTCGCATAGAGGCACAGAGAATGGGGCTCCTTGCTTATCTTGCCACTTGAAACTTCAAACGCATGCTGGGAATGGTGGTGTCCCTGCCAGGCTCCTATCACAGCCCTGCTCCGAAAGTGCGAACGTCTGCAGATAGCTGGCAGGCAGAAGGGGCTAGCCTGGAAAGCTGTTGCTCAGACTCATCTGCCCATGGCAGTGCTCGCACAGAGGCACAGAGAATGGGGCTGCTTGCTTATCTTGCCACTTGAAACTTCAAACGTAGCCTGGGAAAGTTGGTGTCCCAGCCAGGCTCCTTTCGCAGCCCTGCTCCGAAAGTGTGAACGTCTGCAGATAGCTGGCAGGCAGAAGGGGCTAGCCTGGAAAGCTGTTGCTCAGCCTCATCTGCCCATGGCACTGTTCGCATAGAGGCACAGAGAATGGGGCTGCTTGCTTATCTTGCCACTTGAAACTTCAAACGCATGCTGGGAATGGTGGTGTCCCAGCCAGGCTCCTTTCGCAGCCCTGCTCCGAAAGTGCGAACGTCTGCAGATAGCTGGCAGGCAGAAGGGGCTAGCCTGGAAAGCTGTTGCTCAGCCTCATCTGCCCATGGCACTGTTCGCATAGAGGCACAGAGAATGGGGCTGCTTGCTTATCTTGCCACTTCAAACTTCAAACGTAGCCTGGGAAAGTTAGTGTCCCAGCCAGGCTCCTTTCGCAGCCCTGCTCCGAAAGTGCGAACGTCTGCAGATAGCTGGCAGCCAGAAGGGGCTAGCCTGGAAAGCTGTTGCTCAGCCTCATCTGCCCATGGCACTGTTCGCATAGAGGCACAGAGAATGGGGCTCCTTGCTTATCTTACCACTTGAAACTTCAAACGCATGCTGGGAATGGTGGTGTCCCTGCCAGGCTCCTATCACAGCCCTGCTCCGAAAGTGCGAACGTCTGCAGATAGCTGGCAGGCAGAAGGGGCTAGCCTGGAAAGCTGTTGCTCAGCCTCATCTGCCCATGGCAGTGCTCGCACAGAGGCACAGAGAATGGGGCTGCTTGCTTATCTTGCCACTTGAAACTTCAAACGTAGCCTGGGAAAGTTGGTGTCCCAGCCAGGCTCCTTTCGCAGCCCTGCTCCGAAAGTGCGAACGTCTGCAGATAGCTGGCAGGCAGAAGGGGCTAGCCTGGAAAGCTGTTGCTCAGCCTCATCTGCCCATGGCAGTGCTCGCACAGAGGCACAGAGAATGGGGCTCCTTGCTTATCTTGCCACTTGAAACTTCAAACGCATGCTGGGAATGGTGGTGTCCCTGCCAGGCTCCTATCACAGCCCTGCTCTGAAAGTGCGAACATCTGCAGATAGCTGGCAGGCAGAAGGGGCTAGCCTGGAAAGCTGTTGCTCAGCCTCATCTGCCCATGGCAGTGCTCGCACAGAGGCACAGAGAATGGGGCTGCTTGCTTATCTTGCCACTTGAAACTTCAAACGTAGCCTGGGAAAGTTGGTGTCCCAGCCAGGCTCCTTTCGCAGGCCTGCTCCGAAAGTGCGAACGTCTGCAGATAGCTGGCAGGCAGAAGGGGCTAGCCTGGAAAGCTGTTGCTCAGCCTCATCTGCCCATGGCACTGTTCGCATAGAGGCACAGAGAATGGGGCTCCTTGCTTATCTTGCCACTTGAAACTTCAAACGTAGCCTGGGAAAGTTAGTGTCCCAGCCAGGCTCCTTTCGCAGGCCTGCTCCGAAAGTGTGAACGTCTGCAGATAGCTGGCAGCCAGAAGGGGCTAGCCTGGAAAGCTGTTGCTCAGCCTCATCTGCCCATGGCACTGTTCGCATAGAGGCACAGAGAATGGGGCTCCTTGCTTATCTTGCCACTTCAAACTTCAAACGCATGCTGGGAATGGTGGTGTCCCTGCCAGGCTCCTATCACAGCCCTGCTCCGAAAGTGCAAATGTCTGCAGATAGCTGGCAGCCAGAAGGGGCTAGCCTGGAAAGCTGTTGCTCAGACTCATCTGCCCATGGCAGTGCTCGCACAGAGGCACAGAGAATGGGGCTGCTTGCTTATCTTGCCACTTGAAACTTCAAACGTAGCCTGGGAAAGTTGGTGTCCCAGCCAGGCTCCTTTCGCAGCCCTGCTCCGAAAGTGCGAACGTCTGCAGATAGCTGGCAGGCAGAAGGGGCTAGCCTGGAAAGCTGTTGCTCAGCCTCATCTGCCCATGGCACTGTTCGCATAGAGGCACAGAGAATGGGGCTGCTTGCTTATCTTGCCACTTGAAACTTCAAACGCATGCTGGGAATGGTGGTGTCCCAGCCAGGCTCCTTTCGCAGCCCTGCTCCGAAAGTGCGAACGTCTGCAGATAGCTGGCAGGCAGAAGGGGCTAGCCTGGAAAGCTGTTGCTCAGCCTCATCTGCCCATGGCACTGTTCGCATAGAGGCACAGAGAATGGGGCTGCTTGCTTATCTTGCCACTTCAAACTTCAAACGTAGCCTGGGAAAGTTAGTGTCCCAGCCAGGCTCCTTTCGCAGGCCTGCTCCGAAAGTGCGAACGTCTGCAGATAGCTGGCAGCCAGAAGGGGCTAGCCTGGAAAGCTGTTGCTCAGCCTCATCTGCCCATGGCACTGTTCGCATAGAGGCACAGAGAATGGGGCTCCTTGCTTATCTTGCCACTTGAAACTTCAAACGCATGCTGGGAATGGTGGTGTCCCTGCCAGGCTCCTATCACAGCCCTGCTCCGAAAGTGCGAACGTCTGCAGATAGCTGGCAGGCAGAAGGGGCTAGCCTGGAAAGCTGTTGCTCAGACTCATCTGCCCATGGCAGTGCTCGCACAGAGGCACAGAGAATGGGGCTGCTTGCTTATCTTGCCACTTGAAACTTCAAACGTAGCCTGGGAAAGTTGGTGTCCCAGCCAGGCTCCTTTCGCAGCCCTGCTCCGAAAGTGCGAACGTCTGCAGATAGCTGGCAGGCAGAAGGGGCTAGCCTGGAAAGCTGTTGCTCAGCCTCATCTGCCCATGGCAGTGCTCGCACAGAGGCACAGAGAATGGGGCTGCTTGCTTGTCTTGCCACCTCAAACTTCAAACGTAGCATGGAAAAGTTGGTGTCCCAGCCAGGCTCCTTTCGCAGCCCTGCTCCGAAAGTGCGAACGTCTGCAGATAGCTGGCAGGCAGAAGGGGCTAGCCTGTAAAGCTGTTGCTCAGCCTCATCTGCCCATGGCACTGTTCGCATAGAGGCACAGAGAATGGGGCTCCTTGCTTATCTTGCCACTTGAAACTTCAAACGCATGCTGGGAAAGTTGGTGTCCCTGCCAGGCTCCTATCACAGCCCTGCTCTGAAAGTGCGAACATCTGCAGATAGCTGGCAGGCAGAAGGGGCTAGCCTGGAAAGCTGTTGCTCAGCCTCATCTGCCCATGGCAGTGCTCGCACAGAGGCACAGAGAATGGGGCTGCTTGCTTATCTTGCCACTTGAAACTTCAAACGTAGCCTGGGAAAGTTGGTGTCCCAGCCAGGCTCCTTTCGCAGGCCTGCTCCGAAAGTGCGAACGTCTGCAGATAGCTGGCAGGCAGAAGGGGCTAGCCTGGAAAGCTGTTGCTCAGCCTCATCTGCCCATGGCAGTGCTCGCACAGAGGCACAGAGAATGGGGCTGCTTGCTTATCTTGCCACTTGAAACTTCAAACGTAGCCTGGGAAAGTTGGTGTCCCAGCCAGGCTCCTTTCGCAGCCCTGCTCCGAAAGTGCGAACGTCTGCAGATAGCTGGCAGGCAGAAGGGGCTAGCCTGGAAAGCTGTTGCTCAGCCTCATCTGCCCATGGCAGTGCTCGCACAGAGGCACAGAGAATGGGGCTCCTTGCTTATCTTGCCACTTGAAACTTCAAACGCATGCTGGGAATGGTGGTGTCCCTGCCAGGCTCCTATCACAGCCCTGCTCTGAAAGTGCGAACATCTGCAGATAGCTGGCAGGCAGAAGGGGCTAGCCTGGAAAGCTGTTGCTCAGCCTCATCTGCCCATGGCAGTGCTCGCACAGAGGCACAGAGAATGGGGCTGCTTGCTTATCTTGCCACTTGAAACTTCAAATGTAGCCTGGGAAAGTTGGTGTCCCAGCCAGGCTCCTTTCGCAGGCCTGCTCCGAAAGTGCGAACGTCTGCAGATAGCTGGCAGGCAGAAGGGGCTAGCCTGGAAAGCTGTTGCTCAGCCTCATCTGCCCATGGCACTGTTCGCATAGAGGCACAGAGAATGGGGCTCCTTGCTTATCTTGCCACTTGAAACTTCAAACGTAGCCTGGGAAAGTTAGTGTCCCAGCCAGGCTCCTTTCGCAGGCCTGCTCCGAAAGTGCGAACGTCTGCAGATAGCTGGCAGCCAGAAGGGGCTAGCCTGGAAAGCTGTTGCTCAGCCTCATCTGCCCATGGCACTGTTCGCATAGAGGCACAGAGAATGGGGCTCCTTGCTTATCTTGCCACTTCAAACTTCAAACGCATGCTGGGAATGGTGGTGTCCCTGCCAGGCTCCTATCACAGCCCTGCTCCGAAAGTGCAAATGTCTGCAGATAGCTGGCAGCCAGAAGGGGCTAGCCTGGAAAGCTGTTGCTCAGACTCATCTGCCCATGGCAGTGCTCGCACAGAGGCACAGAGAATGGGGCTGCTTGCTTATCTTGCCACTTGAAACTTCAAACGTAGCCTGGGAAAGTTGGTGTCCCAGCCAGGCTCCTTTCGCAGCCCTGCTCCGAAAGTGCGAACGTCTGCAGATAGCTGGCAGGCAGAAGGGGCTAGCCTGGAAAGCTGTTGCTCAGCCTCATCTGCCCATGGCACTGTTCGCATAGAGGCACAGAGAATGGGGCTGCTTGCTTATCTTGCCACTTGAAACTTCAAACGCATGCTGGGAATGGTGGTGTCCCAGCCAGGCTCCTTTCGCAGCCCTGCTCCGAAAGTGCGAACGTCTGCAGATAGCTGGCAGGCAGAAGGGGCTAGCCTGGAAAGCTGTTGCTCAGCCTCATCTGCCCATGGCACTGTTCGCATAGAGGCACAGAGAATGGGGCTGCTTGCTTATCTTGCCACTTCAAACTTCAAACGTAGCCTGGGAAAGTTAGTGTCCCAGCCAGGCTCCTTTCGCAGGCCTGCTCCGAAAGTGCGAACGTCTGCAGATAGCTGGCAGCCAGAAGGGGCTAGCCTGGAAAGCTGTTGCTCAGCCTCATCTGCCCATGGCACTGTTCGCATAGAGGCACAGAGAATGGGGCTCCTTGCTTATCTTGCCACTTGAAACTTCAAACGCATGCTGGGAATGGTGGTGTCCCTGCCAGGCTCCTATCACAGCCCTGCTCCGAAAGTGCGAACGTCTGCAGATAGCTGGCAGGCAGAAGGGGCTAGCCTGGAAAGCTGTTGCTCAGCCTCATCTGCCCATGGCAGTGCTCGCACAGAGGCACAGAGAATGGGGCTGCTTGCTTATCTTGCCACTTGAAACTTCAAACGTAGCCTGGGAAAGTTGGTGTCCCAGCCAGGCTCCTTTCGCAGCCCTGCTCCGAAAGTGCGAACGTCTGCAGATAGCTGGCAGGCAGAAGGGGCTAGCCTGGAAAGCTGTTGCTCAGCCTCATCTGCCCATGGCAGTGCTCGCACAGAGGCACAGAGAATGGGGCTGCTTGCTTGTCTTGCCACCTCAAACTTCAAACGTAGCATGGAAAAGTTGGTGTCCCAGCCAGGCTCCTTTCGCAGCCCTGCTCCGAAAGTGCGAACGTCTGCAGATAGCTGGCAGCCAGAAGGGGCTAGCCTGGAAAGCTGTTGCTCAGCCTCATCTGCCCATGGCACTGTTCGCATAGAGGCACAGAGAATGGGGCTCCTTGCTTATCTTGCCACTTGAAACTTCAAACGCATGCTGGGAAAGTTGGTGTCCCTGCCAGGCTCCTATCACAGCCCTGCTCTGAAAGTGCGAACATCTGCAGATAGCTGGCAGGCAGAAGGGGCTAGCCTGGAAAGCTGTTGCTCAGCCTCATCTGCCCATGGCAGTGCTCGCACAGAGGCACAGAGAATGGGGCTGCTTGCTTATCTTGCCACTTGAAACTTCAAACGTAGCCTGGGAAAGTTGGTGTCCCAGCCAGGCTCCTTTCGCAGGCCTGCTCCGAAAGTGCGAACGTCTGCAGATAGCTGGCAGGCAGAAGGGGCTAGCCTGGAAAGCTGTTGCTCAGCCTCATCTGCCCATGGCACTGTTCGCATAGAGGCACAGAGAATGGGGCTCCTTGCTTATCTTGCCACTTGAAACTTCAAACGTAGCCTGGGAAAGTTAGTGTCCCAGCCAGGCTCCTTTCGCAGGCCTGCTCCGAAAGTGCGAACGTCTGCAGATAGCTGGCAGCCAGAAGGGGCTAGCCTGGAAAGCTGTTGCTCAGCCTCATCTGCCCATGGCACTGTTCGCATAGAGGCACAGAGAATGGGGCTCCTTGCTTATCTTGCCACTTCAAACTTCAAACGCATGCTGGGAATGGTGGTGTCCCTGCCAGGCTCGTATCACAGCCCTGCTCCGAAAGTGCAAATGTCTGCAGATAGCTGGCAGCCAGAAGGGGCTAGCCTGGAAAGCTGTTGCTCAGACTCATCTGCCCATGGCAGTGCTCGCACAGAGGCACAGAGAATGGGGCTGCTTGCTTATCTTGCCACTTGAAACTTCAAACGTAGCCTGGGAAAGTTGGTGTCCCAGCCAGGCTCCTTTCGCAGCCCTGCTCCGAAAGTGCGAACGTCTGCAGATAGCTGGCAGGCAGAAGGGGCTAGCCTGGAAAGCTGTTGCTCAGCCTCATCTGCCCATGGCACTGTTCGCATAGAGGCACAGAGAATGGGGCTGCTTGCTTATCTTGCCACTTCAAACTTCAAACGTAGCCTGGGAAAGTTAGTGTCCCAGCCAGGCTCCTTTCGCAGGCCTGCTCCGAAAGTGCAAACGTCTGCAGATAGCTGGCAGCCAGAAGGGGCTAGCCTGGAAAGCTGTTGCTCAGCCTCATCTGCCCATGGCACTGTTCGCATAGAGGCACAGAGAATGGGGCTCCTTGCTTATCTTGCCACTTGAAACTTCAAACGCATGCTGGGAATGGTGGTGTCCCTGCCAGGCTCCTATCACAGCCCTGCTCCGAAAGTGCAAACGTCTGCAGATAGCTGGCAGCCAGAAGGGGCTAGCCTGGAAAGCTGTTGCTCAGACTCATCTGCCCATGGCAGTGCTCGCACAGAGGCACAGAGAATGGGGCTGCTTGCTTATCTTGCCACTTGAAACTTCAAACGCATGCTGGGAAAGTTGGTGTCCCAGCCAGGCTCCTTTCGCAGCCCTGCTCCGAAAGTGCGAACGTCTGCAGATAGCTGGCAGGCAGAAGGGGCTATCCTGGAAAGCTGTTGCTCAGACTCATCTGCCCATGGCACTGTTCGCATAGAGGCACAGAGAATGGGGCTCCTTGCTTATCTTGCCACTTGAAACTTCAAACGCATGCTGGGAATGGTGGTGTCCCTGCCAGGCTCCTATCACAGCCCTGCTCCGAAAGTGCGAACGTCTGCAGATAGCTGGCAGGCAGAAGGGGCTAGCCTGGAAAGCTGTTGCTCAGACTCATCTGCCCATGGCAGTGCTCGCACAGAGGCACAGAGAATGGGGCTGCTTGCTTGTCTTGCCACCTCAAACTTCAAAAGTAGCATGGAAAAGTTGGTGTCCCAGCCAGGCTCCTTTCGCAGCCCTGCTCCGAAAGTGCGAACGTCTGCAGATAGCTGGCAGGCAGAAGGGGCTAGCCTGGAAAGCTGTTGCTCAGCCTCATCTGCCCATGGCACTGTTCGCATAGAGGCACAGAGAATGGGGCTCCTTGCTTATCTTGCCACTTGAAACTTCAAACGCATGCTGGGAATGGTGGTGTCCCAGCCAGGCTCCTTTCGCAGCCCTGCTCCGAAAGTGCGAACGTCTGCAGATAGCTGGCAGGCAGAAGGGGCTATCCTGGAAAGCTGTTGCTCAGACTCATCTGCCCATGGCACTGTTCGCACAGAGGCACAGAGAATGGGGCTGCTTGCTTATCTTGCCACTTGAAACTTCAAACGTAGCCTGGGAAAGTTGGTGTCCCAGCCAGGCTCCTTTCGCAGCCCTGCTCCGAAAGTGCGAACGTCTGCAGATAGCTGGCAGGCAGAAGGGGCTAGCCTGGAAAGCTGTTGCTCAGCCTCATCTGCCCATGGCACTGTTCGCATAGAAGCACAGAGAATGGGGCTGCTTGCTTATATTGCCACTTGAAACTTCAAACGTAGCCTGGGAAAGTTGGTGTCCCAGCCAGGCTCCTTTCGCAGCCCTGCTCCAAAAGTGCGAATGTCTGCAGATAGCTGTCAGCCAGAAAGGGCTAGCCTGGAAAGCTGTTGCTCAGCCTCATCTGCCCATGGCAGTGCTCGCACAGAGGCACAGAGAATGGGGCTGCTTGCTTGTCTTGCCACCTCAAACTTCAAACGTAGCCTGGGAAAGTTTGTGTCCCAGCCAGGCTCCTTTCGCAGCCCTGCTCCGAAAGTGCAAACGTCTGCAGATAGCTGGCAGCCAGAAGGGGCTAGCCTGGAAAGCTGTTGCTCAGCCTCATCTGCCCATGGCACTGTTCGCACAGAGGCACAGAGAATGGGGCTCCTTGCTTATCTTGCCACTTGAAACTTCAAACGCATGCTGGGAAAGTTGGTGTCCCTGCCAGGCTCCTATCACAGCCCTGCTCCGAAAGTGCGAACGTCTGCAGATAGCTGGCAGCCAGAAGGGGCTAGCCTGGAAAGCTGTTGCTCAGACTCATCTGCCCATGGCAGTGCTCGCACAGAGGCACAGAGAATGGGGCTGCTTGCTTATCTTGCCACTTGAAACTTCAAACGTAGCCTGGGAAAGTTGGTGTCCCAGCCAGGCTCCTTTCGCAGGCCTGCTCCGAAAGTGCGAACGTCTGCAGATAGCTGGCAGCCAGAAGGGGCTAGCCTGGAAAGCTGTTGCTCAGACTCATCTGCCCATGGCAGTGTTCGCACAGAGGCACAGAGAATGGGGCTGCTTGCTTGTCTTGCCACCTCAAACTTCAAACGTAGCATGGAAAAGTTGGTGTCCCAGCCAGGCTCCTTTCGCAGCCCTGCTCCGAAAGTGCGAACGTCTGCAGATAGCTGGCAGGCAGAAGGGGCTAGCCTGGAAAGCTGTTGCTCAGCCTCATCTGCCCATGGCACTGTTCGCATAGAGGCACAGAGAATGGGGCTGCTTGCTTATCTTGCCACTTCAAACTTCAAACGTAGCCTGGGAAAGTTGGTGTCCCAGCCAGGCTCCTTTCGCAGCCCTGCTCCGAAAGTGCGAACGTCTGCAGATAGCTGGCAGGCAGAAGGGGCTAGCCTGGAAAGCTGTTGCTCAGCCTCATCTGCCCATGGCAGTGCTCGCACAGAGGCACAGAGAATGGGGCTGCTTGCTTGTCTTGCCACCTCAAACTTCAAACGTAGCATGGAAAAGTTGGTGTCCCAGCCAGGCTCCTTTCGCAGCCCTGCTCCGAAAGTGCGAACGTCTGCAGATAGCTGGCAGGCAGAAGGGGCTAGCCTGGAAAGCTGTTGCTCAGCCTCATCTGCCCATGGCAGTGCTCGCACAGAGGCACAGAGAATGGGGCTCCTTGCTTATCTTGCCACTTGAAACTTCAAACGCATGCTGGGAATGGTGGTGTCCCTGCCAGGCTCCTATCACAGCCCTGCTCCGAAAGTGCGAACGTCTGCAGATAGCTGGCAGCCAGAAGGGGCTAGCCTGGAAAGCTGTTGCTCAGACTCATCTGCCCATGGCAGTGCTCGCACAGAGGCACAGAGAATGGGGCTGCTTGCTTATCTTGCCACTTGAAACTTCAAACGTAGCCTGGGAAAGTTGGTGTCCCAGCCAGGCTCCTTTCGCAGCCCTGCTCCGAAAGTGCGAACGTCTGCAGATAGCTGGCAGGCAGAAGGGGCTAGCCTGGAAAGCTGTTGCTCAGCCTCATCTGCCCATGGCACTGTTCGCATAGAGGCACAGAGAATGGGGCTCCTTGCTTATCTTGCCACTTGAAACTTCAAACGTAGCCTGGGAAAGTTAGTGTCCCAGCCAGGCTCCTTTCGCAGGCCTGCTCCGAAAGTGCGAACGTCTGCAGATAGCTGGCAGCCAGAAGGGGCTAGCCTGGAAAGCTGTTGCTCAGCCTCATCTGCCCATGGCACTGTTCGCATAGAGGCACAGAGAATGGGGCTGCTTGCTTATCTTGCCACTTCAAACTTCAAACGCATGCTGGGAATGGTGGTGTCCCTGCCAGGCTCCTATCACAGCCCTGCTCCGAAAGTGCAAACGTCTGCAGATAGCTGGCAGCCAGAAGGGGCTAGCCTGGAAAGCTGTTGCTCAGACTCATCTGCCCATCGCAGTGCTCGCACAGAGGCACAGAGAATGGGGCTGCTTGCTTATCTTGCCACTTGAAACTTCAAACGTAGCCTGGGAAAGTTGGTGTCCCAGCCAGGCTCCTTTCGCAGCCCTGCTCCGAAAGTGTGAACGTCTGCAGATAGCTGGCAGGCAGAAGGGGCTAGCCTGGAAAGCTGTTGCTCAGCCTCATCTGCCCATGGCACTGTTCGCATAGAGGCACAGAGAATGGGGCTGCTTGCTTATCTTGCCACTTGAAACTTCAAACGTAGCCTGGGAAAGTTGGTGTCCCAGCCAGGCTCCTTTCGCAGCCCTGCTCCGAAAGTGCGAATGTCTGCAGATAGCTGGCAGGCAGAAGGGGCTATCCTGGAAAGCTGTTGCTCAGCCTCATCTGCCCATGGCAGTGCTCGCACAGAGGCACAGAGAATGGGGCTGCTTGCTTGTCTTGCCACCTCAAACTTCAAACGTAGCATGGAAAAGTTGGTGTCCCAGCCAGGCTCCTTTCGCAGCCCTGCTCCGAAAGTGCGAACGTCTGCAGATAGCTGGCAGGCAGAAGGGGCTAGCCTGGAAAGCTGTTGCTCAGCCTCATCTGCCCATGGCACTGTTCGCATAGAGGCACAGAGAATGGGGCTCCTTGCTTATCTTGCCACTTCAAACTTCAAACGCATGCTGGGAATGGTGGTGTCCCTGCCAGGCTCCTATCACAGCCCTGCTCCGAAAGTGCAAACGTCTGCAGATAGCTGGCAGCCAGAAGGGGCTAGCCTGGAAAGCTGTTGCTCAGACTCATCTGCCCATGGCAGTGCTCGCACAGAGGCACAGAGAATGGGGCTGCTTGCTTATCTTGCCACTTGAAACTTCAAACGTAGCCTGGGAAAGTTGGTGTCCCAGCCAGGCTCCTTTCGCAGCCCTGCTCCGAAAGTGCGAACGTCTGCAGATAGCTGGCAGGCAGAAGGGGCTAGCCTGGAAAGCTGTTGCTCAGCCTCATCTGCCCATGGCAGTGCTCGCACAGAGGCACAGAGAATGGGGCTGCTTGCTTGTCTTGCCACCTCAAACTTCAAACGTAGCATGGAAAAGTTGGTGTCCCAGCCAGGCTCCTTTCGCAGCCCTGCTCCGAAAGTGCGAACGTCTGCAGATAGCTGGCAGGCAGAAGGGGCTAGCCTGTAAAGCTGTTGCTCAGCCTCATCTGCCCATGGCACTGTTCGCATAGAGGCACAGAGAATGGGGCTCCTTGCTTATCTTGCCACTTGAAACTTCAAACGCATGCTGGGAATGGTGGTGTCCCAGCCAGGCTCCTTTCGCAGCCCTGCTCCGAAAGTGCGAACGTCTGCAGATAGCTGGCAGGCAGAAGGGGCTAGCCTGGAAAGCTGTTGCTCAGACTCATCTGCCCATGACACTGTTCGCACAGAGGCACAGAGAATGGGGCTGCTTGCTTATCTTGCCACTTGAAACTTCAAACGTAGCCTGGGAAAGTTGGTGTCCCAGCCAGGCTCCTTTCGCAGCCCTGCTCCGAAAGTGCGAACGTCTGCAGATAGCTGGCAGGCAGAAGGGGCTAGCCTGGAAAGCTGTTGCTCAGCCTCATCTGCCCATGGCACTGTTCGCATAGAAGCACAGAGAATGGGGCTGCTTGCTTATCTTGCCACTTGAAACTTCAAACGTAGCCTGGGAAAGTTGGTGTCCCAGCCAGGCTCCTTTCGCAGCCCTGCTCCAAAAGTGCGAACGTCTGCAGATAGCTGTCAGCCAGAAAGGGCTAGCCTGGAAAGCTGTTGCTCAGCCTCATCTGCCCATGGCAGTGCTCGCACAGAGGCACAGAGACTGGGGCTGCTTGCTTGTCTTGCCACCTCAAACTTCAAACGTAGCCTGGGAAAGTTGGTGTCCCAGCCAGGCTCCTTTCGCAGCCCTGCTCCGAAAGTGCGAACGTCTGCAGATAGCTGGCAGGCAGAAGGGGCTAGCCTGGAAAGCTGTTGCTCAGCCTCATCTGCCCATGGCACTGTTCGCACAGAGGCACAGAGAATGGGGCTCCTTGCTTATCTTGCCACTTGAAACTTCAAACGCATGCTGGGAAAGTTGGTGTCCCTGCCAGGCTCCTATCACAGCCCTGCTCCGAAAGTGCGAACGTCTGCAGATAGCTGGCAGCCAGAAGGGGCTAGCCTGGAAAGCTGTTGCTCAGACTCATCTGCCCATGGCAGTGCTCGCACAGAGGCACAGAGAATGGGGCTGCTTGCTTATCTTGCCACTTGAAACTTCAAACGTAGCCTGGGAAAGTTGGTGTCCCAGCCAGGCTCCTTTCGCAGCCCTGCTCCGAAAGTGCGAACGTCTGCAGATAGCTGGCAGGCAGAAGGGGCTAGCCTGGAAAGCTGTTGCTCAGACTCATCTGCCCATGGCAGTGTTCGCACAGAGGCACAGAGAATGGGGCTGCTTGCTTGTCTTGCCACCTCAAACTTCAAACGTAGCATGGAAAAGTTGGTGTCCCAGCCAGGCTCCTTTCGCAGCCCTGCTCCGAAAGTGCGAACGTCTGCAGATAGCTGGCAGGCAGAAGGGGCTAGCCTGGAAAGCTGTTGCTCAGCCTCATCTGCCCATGGCAGTGCTCGCACAGAGGCACAGAGAATGGGGCTGCTTGCTTATCTTGCCACTTGAAACTTCAAACGTAGCCTGGGAAAGTTGGTGTCCCAGCCAGGCTCCTTTCGCAGGCCTGCTCCGAAAGTGCGAACGTCTGCAGATAGCTGGCAGGCAGAAGGGGCTAGCCTGGAAAGCTGTTGCTCAGCCTCATCTGCCCATGGCACTGTTCGCATAGAGGCGCAGAGAATGGGGCTCCTTGCTTATCTTGCCACTTGAAACTTCAAACGTAGCCTGGGAAAGTTAGTGTCCCAGCCAGGCTCCTTTCGCAGGCCTGCTCCGAAAGTGCGAACGTCTGCAGATAGCTGGCAGCCAGAAGGGGCTAGCCTGGAAAGCTGTTGCTCAGCCTCATCTGCCCATGGCACTGTTCGCATAGAGGCACAGAGAATGGGGCTCCTTGCTTATCTTGCCACTTCAAACTTCAAACGCATGCTGGGAATGGTGGTGTCCCTGCCAGGCTCCTATCACAGCCCTGCTCCGAAAGTGCGAACGTCTGCAGATAGCTGGCAGCCAGAAGGGGCTAGCCTGGAAAGCTGTTGCTCAGACTCATCTGCCCATGGCAGTGCTCGCACAGAGGCACAGAGAATGGGGCTGCTTGCTTATCTTGCCACTTGAAACTTCAAACGTAGCCTGGGAAAGTTGGTGTCCCAGCCAGGCTCCTTTCGCAGCCCTGCTCCGAAAGTGCGAACGTCTGCAGATAGCTGGCAGGCAGAAGGGGCTAGCCTGGAAAGCTGTTGCTCAGCCTCATCTGCCCATGGCAGTGCTCGCACAGAGGCACAGAGAATGGGGCTGCTTGCTTGTCTTGCCACCTCAAACTTCAAACGTAGCATGGAAAAGTTGGTGTCCCAGCCAGGCTCCTTTCGCAGCCCTGCTCCGAAAGTGCGAACGTCTGCAGATAGCTGGCAGGCAGAAGGGGCTAGCCTGTAAAGCTGTTGCTCAGCCTCATCTGCCCATGGCACTGTTCGCATAGAGGCACAGAGAATGGGGCTCCTTGCTTATCTTGCCACTTGAAACTTCAAACGCATGCTGGGAATGGTGGTGTCCCAGCCAGGCTCCTTTCGCAGCCCTGCTCCGAAAGTGCGAACGTCTGCAGATAGCTGGCAGGCAGAAGGGGCTAGCCTGGAAAGCTGTTGCTCAGACTCATCTGCCCATGACACTGTTCGCACAGAGGCACAGAGAATGGGGCTGCTTGCTTATCTTGCCACTTGAAACTTCAAACGTAGCCTGGGAAAGTTGGTGTCCCAGCCAGGCTCCTTTCGCAGCCCTGCTCCGAAAGTGCGAACGTCTGCAGATAGCTGGCAGGCAGAAGGGGCTAGCCTGGAAAGCTGTTGCTCAGCCTCATCTGCCCATGGCACTGTTCGCATAGAAGCACAGAGAATGGGGCTGCTTGCTTATCTTGCCACTTGAAACTTCAAACGTAGCCTGGGAAAGTTGGTGTCCCAGCCAGGCTCCTTTCGCAGCCCTGCTCCAAAAGTGCGAACGTCTGCAGATAGCTGTCAGCCAGAAAGGGCTAGCCTGGAAAGCTGTTGCTCAGCCTCATCTGCCCATGGCAGTGCTCGCACAGAGGCACAGAGACTGGGGCTGCTTGCTTGTCTTGCCACCTCAAACTTCAAACGTAGCCTGGGAAAGTTGGTGTCCCAGCCAGGCTCCTTTCGCAGCCCTGCTCCGAAAGTGCGAACGTCTGCAGATAGCTGGCAGGCAGAAGGGGCTAGCCTGGAAAGCTGTTGCTCAGCCTCATCTGCCCATGGCACTGTTCGCACAGAGGCACAGAGAATGGGGCTGCTTGCTTATCTTGCCACTTGAAACTTCAAACGCATGCTGGGAAAGTTGGTGTCCCTGCCAGGCTCCTATCACAGCCCTGCTCCGAAAGTGCGAACGTCTGCAGATAGCTGGCAGCCAGAAGGGGCTAGCCTGGAAAGCTGTTGCTCAGACTCATCTGCCCATGGCAGTGCTCGCACAGAGGCACAGAGAATGGGGCTGCTTGCTTATCTTGCCACTTGAAACTTCAAACGTAGCCTGGGAAAGTTGGTGTCCCAGCCAGGCTCCTTTCGCAGGCCTGCTCCGAAAGTGCGAACGTCTGCAGATAGCTGGCAGCCAGAAGGGGCTAGCCTGGAAAGCTGTTGCTCAGACTCATCTGCCCATGGCAGTGTTCGCACAGAGGCACAGAGAATGGGGCTGCTTGCTTGTCTTGCCACCTCAAACTTCAAACGTAGCATGGAAAAGTTGGTGTCCCAGCCAGGCTCCTTTCGCAGCCCTGCTCCGAAAGTGCGAACGTCTGCAGATAGCTGGCAGGCAGAAGGGGCTAGCCTGGAAAGCTGTTGCTCAGCCTCATCTGCCCATGGCAGTGCTCGCACAGAGGCACAGAGAATGGGGCTGCTTGCTTATCTTGCCACTTGAAACTTCAAACGTAGCCTGGGAAAGTTGGTGTCCCAGCCAGGCTCCTTTCGCAGGCCTGCTCCGAAAGTGCGAACGTCTGCAGATAGCTGGCAGGCAGAAGGGGCTAGCCTGGAAAGCTGTTGCTCAGCCTCATCTGCCCATGGCACTGTTCGCATAGAGGCGCAGAGAATGGGGCTCCTTGCTTATCTTGCCACTTGAAACTTCAAACGTAGCCTGGGAAAGTTAGTGTCCCAGCCAGGCTCCTTTCGCAGGCCTGCTCCGAAAGTGCGAACGTCTGCAGATAGCTGGCAGCCAGAAGGGGCTAGCCTGGAAAGCTGTTGCTCAGCCTCATCTGCCCATGGCACTGTTCGCATAGAGGCACAGAGAATGGGGCTCCTTGCTTATCTTGCCACTTCAAACTTCAAACGCATGCTGGGAATGGTGGTGTCCCTGCCAGGCTCCTATCACAGCCCTGCTCCGAAAGTGCAAACGTCTGCAGATAGCTGGCAGCCAGAAGGGGCTAGCCTGGAAAGCTGTTGCTCAGACTCATCTGCCCATGGCAGTGCTCGCACAGAGGCACAGAGAATGGGGCTGCTTGCTTATCTTGCCACTTGAAACTTCAAACGCATGCTGGGAATGGTGGTGTCCCAGCCAGGCTCCTTTCGCAGCCCTGCTCCGAAAGTGCGAACGTCTGCAGATAGCTGGCAGCCAGAAGGGGCTAGCCTGGAAAGCTGTTGCTCAGACTCATCTGCCCATGACACTGTTCGCACAGAGGCACAGAGAATGGGGCTGCTTGCTTATCTTGCCACTTGAAACTTCAAACGTAGCCTGGGAAAGTTGGTGTCCCAGCCAGGCTCCTTTCGCAGCCCTGCTCCGAAAGTGCGAACGTCTGCAGATAGCTGGCAGGCAGAAGGGGCTAGCCTGGAAAGCTGTTGCTCAGCCTCATCTGCCCATGGCACTGTTCGCATAGAAGCACAGAGAATGGGGCTGCTTGCTTATCTTGCCACTTGAAACTTCAAACGTAGCCTGGGAAAGTTGGTGTCCCAGCCAGGCTCCTTTCGCAGCCCTGCTCCAAAAGTGCGAATGTCTGCAGATAGCTGGCAGCCAGAAAGGGCTAGCCTGGAAAGCTGTTGCTCAGCCTCATCTGCCCATGGCAGTGCTCGCACAGAGGCACAGAGACTGGGGCTGCTTGCTTGTCTTGCCACCTCAAACTTCAAACGTAGCCTGGGAAAGTTGGTGTCCCAGCCAGGCTCCTTTCGCAGCCCTGCTCCGAAAGTGCGAACGTCTGCAGATAGCTGGCAGGCAGAAGGGGCTAGCCTGGAAAGCTGTTGCTCAGCCTCATCTGCCCATGGCACTGTTCGCACAGAGGCACAGAGAATGGGGCTCCTTGCTTATCTTGCCACTTGAAACTTCAAACGCATGCTGGGAAAGTTGGTGTCCCTGCCAGGCTCCTATCACAGCCCTGCTCCGAAAGTGCGAACGTCTGCAGATAGCTGGCAGCCAGAAGGGGCTAGCCTGGAAAGCTGTTGCTCAGACTCATCTGCCCATGGCAGTGCTCGCACAGAGGCACAGAGAATGGGGCTGCTTGCTTATCTTGCCACTTGAAACTTCAAACGTAGCCTGGGAAAGTTGGTGTCCCAGCCAGGCTCCTTTCGCAGGCCTGCTCCGAAAGTGCGAACGTCTGCAGATAGCTGGCAGGCAGAAGGGGCTAGCCTGGAAAGCTGTTGCTCAGACTCATCTGCCCATGGCACTGTTCGCATAGAGGCACAGAGAATGGGGCTCCTTGCTTATCTTGCCACTTGAAACTTCAAACATAGCCTGGGAAAGTTGGTGTCCCAGCCAGGCTCCTTTCGCAGCCCTGCTCCGAAAGTGCGAACGTCTGCAGATAGCTGGCAGCCAGAAGGGGCTAGCCTGGAAAGCTGTTGCTCAGCCTCATCTGCCCATGGCAGTGCTCGCACAGAGGCACAGAGAATGGGGCTGCTTGCTTATCTTGCCACTTGAAACTTCAAACGTAGCCTGGGAAAGTTGGTGTCCCAGCCAGGCTCCTTTCGCAGCCCTGCTCCGAAAGTACGAACGTCTGCAGATAGCTGGCAGCCAGAAGGGGCTAGCCTGGAAAGCTGTTGCTCAGCCTCATCTGCCCATGGCACTGTTCGCATAGAAGCACAGAGAATGGGGCTGCTTGCTTATCTTGCCACTTGAAACTTCAAACGTACCCTGGGAAAGTTGGTGTCCCAGCCAGGCTCCTTTCGCAGCCCTGCTCCAAAAGTGCGAATGTCTGCAGATAGCTGTCAGCCAGAAAGGGCTAGCCTGGAAAGCTGTTGCTCAGCCTCATCTGCCCATGGCAGTGCTCGCACAGAGGCACAGAGAATGTGGCTGCTTGCTTGTCTTGCCACCTCAAACTTCAAACGTAGCCTGGGAAAGGTGGTGTCCCAGCCAGGCTCCTTTCGCAGCCCTGCTCCGAAAGTGCGAACGTCTGCAGATAGCTGGCAGGCAGAAGGGGCTAGCCTGGAAAGCTGTTGCTCAGCCTCATCTGCCCATGGCACTGTTCGCATAGAGGCACAGAGAATGGGGCTCCTTGCTTATCTTGCCACTTGAAACTTCAAACGCATGCTGGGAAAGTTGGTGTCCGTCCCAGGCTCCTATCACAGCCCTGCTCCGAAAGTGCGAACGTCTGCAGATAGCTGGCAGCCAGAAGGGGCTAGGCTGGAAAGCTGTTGCTCAGACTCATCTGCCCATGGCAGTGCTCGCACAGAGGCACAGAGAATGGGGCTGCTTGCTTATCTTGCCACTTGAAACTTCAAACGTAGCCTGGGAAAGTTGGTGTCCCAGCCAGGCTCCTTTCGCAGCCCTGCTCCGAAAGTGCGAACGTCTGCAGATAGCTGGCAGGCAGAAGGGGCTAGCCTGGAAAGCTGTTGCTCAGCCTCATCTGCCCATGGCACTGTTCGCATAGAGGCACAGAGAATGGGGCTGCTTGCTTATCTTGCCACTTCAAACTTCAAACGTAGCCTGGGAAAGTTAGTGTCCCAGCCAGGCTCCTTTCGCAGCCCTGCTCCGAAAGTGCGAACGTCTGCAGATAGCTGGCAGCCAGAAGGGGCTAGCCTGGAAAGCTGTTGCTCAGACTCATCTGCCCATGGCAGTGTTCGCACAGAGGCACAGAGAATGGGGCTGCTTGCTTGTCTTGCCACCTCAAACTTCAAACGTAGCATGGAAAAGTTGGTGTCCCAGCCAGGCTCCTTTCGCAGCCCTGCTCCGAAAGTGCGAACGTCTGCAGATAGCTGGCAGGCAGAAGGGGCTAGCCTGGAAAGCTGTTGCTCAGCCTCATCTGCCCATGGCAGTGCTCGCACAGAGGCACAGAGAATGGGGCTGCTTGCTTATCTTGCCACTTGAAACTTCAAACGTAGCCTGGGAAAGTTGGTGTCCCAGCCAGGCTCCTTTCGCAGCCCTGCTCCGAAAGTGCGAACGTCTGCAGATAGCTGGCAGGCAGAAGGGGCTAGCCTGGAAAGCTGTTGCTCAGCCTCATCTGCCCATGGCACTGTTCGCATAGAGGCGCAGAGAATGGGGCTCCTTGCTTATCTTGCCACTTGAAACTTCAAACGTAGCCTGGGAAAGTTAGTGTCCCAGCCAGGCTCCTTTCGCAGGCCTGCTCCGAAAGTGCGAACGTCTGCAGATAGCTGGCAGCCAGAAGGGGCTAGCCTGGAAAGCTGTTGCTCAGCCTCATCTGCCCATGGCACTGTTCGCATAGAGGCACAGAGAATGGGGCTCCTTGCTTATCTTGCCACTTCAAACTTCAAACGCATGCTGGGAATGGTGGTGTCCCTGCCAGGCTCCTATCACAGCCCTGCTCCGAAAGTGCAAACGTCTGCAGATAGCTGGCAGCCAGAAGGGGCTAGCCTGGAAAGCTGTTGCTCAGACTCATCTGCCCATGGCAGTGCTCGCACAGAGGCACAGAGAATGGGGCTGCTTGCTTATCTTGCCACTTGAAACTTCAAACGCATGCTGGGAATGGTGGTGTCCCAGCCAGGCTCCTTTCGCAGCCCTGCTCCGAAAGTGCGAACGTCTGCAGATAGCTGGCAGCCAGAAGGGGCTAGCCTGGAAAGCTGTTGCTCAGACTCATCTGCCCATGACACTGTTCGCACAGAGGCACAGAGAATGGGGCTGCTTGCTTATCTTGCCACTTGAAACTTCAAACGTAGCCTGGGAAAGTTGGTGTCCCAGCCAGGCTCCTTTCGCAGCCCTGCTCCGAAAGTGCGAACGTCTGCAGATAGCTGGCAGGCAGAAGGGGCTAGCCTGGAAAGCTGTTGCTCAGCCTCATCTGCCCATGGCACTGTTCGCATAGAAGCACAGAGAATGGGGCTGCTTGCTTATCTTGCCACTTGAAACTTCAAACGTAGCCTGGGAAAGTTGGTGTCCCAGCCAGGCTCCTTTCGCAGCCCTGCTCCAAAAGTGCGAATGTCTGCAGATAGCTGGCAGCCAGAAAGGGCTAGCCTGGAAAGCTGTTGCTCAGCCTCATCTGCCCATGGCAGTGCTCGCACAGAGGCACAGAGACTGGGGCTGCTTGCTTGTCTTGCCACCTCAAACTTCAAACGTAGCCTGGGAAAGTTGGTGTCCCAGCCAGGCTCCTTTCGCAGCCCTGCTCCGAAAGTGCGAACGTCTGCAGATAGCTGGCAGGCAGAAGGGGCTAGCCTGGAAAGCTGTTGCTCAGCCTCATCTGCCCATGGCACTGTTCGCACAGAGGCACAGAGAATGGGGCTCCTTGCTTATCTTGCCACTTGAAACTTCAAACGCATGCTGGGAAAGTTGGTGTCCCTGCCAGGCTCCTATCACAGCCCTGCTCCGAAAGTGCGAACGTCTGCAGATAGCTGGCAGCCAGAAGGGGCTAGCCTGGAAAGCTGTTGCTCAGACTCATCTGCCCATGGCAGTGCTCGCACAGAGGCACAGAGAATGGGGCTGCTTGCTTATCTTGCCACTTGAAACTTCAAACGTAGCCTGGGAAAGTTGGTGTCCCAGCCAGGCTCCTTTCGCAGGCCTGCTCCGAAAGTGCGAACGTCTGCAGATAGCTGGCAGGCAGAAGGGGCTAGCCTGGAAAGCTGTTGCTCAGACTCATCTGCCCATGGCACTGTTCGCATAGAGGCACAGAGAATGGGGCTCCTTGCTTATCTTGCCACTTGAAACTTCAAACATAGCCTGGGAAAGTTGGTGTCCCAGCCAGGCTCCTTTCGCAGCCCTGCTCCGAAAGTGCGAACGTCTGCAGATAGCTGGCAGCCAGAAGGGGCTAGCCTGGAAAGCTGTTGCTCAGCCTCATCTGCCCATGGCAGTGCTCGCACAGAGGCACAGAGAATGGGGCTGCTTGCTTATCTTGCCACTTGAAACTTCAAACGTAGCCTGGGAAAGTTGGTGTCCCAGCCAGGCTCCTTTCGCAGCCCTGCTCCTAAAGTACGAACGTCTGCAGATAGCTGGCAGCCAGAAGGGGCTAGCCTGGAAAGCTGTTGCTCAGCCTCATCTGCCCATGGCACTGTTCGCATAGAAGCACAGAGAATGGGGCTGCTTGCTTATCTTGCCACTTGAAACTTCAAACGTAGCCTGGGAAAGTTGGTGTCCCAGCCAGGCTCCTTTCGCAGCCCTGCTCCAAAAGTGCGAATGTCTGCAGATAGCTGTCAGCCAGAAAGGGCTAGCCTGGAAAGCTGTTGCTCAGCCTCATCTGCCCATGGCAGTGCTCGCACAGAGGCACAGAGAATGTGGCTGCTTGCTTGTCTTGCCACCTCAAACTTCAAACGTAGCCTGGGAAAGGTGGTGTCCCAGCCAGGCTCCTTTCGCAGCCCTGCTCCGAAAGTGCGAACGTCTGCAGATAGCTGGCAGGCAGAAGGGGCTAGCCTGGAAAGCTGTTGCTCAGCCTCATCTGCCCATGGCACTGTTCGCATAGAGGCACAGAGAATGGGGCTCCTTGCTTATCTTGCCACTTGAAACTTCAAACGCATGCTGGGAAAGTTGGTGTCCGTCCCAGGCTCCTATCACAGCCCTGCTCCGAAAGTGCGAACGTCTGCAGATAGCTGGCAGCCAGAAGGGGCTAGGCTGGAAAGCTGTTGCTCAGACTCATCTGCCCATGGCAGTGCTCGCACAGAGGCACAGAGAATGGGGCTGCTTGCTTATCTTGCCACTTGAAACTTCAAACGTAGCCTGGGAAAGTTGGTGTCCCAGCCAGGCTCCTTTCGCAGCCCTGCTCCGAAAGTGCGAACGTCTGCAGATAGCTGGCAGGCAGAAGGGGCTAGCCTGGAAAGCTGTTGCTCAGCCTCATCTGCCCATGGCACTGTTCGCATAGAGGCACAGAGAATGGGGCTGCTTGCTTATCTTGCCACTTCAAACTTCAAACGTAGCCTGGGAAAGTTAGTGTCCCAGCCAGGCTCCTTTCGCAGGCCTGCTCCGAAAGTGCAAACGTCTGCAGATAGCTGGCAGGCAGAAGGGGCTAGCCTGGAAAGCTGTTGCTCAGCCTCATCTGCCCATGGCAGTGCTCGCACAGAGGCACAGAGAATGGGGCTGCTTGCTTATCTTGCCACTTGAAACTTCAAACGTAGCCTGGGAAAGTTGGTGTCCCAGCCAGGCTCCTTTCGCAGCCCTGCTCCGAAAGTGCGAACGTCTGCAGATAGCTGGCAGGCAGAAGGGGCTAGCCTGGAAAGCTGTTGCTCAGCCTCATCTGCCCATGGCAGTGCTCGCACAGAGGCACAGAGAATGGGGCTGCTTGCTTATCTTGCCACTTGAAACTTCAAACGTAGCCTGGGAAAGTTGGTGTCCCAGCCAGGCTCCTTTCGCAGCCCTGCTCCGAAAGTGCGAACGTCTGCAGATAGCTGGCAGGCAGAAGGGGCTAGCCTGGAAAGCTGTTGCTCAGCCTCATCTGCCCATGGCACTGTTCGCACAGAGGCACAGAGAATGGGGCTCCTTGCTTATCTTGCCACTTGAAACTTCAAACGCATGCTGGGAAAGTTGGTGTCCGTCCCAGGCTCCTATCACAGCCCTGCTCCGAAAGTGCGAACGTCTGCAGATAGCTGGCAGCCAGAAGGGGCTAGGCTGGAAAGCTGTTGCTCAGACTCATCTGCCCATGGCAGTGCTCGCACAGAGGCACAGAGAATGGGGCTGCTTGCTTATCTTGCCACTTCAAACTTCAAACGTAGCCTGGGAAAGTTAGTGTCCCAGCCAGGCTCCTTTCGCAGGCCTGCTCCGAAAGTGCAAACGTCTGCAGATAGCTGGCAGGCAGAAGGGGCTAGCCTGGAAAGCTGTTGCTCAGCCTCATCTGCCCATGGCAGTGCTCGCACAGAGGCACAGAGAATGGGGCTGCTTGCTTATCTTGCCACTTGAAACTTCAAACGTAGCCTGGGAAAGTTGGTGTCCCAGCCAGGCTCCTTTCGCAGCCCTGCTCCGAAAGTGCGAACGTCTGCAGATAGCTGGCAGGCAGAAGGGGCTAGCCTGGAAAGCTGTTGCTCAGCCTCATCTGCCCATGGCAGTGCTCGCACAGAGGCACAGAGAATGGGGCTGCTTGCTTGTCTTGCCACCTCAAACTTCAAACGTAGCATGGAAAAGTTGGTGTCCCAGCCAGGCTCCTTTCGCAGCCCTGCTCCGAAAGTGCGAACGTCTGCAGATAGCTGGCAGGCAGAAGGGGCTAGCCTGGAAAGCTGTTGCTCAGCCTCATCTGCCCATGGCAGTGCTCGCACAGAGGCACAGAGAATGGGGCTCCTTGCTTATCTTGCCACTTGAAACTTCAAACGCATGCTGGGAATGGTGGTGTCCCTGCCAGGCTCCTATCACAGCCCTGCTCCGAAAGTGCGAACGTCTGCAGATAGCTGGCAGGCAGAAGGGGCTAGCCTGGAAAGCTGTTGCTCAGCCTCATCTGCCCATGGCAGTGCTCGCACAGAGGCACAGAGAATGGGGCTGCTTGCTTATCTTGCCACTTGAAACTTCAAACGTAGCCTGGGAAAGTTGGTGTCCCAGCCAGGCTCCTTTCGCAGCCCTGCTCCGAAAGTGCGAACGTCTGCAGATAGCTGGCAGGCAGAAGGGGCTAGCCTGGAAAGCTGTTGCTCAGCCTCATCTGCCCATGGCACTGTTCGCATAGAAGCACAGAGAATGGGGCTGCTTGCTTATCTTGCCACTTGAAACTTCAAACGTAGCCTGGGAAAGTTGGTGTCCCAGCCAGGCTCCTTTCGCAGCCCTGCTCCAAAAGTGCGAATGTCTGCAGATAGCTGTCAGCCAGAAAGGGCTAGCCTGGAAAGCTGTTGCTCAGCCTCATCTGCCCATGGCAGTGCTCGCACAGAGGCACAGAGACTGGGGCTGCTTGCTTGTCTTGCCACCTCAAACTTCAAACGTAGCCTGGGAAAGTTGGTGTCCCAGCCAGGCTCCTTTCGCAGCCCTGCTCCGAAAGTGCGAACGTCTGCAGATAGCTGGCAGGCAGAAGGGGCTAGCCTGGAAAGCTGTTGCTCAGCCTCATCTGCCCATGGCACTGTTCGCACAGAGGCACAGAGAATGGGGCTCCTTGCTTATCTTGCCACTTGAAACTTCAAACGCATGCTGGGAAAGTTGGTGTCCCTGCCAGGCTCCTATCACAGCCCTGCTCCGAAAGTGCGAACGTCTGCAGATAGCTGGCAGCCAGAAGGGGCTAGCCTGGAAAGCTGTTGCTCAGACTCATCTGCCCATGGCAGTGCTCGCACAGAGGCACAGAGAATGGGGCTGCTTGCTTATCTTGCCACTTGAAACTTCAAACGTAGCCTGGGAAAGTTGGTGTCCCAGCCAGGCTCCTTTCGCAGGCCTGCTCCGAAAGTGCGAAAGTCTGCAGATAGCTGGCAGGCAGAAGGGGCTAGCCTGGAAAGCTGTTGCTCAGACTCATCTGCCCATGGCACTGTTCGCATAGAGGCACAGAGAATGGGGCTCCTTGCTTATCTTGCCACTTGAAACTTCAAACATAGCCTGGGAAAGTTGGTGTCCCAGCCAGGCTCCTTTCGCAGGCCTGCTCCGAAAGTGCGAACGTCTGCAGATAGCTGGCAGCCAGAAGGGGCTAGCCTGGAAAGCTGTTGCTCAGCCTCATCTGCCCATGGCAGTGCTCGCACAGAGGCACAGAGAATGGGGCTGCTTGCTTATCTTGCCACTTGAAACTTCAAACGTAGCCTGGGAAAGTTGGTGTCCCAGCCAGGCTCCTTTCGCAGCCCTGCTCCGAAAGTGCGAACGTCTGCAGATAGCTGGCAGGCAGAAGGGGCTATCCTGGAAAGCTGTTGCTCAGCCTCATCTGCCCATGGCACTGTTCGCATAGAAGCACAGAGAATGGGGCTGCTTGCTTATCTTGCCACTTGAAACTTCAAACGTAGCCTGGGAAAGTTGGTGTCCCAGCCAGGCTCCTTTCGCAGCCCTGCTCCAAAAGTGCGAATGTCTGCAGATAGCTGTCAGCCAGAAAGGGCTAGCCTGGAAAGCTGTTGCTCAGCCTCATCTGCCCATGGCAGTGCTCGCACAGAAGCACAGAGAATGTGGCTGCTTGCTTGTCTTGCCACCTCAAACTTCAAACGTAGCCTGGGAAAGGTGGTGTCCCAGCCAGGCTCCTTTCGCAGCCCTGCTCCGAAAGTGCGAACGTCTGCAGATAGCTGGCAGGCAGAAGGGGCTAGCCTGGAAAGCTGTTGCTCAGCCTCATCTGCCCATGGCACTGTTCGCATAGAGGCACAGAGAATGGGGCTCCTTGCTTATCTTGCCACTTGAAACTTCAAACGCATGCTGGGAAAGTTGGTGTCCCTGCCAGGCTCCTATCACAGCCCTGCTCCGAAAGTGCGAACGTCTGCAGATAGCTGGCAGCCAGAAGGGGCTAGGCTGGAAAGCTGTTGCTCAGACTCATCTGCCCATGGCAGTGCTCGCACAGAGGCACAGAGAATGGGGCTGCTTGCTTATCTTGCCACTTGAAACTTCAAACGTAGCCTGGGAAAGTTGGTGTCCCAGCCAGGCTCCTTTCGCAGCCCTGCTCCGAAAGTGCGAACGTCTGCAGATAGCTGGCAGGCAGAAGGGGCTAGCCTGGAAAGCTGTTGCTCAGCCTCATCTGCCCATGGCACTGTTCGCATAGAGGCACAGAGAATGGGGCTGCTTGCTTATCTTGCCACTTCAAACTTCAAACGTAGCCTGGGAAAGTTAGTGTCCCAGCCAGGCTCCTTTCGCAGGCCTGCTCCGAAAGTGCAAACGTCTGCAGATAGCTGGCAGGCAGAAGGGGCTAGCCTGGAAAGCTGTTGCTCAGCCTCATCTGCCCATGGCAGTGCTCGCACAGAGGCACAGAGAATGGGGCTGCTTGCTTATCTTGCCACTTGAAACTTCAAACGTAGCCTGGGAAAGTTGGTGTCCCAGCCAGGCTCCTTTCGCAGCCCTGCTCCGAAAGTGCGAACGTCTGCAGATAGCTGGCAGGCAGAAGGGGCTAGCCTGGAAAGCTGTTGCTCAGCCTCATCTGCCCATGGCAGTGCTCGCACAGAGGCACAGAGAATGGGGCTGCTTGCTTGTCTTGCCACCTCAAACTTCAAACGTAGCATGGAAAAGTTGGTGTCCCAGCCAGGCTCCTTTCGCAGCCCTGCTCCGAAAGTGCGAACGTCTGCAGATAGCTGGCAGGCAGAAGGGGCTAGCCTGGAAAGCTGTTGCTCAGCCTCATCTGCCCATGGCAGTGCTCGCACAGAGGCACAGAGAATGGGGCTGCTTGCTTATCTTGCCACTTGAAACTTCAAACGTAGCCTGGGAAAGTTGGTGTCCCAGCCAGGCTCCTTTCGCAGCCCTGCTCCGAAAGTGCGAACGTCTGCAGATAGCTGGCAGGCAGAAGGGGCTATCCTGGAAAGCTGTTGCTCAGCCTCATCTGCCCATGGCACTGTTCGCATAGAAGCACAGAGAATGGGGCTGCTTGCTTATCTTGCCACTTGAAACTTCAAACGTAGCCTGGGAAAGTTGGTGTCCCAGCCAGGCTCCTTTCGCAGCCCTGCTCCAAAAGTGCGAATGTCTGCAGATAGCTGTCAGCCAGAAAGGGCTAGCCTGGAAAGCTGTTGCTCAGCCTCATCTGCCCATGGCAGTGCTCGCACAGAAGCACAGAGAATGTGGCTGCTTGCTTGTCTTGCCACCTCAAACTTCAAACGTAGCCTGGGAAAGGTGGTGTCCCAGCCAGGCTCCTTTCGCAGCCCTGCTCCGAAAGTGCGAACGTCTGCAGATAGCTGGCAGGCAGAAGGGGCTAGCCTGGAAAGCTGTTGCTCAGCCTCATCTGCCCATGGCACTGTTCGCATAGAGGCACAGAGAATGGGGCTCCTTGCTTATCTTGCCACTTGAAACTTCAAACGCATGCTGGGAAAGTTGGTGTCCCTGCCAGGCTCCTATCACAGCCCTGCTCCGAAAGTGCGAACGTCTGCAGATAGCTGGCAGCCAGAAGGGGCTAGGCTGGAAAGCTGTTGCTCAGACTCATCTGCCCATGGCAGTGCTCGCACAGAGGCACAGAGAATGGGGCTGCTTGCTTATCTTGCCACTTGAAACTTCAAACGTAGCCTGGGAAAGTTGGTGTCCCAGCCAGGCTCCTTTCGCAGCCCTGCTCCGAAAGTGCGAACGTCTGCAGATAGCTGGCAGGCAGAAGGGGCTAGCCTGGAAAGCTGTTGCTCAGCCTCATCTGCCCATGGCACTGTTCGCATAGAGGCACAGAGAATGGGGCTGCTTGCTTATCTTGCCACTTCAAACTTCAAACGTAGCCTGGGAAAGTTAGTGTCCCAGCCAGGCTCCTTTCGCAGGCCTGCTCCGAAAGTGCAAACGTCTGCAGATAGCTGGCAGGCAGAAGGGGCTAGCCTGGAAAGCTGTTGCTCAGCCTCATCTGCCCATGGCAGTGCTCGCACAGAGGCACAGAGAATGGGGCTGCTTGCTTATCTTGCCACTTGAAACTTCAAACGTAGCCTGGGAAAGTTGGTGTCCCAGCCAGGCTCCTTTCGCAGCCCTGCTCCGAAAGTGCGAACGTCTGCAGATAGCTGGCAGGCAGAAGGGGCTAGCCTGGAAAGCTGTTGCTCAGCCTCATCTGCCCATGGCAGTGCTCGCACAGAGGCACAGAGAATGGGGCTGCTTGCTTGTCTTGCCACCTCAAACTTCAAACGTAGCATGGAAAAGTTGGTGTCCCAGCCAGGCTCCTTTCGCAGCCCTGCTCCGAAAGTGCGAACGTCTGCAGATAGCTGGCAGGCAGAAGGGGCTAGCCTGGAAAGCTGTTGCTCAGACTCATCTGCCCATGGCAGTGCTCGCACAGAGGCACAGAGAATGGGGCTCCTTGCTTATCTTGCCACTTGAAACTTCAAACGTAGCCTGGGAAAGTTGGTGTCCCAGCCAGGCTCCTTTCGCAGCCCTGCTCCGAAAGTGCGAACGTCTGCAGATAGCTGGCAGGCAGAAGGGGCTAGCCTGGAAAGCTGTTGCTCAGCCTCATCTGCCCATGGCAGTGCTCGCACAGAGGCACAGAGAATGGGGCTGCTTGCTTATCTTGCCACTTGAAACTTCAAACGTAGCCTGGGAAAGTTGGTGTCCCAGCCAGGCTCCTTTCGCAGGCCTGCTCCGAAAGTGCGAACGTCTGCAGATAGCTGGCAGCCAGAAGGGGCTAGCCTGGAAAGCTGTTGCTCAGCCTCATCTGCCCATGGCACTGTTCGCATAGAGGCACAGAGAATGGGGCTCCTTGCTTATCTTGCCACTTGAAACTTCAAACGTAGCCTGGGAAAGTTAGTGTCCCAGCCAGGCTCCTTTCGCAGGCCTGCTCCGAAAGTGCGAACGTCTGCAGATAGCTGGCAGCCAGAAGGGGCTAGCCTGGAAAGCTGTTGCTCAGCCTCATCTGCCCATGGCACTGTTCGCATAGAGGCACAGAGAATGGGGCTCCTTGCTTATCTTGCCACTTCAAACTTCAAACGCATGCTGGGAATGGTGGTGTCCCTGCCAGGCTCCTATCACAGCCCTGCTCCGAAAGTGCAAACGTCTGCAGATAGCTGGCAGCCAGAAGGGGCTAGCCTGGAAAGCTGTTGCTCAGACTCATCTGCCCATGGCAGTGCTCGCACAGAGGCACAGAGAATGGGGCTGCTTGCTTATCTTGCCACTTGAAACTTCAAACGTAGCCTGGGAAAGTTGGTGTCCCAGCCAGGCTCCTTTCGCAGCCCTGCTCCGAAAGTGTGAACGTCTGCAGATAGCTGGCAGGCAGAAGGGGCTAGCCTGGAAAGCTGTTGCTCAGCCTCATCTGCCCATGGCACTGTTCGCATAGAGGCACAGAGAATGGGGCTGCTTGCTTATCTTGCCACTTGAAACTTCAAACGTAGCCTGGGAAAGTTGGTGTCCCAGCCAGGCTCCTTTCGCAGCCCTGCTCCGAAAGTGCGAATGTCTGCAGATAGCTGGCAGGCAGAAGGGGCTAGCCTGGAAAGCTGTTGCTCAGCCTCATCTGCCCATGGCAGTGCTCGCACAGAGGCACAGAGAATGGGGCTGCTTGCTTGTCTTGCCACCTCAAACTTCAAACGTAGCCTGGAAAAGTTGGTGTCCCAGCCAGGCTCCTTTCGCAGCCCTGCTCCGAAAGTGCGAACGTCTGCAGATAGCTGGCAGGCAGAAGGGGCTAGCCTGGAAAGCTGTTGCTCAGCCTCATCTGCCCATGGCACTGTTCGCATAGAGGCACAGAGAATGGGGCTGCTTGCTTATCTTGCCACTTGAAACTTCAAACGTAGCCTGGGAAAGTTGGTGTCCCAGCCAGGCTCCTTTCGCAGGCCTGCTCCGAAAGTGCGAACGTCTGCAGATAGCTGGCAGGCAGAAGGGGCTAGCCTGGAAAGCTGTTGCTCAGACTCATCTGCCCATGGCAGTGCTCGCACAGAGGCACAGAGAATGGGGCTGCTTGCTTGTCTTGCCACCTCAAACTTCAAACGTAGCATGGAAAAGTTGGTGTCCCAGCCAGGCTCCTTTCGCAGCCCTGCTCCGAAAGTGCGAACGTCTGCAGATAGCTGGCAGGCAGAAGGGGCTAGCCTGTAAAGCTGTTGCTCAGCCTCATCTGCCCATGGCACTGTTCGCATAGAGGCACAGAGAATGGGGCTCCTTGCTTATCTTGCCACTTGAAACTTCAAACGCATGCTGGGAATGGTGGTGTCCCTGCCAGGCTCCTATCACAGCCCTGCTCTGAAAATGCGAACATCTGCAGATAGCTGGCAGGCAGAAGGGGCTAGCCTGGAAAGCTGTTGCTCAGCCTCATCTGCCCATGGCAGTGCTCGCACAGAGGCACAGAGAATGGGGCTGCTTGCTTATCTTGCCACTTGAAACTTCAAACGTAGCCTGGGAAAGTTGGTGTCCCAGCCAGGCTCCTTTCGCAGGCCTGCTCCGAAAGTGCGAACGTCTGCAGATAGCTGGCAGGCAGAAGGGGCTAGCCTGGAAAGCTGTTGCTCAGCCTCATCTGCCCATGGCACTGTTCGCATAGAGGCACAGAGAATGGGGCTCCTTGCTTATCTTGCCACTTGAAACTTCAAACGTAGCCTGGGAAAGTTAGTGTCCCAGCCAGGCTCCTTTCGCAGGCCTGCTCCGAAAGTGCGAACGTCTGCAGATAGCTGGCAGCCAGAAGGGGCTAGCCTGGAAAGCTGTTGCTCAGCCTCATCTGCCCATGGCACTGTTCGCATAGAGGCACAGAGAATGGGGCTCCTTGCTTATCTTGCCACTTCAAACTTCAAACGCATGCTGGGAATGGTGGTGTCCCTGCCAGGCTCCTATCACAGCCCTGCTCCGAAAGTGCAAACGTCTGCAGATAGCTGGCAGCCAGAAGGGGCTAGCCTGGAAAGCTGTTGCTCAGACTCATCTGCCCATGGCAGTGCTCGCACAGAGGCACAGAGAATGGGGCTGCTTGCTTATCTTGCCACTTGAAACTTCAAACGTAGCCTGGGAAAGTTGGTGTCCCAGCCAGGCTCCTTTCGCAGCCCTGCTCCGAAAGTGCGAACGTCTGCAGATAGCTGGCAGGCAGAAGGGGCTAGCCTGGAAAGCTGTTGCTCAGCCTCATCTGCCCATGGCACTGTTCGCATAGAGGCACAGAGAATGGGGCTGCTTGCTTATCTTGCCACTTGAAACTTCAAACGTAGCCTGGGAAAGTTGGTGTCCCAGCCAGGCTCCTTTCGCAGCCCTGCTCCGAAAGTGCGAACGTCTGCAGATAGCTGGCAGCCAGAAGGGGCTAGCCTGGAAAGCTGTTGCTCAGCCTCATCTGCCCATGGCAGTGCTCGCACAGAGGCACAGAGAATGGGGCTGCTTGCTTGTCTTGCCACCTCAAACTTCAAACGTAGCATGGAAAAGTTGGTGTCCCAGCCAGGCTCCTTTCGCAGCCCTGCTCCGAAAGTGCGAACGTCTGCAGATAGCTGGCAGGCAGAAGGGGCTAGCCTGTAAAGCTGTTGCTCAGCCTCATCTGCCCATGGCACTGTTCGCATAGAGGCACAGAGAATGGGGCTCCTTGCTTATCTTGCCACTTGAAACTTCAAGCGCATGCTGGGAATGGTGGTGTCCCAGCCAGGCTCCTTTCGCAGCCCTGCTCCGAAAGTGCGAACGTCTGCAGATAGCTGGCAGGCAGAAGGGGCTAGCCTGGAAAGCTGTTGCTCAGACTCATCTGCCCATGACACTGTTCGCACAGAGGCACAGAGAATGGGGCTGCTTGCTTATCTTGCCACTTGAAACTTCAAACGTAGCCTGGGAAAGTTGGTGTCCCAGCCAGGCTCCTTTCGCAGCCCTGCTCCGAAAGTGCGAACGTCTGCAGATAGCTGGCAGGCAGAAGGGGCTAGCCTGGAAAGCTGTTGCTCAGCCTCATCTGCCCATGGCACTGTTCGCATAGAAGCACAGAGAATGGGGCTGCTTGCTTATCTTGCCACTTGAAACTTCAAACGTAGCCTGGGAAAGTTGGTGTCCCAGCCAGGCTCCTTTCGCAGCCCTGCTCCAAAAGTGCGAATGTCTGCAGATAGCTGTCAGCCAGAAAGGGCTAGCCTGGAAAGCTGTTGCTCAGCCTCATCTGCCCATGGCAGTGCTCGCACAGAGGCACAGAGACTGGGGCTGCTTGCTTGTCTTGCCACCTCAAACTTCAAACGTAGCCTGGGAAAGTTGGTGTCCCAGCCAGGCTCCTTTCGCAGCCCTGCTCCGAAAGTGCGAACGTCTGCAGATAGCTGGCAGGCAGAAGGGGCTAGCCTGGAAAGCTGTTGCTCAGCCTCATCTGCCCATGGCACTGTTCGCACAGAGGCACAGAGAATGGGGCTCCTTGCTTATCTTGCCACTTGAAACTTCAAACGCATGCTGGGAAAGTTGGTGTCCCTGCCAGGCTCCTATCACAGCCCTGCTCCGAAAGTGCGAACGTCTGCAGATAGCTGGCAGCCAGAAGGGGCTAGCCTGGAAAGCTGTTGCTCAGACTCATCTGCCCATGGCAGTGCTCGCACAGAGGCACAGAGAATGGGGCTGCTTGCTTATCTTGCCACTTGAAACTTCAAACGTAGCCTGGGAAAGTTGGTGTCCCAGCCAGGCTCCTTTCGCAGGCCTGCTCCGAAAGTGCGAACGTCTGCAGATAGCTGGCAGCCAGAAGGGGCTAGCCTGGAAAGCTGTTGCTCAGACTCATCTGCCCATGGCAGTGTTCGCACAGAGGCACAGAGAATGGGGCTGCTTGCTTGTCTTGCCACCTCAAACTTCAAACGTAGCATGGAAAAGTTGGTGTCCCAGCCAGGCTCCTTTCGCAGCCCTGCTCCGAAAGTGCGAACGTCTGCAGATAGCTGGCAGGCAGAAGGGGCTAGCCTGGAAAGCTGTTGCTCAGCCTCATCTGCCCATGGCAGTGCTCGCACAGAGGCACAGAGAATGGGGCTGCTTGCTTATCTTGCCACTTGAAACTTCAAACGTAGCCTGGGAAAGTTGGTGTCCCAGCCAGGCTCCTTTCGCAGGCCTGCTCCGAAAGTGCGAACGTCTGCAGATAGCTGGCAGGCAGAAGGGGCTAGCCTGGAAAGCTGTTGCTCAGCCTCATCTGCCCATGGCACTGTTCGCATAGAGGCGCAGAGAATGGGGCTCCTTGCTTATCTTGCCACTTGAAACTTCAAACGTAGCCTGGGAAAGTTAGTGTCCCAGCCAGGCTCCTTTCGCAGCCCTGCTCCGAAAGTGCGAACGTCTGCAGATAGCTGGCAGCCAGAAGGGGCTAGCCTGGAAAGCTGTTGCTCAGCCTCATCTGCCCATGGCACTGTTCGCATAGAGGCACAGAGAATGGGGCTCCTTGCTTATCTTGCCACTTCAAACTTCAAATGCATGCTGGGAATGGTGGTGTCCCTGCCAGGCTCCTATCACAGCCCTGCTCCGAAAGTGCAAACGTCTGCAGATAGCTGGCAGGCAGAAGGGGCTAGCCTGGAAAGCTGTTGCTCAGACTCATCTGCCCATGGCAGTGCTCGCACAGAGGCACAGAGAATGGGGCTGCTTGCTTATCTTGCCACTTGAAACTTCAAACGCATGCTGGGAATGGTGGTGTCCCAGCCAGGCTCCTTTCGCAGCCCTGCTCCGAAAGTGCGAACGTCTGCAGATAGCTGGCAGGCAGAAGGGGCTAGCCTGGAAAGCTGTTGCTCAGACTCATCTGCCCATGACACTGTTCGCACAGAGGCACAGAGAATGGGGCTGCTTGCTTATCTTGCCACTTGAAACTTCAAACGTAGCCTGGGAAAGTTGGTGTCCCAGCCAGGCTCCTTTCGCAGCCCTGCTCCGAAAGTGCGAACGTCTGCAGATAGCTGGCAGGCAGAAGGGGCTAGCCTGGAAAGCTGTTGCTCAGCCTCATCTGCCCATGGCACTGTTCGCATAGAAGCACAGAGAATGGGGCTGCTTGCTTATCTTGCCACTTGAAACTTCAAACGTAGCCTGGGAAAGTTGGTGTCCCAGCCAGGCTCCTTTCGCAGCCCTGCTCCAAAAGTGCGAATGTCTGCAGATAGCTGTCAGCCAGAAAGGGCTAGCCTGGAAAGCTGTTGCTCAGCCTCATCTGCCCATGGCAGTGCTCGCACAGAGGCACAGAGACTGGGGCTGCTTGCTTGTCTTGCCACTTGAAACTTCAAACGTAGCCTGGGAAAGTTGGTGTCCCAGCCAGGCTCCTTTCGCAGCCCTGCTCCAAAAGTGCGAATGTCTGCAGATAGCTGTCAGCCAGAAAGGGCTAGCCTGGAAAGCTGTTGCTCAGCCTCATCTGCCCATGGCAGTGCTCGCACAGAGGCACAGAGAATGTGGCTGCTTGCTTGTCTTGCCACCTCAAACTTCAAACGTAGCCTGGGAAAGGTGGTGTCCCAGCCAGGCTCCTTTCGCAGCCCTGCTCCGAAAGTGCGAACGTCTGCAGATAGCTGGCAGGCAGAAGGGGCTAGCCTGGAAAGCTGTTGCTCAGCCTCATCTGCCCATGGCACTGTTCGCATAGAGGCACAGAGAATGGGGCTCCTTGCTTATCTTGCCACTTGAAACTTCAAACGCATGCTGGGAAAGTTGGTGTCCGTCCCAGGCTCCTATCACAGCCCTGCTCCGAAAGTGCGAACGTCTGCAGATAGCTGGCAGCCAGAAGGGGCTAGGCTGGAAAGCTGTTGCTCAGACTCATCTGCCCATGGCAGTGCTCGCACAGAGGCACAGAGAATGGGGCTGCTTGCTTATCTTGCCACTTGAAACTTCAAACGTAGCCTGGGAAAGTTGGTGTCCCAGCCAGGCTCCTTTCGCAGCCCTGCTCCGAAAGTGCGAACGTCTGCAGATAGCTGGCAGGCAGAAGGGGCTAGCCTGGAAAGCTGTTGCTCAGCCTCATCTGCCCATGGCACTGTTCGCATAGAGGCACAGAGAATGGGGCTGCTTGCTTATCTTGCCACTTCAAACTTCAAACGTAGCCTGGGAAAGTTAGTGTCCCAGCCAGGCTCCTTTCGCAGGCCTGCTCCGAAAGTGCAAACGTCTGCAGATAGCTGGCAGGCAGAAGGGGCTAGCCTGGAAAGCTGTTGCTCAGCCTCATCTGCCCATGGCAGTGCTCGCACAGAGGCACAGAGAATGGGGCTGCTTGCTTATCTTGCCACTTGAAACTTCAAACGTAGCCTGGGAAAGTTGGTGTCCCAGCCAGGCTCCTTTCGCAGCCCTGCTCCGAAAGTGCGAACGTCTGCAGATAGCTGGCAGGCAGAAGGGGCTAGCCTGGAAAGCTGTTGCTCAGCCTCATCTGCCCATGGCAGTGCTCGCACAGAGGCACAGAGAATGGGGCTGCTTGCTTGTCTTGCCACCTCAAACTTCAAACGTAGCATGGAAAAGTTGGTGTCCCAGCCAGGCTCCTTTCGCAGCCCTGCTCCGAAAGTGCGAACGTCTGCAGATAGCTGGCAGGCAGAAGGGGCTATCCTGTAAAGCTGTTGCTCAGCCTCATCTGCCCATGGCACTGTTCGCATAGAGGCACAGAGAATGGGGCTCCTTGCTTATCTTGCCACTTGAAACTTCAAACGTAGCCTGGGAATGGTGGTGTCCCTGCCAGGCTCCTATCACAGCCCTGCTCCGAAAGTGCGAACATCTGCAGATAGCTGGCAGGCAGAAGGGGCTAGCCTGGAAAGCTGTTGCTCAGACTCATCTGCCCATGGCAGTGCTCGCACAGAGGCACAGAGAATGGGGCTGCTTGCTTATCTTGCCACTTGAAACTTCAAACGTAGCCTGGGAAAGTTGGTGTCCCAGCCAGGCTCCTTTCGCAGCCCTGCTCCGAAAGTGCGAACGTCTGCAGATAGCTGGCAGGCAGAAGGGGCTAGCCTGGAAAGCTGTTGCTCAGCCTCATCTGCCCATGGCACTGTTCGCATAGAGGCACAGAGAATGGGGCTCCTTGCTTATCTTGCCACTTGAAACTTCAAACGTAGCCTGGGAAAGTTAGTGTCCCAGCCAGGCTCCTTTCGCAGGCCTGCTCCGAAAGTGCGAACGTCTGCAGATAGCTGGCAGCCAGAAGGGGCTAGCCTGGAAAGCTGTTGCTCAGCCTCATCTGCCCATGGCACTGTTCGCATAGAGGCACAGAGAATGGGGCTCCTTGCTTATCTTGCCACTTCAAACTTCAAACGTAGCCTGGGAAAGTTGGTGTCCCAGCCAGGCTCCTTTCGCAGGCCTGCTCTGAAAGTGCGAACGTCTGCAGATAGCTGGCAGGCAGAAGGGGCTAGCCTGGAAAGCTGTTGCTCAGCCTCATCTGCCCATGGCACTGTTCGCATAGAGGCACAGAGAATGGGGCTGCTTGCTTATCTTGCCACTTCAAACTTCAAACGTAGCCTGGGAAAGTTAGTGTCCCAGCCAGGCTCCTTTCGCAGGCCTGCTCCGAAAGTGCAAACGTCTGCAGATAGCTGGCAGCCAGAAGGGGCTAGCCTGGAAAGCTGTTGCTCAGCCTCATCTGCCCATGGCACTGTTCGCATAGAGGCACAGAGAATGGGGCTCCTTGCTTATCTTGCCACTTGAAACTTCAAACGCATGCTGGGAATGGTGGTGTCCCTGCCAGGCTCCTATCACAGCCCTGCTCCGAAAGTGCAAACGTCTGCAGATAGCTGGCAGCCAGAAGGGGCTAGCCTGGAAAGCTGTTGCTCAGACTCATCTGCCCATGGCAGTGCTCGCACAGAGGCACAGAGAATGGGGCTGCTTGCTTATCTTGCCACTTGAAACTTCAAACGTATCCTGGGAAAGTTGGTGTCCCAGCCAGGCTCCTTTCGCAGCCCTGCTCCGAAAGTGCGAACGTCTGCAGATAGCTGGCAGGCAGAAGGGGCTATCCTGGAAAGCTGTTGCTCAGACTCATCTGCCCATGGCACTGTTCGCATAGAGGCACAGAGAATGGGGCTCCTTGCTTATCTTGCCACTTGAAACTTCAAACGCATGCTGGGAATGGTGGTGTCCCTGCCAGGCTCCTATCACAGCCCTGCTCCGAAAGTGCGAACGTCTGCAGATAGCTGGCAGGCAGAAGGGGCTAGCCTGGAAAGCTGTTGCTCAGCCTCATCTGCCCATGGCAGTGCTCGCACAGAGGCACAGAGAATGGGGCTGCTTGCTTGTCTTGCCACCTCAAACTTCAAACGTAGCATGGAAAAGTTGGTGTCCCAGCCAGGCTCCTTTCGCAGCCCTGCTCCGAAAGTGCGAACGTCTGCAGATAGCTGGCAGGCAGAAGGGGCTAGCCTGGAAAGCTGTTGCTCAGCCTCATCTGCCCATGGCACTGTTCGCATAGAGGCACAGAGAATGGGGCTCCTTGCTTATCTTGCCACTTGAAACTTCAAGCGCATGCTGGGAATGGTGGTGTCCCAGCCAGGCTCCTTTCGCAGCCCTGCTCCGAAAGTGCGAACGTCTGCAGATAGCTGGCAGGCAGAAGGGGCTAGCCTGGAAAGCTGTTGCTCAGACTCATCTGCCCATGACACTGTTCGCACAGAGGCACAGAGAATGGGGCTGCTTGCTTATCTTGCCACTTCAAACTTCAAACGTAGCCTGGGAAAGTTGGTGTCCCAGCCAGGCTCCTTTCGCAGCCCTGCTCCGAAAGTGCGAACGTCTGCAGATAGCTGGCAGGCAGAAGGGGCTAGCCTGGAAAGCTGTTGCTCAGCCTCATCTGCCCATGGCACTGTTCGCATAGAAGCACAGAGAATGGGGCTGCTTGCTTATCTTGCCACTTGAAACTTCAAACGTAGCCTGGGAAAGTTGGTGTCCCAGCCAGGCTCCTTTCGCAGCCCTGCTCCAAAAGTGCGAATGTCTGCAGATAGCTGTCAGCCAGAAAGGGCTGGCCTGGAAAGCTGTTGCTCAGCCTCATCTGCCCATGGCAGTGCTCGCACAGAGGCACAGAGACTGGGGCTGCTTGCTTGTCTTGCCACCTCAAACTTCAAACGTAGCCTGGGAAAGTTGGTGTCCCAGCCAGGCTCCTTTCGCAGCCCTGCTCCGAAAGTGCGAACGTCTGCAGATAGCTGGCAGGCAGAAGGGGCTAGCCTGGAAAGCTGTTGCTCAGCCTCATCTGCCCATGGCACTGTTCGCACAGAGGCACAGAGAATGGGGCTCCTTGCTTATCTTGCCACTTGAAACTTCAAACGCATGCTGGGAAAGTTGGTGTCCCTGCCAGGCTCCTATCACAGCCCTGCTCCGAAAGTGCGAACGTCTGCAGATAGCTGGCAGGCAGAAGGGGCTAGCCTGGAAAGCTGTTGCTCAGACTCATCTGCCCATGGCAGTGCTCGCACAGAGGCACAGAGAATGGGGCTGCTTGCTTATCTTGCCACTTGAAACTTCAAACGTAGCCTGGGAAAGTTGGTGTCCCAGCCAGGCTCCTTTCGCAGCCCTGCTCCGAAAGTGCGAACGTCTGCAGATAGCTGGCAGCCAGAAGGGGCTAGCCTGGAAAGCTGTTGCTCAGACTCATCTGCCCATGGCAGTGTTCGCACAGAGGCACAGAGAATGGGGCTGCTTGCTTGTCTTGCCACCTCAAACTTCAAACGTAGCATGGAAAAGTTGGTGTCCCAGCCAGGCTCCTTTCGCAGCCCTGCTCCGAAAGTGCGAACGTCTGCAGATAGCTGGCAGGCAGAAGGGGCTAGCCTGGAAAGCTGTTGCTCAGCCTCATCTGCCCATGGCAGTGCTCGCACAGAGGCACAGAGAATGGGGCTGCTTGCTTATCTTGCCACTTGAAACTTCAAACGTAGCCTGGGAAAGTTGGTGTCCCAGCCAGGCTCCTTTCGCAGGCCTGCTCCGAAAGTGCGAACGTCTGCAGGTAGCTGGCAGGCAGAAGGGGCTAGCCTGGAAAGCTGTTGCTCAGCCTCATCTGCCCATGGCACTGTTCGCATAGAGGCGCAGAGAATGGGGCTCCTTGCTTATCTTGCCACTTGAAACTTCAAACGTAGCCTGGGAAAGTTAGTGTCCCAGCCAGGCTCCTTTCGCAGGCCTGCTCCGAAAGTGCGAACGTCTGCAGATAGCTGGCAGCCAGAAGGGGCTAGCCTGGAAAGCTGTTGCTCAGCCTCATCTGCCCATGGCACTGTTCGCATAGAGGCACAGAGAATGGGGCTCCTTGCTTATCTTGCCACTTCAAACTTCAAACGCATGCTGGGAATGGTGGTGTCCCTGCCAGGCTCCTATCACAGCCCTGCTCCGAAAGTGCAAACGTCTGCAGATAGCTGGCAGGCAGAAGGGGCTAGCCTGGAAAGCTGTTGCTCAGACTCATCTGCCCATGACACTGTTCGCACAGAGGCACAGAGAATGGGGCTGCTTGCTTATCTTGCCACTTGAAACTTCAAACGTAGCCTGGGAAAGTTGGTGTCCCAGCCAGGCTCCTTTCGCAGCCCTGCTCCGAAAGTGCGAACGTCTGCAGATAGCTGGCAGGCAGAAGGGGCTAGCCTGGAAAGCTGTTGCTCAGCCTCATCTGCCCATGGCACTGTTCGCATAGAAGCACAGAGAATGGGGCTGCTTGCTTATCTTGCCACTTGAAACTTCAAACGTAGCCTGGGAAAGTTGGTGTCCCAGCCAGGCTCCTTTCGCAGCCCTGCTCCGAAAGTGCGAATGTCTGCAGATAGCTGTCAGCCAGAAAGGGCTAGCCTGGAAAGCTGTTGCTCAGCCTCATCTGCCCATGGCAGTGCTCGCACAGAGGCACAGAGAATGGGGCTGCTTGCTTGTCTTGCCACTTGAAACTTCAAACGTAGCCTGGGAAAGTTGGTGTCCCAGCCAGGCTCCTTTCGCAGCCCTGCTCCAAAAGTGCGAATGTCTGCAGATAGCTGTCAGCCAGAAAGGGCTAGCCTGGAAAGCTGTTGCTCAGCCTCATCTGCCCATGGCAGTGCTCGCACAGAGGCACAGAGAATGTGGCTGCTTGCTTGTCTTGCCACCTCAAACTTCAAACGTAGCCTGGGAAAGGTGGTGTCCCAGCCAGGCTCCTTTCGCAGCCCTGCTCCGAAAGTGCGAACGTCTGCAGATAGCTGGCAGGCAGAAGGGGCTAGCCTGGAAAGCTGTTGCTCAGCCTCATCTGCCCATGGCACTGTTCGCATAGAGGCACAGAGAATGGGGCTCCTTGCTTATCTTGCCACTTGAAACTTCAAACGCATGCTGGGAAAGTTGGTGTCCGTCCCAGGCTCCTATCACAGCCCTGCTCCGAAAGTGCGAACGTCTGCAGATAGCTGGCAGCCAGAAGGGGCTAGCCTGGAAAGCTGTTGCTCAGCCTCATCTGCCCATGGCAGTGCTCGCACAGAGGCACAGAGAATGGGGCTGCTTGCTTATCTTGCCACTTGAAACTTCAAACGTAGCCTGGGAAAGTTGGTGTCCCAGCCAGGCTCCTTTCGCAGCCCTGCTCCGAAAGTGCGAACGTCTGCAGATAGCTGGCAGGCAGAAGGGGCTAGCCTGGAAAGCTGTTGCTCAGCCTCATCTGCCCATGGCACTGTTCGCATAGAGGCACAGAGAATGGGGCTGCTTGCTTATCTTGCCACTTCAAACTTCAAACGTAGCCTGGGAAAGTTAGTGTCCCAGCCAGGCTCCTTTCGCAGGCCTGCTCCGAAAGTGCAAACGTCTGCAGATAGCTGGCAGGCAGAAGGGGCTAGCCTGGAAAGCTGTTGCTCAGCCTCATCTGCCCATGGCAGTGCTCGCACAGAGGCACAGAGAATGGGGCTCCTTGCTTATCTTGCCACTTGAAACTTCAAACGTAGCCTGGGAAAGTTGGTGTCCCAGCCAGGCTCCTTTCGCAGCCCTGCTCCGAAAGTGCGAACGTCTGCAGATAGCTGGCAGGCAGAAGGGGCTAGCCTGGAAAGCTGTTGCTCAGCCTCATCTGCCCATGGCAGTGCTCGCACAGAGGCACAGAGAATGGGGCTGCTTGCTTGTCTTGCCACCTCAAACTTCAAACGTAGCATGGAAAAGTTGGTGTCCCAGCCAGGCTCCTTTCGCAGCCCTGCTCCGAAAGTGCGAACGTCTGCAGATAGCTGGCAGGCAGAAGGGGCTATCCTGTAAAGCTGTTGCTCAGCCTCATCTGCCCATGGCACTGTTCGCATAGAGGCACAGAGAATGGGGCTCCTTGCTTATCTTGCCACTTGAAACTTCAAACGCATGCTGGGAATGGTGGTGTCCCTGCCAGGCTCCTATCACAGCCCTGCTCCGAAAGTGCGAACATCTGCAGATAGCTGGCAGGCAGAAGGGGCTAGCCTGGAAAGCTGTTGCTCAGACTCATCTGCCCATGGCAGTGCTCGCACAGAGGCACAGAGAATGGGGCTGCTTGCTTATCTTGCCACTTGAAACTTCAAACGTAGCCTGGGAAAGTTGGTGTCCCAGCCAGGCTCCTTTCGCAGCCCTGCTCCGAAAGTGCGAACGTCTGCAGATAGCTGGCAGGCAGAAGGGGCTAGCCTGGAAAGCTGTTGCTCAGCCTCATCTGCCCATGGCACTGTTCGCATAGAGGCACAGAGAATGGGGCTCCTTGCTTATCTTGCCACTTGAAACTTCAAACGTAGCCTGGGAAAGTTAGTGTCCCAGCCAGGCTCCTTTCGCAGGCCTGCTCCGAAAGTGCGAACGTCTGCAGATAGCTGGCAGCCAGAAGGGGCTAGCCTGGAAAGCTGTTGCTCAGCCTCATCTGCCCATGGCACTGTTCGCATAGAGGCACAGAGAATGGGCTCCTTGCTTATCTTGCCACTTGAAACTTCAAACGCATGCTGGGAATGGTGGTGTCCCTGCCAGGCTCCTATCACAGCCCTGCTCCGAAAGTGCAAACGTCTGCAGATAGCTGGCAGCCAGAAGGGGCTAGCCTGGAAAGCTGTTGCTCAGACTCATCTGCCCATGGCAGTGCTCGCACAGAGGCACAGAGAATGGGGCTGCTTGCTTATCTTGCCACTTGAAACTTCAAACGTAGCCTGGGAAAGTTGGTGTCCCAGCCAGGCTCCTTTCGCAGCCCTGCTCCGAAAGTGCGAACGTCTGCAGATAGCTGGCAGGCAGAAGGGGCTAGCCTGGAAAGCTGTTGCTCAGACTCATCTGCCCATGGCACTGTTCGCATAGAGGCACAGAGAATGGGGCTGCTTGCTTATCTTGCCACTTCAAACTTCAAACGTAGCCTGGGAAAGTTAGTGTCCCAGCCAGGCTCCTTTCGCAGGCCTGCTCCGAAAGTGCAAACGTCTGCAGATAGCTGGCAGCCAGAAGGGGCTAGCCTGGAAAGCTGTTGCTCAGCCTCATCTGCCCATGGCACTGTTCGCATAGAGGCACAGAGAATGGGGCTCCTTGCTTATCTTGCCACTTGAAACTTCAAACGCATGCTGGGAATGGTGGTGTCCCTGCCAGGCTCCTATCACAGCCCTGCTCCGAAAGTGCAAACGTCTGCAGATAGCTGGCAGCCAGAAGGGGCTAGCCTGGAAAGCTGCTGCTCAGACTCATCTGCCCATGGCAGTGCTCGCACAGAGGCACAGAGAATGGGGCTGCTTGCTTGTCTTGCCACCTCAAACTTCACACGTAGCATGGAAAAGTTGGTGTCCCAGCCAGGCTCCTTTCGCAGCCCTGCTCCGAAAGTGCGAACGTCTGCAGATAGCTGGCAGGCAGAAGGGGCTATCCTGGAAAGCTGTTGCTCAGCCTCATCTGCCCATGGCACTGTTCGCATAGAGGCACAGAGAATGGGGCTCCTTGCTTATCTTGCCACTTGAAACTTCAAACGCATGCTGGGAATGGTGGTGTCCCTGCCAGGCTCCTATCACAGCCCTGCTCCGAAAGTGCGAACGTCTGCAGATAGCTGGCAGGCAGAAGGGGCTAGCCTGGAAAGCTGTTGCTCAGACTCATCTGCCCATGGCAGTGCTCGCACAGAGGCACAGAGAATGGGGCTGCTTGCTTATCTTGCCACTTGAAACTTCAAACGTAGCCTGGGAAAGTTGGTGTCCCAGCCAGGCTCCTTTCGCAGCCCTGCTCCGAAAGTGCGAACGTCTGCAGATAGCTGGCAGGCAGAAGGGGCTATCCTGGAAAGCTGTTGCTCAGACTCATCTGCCCATGGCACTGTTCGCATAGAGGCACAGAGAATGGGGCTCCTTGCTTATCTTGCCACTTGAAACTTCAAACGCATGCTGGGAATGGTGGTGTCCCTGCCAGGCTCCTATCACAGCCCTGCTCCGAAAGTGCAAACGTCTGCAGATAGCTGGCAGCCAGAAGGGGCTAGCCTGGAAAGCTGTTGCTCAGACTCATCTGCCCATGGCAGTGCTCGCACAGAGGCACAGAGAATGGGGCTGCTTGCTTATCTTGCCACTTGAAACTTCAAACGTAGCCTGGGAAAGTTGGTGTCCCAGCCAGGCTCCTTTCGCAGCCCTGCTCCGAAAGTGCGAACGTCTGCAGATAGCTGGCAGGCAGAAGGGGCTAGCCTGGAAAGCTGTTGCTCAGCCTCATCTGCCCATGGCACTGTTCGCATAGAGGCACAGAGAATGGGGCTGCTTGCTTATCTTGCCACTTCAAACTTCAAACGTAGCCTGGGAAAGTTAGTGTCCCAGCCAGGCTCCTTTCGCAGCCCTGCTCCGAAAGTGCAAACGTCTGCAGATAGCTGGCAGCCAGAAGGGCTAGCCTGGAAAGCTGTTGCTCAGCCTCATCTGCCCATGGCACTGTTCGCATAGAGGCACAGAGAATGGGGCTCCTTGCTTATCTTGCCACTTGAAACTTCAAACGCATGCTGGGAATGGTGGTGTCCCTGCCAGGCTCCTATCACAGCCCTGCTCCGAAAGTGCAAACGTCTGCAGATAGCTGGCAGCCAGAAGGGGCTAGGCTGGAAAGCTGTTGCTCAGACTCATCTGCCCATGGCAGTGCTCGCACAGAGGCACAGAGAATGGGGCTGCTTGCTTATCTTGCCACTTGAAACTTCAAACGTATCCTGGGAAAGTTGGTGTCCCAGCCAGGCTCCTTTCGCAGCCCTGCTCCGAAAGTGCGAACGTCTGCAGATAGCTGGCAGGCAGAAGGGGCTATCCTGGAAAGCTGTTGCTCAGCCTCATCTGCCCATGGCACTGTTCGCATAGAGGCACAGAGAATGGGGCTCCTTGCTTATCTTGCCACTTGAAACTTCAAACGCATGCTGGGAATGGTGGTGTCCCTGCCAAGCTCCTATCACAGCCCTGTTCCGAAAGTGCGAACGTCTGCAGATAGCTGGCAGGCAGAAGGGGCTAGCCTGGAAAGCTGTTGCTCAGACTCATCTGCCCATGGCAGTGCTCGCACAGAGGCACAGAGAATGGGGCTGCTTGCTTATCTTGCCACTTGAAACTTCAAACGTAGCCTGGGAAAGTTGGTGTCCCAGCCAGGCTCCTTTCGCAGCCCTGCTCCGAAAGTGCGAACGTCTGCAGATAGCTGGCAGCCAGAAGGGGCTAGCCTGGAAAGCTGTTGCTCAGCCTCATCTGCCCATGGCACTGTTCGCATAGAGGCACAGAGAATGGGGCTGCTTTCTTATCTTGCCACTTGAAACTTCAAACGTATCCTGGGAAAGTTGGTGTCCCAGCCAGGCTCCTTTCGCAGCCCTGCTCCGAAAGTGCGAACGTCTGCAGATAGCTGGCAGGCAGAAGGGGCTATCCTGGAAAGCTGTTGCTCAGACTCATCTGCCCATGGCACTGTTCGCATAGAGGCACAGAGAATGGGGCTCCTTGCTTATCTTGCCACTTGAAACTTCAAACGCATGCTGGGAATGGTGGTGTCCCTGCCAGGCTCCTATCACAGCCCTGCTCCGAAAGTGCGAACGTCTGCAGATAGCTGGCAGGCAGAAGGGGCTAGCCTGGAAAGCTGTTGCTCAGCCTCATCTGCCCATGGCAGTGCTCGCACAGAGGCACAGAGAATGGGGCTGCTTGCTTGTCTTGCCACCTCAAACTTCAAACGTAGCATGGAAAAGTTGGTGTCCCAGCCAGGCTCCTTTCGCAGCCCTGCTCCGAAAGTGCGAACGTCTGCAGATAGCTGGCAGGCAGAAGGGGCTAGCCTGTAAAGCTGTTGCTCAGCCTCATCTGCCCATGGCACTGTTCGCATAGAGGCACAGAGAATGGGGCTCCTTGCTTATCTTGCCACTTGAAACTTCAAACGCATGCTGGGAATGGTGGTGTCCCTGCCAGGCTCCTATCACAGCCCTGCTCTGAAAGTGCGAACATCTGCAGATAGCTGGCAGGCAGAAGGGGCTAGCCTGGAAAGCTGTTGCTCAGACTCATCTGCCCATGGCAGTGCTCGCACAGAGGCACAGAGAATGGGGCTGCTTGCTTATCTTGCCACTTGAAACTTCAAACGTAGCCTGGGAAAGTTGGTGTCCCAGCCAGGCTCCTTTCGCAGGCCTGCTCCGAAAGTGCGAACGTCTGCAGATAGCTGGCAGGCAGAAGGGGCTAGCCTGGAAAGCTGTTGCTCAGCCTCATCTGCCCATGGCACTGTTCGCATAGAGGCACAGAGAATGGGGCTCCTTGCTTATCTTGCCACTTGAAACTTCAAACGTAGCCTGGGAAAGTTAGTGTCCCAGCCAGGCTCCTTTCGCAGGCCTGCTCCGAAAGTGCGAACGTCTGCAGATAGCTGGCAGCCAGAAGGGGCTAGCCTGGAAAGCTGTTGCTCAGCCTCATCTGCCCATGGCACTGTTCGCATAGAGGCACAGAGAATGGGGCTCCTTGCTTATCTTGCCACTTGAAACTTCAAACGCATGCTGGGAATGGTGGTGTCCCTGCCAGGCTCCTATCACAGCCCTGCTCCGAAAGTGCAAACGTCTGCAGATAGCTGGCAGCCAGAAGGGGCTAGCCTGGAAAGCTGTTGCTCAGACTCATCTGCCCATGGCAGTGCTCGCACAGAGGCACAGAGAATGGGGCTGCTTGCTTATCTTGCCACTTGAAACTTCAAACGTAGCCTGGGAAAGTTGGTGTCCCAGCCAGGCTCCTTTCGCAGCCCTGCTCCGAAAGTGCGAACGTCTGCAGATAGCTGGCAGCCAGAAGGGGCTAGCCTGGAAAGCTGTTGCTCAGCCTCATCTGCCCATGGCACTGTTCGCATAGAGGCACAGAGAATGGGGCTGCTTGCTTATCTTGCCACTTGAAACTTCAAACGTATCCTGGGAAAGTTGGTGTCCCAGCCAGGCTCCTTTCGCAGCCCTGCTCCGAAAGTGCGAACGTCTGCAGATAGCTGGCAGGCAGAAGGGGCTATCCTGGAAAGCTGTTGCTCAGACTCATCTGCCCATGGCACTGTTCGCATAGAGGCACAGAGAATGGGGCTCCTTGCTTATCTTGCCACTTGAAACTTCAAACGCATGCTGGGAATGGTGGTGTCCCTGCCAGGCTCCTATCACAGCCCTGCTCCGAAAGTGCAAACGTCTGCAGATAGCTGGCAGCCAGAAGGGGCTAGCCTGGAAAGCTGTTGCTCAGACTCATCTGCCCATGGCAGTGCTCGCACAGAGGCACAGAGAATGGGGCTGCTTGCTTATCTTGCCACTTGAAACTTCAAACGTAGCCTGGGAAAGTTGGTGTCCCAGCCAGGCTCCTTTCGCAGCCCTGCTCCGAAAGTGCGAACGTCTGCAGATAGCTGGCAGGCAGAAGGGGCTAGCCTGGAAAGCTGTTGCTCAGCCTCATCTGCCCATGGCACTGTTCGCATAGAGGCACAGAGAATGGGGCTGCTTGCTTATCTTGCCACTTCAAACTTCAAACGTAGCCTGGGAAAGTTAGTGTCCCAGCCAGGCTCCTTTCGCAGCCCTGCTCCGAAAGTGCAAACGTCTGCAGATAGCTGGCAGCCAGAAGGGGCTAGCCTGGAAAGCTGTTGCTCAGCCTCATCTGCCCATGGCACTGTTCGCATAGAGGCACAGAGAATGGGGCTCCTTGCTTATCTTGCCACTTGAAACTTCAAACGCATGCTGGGAATGGTGGTGTCCCTGCCAGGCTCCTATCACAGCCCTGCTCCGAAAGTGCGAACGTCTGCAGATAGCTGGCAGGCAGAAGGGGCTAGCCTGGAAAGCTGTTGCTCAGACTCATCTGCCCATGGCAGTGCTCGCACAGAGGCACAGAGAATGGGGCTGCTTGCTTATCTTGCCACTTGAAACTTCAAACGTAGCCTGGGAAAGTTGGTGTCCCAGCCAGGCTCCTTTCGCAGCCCTGCTCCGAAAGTGCGAACGTCTGCAGATAGCTGGCAGCCAGAAGGGGCTAGCCTGGAAAGCTGTTGCTCAGCCTCATCTGCCCATGGCACTGTTCGCATAGAGGCACAGAGAATGGGGCTGCTTGCTTATCTTGCCACTTGAAACTTCAAACGTATCCTGGGAAAGTTGGTGTCCCAGCCAGGCTCCTTTCGCAGCCCTGCTCCGAAAGTGCGAACGTCTGCAGATAGCTGGCAGGCAGAAGGGGCTATCCTGGAAAGCTGTTGCTCAGACTCATCTGCCCATGGCACTGTTCGCATAGAGGCACAGAGAATGGGGCTCCTTGCTTATCTTGCCACTTGAAACTTCAAACGCATGCTGGGAATGGTGGTGTCCCTGCCAGGCTCCTATCACAGCCCTGCTCCGAAAGTGCGAACGTCTGCAGATAGCTGGCAGGCAGAAGGGGCTAGCCTGGAAAGCTGTTGCTCAGCCTCATCTGCCCATGGCAGTGCTCGCACAGAGGCACAGAGAATGGGGCTGCTTGCTTGTCTTGCCACCTCAAACTTCAAACGTAGCATGGAAAAGTTGGTGTCCCAGCCAGGCTCCTTTCGCAGCCCTGCTCCGAAAGTGCGAACGTCTGCAGATAGCTGGCAGGCAGAAGGGGCTAGCCTGTAAAGCTGTTGCTCAGCCTCATCTGCCCATGGCACTGTTCGCATAGAGGCACAGAGAATGGGGCTCCTTGCTTATCTTGCCACTTGAAACTTCAAACGCATGCTGGGAATGGTGGTGTCCCTGCCAGGCTCCTATCACAGCCCTGCTCTGAAAGTGCGAACATCTGCAGATAGCTGGCAGGCAGAAGGGGCTAGCCTGGAAAGCTGTTGCTCAGACTCATCTGCCCATGGCAGTGCTCGCACAGAGGCACAGAGAATGGGGCTGCTTGCTTATCTTGCCACTTGAAACTTAAAACGTAGCCTGGGAAAGTTGGTGTCCCAGCCAGGCTCCTTTCGCAGGCCTGCTCCGAAAGTGCGAACGTCTGCAGATAGCTGGCAGGCAGAAGGGGCTAGCCTGGAAAGCTGTTGCTCAGCCTCATCTGCCCATGGCACTGTTCGCATAGAGGCACAGAGAATGGGGCTCCTTGCTTATCTTGCCACTTGAAACTTCAAACGTAGCCTGGGAAAGTTAGTGTCCCAGCCAGGCTCCTTTCGCAGGCCTGCTCCGAAAGTGCGAACGTCTGCAGATAGCTGGCAGGCAGAAGGGGCTAGCCTGGAAAGCTGTTGCTCAGCCTCATCTGCCCATGGCACTGTTCGCATAGAGGCACAGAGAATGGGGCTCCTTGCTTATCTTGCCACTTCAAACTTCAAGCGCATGCTGGGAATGGTGGTGTCCCTGCCAGGCTCCTATCACAGCCCTGCTCCGAAAGTGCGAACGTCTGCAGATAGCTGGCAGCCAGAAGGGGCTAGCCTGGAAAGCTGTTGCTCAGACTCATCTGCCCATGGCAGTGCTCGCACAGAGGCACAGAGAATGGGGCTGCTTGCTTATCTTGCCACTTGAAACTTCAAACGTAGCCTGGGAAAGTTGGTGTCCCAGCCAGGCTCCTTTCGCAGCCCTGCTCCGAAAGTGCGAACGTCTGCAGATAGCTGGCAGCCAGAAGGGGCTAGCCTGGAAAGCTGTTGCTCAGCCTCATCTGCCCATGGCACTGTTCGCATAGAGGCACAGAGAATGGGGCTGCTTGCTTATCTTGCCACTTCAAACTTCAAACGTAGCCTGGGAAAGTTAGTGTCCCAGCCAGGCTCCTTTCGCAGGCCTGCTCCGAATGTGCAAACGTCTGCAGATAGCTGGCAGCCAGAAGGGGCTAGCCTGGAAAGCTGTTGCTCAGCCTCATCTGCCCATGGCACTGTTCGCATAGAGGCACAGAGAATGGGGCTCCTTGCTTATCTTGCCACTTGAAACTTCAAACGCATGCTGGGAATGGTGGTGTCCCTGCCAGGCTCCTATCACAGCCCTGCTCCGAAAGTGCAAACGTCTGCAGATAGCTGGCAGCCAGAAGGGGCTAGCCTGGAAAGCTGTTGCTCAGACTCATCTGCCCATGGCAGTGCTCGCACAGAGGCACAGAGAATGGGGCTGCTTGCTTATCTTGCCACTTGAAACTTCAAACGTATCCTGGGAAAGTTGGTGTCCCAGCCAGGCTCCTTTCGCAGCCCTGCTCCGAAAGTGCGAACGTCTGCAGATAGCTGGCAGGCAGAAGGGGCTATCCTGGAAAGCTGTTGCTCAGCCTCATCTGCCCATGGCACTGTTCGCATAGAGGCACAGAGAATGGGGCTCCTTGCTTATCTTGCCACTTGAAACTTCAAACGCATGCTGGGAATGGTGGTGTCCCTGCCAGGCTCCTATCACAGCCCTGCTCCGAAAGTGCGAACGTCTGCAGATAGCTGGCAGGCAGAAGGGGCTAGCCTGGAAAGCTGTTGCTCAGCCTCATCTGCCCATGGCAGTGCTCGCACAGAGGCACAGAGAATGGGGCTGCTTGCTTATCTTGCCACTTGAAACTTCAAACGTAGCCTGGGAAAGTTTGTGTCCCAGCCAGGCTCCTTTCGCAGCCCTGCTCCGAAAGTGCGAACGTCTGCAGATAGCTGGCAGCCAGAAGGGGCTAGCCTGGAAAGCTGTTGCTCAGCCTCATCTGCCCATGGCACTGTTCGCATAGAGGCACAGAGAATGGGGCTGCTTGCTTATCTTGCCACTTGAAACTTCAAACGTAGCCTGGGAAAGTTAGTGTCCCAGCCAGGCTCCTTTCGCAGGCCTGCTCCGAAAGTGCGAACGTCTGCAGATAGCTGGCAGCCAGAAGGGGCTAGCCTGGAAAGCTGTTGCTCAGCCTCATCTGCCCATGGCACTGTTCGCATAGAGGCACAGAGAATGGGGCTCCTTGCTTATCTTGCCACTTGAAACTTCAAACGCATGCTGGGAATGGTGGTGTCCCTGCCAGGCTCCTATCACAGCCCTGCTCCGAAAGTGCAAACGTCTGCAGATAGCTGGCAGCCAGAAGGGGCTAGCCTGGAAAGCTGTTGCTCAGACTCATCTGCCCATGGCAGTGCTCGCACAGAGGCACAGAGAATGGGGCTGCTTGCTTATCTTGCCACTTGATACTTCAAACGTAGCCTGGGAAAGTTGGTGTCCCAGCCAGGCTCCTTTCGCAGCCCTGCTCCGAAAGTGCGAACGTCTGCAGATAGCTGGCAGGCAGAAGGGGCTATCCTGGAAAGCTGTTGCTCAGACTCATCTGCCCATGGCACTGTTCGCATAGAGGCACAGAGAATGGGGCTCCTTGCTTATCTTGCCACTTGAAACTTCAAACGCATGCTGGGAATGGTGGTGTCCCTGCCAGGCTCCTATCACAGCCCTGCTCCGAAAGTGCGAACGTCTGCAGATAGCTGGCAGGCAGAAGGGGCTAGCCTGGAAAGCTGTTGCTCAGCCTCATCTGCCCATGGCAGTGCTCGCACAGAGGCACAGAGAATGGGGCTGCTTGCTTATCTTGCCACTTGAAACTTCAAACGTAGCCTGGGAAAGTTGGTGTCCCAGCCAGGCTCCTTTCGCAGCCCTGCTCCGAAAGTGTGAACGTCTGCAGATAGCTGGCAGGCAGAAGGGGCTAGCCTGGAAAGCTGTTGCTCAGCCTCATCTGCCCATGGCACTGTTTGCACAGAGGCACAGAGAATGGGGCTGCTTGCTTATCTTGCCACTTGAAACTTCAAACGTAGCCTGGGAAAGTTGGTGTCCCAGCCAGGCTCCTTTCGCAGCCCTGCTCCGAAAGTGCGAACGTCTGCAGATAGCTGGCAGGCAGAAGGGGCTAGCCTGGAAAGCTGTTGCTCAGCCTCATCTGCCCATGGCAGTGCTCGCACAGAGGCACAGAGAATGGGGCTGCTTGCTTATCTTGCCACTTGAAACTTCAAACGTAGCCTGGGAAAGTTGGTGTCCCAGCCAGGCTCCTTTCGCAGCCCTGCTCCGAAAGTGTGAACGTCTGCAGATAGCTGGCAGGCAGAAGGGGCTAGCCTGGAAAGCTGTTGCTCAGCCTCATCTGCCCATGGCACTGTTCGCACAGAGGCACAGAGAATGGGGCTGCTTGCTTATCTTGCCACTTGAAACTTCAAACGTAGCCTGGGAAAGTTGGTGTCCCAGCCAGGCTCCTTTCGCAGCCCTGCTCCGAAAGTGCGAACGTCTGCAGATAGCTGGCAGGCAGAAGGGGCTAGCCTGGAAAGCTGTTGCTCAGCCTCATCTGCCAATGGCAGTGCTCGCACAGAGGCACAGAGAATGGGGCTGCTTGCTTATCTTGCCACCTCAAACTTCAAACGTAGCATGGAAAAGTTGGTGTCCCAGCCAGGCTCCTTTCGCAGCCCTGCTCCGAAAGTGCGAACGTCTGCAGATAGCTGGCAGGCAGAAGGGGCTAGCCTGGAAAGCTGTTGCTCAGACTCATCTGCCCATGGCACTGTTCGCATAGAGGCACAGAGAATGGGGCTGCTTGCTTATCTTGCCACTTCAAACTTCAAACGCATGCTGGGAATGGTGGTGTCCCTGCCAGGCTCCTATCACAGCCCTGCTCCGAAAGTGCGAACGTCTGCAGATAGCTGGCAGCCAGAAGGGGCTAGCCTGGAAAGCTGTTGCTCAGACTCATCTGCCCATGGCACTGTTCGCATAGAGGCACAGAGAATGGGGCTCCTTGCTTATCTTGCCACTTGAAACTTCAAACGCATGCTGGGAATGGTGGTGTCCCTGCCAGGCTCCTATCACAGCCCTGCTCCGAAAGTGCAAACGTCTGCAGATAGCTGGCAGCCAGAAGGGGCTAGCCTGGAAAGCTGTTGCTCAGACTCATCTGCCCATGGCAGTGCTCGCACAGAGGCACAGAGAATGGGGCTGCTTGCTTATCTTGCCACTTGAAACTTCAAACGTAGCCTGGGAAAGTTGGTGTCCCAGCCAGGCTCCTTTCGCAGCCCTGCTCCGAAAGTGCGAACGTCTGCAGATAGCTGGCAGGCAGAAGGGGCTATCCTGGAAAGCTGTTGCTCAGACTCATCTGCCCATGGCACTGTTCGCATAGAGGCACAGAGAATGGGGCTCCTTGCTTATCTTGCCACTTGAAACTTCAAACGCATGCTGGGAATGGTGGTGTCCCTGCCAGGCTCCTATCACAGCCCTGCTCCGAAAGTGCGAACGTCTGCAGATAGCTGGCAGGCAGAAGGGGCTAGCCTGGAAAGCTGTTGCTCAGACTCATCTGCCCATGGCAGTGCTCGCACAGAGGCACAGAGAATGGGGCTGCTTGCTTATCTTGCCACTTGAAACTTCAAACGTAGCCTGGGAAAGTTGGTGTCCCAGCCAGGCTCCTTTCGCAGCCCTGCTCCGAAAGTGTGAACGTCTGCAGATAGCTGGCAGGCAGAAGGGGCTAGCCTGGAAAGCTGTTGCTCAGCCTCATCTGCCCATGGCACTGTTCGCATAGAGGCACAGAGAATGGGGCTGCTTGCTTATCTTGCCACTTGAAACTTCAAACGCATGCTGGGAATGGTGGTGTCCCTGCCAGGCTCCTATCACAGCCCTGCTCCGAAAGTGTGAACGTCTGCAGATAGCTGGCAGGCAGAAGGGGCTAGCCTGGAAAGCTGTTGCTCAGCCTCATCTGCCCATGGCAGTGCTCGCACAGAGGCACAGAGAATGGGGCTGCTTGCTTGTCTTGCCACCTCAAACTTCAAACGTAGCATGGAAAAGTTGGTGTCCCAGCCAGGCTCCTTTCGCAGCCCTGCTCCGAAAGTGCGAACGTCTGCAGATAGCTGGCAGGCAGAAGGGGCTAGCCTGTAAAGCTGTTGCTCAGCCTCATCTGCCCATGGCACTGTTCGCATAGAGGCACAGAGAATGGGGCTCCTTGCTTATCTTGCCACTTGAAACTTCAAACGCATGCTGGGAATGGTGGTGTCACAGCCAGGCTCCTTTCGCAGCCCTGCTCCGAAAGTGCGAACGTCTGCAGATAGCTGGCAGGCAGAAGGGGCTAGCCTGGAAAGCTGTTGCTCAGACTCATCTGCCCATGGCAGTGCTCGCACAGAGGCACAGAGAATGGGGCTGCTTGCTTGTCTTGCCACCTCAAACTTCAAACGTAGCATGGAAAAGTTGGTGTCCCAGCCAGGCTCCTTTCGCAGCCCTGCTCCGAAAGTGCGAACGTCTGCAGATAGCTGGCAGGCAGAAGGGGCTAGCCTGTAAAGCTGTTGCTCAGCCTCATCTGCCCATGGCACTGTTCGCATAGAGGCACAGAGAATGGGGCTCCTTGCTTATCTTGCCACTTGAAACTTCAAACGCATGCTGGGAATGGTGGTGTCCCTGCCAGGCTCCTATCACAGCCCTGCTCTGAAAGTGCGAACATCTGCAGATAGCTGGCAGGCAGAAGGGGCTAGCCTGGAAAGCTGTTGCTCAGACTCATCTGCCCATGGCAGTGCTCGCACAGAGGCACAGAGAATGGGGCTGCTTGCTTATCTTGCCACTTGAAACTTCAAACGTAGCCTGGGAAAGTTGGTGTCCCAGCCAGGCTCCTTTCGCAGGCCTGCTCCGAAAGTGCGAACGTCTGCAGATAGCTGGCAGGCAGAAGGGGCTAGCCTGGAAAGCTGTTGCTCAGCCTCATCTGCCCATGGCACTGTTCGCATAGAGGCACAGAGAATGGGGCTCCTTGCTTATCTTGCCACTTGAAACTTCAAACGTAGCCTGGGAAAGTTAGTGTCCCAGCCAGGCTCCTTTCGCAGGCCTGCTCCGAAAGTGCGAACGTCTGCAGATAGCTGGCAGCCAGAAGGGGCTAGCCTGGAAAGCTGTTGCTCAGCCTCATCTGCCCATGGCACTGTTCGCATAGAGGCACAGAGAATGGGGCTCCTTGCTTATCTTGCCACTTCAAACTTCAAACGCATGCTGGGAATGGTGGTGTCCCTGCCAGGCTCCTATCACAGCCCTGCTCCGAAAGTGCGAACGTCTGCAGATAGCTGGCAGCCAGAAGGGGCTAGCCTGGAAAGCTGTTGCTCAGACTCATCTGCCCATGGCAGTGCTCGCACAGAGGCACAGAGAATGGGGCTGCTTGCTTATCTTGCCACTTGAAACTTCAAACGTAGCCTGGGAAAGTTGGTGTCCCAGCCAGGCTCCTTTCGCAGCCCTGCTCCGAAAGTGCGAACGTCTGCAGATAGCTGGCAGCCAGAAGGGGCTAGCCTGGAAAGCTGTTGCTCAGCCTCATCTGCCCATGGCACTGTTCGCATAGAGGCACAGAGAATGGGGCTGCTTGCTTATCTTGCCACTTGAAACTTCAAACGTATCCTGGGAAAGTTGGTGTCCCAGCCAGGCTCCTTTCGCAGCCCTGCTCCGAAAGTGCGAACGTCTGCAGATAGCTGGCAGGCAGAAGGGGCTATCCTGGAAAGCTGTTGCTCAGACTCATCTGCCCATGGCACTGTTCGCATAGAGGCACAGAGAATGGGGCTCCTTGCTTATCTTGCCACTTGAAACTTCAAACGCATGCTGGGAATGGTGGTGTCCCTGCCAGGCTCCTATCACAGCCCTGCTCCGAAAGTGCAAACGTCTGCAGATAGCTGGCAGCCAGAAGGGGCTAGCCTGGAAAGCTGTTGTTCAGACTCATCTGCCCATGGCAGTGCTCGCACAGAGGCACAGAGAATGGGGCTGCTTGCTTATCTTGCCACTTGAAACTTCAAACGTAGCCTGGGAAAGTTGGTGTCCCAGCCAGGCTCCTTTCGCAGCCCTGCTCCGAAAGTGCGAACGTCTGCAGATAGCTGGCAGGCAGAAGGGGCTAGCCTGGAAAGCTGTTGCTCAGCCTCATCTGCCCATGGCACTGTTCGCATAGAGGCACAGAGAATGGGGCTGCTTGCTTATCTTGCCACTTCAAACTTCAAACGTAGCCTGGGAAAGTTAGTGTCCCAGCCAGGCTCCTTTCGCAGGCCTGCTCCGAAAGTGCAAACGTCTGCAGATAGCTGGCAGCCAGAAGGGGCTAGCCTGGAAAGCTGTTGCTCAGCCTCATCTGCCCATGGCACTGTTCGCATAGAGGCACAGAAAATGGGGCTCCTTGCTTATCTTGCCACTTGAAACTTCAAACGCATGCTGGGAATGGTGGTGTCCCTGCCAGGCTCCTATCACAGCCCTGCTCCGAAAGTGCGAACGTCTGCAGATAGCTGGCAGGCAGAAGGGGCTAGCCTGGAAAGCTGTTGCTCAGACTCATCTGCCCATGGCAGTGCTCGCACAGAGGCACAGAGAATGGGGCTGCTTGCTTATCTTGCCACTTGAAACTTCAAACGTAGCCTGGGAAAGTTGGTGTCCCAGCCAGGCTCCTTTCGCAGCCCTGCTCCGAAAGTGCGAACGTCTGCAGATAGCTGGCAGCCAGAAGGGGCTAGCCTGGAAAGCTGTTGCTCAGCCTCATCTGCCCATGGCACTGTTCGCATAGAGGCACAGAGAATGGGGCTGCTTGCTTATCTTGCCACTTGAAACTTCAAACGTATCCTGGGAAAGTTGGTGTCCCAGCCAGGCTCCTTTCGCAGCCCTGCTCCGAAAGTGCGAACGTCTGCAGATAGCTGGCAGGCAGAAGGGGCTATCCTGGAAAGCTGTTGCTCAGACTCATCTGCCCATGGCACTGTTCGCATAGAGGCACAGAGAATGGGGCTCCTTGCTTATCTTGCCACTTGAAACTTCAAACGCATGCTGGGAATGGTGGTGTCCCTGCCAGGCTCCTATCACAGCCCTGCTCCGAAAGTGCGAACGTCTGCAGATAGCTGGCAGGCAGAAGGGGCTAGCCTGGAAAGCTGTTGCTCAGCCTCATCTGCCCATGGCAGTGCTCGCACAGAGGCACAGAGAATGGGGCTGCTTGCTTGTCTTGCCACCTCAAACTTCAAACGTAGCATGGAAAAGTTGGTGTCCCAGCCAGGCTCCTTTCGCAGCCCTGCTCCGAAAGTGCGAACGTCTGCAGATAGCTGGCAGGCAGAAGGGGCTAGCCTGTAAAGCTGTTGCTCAGCCTCATCTGCCCATGGCACTGTTCGCATAGAGGCACAGAGAATGGGGCTCCTTGCTTATCTTGCCACTTGAAACTTCAAACGCATGCTGGGAATGGTGGTGTCCCTGCCAGGCTCCTATCACAGCCCTGCTCTGAAAGTGCGAACATCTGCAGATAGCTGGCAGGCAGAAGGGGCTAGCCTGGAAAGCTGTTGCTCAGACTCATCTGCCCATGGCAGTGCTCGCACAGAGGCACAGAGAATGGGGCTGCTTGCTTATCTTGCCACTTGAAACTTAAAACGTAGCCTGGGAAAGTTGGTGTCCCAGCCAGGCTCCTTTCGCAGGCCTGCTCCGAAAGTGCGAACGTCTGCAGATAGCTGGCAGGCAGAAGGGGCTAGCCTGGAAAGCTGTTGCTCAGCCTCATCTGCCCATGGCACTGTTCGCATAGAGGCACAGAGAATGGGGCTCCTTGCTTATCTTGCCACTTGAAACTTCAAACGTAGCCTGGGAAAGTTAGTGTCCCAGCCAGGCTCCTTTCGCAGGCCTGCTCCGAAAGTGCGAACGTCTGCAGATAGCTGGCAGGCAGAAGGGGCTAGCCTGGAAAGCTGTTGCTCAGCCTCATCTGCCCATGGCACTGTTCGCATAGAGGCACAGAGAATGGGGCTCCTTGCTTATCTTGCCACTTCAAACTTCAAGCGCATGCTGGGAATGGTGGTGTCCCTGCCAGGCTCCTATCACAGCCCTGCTCCGAAAGTGCGAACGTCTGCAGATAGCTGGCAGCCAGAAGGGGCTAGCCTGGAAAGCTGTTGCTCAGACTCATCTGCCCATGGCAGTGCTCGCACAGAGGCACAGAGAATGGGGCTGCTTGCTTATCTTGCCACTTGAAACTTCAAACGTAGCCTGGGAAAGTTGGTGTCCCAGCCAGGCTCCTTTCGCAGCCCTGCTCCGAAAGTGCGAACGTCTGCAGATAGCTGGCAGCCAGAAGGGGCTAGCCTGGAAAGCTGTTGCTCAGCCTCATCTGCCCATGGCACTGTTCGCATAGAGGCACAGAGAATGGGGCTGCTTGCTTATCTTGCCACTTCAAACTTCAAACGTAGCCTGGGAAAGTTAGTGTCCCAGCCAGGCTCCTTTCGCAGGCCTGCTCCGAATGTGCAAACGTCTGCAGATAGCTGGCAGCCAGAAGGGGCTAGCCTGGAAAGCTGTTGCTCAGCCTCATCTGCCCATGGCACTGTTCGCATAGAGGCACAGAGAATGGGGCTCCTTGCTTATCTTGCCACTTGAAACTTCAAACGCATGCTGGGAATGGTGGTGTCCCTGCCAGGCTCCTATCACAGCCCTGCTCCGAAAGTGCAAACGTCTGCAGATAGCTGGCAGCCAGAAGGGGCTAGCCTGGAAAGCTGTTGCTCAGACTCATCTGCCCATGGCAGTGCTCGCACAGAGGCACAGAGAATGGGGCTGCTTGCTTATCTTGCCACTTGAAACTTCAAACGTATCCTGGGAAAGTTGGTGTCCCAGCCAGGCTCCTTTCGCAGCCCTGCTCCGAAAGTGCGAACGTCTGCAGATAGCTGGCAGGCAGAAGGGGCTATCCTGGAAAGCTGTTGCTCAGCCTCATCTGCCCATGGCACTGTTCGCATAGAGGCACAGAGAATGGGGCTCCTTGCTTATCTTGCCACTTGAAACTTCAAACGCATGCTGGGAATGGTGGTGTCCCTGCCAGGCTCCTATCACAGCCCTGCTCCGAAAGTGCGAACGTCTGCAGATAGCTGGCAGGCAGAAGGGGCTAGCCTGGAAAGCTGTTGCTCAGACTCATCTGCCCATGGCAGTGCTCGCACAGAGGCACAGAGAATGGGGCTGCTTGCTTATCTTGCCACTTGAAACTTCAAACGTAGCCTGGGAAAGTTTGTGTCCCAGCCAGGCTCCTTTCGCAGCCCTGCTCCGAAAGTGCGAACGTCTGCAGATAGCTGGCAGCCAGAAGGGGCTAGCCTGGAAAGCTGTTGCTCAGCCTCATCTGCCCATGGCACTGTTCGCATAGAGGCACAGAGAATGGGGCTGCTTGCTTATCTTGCCACTTGAAACTTCAAACGTAGCCTGGGAAAGTTGGTGTCCCAGCCAGGCTCCTTTCGCAGGCCTGCTCCGAAAGTGCGAACGTCTGCAGATAGCTGGCAGCCAGAAGGGGCTAGCCTGGAAAGCTGTTGCTCAGACTCATCTGCCCATGGCACTGTTCGCATAGAGGCACAGAGAATGGGGCTCCTTGCTTATCTTGCCACTTGAAACTTCAAACGCATGCTGGGAATGGTGGTGTCCCTGCCAGGCTCCTATCACAGCCCTGCTCCGAAAGTGCAAACGTCTGCAGATAGCTGGCAGCCAGAAGGGGCTAGCCTGGAAAGCTGTTGCTCAGACTCATCTGCCCATGGCAGTGCTCGCACAGAGGCACAGAGAATGGGGCTGCTTGCTTATCTTGCCACTTGATACTTCAAACGTAGCCTGGGAAAGTTGGTGTCCCAGCCAGGCTCCTTTCGCAGCCCTGCTCCGAAAGTGCGAACGTCTGCAGATAGCTGGCAGGCAGAAGGGGCTATCCTGGAAAGCTGTTGCTCAGACTCATCTGCCCATGGCACTGTTCGCATAGAGGCACAGAGAATGGGGCTCCTTGCTTATCTTGCCACTTGAAACTTCAAACGCATGCTGGGAATGGTGGTGTCCCTGCCAGGCTCCTATCACAGCCCTGCTCCGAAAGTGCGAACGTCTGCAGATAGCTGGCAGGCAGAAGGGGCTAGCCTGGAAAGCTGTTGCTCAGCCTCATCTGCCCATGGCAGTGCTCGCACAGAGGCACAGAGAATGGGGCTGCTTGCTTATCTTGCCACTTGAAACTTCAAACGTAGCCTGGGAAAGTTGGTGTCCCAGCCAGGCTCCTTTCGCAGCCCTGCTCCGAAAGTGTGAACGTCTGCAGATAGCTGGCAGGCAGAAGGGGCTAGCCTGGAAAGCTGTTGCTCAGCCTCATCTGCCCATGGCACTGTTTGCACAGAGGCACAGAGAATGGGGCTGCTTGCTTATCTTGCCACTTGAAACTTCAAACGTAGCCTGGGAAAGTTGGTGTCCCAGCCAGGCTCCTTTCGCAGCCCTGCTCCGAAAGTGCGAACGTCTGCAGATAGCTGGCAGGCAGAAGGGGCTAGCCTGGAAAGCTGTTGCTCAGCCTCATCTGCCCATGGCAGTGCTCGCACAGAGGCACAGAGAATGGGGCTGCTTGCTTATCTTGCCACTTGAAACTTCAAACGTAGCCTGGGAAAGTTGGTGTCCCAGCCAGGCTCCTTTCGCAGCCCTGCTCCGAAAGTGTGAACGTCTGCAGATAGCTGGCAGGCAGAAGGGGCTAGCCTGGAAAGCTGTTGCTCAGCCTCATCTGCCCATGGCACTGTTCGCATAGAGGCACAGAGAATGGGGCTGCTTGCTTATCTTGCCACTTGAAACTTCAAACGTAGCCTGGGAAAGTTGGTGTCCCAGCCAGGCTCCTTTCGCAGCCCTGCTCCGAAAGTGCGAACGTCTGCAGATAGCTGGCAGGCAGAAGGGGCTAGCCTGGAAAGCTGTTGCTCAGCCTCATCTGCCAATGGCAGTGCTCGCACAGAGGCACAGAGAATGGGGCTGCTTGCTTATCTTGCCACCTCAAACTTCAAACGTAGCATGGAAAAGTTGGTGTCCCAGCCAGGCTCCTTTCGCAGCCCTGCTCCGAAAGTGCGAACGTCTGCAGATAGCTGGCAGGCAGAAGGGGCTAGCCTGGAAAGCTGTTGCTCAGACTCATCTGCCCATGGCACTGTTCGCATAGAGGCACAGAGAATGGGGCTGCTTGCTTATCTTGCCACTTCAAACTTCAAACGCATGCTGGGAATGGTGGTGTCCCTGCCAGGCTCCTATCACAGCCCTGCTCCGAAAGTGCGAACGTCTGCAGATAGCTGGCAGCCAGAAGGGGCTAGCCTGGAAAGCTGTTGCTCAGACTCATCTGCCCATGGCACTGTTCGCATAGAGGCACAGAGAATGGGGCTCCTTGCTTATCTTGCCACTTGAAACTTCAAACGCATGCTGGGAATGGTGGTGTCCCTGCCAGGCTCCTATCACAGCCCTGCTCCGAAAGTGCAAACGTCTGCAGATAGCTGGCAGCCAGAAGGGGCTAGCCTGGAAAGCTGTTGCTCAGACTCATCTGCCCATGGCAGTGCTCGCACAGAGGCACAGAGAATGGGGCTGCTTGCTTATCTTGCCACTTGAAACTTCAAACGTAGCCTGGGAAAGTTGGTGTCCCAGCCAGGCTCCTTTCGCAGCCCTGCTCCGAAAGTGCGAACGTCTGCAGATAGCTGGCAGGCAGAAGGGGCTATCCTGGAAAGCTGTTGCTCAGACTCATCTGCCCATGGCACTGTTCGCATAGAGGCACAGAGAATGGGGCTCCTTGCTTATCTTGCCACTTGAAACTTCAAACGCATGCTGGGAATGGTGGTGTCCCTGCCAGGCTCCTATCACAGCCCTGCTCCGAAAGTGCGAACGTCTGCAGATAGCTGGCAGGCAGAAGGGGCTAGCCTGGAAAGCTGTTGCTCAGACTCATCTGCCCATGGCAGTGCTCGCACAGAGGCACAGAGAATGGGGCTGCTTGCTTATCTTGCCACTTGAAACTTCAAACGTAGCCTGGGAAAGTTGGTGTCCCAGCCAGGCTCCTTTCGCAGCCCTGCTCCGAAAGTGTGAACGTCTGCAGATAGCTGGCAGGCAGAAGGGGCTAGCCTGGAAAGCTGTTGCTCAGCCTCATCTGCCCATGGCACTGTTCGCATAGAGGCACAGAGAATGGGGCTGCTTGCTTATCTTGCCACTTGAAACTTCAAACGCATGCTGGGAATGGTGGTGTCCCTGCCAGGCTCCTATCACAGCCCTGCTCCGAAAGTGTGAACGTCTGCAGATAGCTGGCAGGCAGAAGGGGCTAGCCTGGAAAGCTGTTGCTCAGCCTCATCTGCCCATGGCAGTGCTCGCACAGAGGCACAGAGAATGGGGCTGCTTGCTTGTCTTGCCACCTCAAACTTCAAACGTAGCATGGAAAAGTTGGTGTCCCAGCCAGGCTCCTTTCGCAGCCCTGCTCCGAAAGTGCGAACGTCTGCAGATAGCTGGCAGGCAGAAGGGGCTAGCCTGTAAAGCTGTTGCTCAGCCTCATCTGCCCATGGCACTGTTCGCATAGAGGCACAGAGAATGGGGCTCCTTGCTTATCTTGCCACTTGAAACTTCAAACGCATGCTGGGAATGGTGGTGTCACAGCCAGGCTCCTTTCGCAGCCCTGCTCCGAAAGTGCGAACGTCTGCAGATAGCTGGCAGGCAGAAGGGGCTAGCCTGGAAAGCTGTTGCTCAGACTCATCTGCCCATGGCACTGTTCGCACAGAGGCACAGAGAATGGGGCTGCTTGCTTATCTTGCCACTTGAAACTTCAAACGTAGCCTGGGAAAGTTGGTGTCCCAGCCAGGCTCCTTTCGCAGCCCTGCTCCGAAAGTGCGAACGTCTGCAGATAGCTGGCAGGCAGAAGGGGCTAGCCTGGAAAGCTGTTGCTCAGCCTCATCTGCCCATGGCACTGTTCGCATAGAAGCACAGAGAATGGGGCTGCTTGCTTATCTTGCCACTTGAAACTTCAAACGTAGCCTGGGAAAGTTGGTGTCCCAGCCAGGCTCCTTTCGCAGCCCTGCTCCAAAAGTGCGAACGTCTGCAGATAGCTGTCAGCCAGAAAGGGCTAGCCTGGAAAGCTGTTGCTCAGCCTCATCTGCCCATGGCAGTGCTCGCACAGAGGCACAGAGACTGGGGCTGCTTGCTTGTCTTGCCACCTCAAACTTCAAACGTAGCCTGGGAAAGTTGGTGTCCCAGCCAGGCTCCTTTCGCAGCCCTGCTCCGAAAGTGCGAACGTCTGCAGATAGCTGGCAGGCAGAAGGGGCTATCCTGGAAAGCTGTTGCTCAGCCTCATCTGCCCATGGCACTGTTCGCACAGAGGCACAGAGAATGGGGCTCCTTGCTTATCTTGCCACTTGAAACTTCAAACGCATGCTGGGAAAGTTGGTGTCCCTGCCAGGCTCCTATCACAGCCCTGCTCCGAAAGTGCGAACGTCTGCAGATAGCTGGCAGCCAGAAGGGGCTAGCCTGGAAAGCTGTTGCTCAGACTCATCTGCCCATGGCAGTGCTCGCACAGAGGCACAGAGAATGGGGCTGCTTGCTTATCTTGCCACTTGAAACTTCAAACGTAGCCTGGGAAAGTTGGTGTCCCAGCCAGGCTCCTTTCGCAGCCCTGCTCCGAAAGTGCGAACGTCTGCAGATAGCTGGCAGGCAGAAGGGGCTAGCCTGGAAAGCTGTTGCTCAGCCTCATCTGCCCATGGCAGTGTTCGCACAGAGGCACAGAGAATGGGGCTGCTTGCTTGTCTTGCCACCTCAAACTTCAAACGTAGCATGGAAAAGTTGGTGTCCCAGCCAGGCTCCTTTCGCAGCCCTGCTCCGAAAGTGCGAACGTCTGCAGATAGCTGGCAGGCAGAAGGGGCTAGCCTGGAAAGCTGTTGCTCAGCCTCATCTGCCCATGGCACTGTTCGCATAGAGGCACAGAGAATGGGGCTCCTTCTTATCTTGCCACTTGAAACTTCAAACGCATGCTGGGAAAGTTGGTGTCCCTGCCAGGCTCCTATCACAGCCCTGCTCCGAAAGTGCGAACGTCTGCAGATAGCTGGCAGCCAGAAGGGGCTAGCCTGGAAAGCTGTTGCTCAGACTCATCTGCCCATGGCAGTGCTCGCACAGAGGCACAGAGAATGGGGCTGCTTGCTTATCTTGCCACTTGAAACTTCAAACGTAGCCTGGGAAAGTTGGTGTCCCAGCCAGGCTCCTTTCGCAGCCCTGCTCCGAAAGTGCGAACGTCTGCAGATAGCTGGCAGGCAGAAGGGGCTAGCCTGGAAAGCTGTTGCTCAGCCTCATCTGCCAATGGCAGTGCTCGCACAGAGGCACAGAGAATGGGGCTGCTTGCTTATCTTGCCACCTCAAACTTCAAACGTAGCATGGAAAAGTTGGTGTCCCAGCCAGGCTCCTTTCGCAGCCCTGCTCCGAAAGTGCGAACGTCTGCAGATAGCTGGCAGGCAGAAGGGGCTAGCCTGGAAAGCTGTTGCTCAGCCTCATCTGCCCATGGCACTGTTCGCATAGAGGCACAGAGAATGGGGCTGCTTGCTTATCTTGCCACTTGAAACTTCAAACGCATGCTGGGAATGGTGGTGTCCCTGCCAGGCTCCTATCACAGCCCTGCTCCGAAAGTGCGAACGTCTGCAGATAGCTGGCAGCCAGAAGGGGCTAGCCTGGAAAGCTGTTGCTCAGACTCATCTGCCCATGGCACTGTTCGCATAGAGGCACAGAGAATGGGGCTCCTTGCTTATCTTGCCACTTGAAACTTCAAACGCATGCTGGGAATGGTGGTGTCCCTGCCAGGCTCCTATCACAGCCCTGCTCCGAAAGTGCAAACGTCTGCAGATAGCTGGCAGCCAGAAGGGGCTAGCCTGGAAAGCTGTTGCTCAGACTCATCTGCCCATGGCAGTGCTCGCACAGAGGCACAGAGAATGGGGCTGCTTGCTTATCTTGCCACTTGAAACTTCAAACGTAGCCTGGGAAAGTTGGTGTCCCAGCCAGGCTCCTTTCGCAGCCCTGCTCCGAAAGTGCGAACGTCTGCAGATAGCTGGCAGGCAGAAGGGGCTATCCTGGAAAGCTGTTGCTCAGACTCATCTGCCCATGGCACTGTTCGCATAGAGGCACAGAGAATGGGGCTCCTTGCTTATCTTGCCACTTGAAACTTCAAACGCATGCTGGGAATGGTGGTGTCCCTGCCAGGCTCCTATCACAGCCCTGCTCCGAAAGTGCGAACGTCTGCAGATAGCTGGCAGGCAGAAGGGGCTAGCCTGGAAAGCTGTTGCTCAGACTCATCTGCCCATGGCAGTGCTCGCACAGAGGCACAGAGAATGGGGCTGCTTGCTTATCTTGCCACTTGAAACTTCAAACGTAGCCTGGGAAAGTTGGTGTCCCAGCCAGGCTCCTTTCGCAGCCCTGCTCCGAAAGTGTGAACGTCTGCAGATAGCTGGCAGGCAGAAGGGGCTAGCCTGGAAAGCTGTTGCTCAGCCTCATCTGCCCATGGCACTGTTCGCATAGAGGCACAGAGAATGGGGCTGCTTGCTTATCTTGCCACTTGAAACTTCAAACGCATGCTGGGAATGGTGGTGTCCCTGCCAGGCTCCTATCACAGCCCTGCTCCGAAAGTGTGAACGTCTGCAGATAGCTGGCAGGCAGAAGGGGCTAGCCTGGAAAGCTGTTGCTCAGCCTCATCTGCCCATGGCAGTGCTCGCACAGAGGCACAGAGAATGGGGCTGCTTGCTTGTCTTGCCACCTCAAACTTCAAACGTAGCATGGAAAAGTTGGTGTCCCAGCCAGGCTCCTTTCGCAGCCCTGCTCCGAAAGTGCGAACGTCTGCAGATAGCTGGCAGGCAGAAGGGGCTAGCCTGTAAAGCTGTTGCTCAGCCTCATCTGCCCATGGCACTGTTCGCATAGAGGCACAGAGAATGGGGCTCCTTGCTTATCTTGCCACTTGAAACTTCAAACGCATGCTGGGAATGGTGGTGTCACAGCCAGGCTCCTTTCGCAGCCCTGCTCCGAAAGTGCGAACGTCTGCAGATAGCTGGCAGGCAGAAGGGGCTAGCCTGGAAAGCTGTTGCTCAGACTCATCTGCCCATGGCACTGTTCGCACAGAGGCACAGAGAATGGGGCTGCTTGCTTATCTTGCCACTTGAAACTTCAAACGTAGCCTGGGAAAGTTGGTGTCCCAGCCAGGCTCCTTTCGCAGCCCTGCTCCGAAAGTGCGAACGTCTGCAGATAGCTGGCAGGCAGAAGGGGCTAGCCTGGAAAGCTGTTGCTCAGCCTCATCTGCCCATGGCACTGTTCGCATAGAAGCACAGAGAATGGGGCTGCTTGCTTATCTTGCCACTTGAAACTTCAAACGTAGCCTGGGAAAGTTGGTGTCCCAGCCAGGCTCCTTTCGCAGCCCTGCTCCAAAAGTGCGAACGTCTGCAGATAGCTGTCAGCCAGAAGGGGCTAGCCTGGAAAGCTGTTGCTCAGCCTCATCTGCCCATGGCAGTGCTCGCACAGAGGCACAGAGACTGGGGCTGCTTGCTTGTCTTGCCACCTCAAACTTCAAACGTAGCCTGGGAAAGGTGGTGTCCCAGCCAGGCTCCTTTCGCAGCCCTGCTCCGAAAGTGCGAACGTCTGCAGATAGCTGGCAGGCAGAAGGGGCTATCCTGGAAAGCTGTTGCTCAGCCTCATCTGCCCATGGCACTGTTCGCACAGAGGCACAGAGAATGGGGCTCCTTGCTTATCTTGCCACTTGAAACTTCAAACGCATGCTGGGAAAGTTGGTGTCCGTGCCAGGCTCCTATCACAGCCCTGCTCCGAAAGTGCGAACGTCTGCAGATAGCTGGCAGCCAGAAGGGGCTAGCCTGGAAAGCTGTTGCTCAGACTCATCTGCCCATGGCAGTGCTCGCACAGAGGCACAGAGAATGGGGCTGCTTGCTTATCTTGCCACTTGAAACTTCAAACGTAGCCTGGGAAAGTTGGTGTCCCAGCCAGGCTCCTTTCGCAGCCCTGCTCCGAAAGTGCGAACGTCTGCAGATAGCTGGCAGGCAGAAGGGGCTAGCCTGGAAAGCTGTTGCTCAGCCTCATCTGCCCATGGCAGTGTTCGCACAGAGGCACAGAGAATGGGGCTGCTTGCTTGTCTTGCCACCTCAAACTTCAAACGTAGCATGGAAAAGTTGGTGTCCCAGCCAGGCTCCTTTCGCAGGCCTGCTCCGAAAGTGCGAACGTCTGCAGATAGCTGGCAGCCAGAAGGGGCTAGCCTGGAAAGCTGTTGCTCAGCCTCATCTGCCCATGGCACTGTTCGCATAGAGGCACAGAGAATGGGGCTCCTTCTTATCTTGCCACTTGAAACTTCAAACGCATGCTGGGAAAGTTGGTGTCCCTGCCAGGCTCCTATCACAGCCCTGCTCCGAAAGTGCGAACGTCTGCAGATAGCTGGCAGCCAGAAGGGGCTAGCCTGGAAAGCTGTTGCTCAGACTCATCTGCCCATGGCAGTGCTCGCACAGAGGCACAGAGAATGGGGCTGCTTGCTTATCTTGCCACTTGAAACTTCAAACATAGCCTGGGAAAGTTGGTGTCCCAGCCAGGCTCCTTTCGCAGCCCTGCTCCGAAAGTGCGAATGTCTGCAGATAGCTGGCAGCCAGAAGGGGCTAGCCTGGAAAGCTGTTGCTCAGCCTCATCTGCCCATGGCAGTGCTCGCACAGAGGCACAGAGAATGGGGCTGCTTGCTTATCTTGCCACTTGAAACTTCAAACGTAGCCTGGGAAAGTTGGTGTCCCTGCCAGGCTCCTTTCGCAGCCCTGCTCCGAAAGTACGAACGTCTGCAGATAGCTGGCAGGCAGAAGGGGCTATCCTGGAAAGCTGTTGCTCAGCCTCATCTGCCCATGGCACTGTTCGCATAGAAGCACAGAGAATGGGGCTGCTTGCTTATCTTGCCACTTGAAACTTCAAACGTAGCCTGGGAAAGTTGGTGTCCCAGCCAGGCTCCTTTCGCAGCCCTGCTCCAAAAGTGCGAATGTCTGCAGATAGCTGGCAGCCAGAAAGGGCTAGCCTGGAAAGCTGTTGCTCAGCCTCATCTGCCCATGGCAGTGCTCGCACAGAGGCACAGAGAATGTGGCTGCTTGCTTGTCTTGCCACCTCAAACTTCAAACGTAGCCTGGGAAAGGTGGTGTCCCTGCCAGGCTCCTTTCGCAGCCCTGCTCCGAAAGTACGAACGTCTGCAGATAGCTGGCAGGCAGAAGGGGCTATCCTGGAAAGCTGTTGCTCAGCCTCATCTGCCCATGGCACTGTTCGCATAGAAGCACAGAGAATGGGGCTGCTTGCTTATCTTGCCACTTGAAACTTCAAACGTAGCCTGGGAAAGTTGGTGTCCCAGCCAGGCTCCTTTCGCAGCCCTGCTCCAAAAGTGCGAATGTCTGCAGATAGCTGTCAGCCAGAAAGGGCTAGCCTGGAAAGCTGTTGCTCAGCCTCATCTGCCCATGGCAGTGCTCGCACAGAGGCACAGAGAATGTGGCTGCTTGCTTGTCTTGCCACCTCAAACTTCAAACGTAGCCTGGGAAAGGTGGTGTCCCAGCCAGGCTCCTTTCGCAGCCCTGCTCCGAAAGTGCGAACGTCTGCAGATAGCTGGCAGGCAGAAGGGGCTAGCCTGGAAAGCTGTTGCTCAGCCTCATCTGCCCATGGCACTGTTCGCATAGAGGCACAGAGAATGGGGCTCCTTGCTTATCTTGCCACTTGAAACTTCAAACGCATGCTGGGAAAGTTGGTGTCCGTGCCAGGCTCCTATCACAGCCCTGCTCCGAAAGTGCGAACGTCTGCAGATAGCTGGCAGCCAGAAGGGGCTAGGCTGGAAAGCTGTTGCTCAGACTCATCTGCCCATGGCAGTGCTCGCACAGAGGCACAGAGAATGGGGCTGCTTGCTTATCTTGCCACTTGAAACTTCAAACGTAGCCTGGGAAAGTTGGTGTCCCAGCCAGGCTCCTTTCGCAGCCCTGCTCCGAAAGTGTGAACGTCTGCAGATAGCTGGCAGGCAGAAGGGGCTAGCCTGGAAAGCTGTTGCTCAGCCTCATCTGCCCATGGCACTGTTCACATAGAGGCACAGAGAATGGGGCTCCTTGCTTATCTTGCCACTTGAAACTTCAAACGTAGCCTGGGAAAGTTGGTGTCCCAGCCAGGCTCCTTTCGCAGCCCTGCTCCGAAAGTGCGAACGTCTGCAGATAGCTGGCAGGCAGAAGGGGCTAGCCTGGAAAGCTGTTGCTCAGCCTCATCTGCCCATGGCAGTGCTCGCACAGAGGCACAGAGAATGGGGCTGCTTGCTTGTCTTGCCACCTCAAACTTCAAACGTAGCATGGAAAAGTTGGTGTCCCAGCCAGGCTCCTTTCGCAGCCCTGCTCCGAAAGTGCGAACGTCTGCAGATAGCTGGCAGCCAGAACGGGCTAGCCTGGAAAGCTGTTGCTCAGACTCATCTGCCCATGGCAGTGCTCGCACAGAGGCACAGAGAATGGGGCTGCTTGCTTATCTTGCCACTTGAAACTTCAAACGTAAACTGGGAATGGTGGTGTCTCTGCCAGGCTCCTTTCGCAGCCCTGCTCCGAAAGTGCGAACGTCTGCAGATAGCTGGCAGGCAGAAGGGGCTAGCCTGGAAAGCTGTTGCTCAGACTCATCTGCCCATGGCACTGTTCGCATAGAGGCACAGAGAATGGGGCTCCTTGCTTATCTTGCCACTTGAAACTTCAAACATAGCCTGGGAAAGTTGGTGTCCCAGCCAGGCTCCTTTCGCAGCCCTGCTCCGAAAGTGCGAATGTCTGCAGATAGCTGGCAGCCAGAAGGGGCTAGCCTGGAAAGCTGTTGCTCAGCCTCATCTGCCCATGGCAGTGCTCGCACAGAGGCACAGAGAATGGGGCTGCTTGCTTATCTTGCCACTTGAAACTTCAAACGTAGCCTGGGAAAGTTGGTGTCCCAGCCAGGCTCCTTTCGCAGCCCTGCTCCGAAAGTGCGAACGTCTGCAGATAGCTGGCAGGCAGAAGGGGCTATCCTGGAAAGCTGTTGCTCAGCCTCATCTGCCCATGGCACTGTTCGCATAGAAGCACAGAGAATGGGGCTGCTTGCTTATCTTGCCACTTGAAACTTCAAACGTAGCCTGGGAAAGTTGGTGTCCCAGCCAGGCTCCTTTCGCAGCACTGCTCCAAAAGTGCGAATGTCTGCAGATAGCTGTCAGCCAGAAAGGGCTAGCCTGGAAAGCTGTTGCTCAGCCTCATCTGCCCATGGCAGTGCTCGCACAGAGGCACAGAGAATGTGGCTGCTTGCTTGTCTTGCCACCTCAAACTTCAAACGTAGCCTGGGAAAGGTGGTGTCCCAGCCAGGCTCCTTTCGCAGCCCTGCTCCGAAAGTGCGAACGTCTGCAGATAGCTGGCAGGCAGAAGGGGCTAGCCTGGAAAGCTGTTGCTCAGCCTCATCTGCCCATGGCACTGTTCGCATAGAGGCACAGAGAATGGGGCTCCTTGCTTATCTTGCCACTTGAAACTTCAAACGCATGCTAGGAAAGTTGGTGTCCGTGCCAGGCTCCTATCACAGCCCTGCTCCGAAAGTGCGAACGTCTGCAGATAGCTGGCAGGCAGAAGGGGCTAGCCTGGAAAGCTGTTGCTCAGACTCATCTGCCCATGGCAGTGCTCGCACAGAGGCACAGAGAATGGGGCTGCTTGCTTATCTTGCCACTTGAAACTTCAAACGTAGCCTGGGAAAGTTGGTGTCCCAGCCAGGCTCCTTTCGCAGCCCTGCTCCGAAAGTGCGAACGTCTGCAGATAGCTGGCAGCCAGAAGGGGCTAGCCTGGAAAGCTGTTGCTCAGACTCATCTGCCCATGGCACTGTTCGCATAGAGGCACAGAGAATGGGGCTGCTTGCTTATCTTGCCACTTGAAACTTCAAACGTAGCCTGGGAAAGTTGGTGTCCCAGCCAGGCTCCTTTCGCAGCCCTGCTCCGAAAGTGCGAACGTCTGCAGATAGCTGGCAGGCAGAAGGTGCTAGCCTGGAAAGCTGTTGCTCAGACTCATCTGCCCATGGCACTGTTCGCATAGAGGCACAGAGAATGGGGCTCCTTGCTTATCTTGCCACTTGAAACTTCAAACATAGCCTGGGAAAGTTGGTGTCCCAGCCAGGCTCCTTTCGCAGCCCTGCTCCGAAAGTGCGAATGTCTGCAGATAGCTGGCAGCCAGAAGGGGCTAGCCTGGAAAGCTGTTGCTCAGCCTCATCTGCCCATGGCACTGTTCGCATAGAAGCACAGAGAATGGGGCTGCTTGCTTATCTTGCCACTTGAAACTTCAAACGTAGCCTGGGAAAGTTGGTGTCCCAGCCAGGCTCCTTTCGCAGCCCTGCTCCAAAAGTGCGAATGTCTGCAGATAGCTGTCAGCCAGAAAGGGCTAGCCTGGAAAGCTGTTGCTCAGCCTCATCTGCCCATGGCAGTGCTCGCACAGAGGCACAGAGAATGTGGCTGCTTGCTTGTCTTGCCACCTCAAACTTCAAACGTAGCCTGGGAAAGGTGGTGTCCCAGCCAGGCTCCTTTCGCAGCCCTGCTCCGAAAGTGCGAACGTCTGCAGATAGCTGGCAGGCAGAAGGGGCTAGCCTGGAAAGCTGTTGCTCAGCCTCATCTGCCCATGGCACTGTTCGCATAGAGGCACAGAGAATGGGGCTCCTTGCTTATCTTGCCACTTGAAACTTCAAACGCATGCTGGGAAAGTTGGTGTCCGTGCCAGGCTCCTATCACAGCCCTGCTCCGAAAGTGCGAACGTGTGCAGATAGCTGGCAGCCAGAAGGGGCTAGGCTGGAAAGCTGTTGCTCAGACTCATCTGCCCATGGCAGTGCTCGCACAGAGGCACAGAGAATGGGGCTGCTTGCTTATCTTGCCACTTGAAACTTCAAACGTAGCCTGGGAAAGTTGGTGTCCCAGCCAGGCTCCTTTCGCAGCCCTGCTCCGAAAGTGTGAACGTCTGCAGATAGCTGGCAGGCAGAAGGGGCTAGCCTGGAAAGCTGTTGCTCAGCCTCATCTGCCCATGGCACTGTTCACATAGAGGCACAGAGAATGGGGCTGCTTGCTTATCTTGCCACTTGAAACTTCAAACGTAGCCTGGGAAAGTTGGTGTCCCAGCCAGGCTCCTTTCGCAGCCCTGCTCCGAAAGTGCGAACGTCTGCAGATAGCTGGCAGGCAGAAGGGGCTAGCCTGGAAAGCTGTTGCTCAGCCTCATCTGCCCATGGCAGTGCTCGCACAGAGGCACAGAGAATGGGGCTGCTTGCTTGTCTTGCCACCTCAAACTTCAAACGTAGCATGGAAAAGTTGGTGTCCCAGCCAGGCTCCTTTCGCAGCCCTGCTCCGAAAGTGCGAACGTCTGCAGATAGCTGGCAGCCAGAACGGGCTAGCCTGGAAAGCTGTTGCTCAGCCTCATCTGCCCATGGCACTGTTCGCATAGAGGCACAGAGAATGGGGCTCCTTGCTTATCTTGCCACTTGAAACTTCAAACGCATGCTGGGAAAGTTGGTGTCCGTGCCAGGCTCCTATCACAGCCCTGCTCCGAAAGTGCGAACGTCTGCAGATAGCTGGCAGCCAGAAGGGGCTAGCCTGGAAAGCTGTTGCTCAGACTCATCTGCCCATGGCAGTGCTCGCACAGAGGCACAGAGAATGTGGCTGCTTGCTTATCTTGCCACTTGAAACTTCAAACGTAGCCTGGGAAAGGTGGTGTCCCAGCCAGGCTCCTTTCGCAGCCCTGCTCCGAAAGTGCGAACGTCTGCAGATAGCTGGCAGGCAGAAGGGGCTAGCCTGGAAAGCTGTTGCTCAGCCTCATCTGCCCATGGCACTGTTCGCATAGAGGCACAGAGAATGGGGCTCCTTGCTTATCTTGCCACTTGAAACTTCAAACGCATGCTGGGAAAGTTGGTGTCCGTGCCAGGCTCCTATCACAGCCCTGCTCCGAAAGTGCGAACGTCTGCAGATAGCTGGCAGCCAGAAAGGGCTAGCCTGGAAAGCTGTTGCTCAGACTCATCTGCCCATGGCAGTGCTCGCACAGAGGCACAGAGAATGGGGCTGCTTGCTTATCTTGCCACTTGAAACTTCAAACGTAGCCTGGGAAAGTTGGTGTCCCAGCCAGGCTCCTTTCGCAGCCCTGCTCCAAAAGTGCGAATGTCTGCAGATAGCTGTCAGCCAGAAAGGGCTAGCCTGGAAAGCTGTTGCTCAGCCTCATCTGCCCATGGCAGTGCTCGCACAGAGGCACAGAGAATGTGGCTGCTTGCTTGTCTTGCCACCTCAAACTTCAAACGTAGCCTGGGAAAGGTGGTGTCCCAGCCAGGCTCCTTTCGCAGCCCTGCTCCGAAAGTGCGAACGTCTGCAGATAGCTGGCAGCCAGAAGGGGCTAGCCTGGAAAGCTGTTGCTCAGCCTCATCTGCCCATGGCACTGTTCGCATAGAGGCACAGAGAATGGGGCTCCTTGCTTATCTTGCCACTTGAAACTTCAAACGCATGCTGGGAAAGTTGGTGTCCGTGCCAGGCTCCTATCACAGCCCTGCTCCGAAAGTGCGAACGTGTGCAGATAGCTGGCAGCCAGAAGGGGCTAGGCTGGAAAGCTGTTGCTCAGACTCATCTGCCCATGGCAGTGCTCGCACAGAGGCACAGAGAATGGGGCTGCTTGCTTATCTTGCCACTTGAAACTTCAAACGTAGCCTGGGAAAGTTGGTGTCCCAGCCAGGCTCCTTTCGCAGCCCTGCTCCGAAAGTGTGAACGTCTGCAGATAGCTGGCAGGCAGAAGGGGCTAGCCTGGAAAGCTGTTGCTCAGCCTCATCTGCCCATGGCACTGTTCACATAGAGGCACAGAGAATGGGGCTGCTTGCTTATCTTGCCACTTGAAACTTCAAACGTAGCCTGGGAAAGTTAGTGTCCCAGCCAGGCTCCTTTCGCAGCCCTGCTCCGAAAGTGCGAACGTCTGCAGATAGCTGGCAGGCAGAAGGGGCTAGCCTGGAAAGCTGTTGCTCAGCCTCATCTGCCCATGGCAGTGCTCGCACAGAGGCACAGAGAATGGGGCTGCTTGCTTGTCTTGCCACCTCAAACTTCAAACGTAGCATGGAAAAGTTGGTGTCCCAGCCAGGCTCCTTTCGCAGCCCTGCTCCGAAAGTGCGAACGTCTGCAGATAGCTGGCAGCCAGAACGGGCTAGCCTGGAAAGCTGTTGCTCAGCCTCATCTGCCCATGGCACTGTTCGCATAGAGGCACAGAGAATGGGGCTCCTTGCTTATCTTGCCACTTGAAACTTCAAACGCATGCTGGGAAAGTTGGTGTCCCTGCCAGGCTCCTATCACAGCCCTGCTCCGAAAGTGCGAACGTCTGCAGATAGCTGGCAGCCAGAAGGGGCTAGCCTGGAAAGCTGTTGCTCAGACTCATCTGCCCATGGCAGTGCTCGCACAGAGGCACAGAGAATGTGGCTGCTTGCTTATCTTGCCACTTGAAACTTCAAACGTAGCCTGGGAAAGGTGGTGTCCCAGCCAGGCTCCTTTCGCAGCCCTGCTCCGAAAGTGCGAACGTCTGCAGATAGCTGGCAGGCAGAAGGGGCTAGCCTGGAAAGCTGTTGCTCAGCCTCATCTGCCCATGGCACTGTTCGCATAGAGGCACAGAGAATGGGGCTCCTTGCTTATCTTGCCACTTGAAACTTCAAACGCATGCTGGGAAAGTTGGTGTCCGTGCCAGGCTCCTATCACAGCCCTGCTCCGAAAGTGCGAACGTCTGCAGATAGCTGGCAGCCAGAAAGGGCTAGCCTGGAAAGCTGTTGCTCAGACTCATCTGCCCATGGCAGTGCTCGCACAGAGGCACAGAGAATGGGGCTGCTTGCTTATCTTGCCACTTGAAACTTCAAACGTAGCCTGGGAAAGTTGGTGTCCCAGCCAGGCTCCTTTCGCAGCCCTGCTCCAAAAGTGCGAATGTCTGCAGATAGCTGTCAGCCAGAAAGGGCTAGCCTGGAAAGCTGTTGCTCAGCCTCATCTGCCCATGGCAGTGCTCGCACAGAGGCACAGAGAATGTGGCTGCTTGCTTGTCTTGCCACCTCAAACTTCAAACGTAGCCTGGGAAAGGTGGTGTCCCAGCCAGGCTCCTTTCGCAGCCCTGCTCCGAAAGTGCGAACGTCTGCAGATAGCTGGCAGGCAGAAGGGGCTAGCCTGGAAAGCTGTTGCTCAGCCTCATCTGCCCATGGCACTGTTCGCATAGAGGCACAGAGAATGGGGCTCCTTGCTTATCTTGCCACTTGAAACTTCAAACGCATGCTGGGAAAGTTGGTGTCCGTGCCAGGCTCCTATCACAGCCCTGCTCCGAAAGTGCGAACGTGTGCAGATAGCTGGCAGCCAGAAGGGGCTAGGCTGGAAAGCTGTTGCTCAGACTCATCTGCCCATGGCAGTGCTCGCACAGAGGCACAGAGAATGGGGCTGCTTGCTTATCTTGCCACTTGAAACTTCAAACGTAGCCTGGGAAAGTTGGTGTCCCAGCCAGGCTCCTTTCGCAGCCCTGCTCCGAAAGTGTGAACGTCTGCAGATAGCTGGCAGGCAGAAGGGGCTAGCCTGGAAAGCTGTTGCTCAGCCTCATCTGCCCATGGCACTGTTCGCATAGAGGCACAGAGAATGGGGCTGCTTGCTTATCTTGCCACTTGAAACTTCAAACGTAGCCTGGGAAAGTTGGTGTCCCAGCCAGGCTCCTTTCGCAGCCCTGCTCCGAAAGTGCGAACGTCTGCAGATAGCTGGCAGGCAGAAGGGGCTAGCCTGGAAAGCTGTTGCTCAGCCTCATCTGCCCATGGCAGTGCTCGCACAGAGGCACAGAGAATGGGGCTGCTTGCTTGTCTTGCCACCTCAAACTTCAAACGTAGCATGGAAAAGTTGGTGTCCCAGCCAGGCTCCTTTCGCAGCCCTGCTCCGAAAGTGCGAACGTCTGCAGATAGCTGGCAGCCAGAACGGGCTAGCCTGGAAAGCTGTTGCTCAGCCTCATCTGCCCATGGCACTGTTCGCATAGAGGCACAGAGAATGGGGCTCCTTGCTTATCTTGCCACTTGAAACTTCAAACGCATGCTGGGAAAGTTGGTGTCCCTGCCAGGCTCCTATCACAGCCCTGCTCCGAAAGTGCGAACGTCTGCAGATAGCTGGCAGCCAGAAGGGGCTAGCCTGGAAAGCTGTTGCTCAGACTCATCTGCCCATGGCAGTGCTCGCACAGAGGCACAGAGAATGTGGCTGCTTGCTTATCTTGCCACTTGAAACTTCAAACGTAGCCTGGGAAAGGTGGTGTCCCAGCCAGGCTCCTTTCGCAGCCCTGCTCCGAAAGTGCGAACGTCTGCAGATAGCTGGCAGGCAGAAGGGGCTAGCCTGGAAAGCTGTTGCTCAGCCTCATCTGCCCATGGCACTGTTCGCATAGAGGCACAGAGAATGGGGCTCCTTGCTTATCTTGCCACTTGAAACTTCAAACGCATGCTGGGAAAGTTGGTGTCCGTGCCAGGCTCCTATCACAGCCCTGCTCCGAAAGTGCGAACGTCTGCAGATAGCTGGCAGCCAGAAAGGGCTAGCCTGGAAAGCTGTTGCTCAGACTCATCTGCCCATGGCAGTGCTCGCACAGAGGCACAGAGAATGGGGCTGCTTGCTTATCTTGCCACTTGAAACTTCAAACGTAGCCTGGGAAAGTTGGTGTCCCAGCCAGGCTCCTTTCGCAGCCCTGCTCCGAAAGTGCGAACGTCTGCAGATAGCTGGCAGGCAGAAGGGGCTAGCCTGGAAAGCTGTTGCTCAGCCTCATCTGCCCATGGCAGTGCTCGCACAGAGGCACAGAGAATGTGGCTGCTTGCTTGTCTTGCCACCTCAAACTTCAAACGTAGCCTGGGAAAGGTGGTGTCCCAGCCAGGCTCCTTTCGCAGCCCTGCTCCGAAAGTGCGAACGTCTGCAGATAGCTGGCAGGCAGAAGGGGCTAGCCTGGAAAGCTGTTGCTCAGCCTCATCTGCCCATGGCACTGTTCGCATAGAGGCACAGAGAATGGGGCTCCTTGCTTATCTTGCCACTTGAAACTTCAAACGCATGCTGGGAAAGTTGGTGTCCGTGCCAGGCTCCTATCACAGCCCTGCTCCGAAAGTGCGAACGTGTGCAGATAGCTGGCAGCCAGAAGGGGCTAGGCTGGAAAGCTGTTGCTCAGACTCATCTGCCCATGGCAGTGCTCGCACAGAGGCACAGAGAATGGGGCTGCTTGCTTATCTTGCCACTTGAAACTTCAAACGTAGCCTGGGAAAGTTGGTGTCCCAGCCAGGCTCCTTTCGCAGCCCTGCTCCGAAAGTGTGAACGTCTGCAGATAGCTGGCAGGCAGAAGGGGCTAGCCTGGAAAGCTGTTGCTCAGCCTCATCTGCCCATGGCACTGTTCGCATAGAGGCACAGAGAATGGGGCTGCTTGCTTATCTTGCCACTTGAAACTTCAAACGTAGCCTGGGAAAGTTGGTGTCCCAGCCAGGCTCCTTTCGCAGCCCTGCTCCGAAAGTGCGAACGTCTGCAGATAGCTGGCAGGCAGAAGGGGCTAGCCTGGAAAGCTGTTGCTCAGCCTCATCTGCCCATGGCAGTGCTCGCACAGAGGCACAGAGAATGGGGCTGCTTGCTTGTCTTGCCACCTCAAACTTCAAACGTAGCATGGAAAAGTTGGTGTCCCAGCCAGGCTCCTTTCGCAGCCCTGCTCCGAAAGTGCGAACGTCTGCAGATAGCTGGCAGCCAGAACGGGCTAGCCTGGAAAGCTGTTGCTCAGCCTCATCTGCCCATGGCACTGTTCGCATAGAGGCACAGAGAATGGGGCTCCTTGCTTATCTTGCCTCTTGAAACTTCAAACGCATGCTGGGAAAGTTGGTGTCCCTGCCAGGCTCCTATCACAGCCCTGCTCCGAAAGTGCGAACGTCTGCAGATAGCTGGCAGCCAGAAGGGGCTAGCCTGGAAAGCTGTTGCTCAGACTCATCTGCCCATGGCAGTGCTCGCACAGAGGCACAGAGAATGTGGCTGCTTGCTTATCTTGCCACTTGAAACTTCAAACGTAGCCTGGGAAAGGTGGTGTCCCAGCCAGGCTCCTTTCGCAGCCCTGCTCCGAAAGTGCGAACGTCTGCAGATAGCTGGCAGGCAGAAGGGGCTAGCCTGGAAAGCTGTTGCTCAGCCTCATCTGCCCATGGCACTGTTCGCATAGAGGCACAGAGAATGGGGCTCCTTGCTTATCTTGCCACTTGAAACTTCAAACGCATGCTGGGAAAGTTGGTGTCCGTGCCAGGCTCCTATCACAGCCCTGCTCCGAAAGTGCGAACGTCTGCAGATAGCTGGCAGCCAGAAAGGGCTAGCCTGGAAAGCTGTTGCTCAGACTCATCTGCCCATGGCAGTGCTCGCACAGAGGCACAGAGAATGGGGCTGCTTGCTTATCTTGCCACTTGAAACTTCAAACGTAGCCTGGGAAAGTTGGTGTCCCAGCCAGGCTCCTTTCGCAGCCCTGCTCCGAAAGTGTGAACGTCTGCAGATAGCTGGCAGGCAGAAGGGGCTAGCCTGGAAAGCTGTTGCTCAGCCTCATCTGCCCATGGCAGTGCTCGCACAGAGGCACAGAGAATGAGGCTGCTTGCTTATCTTGCCACTTGAAACTTCAAACGTAGCATGGAAAAGTTGGTGTCCCAGCCAGGCTCCTTTCGCAGCCCTGCTCCGAAAGTGCGAACGTCTGCAGATAGCTGGCAGGCAGAAGGGGCTAGCCTGGAAAGCTGTTGCTCAGCCTCATCTGCCCATGGCACTGTTCGCATAGAGGCACAGAGAATGGGGCTCCTTGCTTATCTTGCCACTTGAAACTTCAAACGCATGCAGGGAAAGTTGGTGTCCCTGCCAGGCTCCTATCACAGCCCTGCTCCGAAAGTGCGAACGTCTGCAGATAGCTGGCAGCCAGAAGGGGCTAGCCTGGAAAGCTGTTGCTCAGACTCATCTGCCCATGGCAGTGCTCGCACAGAGGCACAGAGAATGGGGCTGCTTGCTTATCTTGCCACTTGAAACTTCAAACGTAGCCTGGGAAAGTTGGTGTCCCAGCCAGGCTCCTTTCGCAGCCCTGCTCCGAAAGTGCGAACGTCTGCAGATAGCTGGCAGCCAGAAGGGGCTAGCCTGGAAAGCTGTTGCTCAGCCTCATCTGCCCATGGCACTGTTCGCATAGAGGCACAGAGAATGGGGCTGCTTGCTTATCTTGCCACTTGAAACTTCAAACGCATGCTGGGAAAGTTGGTGTCCCTGCCAGGCTCCTATCACAGCCCTGCTCCGAAACTGCGAACGTCTGCAGATAGCTGGCAGCCAGAACGGGCTAGCCTGGAAAGCTGTTGCTCAGACTCATCTGCCCATGGCAGTGCTCGCACAGAGGCACAGAGAATGGGGCTGCTTGCTTATCTTGCCACTTGAAACTTCAAACGTAGCCTGGGAAAGTTGGTGTCCCAGCCAGGCTCCTTTCGCAGCCCTGCTCCAAAAGTGCGAATGTCTGCAGATAGCTGTCAGCCAGAAAGGGCTAGCCTGGAAAGCTGTTGCTCAGCCTCATCTGCCCATGGCAGTGCTCGCACAGAGGCACAGAGAATGTGGCTGCTTGCTTGTCTTGCCACCTCAAACTTCAAACGTAGCCTGGGAAAGGTGGTGTCCCAGCCAGGCTCCTTTCGCAGCCCTGCTCCGAAAGTGCGAACGTCTGCAGATAGCTGGCAGGCAGAAGGGGCTAGCCTGGAAAGCTGTTGCTCAGCCTCATCTGCCCATGGCACTGTTCGCATAGAGGCACAGAGAATGGGGCTCCTTGCTTATCTTGCCACTTGAAACTTCAAACGCATGCTGGGAAAGTTGGTGTCCGTGCCAGGCTCCTATCACAGCCCTGCTCCGAAAGTGCGAACGTCTGCAGATAGCTGGCAGCCAGAAGGGGCTAGCCTGGAAAGCTGTTGCTCAGACTCATCTGCCCATGGCAGTGCTCGCACAGAGGCACAGAGAATGGGGCTGCTTGCTTGTATTGCCACTTGAAACTTCAAACGTAGCCTGGGAAAGTTGGTGTCCCAGCCAGGCTCCTTTCGCAGCCCTGCTCCGAAAGTGTGAACGTCTGCAGATAGCTGGCAGGCAGAAGGGGCTAGCCTGGAAAGCTGTTGCTCAGCCTCATCTGCCCATGGCAGTGCTCGCACAGAGGCACAGAGAATGGGGCTGCTTGCTTATCTTGCCACTTTAAACTTCAAACGTAGCATGGAAAAGTTGGTGTCCCAGCCAGGCTCCTTTCGCAGCCCTGCTATGAAAGTGCGAACGTCTGCAGATAGCTGGCAGGCAGAAGGGGCTAGCCTGGAAAGCTGTTGCTCAGCCTCATCTGCCCATGGCACTGTTCGCATAGAGGCACAGAGAATGGGGCTCCTTGCTTATCTTGCCACTTGAAACTTCAAACGCATGCTGGGAAAGTTGGTGTCCCTGCCAGGCTCCTATCACAGCCCTGCTCCGAAAGTGCGAACGTCTGCAGATAGCTGGCAGCCAGAAGGGGCTAGCCTGGAAAGCTGTTGCTCAGACTCATCTGCCCATGGCAGTGCTCGCACAGAGGCACAGAGAATGGGGCTGCTTGCTTATCTTGCCACTTGAAACTTCAAACGTAGCCTGGGAAAGTTGGTGTCCCAGCCAGGCTCCTTTCGCAGGCCTGCTCCGAAAGTGCGAACGTCTGCAGATAGCTGGCAGCCAGAAGGGGCTAGCCTGGAAAGCTGTTGCTCAGCCTCATCTGCCCATGGCACTGTTCGCATAGAGGCACAGAGAATGGGGCTGCTTGCTTATCTTGCCACTTGAAACTTCAAACGTAGCCTGGGAAAGTTGGTGTCCCAGCCAGGCTCCTTTCGCAGCCCTGCTCCGAAAGTGCAAACGTCTGCAGATAGCTGGCAGGCAGAAGGGGCTAGCCTGGAAAGCTGTTGCTCAGCCTCATCTGCCCATGGCACTGTTCGCATAGAGGCACAGAGAATGGGGCTCCTTGCTTATCTTGCCACTTGAAACTTCAAACATAGCCTGGGAAAGTTGGTGTCCCAGCCAGGCTCCTTTCGCAGCCCTGCTCCGAAAGTGCGAATGTCTGCAGATAGCTGGCAGCCAGAAGGGGCTAGCCTGGAAAGCTGTTGCTCAGCCTCATCTGCCCATGGCAGTGCTCGCACAGAGGCACAGAGAATGGGGCTGCTTGCTTATCTTGCCACTTGAAACTTCAAACGTAGCCTGGGAAAGTTGGTGTCCCAGCCAGGCTCCTTTCGCAGCCCTGCTCCGAAAGTGCGAACGTCTGCAGATAGCTGGCAGGCAGAAGGGGCTATCCTGGAAAGCTGTTGCTCAGCCTCATCTGCCCATGGCACTGTTCGCATAGAAGCACAGAGAATGGGGCTGCTTGCTTATCTTGCCACTTGAAACTTCAAACGCATGCTGGGAAAGTTGGTGTCCCAGCCAGGCTCCTTTCGCAGCCCTGCTCCAAAAGTGCGAATGTCTGCAGATAGCTGTCAGCCAGAAAGGGCTAGCCTGGAAAGCTGTTGCTCAGCCTCATCTGCCCATGGCAGTGCTCGCACAGAGGCACAGAGAATGTGGCTGCTTGCTTGTCTTGCCACCTCAAACTTCAAACGTAGCCTGGGAAAGGTGGTGTCCCAGCCAGGCTCCTTTCGCAGCCCTGCTCCGAAAGTGCGAACGTCTGCAGATAGCTGGCAGGCAGAAGGGGCTAGCCTGGAAAGCTGTTGCTCAGACTCATCTGCCCATGGCACTGTTCGCATAGAGGCACAGAGAATGGGGCTCCTTGCTTATCTTGCCACTTGAAACTTCAAACGTAGCCTGGGAAAGTTGGTGTCCCAGCCAGGCTCCTTTCGCAGCCCTGCTCCGAAAGTGCGAACGTCTGCAGATAGCTGGCAGGCAGAAGGGGCTAGCCTGGAAAGCTGTTGCTCAGCCTCATCTGCCCATGGCAGTGCTCGCACAGAGGCACAGAGAATGGGGCTACTTGCTTATCTTGCCACTTGAAACTTCAAACGTAGCCTGGGAAAGTTGGTGTCCCAGCCAGGCTCCTTTCGCAGCCCTGCTCCGAAAGTGCGAACGTCTGCAGATAGCTGGCAGGCAGAAGGGGTTAGCCTGGAAAGCTGTTGCTCAGCCTCATCTGCCCATGGCACTGTTCGCATAGAGGCACAGAGAATGGGGCTCCTTGCTTATCTTGCCACTTGAAACTTCAAACGCATGCTGGGAATGGTGGTGTCCCAGCCAGGCTCCTTTCGCAGTCCTGCTCCGAAAGTGCGAACGTCTGCAGATAGCTGGCAGCCAGAAGGGGCTAGCCTGGAAAGCTGTTGCTCAGACTCATCTGCCCATGGCAGTGTTCGCACAGAGGCACAGAGAATGGGGCTGCTTGCTTGTCTTGCCACCTCAAACTTCAAACGTAGCATGGAAAAGTTGGTGTCCCAGCCAGGCTCCTTTCGCAGCCCTGCTCCGAAAGTGCGAACGTCTGCAGATAGCTGGCAGGCAGAAGGGGCTAGCCTGGAAAGCTGTTGCTCAGCCTCATCTGCCCATGGCAGTGCTCGCACAGAGGCACAGAGAATGGGGCTGCTTGCTTATCTTGCCACTTGAAACTTCAAACGTAGCCTGGGAAAGTTGGTGTCCCAGCCAGGCTCCTTTCGCAGCCCTGCTCCGAAAGTGTGAACGTCTGCAGATAGCTGGCAGGCAGAAGAGGCTAGCCTGGAAAGCTGTTGCTCAGCCTCATCTGCCCATGGCACTGTTCGCATAGAGGCACAGAGAATGGGGCTGCTTGCTTATCTTGCCACTTGAAACTTCAAACGTAGCCTGGGAAAGTTGGTGTCCCAGCCAGGCTCCTTTCGCAGCCCTGCTCCGAAAGTGCGAACGTCTGCAGATAGCTGGCAGGCAGAAGGGGCTAGCCTGGAAAGCTGTTGCTCAGCCTCATCTGCCCATGGCACTGTTCGCATAGAGGCACAGAGAATGGGGCTGCTTGCTTATCTTGCCACTTGAAACTTCAAACGCATGCTGGGAATGGTGGTGTCCCTGCCAGGCTCCTATCACAGCCCTGCTCCGAAAGTGTGAACGTCTGCAGATAGCTGGCAGGCAGAAGGGGCTAGCCTGGAAAGCTGTTGCTCAGCCTCATCTGCCCATGGCAGTGCTCGCACAGAGGCACAGAGAATGGGGCTGCTTGCTTGTCTTGCCACCTCAAACTTCAAACGTAGCATGGAAAAGTTGGTGTCCCAGCCAGGCTCCTTTCGCAGCCCTGCTCCGAAAGTGCGAACGTCTGCAGATAGCTGGCAGGCAGAAGGGGCTAGCCTGTAAAGCTGTTGCTCAGCCTCATCTGCCCATGGCACTGTTCGCATAGAGGCACAGAGAATGGGGCTCCTTGCTTATCTTGCCACTTGAAACTTCAAACGCATGCTGGGAATGGTGGTGTCACAGCCAGGCTCCTTTCGCAGCCCTGCTCCGAAAGTGCGAACGTCTGCAGATAGCTGGCAGGCAGAAGGGGCTAGCCTGGAAAGCTGTTGCTCAGACTCATCTGCCCATGGCACTGTTCGCACAGAGGCACAGAGAATGGGGCTGCTTGCTTATCTTGCCACTTGAAACTTCAAACGTAGCCTGGGAAAGTTGGTGTCCCAGCCAGGCTCCTTTCGCAGCCCTGCTCCGAAAGTGCGAACGTCTGCAGATAGCTGGCAGGCAGAAGGGGCTAGCCTGGAAAGCTGTTGCTCAGCCTCATCTGCCCATGGCACTGTTCGCATAGAAGCACAGAGAATGGGGCTGCTTGCTTATCTTGCCACTTGAAACTTCAAACGTAGCCTGGGAAAGTTGGTGTCCCAGCCAGGCTCCTTTCGCAGCCCTGCTCCAAAAGTGCGAACGTCTGCAGATAGCTGTCAGCCAGAAAGGGCTAGCCTGGAAAGCTGTTGCTCAGCCTCATCTGCCCATGGCAGTGCTCGCACAGAGGCACAGAGAATGTGGCTGCTTGCTTGTCTTGCCACCTCAAACTTCAAACGTAGCCTGGGAAAGGTGGTGTCCCAGCCAGGCTCCTTTCGCAGCCCTGCTCCGAAAGTGCGAACGTCTGCAGATAGCTGGCAGGCAGAAGGGGCTAGCCTGGAAAGCTGTTGCTCAGCCTCATCTGCCCATGGCACTGTTCGCATAGAGGCACAGAGAATGGGGCTCCTTGCTTATCTTGCCACTTGAAACTTCAAACGCATGCTGGGAAAGTTGGTGTCCGTGCCAGGCTCCTATCACAGCCCTGCTCCGAAAGTGCGAACGTCTGCAGACAGCTGGCAGCCAGAAGGGGCTAGCCTGGAAAGCTGTTGCTCAGACTCATCTGCCCATGGCAGTGCTCGCACAGAGGCACAGAGAATGGGGCTGCTTGCTTGTATTGCCACTTGAAACTTCAAACGTAGCCTGGGAAAGTTGGTGTCCCAGCCAGGCTCCTTTCGCAGCCCTGCTCCGAAAGTGTGAACGTCTGCAGATAGCTGGCAGGCAGAAGGGGCTAGCCTGGAAAGCTGTTGCTCAGCCTCATCTGCCCATGGCAGTGCTCGCACAGAGGCACAGAGAATGGGGCTGCTTGCTTATCTTGCCACTTTAAACTTCAAACGTAGCATGGAAAAGTTGGTGTCCCAGCCAGGCTCCTTTCGCAGCCCTGCTATGAAAGTGCGAACGTCTGCAGATAGCTGGCAGGCAGAAGGGGCTAGCCTGGAAAGCTGTTGCTCAGCCTCATCTGCCCATGGCACTGTTCGCATAGAGGCACAGAGAATGGGGCTCCTTGCTTATCTTGCCACTTGAAACTTCAAACGCATGCTGGGAAAGTTGGTGTCCCTGCCAGGCTCCTATCACAGCCCTGCTCCGAAAGTGCGAACGTCTGCAGATAGCTGGCAGCCAGAAGGGGCTAGCCTGGAAAGCTGTTGCTCAGACTCATCTGCCCATGGCAGTGCTCGCACAGAGGCACAGAGAATGGGGCTGCTTGCTTATCTTGCCACTTGAAACTTCAAACGTAGCCTGGGAAAGTTGGTGTCCCAGCCAGGCTCCTTTCGCAGGCCTGCTCCGAAAGTGCGAACGTCTGCAGATAGCTGGCAGCCAGAAGGGGCTAGCCTGGAAAGCTGTTGCTCAGCCTCATCTGCCCATGGCACTGTTCGCATAGAGGCACAGAGAATGGGGCTGCTTGCTTATCTTGCCACTTGAAACTTCAAACGTAGCCTGGGAAAGTTGGTGTCCCAGCCAGGCTCCTTTCGCAGCCCTGCTCCGAAAGTGCGAACGTCTGCAGATAGCTGGCAGGCAGAAGGGGCTAGCCTGGAAAGCTGTTGCTCAGCCTCATCTGCCCATGGCACTGTTCGCATAGAGGCACAGAGAATGGGGCTCCTTGCTTATCTTGCCACTTGAAACTTCAAACATAGCCTGGGAAAGTTGGTGTCCCAGCCAGGCTCCTTTCGCAGCCCTGCTCCGAAAGTGCGAATGTCTGCAGATAGCTGGCAGCCAGAAGGGGCTAGCCTGGAAAGCTGTTGCTCAGCCTCATCTGCCCATGGCAGTGCTCGCACAGAGGCACAGAGAATGGGGCTGCTTGCTTATCTTGCCACTTGAAACTTCAAACGTAGCCTGGGAAAGTTGGTGTCCCAGCCAGGCTCCTTTCGCAGCCCTGCTCCGAAAGTGCGAACGTCTGCAGATAGCTGGCAGGCAGAAGGGGCTATCCTGGAAAGCTGTTGCTCAGCCTCATCTGCCCATGGCACTGTTCGCATAGAAGCACAGAGAATGGGGCTGCTTGCTTATCTTGCCACTTGAAACTTCAAACGCATGCTGGGAAAGTTGGTGTCCCAGCCAGGCTCCTTTCGCAGCCCTGCTCCAAAAGTGCGAATGTCTGCAGATAGCTGTCAGCCAGAAAGGGCTAGCCTGGAAAGCTGTTGCTCAGCCTCATCTGCCCATGGCAGTGCTCGCACAGAGGCACAGAGAATGTGGCTGCTTGCTTGTCTTGCCACCTCAAACTTCAAACGTAGCCTGGGAAAGGTGGTGTCCCAGCCAGGCTCCTTTCGCAGCCCTGCTCCGAAAGTGCGAACGTCTGCAGATAGCTGGCAGGCAGAAGGGGCTAGCCTGGAAAGCTGTTGCTCAGACTCATCTGCCCATGGCACTGTTCGCATAGAGGCACAGAGAATGGGGCTCCTTGCTTATCTTGCCACTTGAAACTTCAAACGTAGCCTGGGAAAGTTGGTGTCCCAGCCAGGCTCCTTTCGCAGCCCTGCTCCGAAAGTGCGAACGTCTGCAGATAGCTGGCAGGCAGAAGGGGCTAGCCTGGAAAGCTGTTGCTCAGCCTCATCTGCCCATGGCAGTGCTCGCACAGAGGCACAGAGAATGGGGCTACTTGCTTATCTTGCCACTTGAAACTTCAAACGTAGCCTGGGAAAGTTGGTGTCCCAGCCAGGCTCCTTTCGCAGCCCTGCTCCGAAAGTGCGAACGTCTGCAGATAGCTGGCAGGCAGAAGGGGTTAGCCTGGAAAGCTGTTGCTCAGCCTCATCTGCCCATGGCACTGTTCGCATAGAGGCACAGAGAATGGGGCTCCTTGCTTATCTTGCCACTTGAAACTTCAAACGCATGCTGGGAATGGTGGTGTCCCAGCCAGGCTCCTTTCGCAGTCCTGCTCCGAAAGTGCGAACGTCTGCAGATAGCTGGCAGCCAGAAGGGGCTAGCCTGGAAAGCTGTTGCTCAGACTCATCTGCCCATGGCAGTGTTCGCACAGAGGCACAGAGAATGGGGCTGCTTGCTTGTCTTGCCACCTCAAACTTCAAACGTAGCATGGAAAAGTTGGTGTCCCAGCCAGGCTCCTTTCGCAGCCCTGCTCCGAAAGTGCGAACGTCTGCAGATAGCTGGCAGGCAGAAGGGGCTAGCCTGGAAAGCTGTTGCTCAGCCTCATCTGCCCATGGCAGTGCTCGCACAGAGGCACAGAGAATGGGGCTGCTTGCTTATCTTGCCACTTGAAACTTCAAACGTAGCCTGGGAAAGTTGGTGTCCCAGCCAGGCTCCTTTCGCAGCCCTGCTCCGAAAGTGTGAACGTCTGCAGATAGCTGGCAGGCAGAAGGGGCTAGCCTGGAAAGCTGTTGCTCAGCCTCATCTGCCCATGGCACTGTTCGCATAGAGGCACAGAGAATGGGGCTGCTTGCTTATCTTGCCACTTGAAACTTCAAACGTAGCCTGGGAAAGTTGGTGTCCCAGCCAGGCTCCTTTCGCAGCCCTGCTCCGAAAGTGCGAACGTCTGCAGATAGCTGGCAGGCAGAAGGGGCTAGCCTGGAAAGCTGTTGCTCAGCCTCATCTGCCCATGGCACTGTTCGCATAGAGGCACAGAGAATGGGGCTGCTTGCTTATCTTGCCACTTGAAACTTCAAACGCATGCTGGGAATGGTGGTGTCCCTGCCAGGCTCCTATCACAGCCCTGCTCCGAAAGTGTGAACGTCTGCAGATAGCTGGCAGGCAGAAGGGGCTAGCCTGGAAAGCTGTTGCTCAGCCTCATCTGCCCATGGCAGTGCTCGCACAGAGGCACAGAGAATGGGGCTGCTTGCTTGTCTTGCCACCTCAAACTTCAAACGTAGCATGGAAAAGTTGGTGTCCCAGCCAGGCTCCTTTCGCAGCCCTGCTCCGAAAGTGCGAACGTCTGCAGATAGCTGGCAGGCAGAAGGGGCTAGCCTGTAAAGCTGTTGCTCAGCCTCATCTGCCCATGGCACTGTTCGCATAGAGGCACAGAGAATGGGGCTCCTTGCTTATCTTGCCACTTGAAACTTCAAACGCATGCTGGGAATGGTGGTGTCACAGCCAGGCTCCTTTCGCAGCCCTGCTCCGAAAGTGCGAACGTCTGCAGATAGCTGGCAGGCAGAAGGGGCTAGCCTGGAAAGCTGTTGCTCAGACTCATCTGCCCATGGCACTGTTCGCACAGAGGCACAGAGAATGGGGCTGCTTGCTTATCTTGCCACTTGAAACTTCAAACGTAGCCTGGGAAAGTTGGTGTCCCAGCCAGGCTCCTTTCGCAGCCCTGCTCCGAAAGTGCGAACGTCTGCAGATAGCTGGCAGGCAGAAGGGGCTAGCCTGGAAAGCTGTTGCTCAGCCTCATCTGCCCATGGCACTGTTCGCATAGAAGCACAGAGAATGGGGCTGCTTGCTTATCTTGCCACTTGAAACTTCAAACGTAGCCTGGGAAAGTTGGTGTCCCAGCCAGGCTCCTTTCGCAGCCCTGCTCCAAAAGTGCGAACGTCTGCAGATAGCTGTCAGCCAGAAAGGGCTAGCCTGGAAAGCTGTTGCTCAGCCTCATCTGCCCATGGCAGTGCTCGCACAGAGGCACAGAGACTGGGGCTGCTTGCTTGTCTTGCCACCTCAAACTTCAAACGTAGCCTGGGAAAGTTGGTGTCCCAGCCAGGCTCCTTTCGCAGCCCTGCTCCGAAAGTGCGAACGTCTGCAGATAGCTGGCAGGCAGAAGGGGCTAGCCTGGAAAGCTGTTGCTCAGCCTCATCTGCCCATGGCACTGTTCGCACAGAGGCACAGAGAATGGGGCTCCTTGCTTATCTTGCCACTTGAAACTTCAAACGCATGCTGGGAAAGTTGGTGTCCCTGCCAGGCTCCTATCACAGCCCTGCTCCGAAAGTGCGAACGTCTGCAGATAGCTGGCAGCCAGAAGGGGCTAGCCTGGAAAGCTGTTGCTCAGACTCATCTGCCCATGGCAGTGCTCGCACAGAGGCACAGAGAATGGGGCTGCTTGCTTATCTTGCCACTTGAAACTTCAAACGTAGCCTGGGAAAGTTGGTGTCCCAGCCAGGCTCCTTTCGCAGCCCTGCTCCGAAAGTGCGAACGTCTGCAGATAGCTGGCAGGCAGAAGGGGCTAGCCTGGAAAGCTGTTGCTCAGCCTCATCTGCCCATGGCAGTGTTCGCACAGAGGCACAGAGAATGGGGCTGCTTGCTTGTCTTGCCACCTCAAACTTCAAACGTAGCATGGAAAAGTTGGTGTCCCAGCCAGGCTCCTTTCGCAGCCCTGCTCCGAAAGTGCGAACGTCTGCAGATAGCTGGCAGGCAGAAGGGGCTAGCCTGGAAAGCTGTTGCTCAGCCTCATCTGCCCATGGCACTGTTCGCATAGAGGCACAGAGAATGGGGCTCCTTCTTATCTTGCCACTTGAAACTTCAAACGCATGCTGGGAAAGTTGGTGTCCCTGCCAGGCTCCTATCACAGCCCTGCTCCGAAAGTGCGAACGTCTGCAGATAGCTGGCAGCCAGAAGGGGCTAGCCTGGAAAGCTGTTGCTCAGACTCATCTGCCCATGGCAGTGCTCGCACAGAGGCACAGAGAATGGGGCTGCTTGCTTATCTTGCCACTTGAAACTTCAAACATAGCCTGGGAAAGTTGGTGTCCCAGCCAGGCTCCTTTCGCAGCCCTGCTCCGAAAGTGCGAATGTCTGCAGATAGCTGGCAGCCAGAAGGGGCTAGCCTGGAAAGCTGTTGCTCAGCCTCATCTGCCCATGGCAGTGCTCGCACAGAGGCACAGAGAATGGGGCTGCTTGCTTATCTTGCCACTTGAAACTTCAAACGTAGCCTGGGAAAGTTGGTGTCCCTGCCAGGCTCCTTTCGCAGCCCTGCTCCGAAAGTACGAACGTCTGCAGATAGCTGGCAGGCAGAAGGGGCTATCCTGGAAAGCTGTTGCTCAGCCTCATCTGCCCATGGCACTGTTCGCATAGAAGCACAGAGAATGGGGCTGCTTGCTTATCTTGCCACTTGAAACTTCAAACGTAGCCTGGGAAAGTTGGTGTCCCAGCCAGGCTCCTTTCGCAGCCCTGCTCCAAAAGTGCGAATGTCTGCAGATAGCTGTCAGCCAGAAAGGGCTAGCCTGGAAAGCTGTTGCTCAGCCTCATCTGCCCATGGCAGTGCTCGCACAGAGGCACAGAGAATGTGGCTGCTTGCTTGTCTTGCCACCTCAAACTTCAAACGTAGCCTGGGAAAGGTGGTGTCCCTGCCAGGCTCCTTTCGCAGCCCTGCTCCGAAAGTACGAACGTCTGCAGATAGCTGGCAGGCAGAAGGGGCTATCCTGGAAAGCTGTTGCTCAGCCTCATCTGCCCATGGCACTGTTCGCATAGAAGCACAGAGAATGGGGCTGCTTGCTTATCTTGCCACTTGAAACTTCAAACGTAGCCTGGGAAAGTTGGTGTCCCAGCCAGGCTCCTTTCGCAGCCCTGCTCCAAAAGTGCGAATGTCTGCAGATAGCTGTCAGCCAGAAAGGGCTAGCCTGGAAAGCTGTTGCTCAGCCTCATCTGCCCATGGCAGTGCTCGCACAGAGGCACAGAGAATGTGGCTGCTTGCTTGTCTTGCCACCTCAAACTTCAAACGTAGCCTGGGAAAGGTGGTGTCCCAGCCAGGCTCCTTTCGCAGCCCTGCTCCGAAAGTGCGAACGTCTGCAGATAGCTGGCAGGCAGAAGGGGCTAGCCTGGAAAGCTGTTGCTCAGCCTCATCTGCCCATGGCACTGTTCGCATAGAGGCACAGAGAATGGGGCTCCTTGCTTATCTTGCCACTTGAAACTTCAAACGCATGCTGGGAAAGTTGGTGTCCGTGCCAGGCTCCTATCACAGCCCTGCTCCGAAAGTGCGAACGTCTGCAGATAGCTGGCAGCCAGAAGGGGCTAGGCTGGAAAGCTGTTGCTCAGACTCATCTGCCCATGGCAGTGCTCGCACAGAGGCACAGAGAATGGGGCTGCTTGCTTATCTTGCCACTTGAAACTTCAAACGTAGCATGGGAAAGTTGGTGTCCCAGCCAGGCTCCTTTCGCAGCCCTGCTCCGAAAGTGTGAACGTCTGCAGATAGCTGGCAGGCAGAAGGGGCTAGCCTGGAAAGCTGTTGCTCAGCCTCATCTGCCCATGGCACTGTTCACATAGAGGCACAGAGAATGGGGCTCCTTGCTTATCTTGCCACTTGAAACTTCAAACGTAGCCTGGGAAAGTTGGTGTCCCAGCCAGGCTCCTTTCGCAGCCCTGCTCCGAAAGTGCGAACGTCTGCAGATAGCTGGCAGGCAGAAGGGGCTAGCCTGGAAAGCTGTTGCTCAGCCTCATCTGCCCATGGCAGTGCTCGCACAGAGGCACAGAGAATGGGGCTGCTTGCTTGTCTTGCCACCTCAAACTTCAAACGTAGCATGGAAAAGTTGGTGTCCCAGCCAGGCTCCTTTCGCAGCCCTGCTCCGAAAGTGCGAACGTCTGCAGATAGCTGGCAGCCAGAACGGGCTAGCCTGGAAAGCTGTTGCTCAGACTCATCTGCCCATGGCAGTGCTCGCACAGAGGCACAGAGAATGGGGCTGCTTGCTTATCTTGCCACTTGAAACTTCAAACGTAAACTGGGAATGGTGGTGTCTCTGCCAGGCTCCTTTCGCAGCCCTGCTCCGAAAGTGCGAACGTCTGCAGATAGCTGGCAGGCAGAAGGGGCTAGCCTGGAAAGATGTTGCTCAGACTCATCTGCCCATGGCACTGTTCGCATAGAGGCACAGAGAATGGGGCTCCTTGCTTATCTTGCCACTTGAAACTTCAAACATAGCCTGGGAAAGTTGGTGTCCCAGCCAGGCTCCTTTCGCAGCCCTGCTCCGAAAGTGCGAATGTCTGCAGATAGCTGGCAGCCAGAAGGGGCTAGCCTGGAAAGCTGTTGCTCAGCCTCATCTGCCCATGGCAGTGCTCGCACAGAGGCACAGAGAATGGGGCTGCTTGCTTATCTTGCCACTTGAAACTTCAAACGTAGCCTGGGAAAGTTGGTGTCCCAGCCAGGCTCCTTTCGCAGCCCTGCTCCGAAAGTGCGAACGTCTGCAGATAGCTGGCAGGCAGAAGGGGCTATCCTGGAAAGCTGTTGCTCAGCCTCATCTGCCCATGGCACTGTTCGCATAGAAGCACAGAGAATGGGGCTGCTTGCTTATCTTGCCACTTGAAACTTCAAACGTAGCCTGGGAAAGTTGGTGTCCCAGCCAGGCTCCTTTCGCAGCACTGCTCCAAAAGTGCGAATGTCTGCAGATAGCTGTCAGCCAGAAAGGGCTAGCCTGGAAAGCTGTTGCTCAGCCTCATCTGCCCATGGCAGTGCTCGCACAGAGGCACAGAGAATGTGGCTGCTTGCTTGTCTTGCCACCTCAAACTTCAAACGTAGCCTGGGAAAGGTGGTGTCCCAGCCAGGCTCCTTTCGCAGCCCTGCTCCGAAAGTGCGAACGTCTGCAGATAGCTGGCAGGCAGAAGGGGCTAGCCTGGAAAGCTGTTGCTCAGCCTCATCTGCCCATGGCACTGTTCGCATAGAGGCACAGAGAATGGGGCTCCTTGCTTATCTTGCCACTTGAAACTTCAAACGCATGCTGGGAAAGTTGGTGTCCGTGCCAGGCTCCTATCACAGCCCTGCTCCGAAAGTGCGAACGTCTGCAGATAGCTGGCAGCCAGAAGGGGCTAGCCTGGAAAGCTGTTGCTCAGACTCATCTGCCCATGGCAGTGCTCGCACAGAGGCACAGAGAATGGGGCTGCTTGCTTATCTTGCCACTTGAAACTTCAAACGTAGCCTGGGAAAGTTGGTGTCCCAGCCAGGCTCCTTTCGCAGCCCTGCTCCGAAAGTGCGAACGTCTGCAGATAGCTGGCAGGCAGAAGGGGCTAGCCTGGAAAGCTGTTGCTCAGACTCATCTGCCCATGGCACTGTTCGCATAGAGGCACAGAGAATGGGGCTGCTTGCTTATCTTGCCACTTGAAACTTCAAACGTAGCCTGGGAAAGTTGGTGTCCCAGCCAGGCTCCTTTCGCAGCCCTGCTCCGAAAGTGCGAACGTCTGCAGATAGCTGGCAGGCAGAAGGGGCTAGCCTGGAAAGCTGTTGCTCAGACTCATCTGCCCATGGCACTGTTCGCATAGAGGCACAGAGAATGGGGCTCCTTGCTTATCTTGCCACTTGAAACTTCAAACATAGCCTGGGAAAGTTGGTGTCCCAGCCAGGCTCCTTTCGCAGCCCTGCTCCGAAAGTGCGAATGTCTGCAGATAGCTGGCAGCCAGAAGGGGCTAGCCTGGAAAGCTGTTGCTCAGCCTCATCTGCCCATGGCAGTGCTCGCACAGAGGCACAGAGAATGGGGCTGCTTGCTTATCTTGCCACCTGAAACTTCAAACGTAGCCTGGGAAAGTTGGTGTCCCAGCCAGGCTCCTTTCGCAGCCCTGCTCCGAAAGTACGAACGTCTGCAGATAGCTGGCAGGCAGAAGGGGCTATCCTGGAAAGCTGTTGCTCAGCCTCATCTGCCCATGGCACTGTTCGCATAGAAGCACAGAGAATGGGGCTGCTTGCTTATCTTGCCACTTGAAACTTCAAACGTAGCCTGGGAAAGTTGGTGTCCCAGCCAGGCTCCTTTCGCAGCCCTGCTCCAAAAGTGCGAATGTCTGCAGATAGCTGTCAGCCAGAAAGGGCTAGCCTGGAAAGCTGTTGCTCAGCCTCATCTGCCCATGGCAGTGCTCGCACAGAGGCACAGAGAATGTGGCTGCTTGCTTGTCTTGCCACCTCAAACTTCAAACGTAGCCTGGGAAAGGTGGTGTCCCAGCCAGGCTCCTTTCGCAGCCCTGCTCCGAAAGTGCGAACGTCTGCAGATAGCTGGCAGGCAGAAGGGGCTAGCCTGGAAAGCTGTTGCTCAGCCTCATCTGCCCATGGCACTGTTCGCATAGAGGCACAGAGAATGGGGCTCCTTGCTTATCTTGCCACTTGAAACTTCAAACGCATGCTGGGAAAGTTGGTGTCCGTGCCAGGCTCCTATCACAGCCCTGCTCCGAAAGTGCGAACGTGTGCAGATAGCTGGCAGCCAGAAGGGGCTAGGCTGGAAAGCTGTTGCTCAGACTCATCTGCCCATGGCAGTGCTCGCACAGAGGCACAGAGAATGGGGCTGCTTGCTTATCTTGCCACTTGAAACTTCAAACGTAGCCTGGGAAAGTTGGTGTCCCAGCCAGGCTCCTTTCGCAGCCCTGCTCCGAAAGTGTGAACGTCTGCAGATAGCTGGCAGGCAGAAGGGGCTAGCCTGGAAAGCTGTTGCTCAGCCTCATCTGCCCATGGCACTGTTCACATAGAGGCACAGAGAATGGGGCTGCTTGCTTATCTTGCCACTTGAAACTTCAAACGTAGCCTGGGAAAGTTGGTGTCCCAGCCAGGCTCCTTTCGCAGCCCTGCTCCGAAAGTGCGAACGTCTGCAGATAGCTGGCAGGCAGAAGGGGCTAGCCTGGAAAGCTGTTGCTCAGCCTCATCTGCCCATGGCAGTGCTCGCACAGAGGCACAGAGAATGGGGCTGCTTGCTTGTCTTGCCACCTCAAACTTCAAACGTAGCATGGAAAAGTTGGTGTCCCAGCCAGGCTCCTTTCGCAGCCCTGCTCCGAAAGTGCGAACGTCTGCAGATAGCTGGCAGCCAGAACGGGCTAGCCTGGAAAGCTGTTGCTCAGCCTCATCTGCCCATGGCACTGTTCGCATAGAGGCACAGAGAATGGGGCTCCTTGCTTATCTTGCCACTTGAAACTTCAAACGCATGCTGGGAAAGTTGGTGTCCCTGCCAGGCTCCTATCACAGCCCTGCTCCGAAAGTGCGAACGTCTGCAGATAGCTGGCAGCCAGAAGGGGCTAGCCTGGAAAGCTGTTGCTCAGACTCATCTGCCCATGGCAGTGCTCGCACAGAGGCACAGAGAATGGGGCTGCTTGCTTATCTTGCCACTTGAAACTTCAAACGTAGCCTGGGAAAGGTGGTGTCCCAGCCAGGCTCCTTTCGCAGCCCTGCTCCGAAAGTGCGAACGTCTGCAGATAGCTGGCAGGCAGAAGGGGCTAGCCTGGAAAGCTGTTGCTCAGCCTCATCTGCCCATGGCACTGTTCGCATAGAGGCACAGAGAATGGGGCTCCTTGCTTATCTTGCCACTTGAAACTTCAAACGCATGCTGGGAAAGTTGGTGTCCGTGCCAGGCTCCTATCACAGCCCTGCTCCGAAAGTGCGAACGTCTGCAGATAGCTGGCAGCCAGAAAGGGCTAGCCTGGAAAGCTGTTGCTCAGACTCATCTGCCCATGGCAGTGCTCGCACAGAGGCACAGAGAATGGGGCTGCTTGCTTATCTTGCCACTTGAAACTTCAAACGTAGCCTGGGAAAGTTGGTGTCCCAGCCAGGCTCCTTTCGCAGCCCTGCTCCAAAAGTGCGAATGTCTGCAGATAGCTGTCAGCCAGAAAGGGCTAGCCTGGAAAGCTGTTGCTCAGCCTCATCTGCCCATGGCAGTGCTCGCACAGAGGCACAGAGAATGTGGCTGCTTGCTTGTCTTGCCACCTCAAACTTCAAACGTAGCCTGGGAAAGGTGGTGTCCCAGCCAGGCTCCTTTCGCAGCCCTGCTCCGAAAGTGCGAACGTCTGCAGATAGCTGGCAGGCAGAAGGGGCTAGCCTGGAAAGCTGTTGCTCAGCCTCATCTGCCCATGGCACTGTTCGCATAGAGGCACAGAGAATGGGGCTCCTTGCTTATCTTGCCACTTGAAACTTCAAACGCATGCTGGGAAAGTTGGTGTCCGTGCCAGGCTCCTATCACAGCCCTGCTCCGAAAGTGCGAACGTGTGCAGATAGCTGGCAGCCAGAAGGGGCTAGGCTGGAAAGCTGTTGCTCAGACTCATCTGCCCATGGCAGTGCTCGCACAGAGGCACAGAGAATGGGGCTGCTTGCTTATCTTGCCACTTGAAACTTCAAACGTAGCCTGGGAAAGTTGGTGTCCCAGCCAGGCTCCTTTCGCAGCCCTGCTCCGAAAGTGTGAACGTCTGCAGATAGCTGGCAGGCAGAAGGGGCTAGCCTGGAAAGCTGTTGCTCAGCCTCATCTGCCCATGGCACTGTTCGCATAGAGGCACAGAGAATGGGGCTGCTTGCTTATCTTGCCACTTGAAACTTCAAACGTAGCCTGGGAAAGTTGGTGTCCCAGCCAGGCTCCTTTCGCAGCCCTGCTCCGAAAGTGCGAACGTCTGCAGATAGCTGGCAGGCAGAAGGGGCTAGCCTGTAAAGCTGTTGCTCAGCCTCATCTGCCCATGGCAGTGCTCGCACAGAGGCACAGAGAATGGGGCTGCTTGCTTGTCTTGCCACCTCAAACTTCAAACGTAGCATGGAAAAGTTGGTGTCCCAGCCAGGCTCCTTTCGCAGCCCTGCTCCGAAAGTGCGAACGTCTGCAGATAGCTGGCAGCCAGAACGGGCTAGCCTGGAAAGCTGTTGCTCAGCCTCATCTGCCCATGGCACTGTTCGCATAGAGGCACAGAGAATGGGGCTCCTTGCTTATCTTGCCACTTGAAACTTCAAACGCATGCTGGGAAAGTTGGTGTCCCTGCCAGGCTCCTATCACAGCCCTGCTCCGAAAGTGCGAACGTCTGCAGATAGCTGGCAGCCAGAAGGCGCTAGCCTGGAAAGCTGTTGCTCAGACTCATCTGCCCATGGCAGTGCTCGCACAGAGGCACAGAGAATGTGGCTGCTTGCTTATCTTGCCACTTGAAACTTCAAACGTAGCCTGGGAAAGGTGGTGTCCCAGCCAGGCTCCTTTCGCAGCCCTGCTCCGAAAGTGCGAACGTCTGCAGATAGCTGGCAGGCAGAAGGGGCTAGCCTGGAAAGCTGTTGCTCAGCCTCATCTGCCCATGGCACTGTTCGCATAGAGGCACAGAGAATGGGGCTCCTTGCTTATCTTGCCACTTGAAACTTCAAACGCATGCTGGGAAAGTTGGTGTCCGTGCCAGGCTCCTATCGCAGCCCTGCTCCGAAAGTGCGAACGTCTGCAGATAGCTGGCAGCCAGAAAGGGCTAGCCTGGAAAGCTGTTGCTCAGACTCATCTGCCCATGGCAGTGCTCGCACAGAGGCACAGAGAATGGGGCTGCTTGCTTATCTTGCCACTTGAAACTTCAAACGTAGCCTGGGAAAGTTGGTGTCCCAGCCAGGCTCCTTTCGCAGCCCTGCTCCGAAAGTGTGAACGTCTGCAGATAGCTGGCAGGCAGAAGGGGCTAGCCTGGAAAGCTGTTGCTCAGCCTCATCTGCCCATGGCAGTGCTCGCACAGAGGCACAGAGAATGAGGCTGCTTGCTTATCTTGCCACTTGAAACTTCAAACGTAGCATGGAAAAGTTGGTGTCCCAGCCAGGCTCCTTTCGCAGCCCTGCTCCGAAAGTGCGAACGTCTGCAGATAGCTGGCAGGCAGAAGGGGCTAGCCTGGAAAGCTGTTGCTCAGCCTCATCTGCCCATGGCACTGTTCGCATAGAGGCACAGAGAATGGGGCTCCTTGCTTATCTTGCCACTTGAAACTTCAAACGCATGCTGGGAAAGTTGGTGTCCCTGCCAGGCTCCTATCACAGCCCTGCTCCGAAAGTGCGAACGTCTGCAGATAGCTGGCAGCCAGAAGGGGCTAGCCTGGAAAGCTGTTGCTCAGACTCATCTGCCCATGGCAGTGCTCGCACAGAGGCACAGAGAATGGGGCTGCTTGCTTATCTTGCCACTTGAAACTTCAAACGTAGCCTGGGAAAGTTGGTGTCCCAGCCAGGCTCCTTTCGCAGCCCTGCTCCGAAAGTGCGAACGTCTGCAGATAGCTGGCAGCCAGAAGGGGCTAGCCTGGAAAGCTGTTGCTCAGCCTCATCTGCCCATGGCACTGTTCGCATAGAGGCACAGAGAATGGGGCTGCTTGCTTATCTTGCCACTTGAAACTTCAAACGCATGCTGGGAAAGTTGGTGTCCCTGCCAGGCTCCTATCACAGCCCTGCTCCGAAACTGCGAACGTCTGCAGATAGCTGGCAGCCAGAACGGGCTAGCCTGGAAAGCTGTTGCTCAGACTCATCTGCCCATGGCAGTGCTCGCACAGAGGCACAGAGAATGGGGCTGCTTGCTTATCTTGCCACTTGAAACTTCAAACGTAGCCTGGGAAAGTTGGTGTCCCAGCCAGGCTCCTTTCGCAGCCCTGCTCCGAAAGTGCGAACGTCTGCAGATAGCTGGCAGCCAGAAGGGGCTAGCCTGGAAAGCTGTTGCTCAGCCTCATCTGCCCATGGCACTGTTCGCATAGAGGCACAGAGAATGGGGCTGCTTGCTTATCTTGCCACTTGAAACTTCAAACGTAGCCTGGGAAAGTTGGTGTCCCAGCCAGGCTCCTTTCGCAGCCCTGCTCCGAAAGTGCGAACGTCTGCAGATAGCTGGCAGGCAGAAGGGGCTAGCCTGGAAAGCTGTTGCTCAGACTCATCTGCCCATGGCACTGTTCGCATAGAGGCACAGAGAATGGGGCTCCTTGCTTATCTTGCCACTTGAAACTTCAAACATAGCCTGGGAAAGTTGGTGTCCCAGCCAGGCTCCTTTCGCAGCCCTGCTCCGAAAGTGCGAACGTCTGCAGATAGCTGGCAGCCAGAAGGGGCTAGCCTGGAAAGCTGTTGCTCAGCCTCATCTGCCCATGGCAGTGCTCGCACAGAGGCACAGAGAATGGGGCTGCTTGCTTATCTTGCCACTTGAAACTTCAAACGTAGCCTGGGAAAGTTGGTGTCCCAGCCAGGCTCCTTTCGCAGCCCTGCTCCGAAAGTGCGAACGTCTGCAGATAGCTGGCAGGCAGAAGGGGCTAGCCTGGAAAGCTGTTACTCAGCCTCATCTGCCCATGGCACTGTTCGCAAAGAAGCACAGAGAATGGGGCTGCTTGCTTATCTTGCCACTTGAAACTTCAAACGTAGCCTGGGAAAGTTGGTGTCCCAGCCAGGCTCCTTTCGCAGCCCTGCTCCAAAAGTGCGAATGTCTGCAGATAGCTGTCAGCCAGAAAGGGCTAGCCTGGAAAGCTGTTGCTCAGCCTCATCTGCCCATGGCAGTGCTCGCACAGAGGCACAGAGAATGTGGCTGCTTGCTTGTCTTGCCACCTCAAACTTCAAACGTAGCCTGGGAAAGGTGGTGTCCCAGCCAGGCTCCTTTCGCAGCCCTGCTCCGAAAGTGCGAACGTCTGCAGATAGCTGGCAGGCAGAAGGGGCTAGCCTGGAAAGCTGTTGCTCAGCCTCATCTGCCCATGGCACTGTTCGCATAGAGGCACAGAGAATGGGGCTCCTTGCTTATCTTGCCACTTGAAACTTCAAACGCATGCTGGGAAAGTTGGTGTCCGTGCCAGGCTCCTATCACAGCCCTGCTCCGAAAGTGCGAACGTCTGCAGATAGCTGGCAGCCAGAAGGGGCTAGCCTGGAAAGCTGTTGCTCAGACTCATCTGCCCATGGCAGTGCTCGCACAGAGGCACAGAGAATGGGGCTGCTTGCTTGTATTGCCACTTGAAACTTCAAACGTAGCCTGGGAAAGTTGGTGTCCCAGCCAGGCTCCTTTCGCAGCCCTGCTCCGAAAGTGTGAACGTCTGCAGATAGCTGGCAGGCAGAAGGGGCTAGCCTGGAAAGCTGTTGCTCAGCCTCATCTGCCCATGGCAGTGCTCGCACAGAGGCACAGAGAATGGGGCTGCTTGCTTATCTTGCCACTTGAAACTTCAAACGTAGCATGGAAAAGTTGGTGTCCCAGCCAGGCTCCTTTCGCAGCCCTGCTATGAAAGTGCGAACGTCTGCAGATAGCTGGCAGGCAGAAGGGGCTAGCCTGGAAAGCTGTTGCTCAGCCTCATCTGCCCATGGCACTGTTCGCATAGAGGCACAGAGAATGGGGCTCCTTGCTTATCTTGCCACTTGAAACTTCAAACGCATGCTGGGAAAGTTGGTGTCCCTGCCAGGCTCCTATCACAGCCCTGCTCCGAAAGTGCGAACGTCTGCAGATAGCTGGCAGCCAGAAGGGGCTAGCCTGGAAAGCTGTTGCTCAGACTCATCTGCCCATGGCAGTGCTCGCACAGAGGCACAGAGAATGGGGCTGCTTGCTTATCTTGCCACTTGAAACTTCAAACGTAGCCTGGGAAAGTTGGTGTCCCAGCCAGGCTCCTTTCGCAGGCCTGCTCCGAAAGTGCGAACGTCTGCAGATAGCTGGCAGCCAGAAGGGGCTAGCCTGGAAAGCTGTTGCTCAGCCTCATCTGCCCATGGCACTGTTCGCATAGAGGCACAGAGAATGGGGCTGCTTGCTTATCTTGCCACTTGAAACTTCAAACGTAGCCTGGGAAAGTTGGTGTCCCAGCCAGGCTCCTTTCGCAGCCCTGCTCCGAAAGTGCGAACGTCTGCAGATAGCTGGCAGGCAGAAGGGGCTAGCCTGGAAAGCTGTTGCTCAGCCTCATCTGCCCATGGCACTGTTCGCATAGAGGCACAGAGAATGGGGCTCCTTGCTTATCTTGCCACTTGAAACTTCAAACGCATGCTGGGAAAGTTGGTGTCCCTGCCAGGCTCCTATCACAGCCCTGCTCCGAAAGTGCGAACGTCTGCAGATAGCTGGCAGCCAGAAGGCGCTAGCCTGGAAAGCTGTTGCTCAGACTCATCTGCCCATGGCAGTGCTCGCACAGAGGCACAGAGAATGTGGCTGCTTGCTTATCTTGCCACTTGAAACTTCAAACGTAGCCTGGGAAAGGTGGTGTCCCAGCCAGGCTCCTTTCGCAGCCCTGCTCCGAAAGTGCGAACGTCTGCAGATAGCTGGCAGGCAGAAGGGGCTAGCCTGGAAAGCTGTTGCTCAGCCTCATCTGCCCATGGCACTGTTCGCATAGAGGCACAGAGAATGGGGCTCCTTGCTTATCTTGCCACTTGAAACTTCAAACGCATGCTGGGAAAGTTGGTGTCCGTGCCAGGCTCCTATCGCAGCCCTGCTCCGAAAGTGCGAACGTCTGCAGATAGCTGGCAGCCAGAAAGGGCTAGCCTGGAAAGCTGTTGCTCAGACTCATCTGCCCATGGCAGTGCTCGCACAGAGGCACAGAGAATGGGGCTGCTTGCTTATCTTGCCACTTGAAACTTCAAACGTAGCCTGGGAAAGTTGGTGTCCCAGCCAGGCTCCTTTCGCAGCCCTGCTCCGAAAGTGTGAACGTCTGCAGATAGCTGGCAGGCAGAAGGGGCTAGCCTGGAAAGCTGTTGCTCAGCCTCATCTGCCCATGGCAGTGCTCGCACAGAGGCACAGAGAATGAGGCTGCTTGCTTATCTTGCCACTTGAAACTTCAAACGTAGCATGGAAAAGTTGGTGTCCCAGCCAGGCTCCTTTCGCAGCCCTGCTCCGAAAGTGCGAACGTCTGCAGATAGCTGGCAGGCAGAAGGGGCTAGCCTGGAAAGCTGTTGCTCAGCCTCATCTGCCCATGGCACTGTTCGCATAGAGGCACAGAGAATGGGGCTCCTTGCTTATCTTGCCACTTGAAACTTCAAACGCATGCTGGGAAAGTTGGTGTCCCTGCCAGGCTCCTATCACAGCCCTGCTCCGAAAGTGCGAACGTCTGCAGATAGCTGGCAGCCAGAAGGGGCTAGCCTGGAAAGCTGTTGCTCAGACTCATCTGCCCATGGCAGTGCTCGCACAGAGGCACAGAGAATGGGGCTGCTTGCTTATCTTGCCACTTGAAACTTCAAACGTAGCCTGGGAAAGTTGGTGTCCCAGCCAGGCTCCTTTCGCAGCCCTGCTCCGAAAGTGCGAACGTCTGCAGATAGCTGGCAGCCAGAAGGGGCTAGCCTGGAAAGCTGTTGCTCAGCCTCATCTGCCCATGGCACTGTTCGCATAGAGGCACAGAGAATGGGGCTGCTTGCTTATCTTGCCACTTGAAACTTCAAACGCATGCTGGGAAAGTTGGTGTCCCTGCCAGGCTCCTATCACAGCCCTGCTCCGAAACTGCGAACGTCTGCAGATAGCTGGCAGCCAGAACGGGCTAGCCTGGAAAGCTGTTGCTCAGACTCATCTGCCCATGGCAGTGCTCGCACAGAGGCACAGAGAATGGGGCTGCTTGCTTATCTTGCCACTTGAAACTTCAAACGTAGCCTGGGAAAGTTGGTGTCCCAGCCAGGCTCCTTTCGCAGCCCTGCTCCGAAAGTGCGAACGTCTGCAGATAGCTGGCAGCCAGAAGGGGCTAGCCTGGAAAGCTGTTGCTCAGCCTCATCTGCCCATGGCACTGTTCGCATAGAGGCACAGAGAATGGGGCTGCTTGCTTATCTTGCCACTTGAAACTTCAAACGTAGCCTGGGAAAGTTGGTGTCCCAGCCAGGCTCCTTTCGCAGCCCTGCTCCGAAAGTGCGAACGTCTGCAGATAGCTGGCAGGCAGAAGGGGCTAGCCTGGAAAGCTGTTGCTCAGACTCATCTGCCCATGGCACTGTTCGCATAGAGGCACAGAGAATGGGGCTCCTTGCTTATCTTGCCACTTGAAACTTCAAACATAGCCTGGGAAAGTTGGTGTCCCAGCCAGGCTCCTTTCGCAGCCCTGCTCCGAAAGTGCGAACGTCTGCAGATAGCTGGCAGCCAGAAGGGGCTAGCCTGGAAAGCTGTTGCTCAGCCTCATCTGCCCATGGCAGTGCTCGCACAGAGGCACAGAGAATGGGGCTGCTTGCTTATCTTGCCACTTGAAACTTCAAACGTAGCCTGGGAAAGTTGGTGTCCCAGCCAGGCTCCTTTCGCAGCCCTGCTCCGAAAGTGCGAACGTCTGCAGATAGCTGGCAGGCAGAAGGGGCTAGCCTGGAAAGCTGTTACTCAGCCTCATCTGCCCATGGCACTGTTCGCAAAGAAGCACAGAGAATGGGGCTGCTTGCTTATCTTGCCACTTGAAACTTCAAACGTAGCCTGGGAAAGTTGGTGTCCCAGCCAGGCTCCTTTCGCAGCCCTGCTCCAAAAGTGCGAATGTCTGCAGATAGCTGTCAGCCAGAAAGGGCTAGCCTGGAAAGCTGTTGCTCAGCCTCATCTGCCCATGGCAGTGCTCGCACAGAGGCACAGAGAATGTGGCTGCTTGCTTGTCTTGCCACCTCAAACTTCAAACGTAGCCTGGGAAAGGTGGTGTCCCAGCCAGGCTCCTTTCGCAGCCCTGCTCCGAAAGTGCGAACGTCTCCAGATAGCTGGCAGGCAGAAGGGGCTAGCCTGGAAAGCTGTTGCTCAGCCTCATCTGCCCATGGCACTGTTCGCATAGAGGCACAGAGAATGGGGCTCCTTGCTTATCTTGCCACTTGAAACTTCAAACGCATGCTGGGAAAGTTGGTGTCCGTGCCAGGCTCCTATCACAGCCCTGCTCCGAAAGTGCGAACGTCTGCAGATAGCTGGCAGCCAGAAGGGGCTAGCCTGGAAAGCTGTTGCTCAGACTCATCTGCCCATGGCAGTGCTCGCACAGAGGCACAGAGAATGGGGCTGCTTGCTTGTATTGCCACTTGAAACTTCAAACGTAGCCTGGGAAAGTTGGTGTCCCAGCCAGGCTCCTTTCGCAGCCCTGCTCCGAAAGTGTGAACGTCTGCAGATAGCTGGCAGGCAGAAGGGGCTAGCCTGGAAAGCTGTTGCTCAGCCTCATCTGCCCATGGCAGTGCTCGCACAGAGGCACAGAGAATGGGGCTGCTTGCTTATCTTGCCACTTGAAACTTCAAACGTAGCATGGAAAAGTTGGTGTCCCAGCCAGGCTCCTTTCGCAGCCCTGCTATGAAAGTGCGAACGTCTGCAGATAGCTGGCAGGCAGAAGGGGCTAGCCTGGAAAGCTGTTGCTCAGCCTCATCTGCCCATGGCACTGTTCGCATAGAGGCACAGAGAATGGGGCTCCTTGCTTATCTTGCCACTTGAAACTTCAAACGCATGCTGGGAAAGTTGGTGTCCCTGCCAGGCTCCTATCACAGCCCTGCTCCGAAAGTGCGAACGTCTGCAGATAGCTGGCAGCCAGAAGGGGCTAGCCTGGAAAGCTGTTGCTCAGACTCATCTGCCCATGGCAGTGCTCGCACAGAGGCACAGAGAATGGGGCTGCTTGCTTATCTTGCCACTTGAAACTTCAAACGTAGCCTGGGAAAGTTGGTGTCCCAGCCAGGCTCCTTTCGCAGGCCTGCTCCGAAAGTGCGAACGTCTGCAGATAGCTGGCAGCCAGAAGGGGCTAGCCTGGAAAGCTGTTGCTCAGCCTCATCTGCCCATGGCACTGTTCGCATAGAGGCACAGAGAATGGGGCTGCTTGCTTATCTTGCCACTTGAAACTTCAAACGTAGCCTGGGAAAGTTGGTGTCCCAGCCAGGCTCCTTTCGCAGCCCTGCTCCGAAAGTGCGAACGTCTGCAGATAGCTGGCAGGCAGAAGGGGCTAGCCTGGAAAGCTGTTGCTCAGCCTCATCTGCCCATGGCACTGTTCGCATAGAGGCACAGAGAATGGGGCTCCTTGCTTATCTTGCCACTTGAAACGTCAAACATAGCCTGGGAAAGTTGGTGTCCCAGCCAGGCTCCTTTCGCAGCCCTGCTCCGAAAGTGCGAATGTCTGCAGATAGCTGGCAGCCAGAAGGGGCTAGCCTGGAAAGCTGTTGCTCAGCCTCATCTGCCCATGGCAGTGCTCGCACAGAGGCACAGAGAATGGGGCTGCTTGCTTATCTTGCCACTTGAAACTTCAAACGTAGCCTGGGAAAGTTGGTGTCCCAGCCAGGCTCCTTTCGCAGCCCTGCTCCGAAAGTGCGAACGTCTGCAGATAGCTGGCAGGCAGAAGGGGCTATCCTGGAAAGCTGTTGCTCAGCCTCATCTGCCCATGGCACTGTTCGCATAGAAGCACAGAGAATGGGGCTGCTTGCTTATCTTGCCACTTGAAACTTCAAACGCATGCTGGGAAAGTTGGTGTCCCAGCCAGGCTCCTTTCGCAGCCCTGCTCCAAAAGTGCGAATGTCTGCAGATAGCTGTCAGCCAGAAAGGGCTAGCCTGGAAAGCTGTTGCTCAGCCTCATCTGCCCATGGCAGTGCTCGCACAGAGGCACAGAGAATGTGGCTGCTTGCTTGTCTTGCCACCTCAAACTTCAAACGTAGCCTGGGAAAGGTGGTGTCCCAGCCAGGCTCCTTTCGCAGCCCTGCTCCGAAAGTGCGAACGTCTGCAGATAGCTGGCAGGCAGAAGGGGCTAGCCTGGAAAGCTGTTGCTCAGACTCATCTGCCCATGGCACTGTTCGCATAGAGGCACAGAGAATGGGGCTCCTTGCTTATCTTGCCACTTGAAACTTCAAACGTAGCCTGGGAAAGTTGGTGTCCCAGCCAGGCTCCTTTCGCAGCCCTGCTCCGAAAGTGCGAACGTCTGCAGATAGCTGGCAGGCAGAAGGGGCTAGCCTGGAAAGCTGTTGCTCAGCCTCATCTGCCCATGGCAGTGCTCGCACAGAGGCACAGAGAATGGGGCTACTTGCTTATCTTGCCACTTGAAACTTCAAACGTAGCCTGGGAAAGTTGGTGTCCCAGCCAGGCTCCTTTCGCAGCCCTGCTCCGAAAGTGCGAACGTCTGCAGATAGCTGGCAGGCAGAAGGGGTTAGCCTGGAAAGCTGTTGCTCAGCCTCATCTGCCCATGGCACTGTTCGCATAGAGGCACAGAGAATGGGGCTCCTTTCTTATCTTGCCACTTGAAACTTCAAACGCATGCTGGGAATGGTGGTGTCCCAGCCAGGCTCCTTTCGCAGTCCTGCTCCGAAAGTGCGAACGTCTGCAGATAGCTGGCAGCCAGAAGGGGCTAGCCTGGAAAGCTGTTGCTCAGACTCATCTGCCCATGGCAGTGTTCGCACAGAGGCACAGAGAATGGGGCTGCTTGCTTGTCTTGCCACCTCAAACTTCAAACGTAGCATGGAAAAGTTGGTGTCCCAGCCAGGCTCCTTTCGCAGCCCTGCTCCGAAAGTGCGAACGTCTGCAGATAGCTGGCAGGCAGAAGGGGCTAGCCTGGAAAGCTGTTGCTCAGCCTCATCTGCCCATGGCAGTGCTCGCACAGAGGCACAGAGAATGGGGCTGCTTGCTTATCTTGCCACTTGAAACTTCAAACGTAGCCTGGGAAAGTTGGTGTCCCAGCCAGGCTCCTTTCGCAGCCCTGCTCCGAAAGTGTGAACGTCTGCAGATAGCTGGCAGGCAGAAGGGGCTAGCCTGGAAAGCTGTTGCTCAGCCTCATCTGCCCATGGCACTGTTCGCATAGAGGCACAGAGAATGGGGCTGCTTGCTTATCTTGCCACTTGAAACTTCAAACGTAGCCTGGGAAAGTTGGTGTCCCAGCCAGGCTCCTTTGGCAGCCCTGCTCCGAAAGTGCGAACGTCTGCAGATAGCTGGCAGGCAGAAGGGGCTAGCCTGGAAAGCTGTTGCTCAGCCTCATCTGCCCATGGCAGTGCTCGCACAGAGGCACAGAGAATGGGGCTGCTTGCTTGTCTTGCCACCTCAAACTTCAAACGTAGCATGGAAAAGTTGGTGTCCCAGCCAGGCTCCTTTAGCAGCCCTGCTCCGAAAGTGCGAACGTCTGCAGATAGCTGGCAGCCAGAACGGGCTAGCCTGGAAAGCTGTTGCTCAGACTCATCTGCCCATGGCACTGTTCGCATAGAGGCACAGAGAATGGGGCTCCTTGCTTATCTTGCCACTTGAAACTTCAAACGCATGCTGGGAATGGTGGTGTCCCTGCCAGGCTCCTATCACAGCCCTGCTCCGAAAGTGCGAACGTCTGCAGATAGCTGGCAGCCAGAAGGGGCTAGCCTGGAAAGCTGTTGCTCAGACTCATCTGCCCATGGCAGTGCTCGCACAGAGGCACAGAGAATGGGGCTGCTTGCTTATCTTGCCACTTGAAACTTCAAACGTAGCCTGGGAAAGTTGGTGTCCCAGCCAGGCTCCTTTCGCAGCCCTGCTCCGCAAGTGCGAACGTCTGCAGATAGCTGGCAGGCAGAAGGGGCTAGCCTGGAAAGCTGTTGCTCAGCCTCATCTGCCCATGGCACTGTTCGCATAGAAGCACAGAGAATGGGGCTGCTTGCTTATCTTGCCACTTGAAACTTCAAACGTATCCTGGGAATGGTGGTGTCCCTGCCAGGCTCCTATCACAGCCCTGCTCCGAAAGTGCGAACGTCTGCAGATAGCTGGCAGGCAGAAGGGGCTAGCCTGGAAAGCTGTTGCTCAGCCTCATCTGCCCATGGCAGTGCTCGCACAGAGGCACAGAGAATGGGGCTGCTTGCTTATCTTGCCACTTGAAACTTCAAACGTAGCCTGGGAAAGTTGGTGTCCCAGCCAGGCTCCTTTCGCAGCCCTGCTCCGCAAGTGCGAATGTCTGCAGATAGCTGGCAGGCAGAAGGGGCTAGCCTGGAAAGCTGTTGCTCAGCCTCATCTGCCCATGGCACTGTTCGCATAGAGGCACAGAGAATGGGGCTGCTTGCTTATCTTGCCACTTGAAACTTCAAACGTAGCCTGGGAAAGTTGGTGTCCCAGCCAGGCTCCTTTCGCAGCCCTGCTCCAAAAGTGCGAACGTCTGCAGATAGCTGGCAGGCAGAAGGGGCTAGCCTGGAAAGCTGTTGCTCAGCCTCATCTGCCCATGGCAGTGCTCGCACAGAGGCACAGAGAATGGGGCTGCTTGCTTGTCTTGCCACCTCAAACTTCAAACGTAGCCTGGGAAAGTTGGTGTCCCAGCCAGGCTCCTTTCGCAGCCCTGCTCCGAAAGTGCGAACGTCTGCAGATAGCTGGCAGGCAGAAGGGGCTAGCCTGTAAAGCTGTTGCTCAGCCTCATCTGCCCATGGCACTGTTCGCATAGAGGCACAGAGAATGGGGCTCCTTGCTTATCTTGCCACTTGAAACTTCAAACATAGCCTGGGAAAGTTGGTGTCCCAGCCAGGCTCCTTTCGCAGCCCTGCTCCGAAAGTGCGAACGTCTGCAGATAGCTGGCAGCCAGAAGGGGTTAGCCTGGAAAGCTGTTGCTCAGCCTCATCTGCCCATGGCACTGTTCGCATAGAGGCACAGAGAATGGGGCTGCTTGCTTATCTTGCCACTTGAAACTTCAAACGTAGCCTGGGAAAGTTGGTGTCCCAGCCAGGCTCCTTTCGCAGCCCTGCTCCGAAAGTGCGAACGTCTGCAGATAGCTGGCAGGCAGAAGGGGCTAGCCTGGAAAGCTGTTGCTCAGCCTCATCTGCCCATGGCACTGTTCGCATAGAAGCAGAGAGAATGGGGCTGCTTGCTTATCTTGCCACTTGAAACTTCAAACGTAGCCTGGGAAAGTTGGTGTCCCAGCCAGGCTCCTTTCGCAGCCCTGCTCCGAAAGTGCGAATGTCTGCAGATAACTGGCAGCCAGAAGGGGCTAGCCTGGAAAGCTGTTGCTCAGCCTCATCTGCCCATGGCAGTGCTCGCACAGAGGCACAGAGAATGGGGCTGCTTGCTTATCTTGCCACTTGAAACTTCAAACGCATGCTGGGAATGGTGGTGTCCCTGCCAGGCTCCTTTCGCAGGCCTGCTCCGAAAGTGCGAACGTCTGCAGATAGCTGGCAGCCAGAAGGGGCTAGCCTGGAAAGCTGTTGCTCAGACTCATCTGCCCATGGCAGTGCTCGCACAGAGGCACAGAGAATGGGGCTGCTTGCTTATCTTGCCACTTGAAACTTCAAACGTAGCCTGGGAAAGTTGGTGTCCCAGCCAGGCTCCTTTCGCAGCCCTGCTCCGAAAGTGCGAACGTCTGCAGATAGCTGGCAGGCAGAAGGGGCTAGCCTGGAAAGCTGTTGCTCAGCCTCATCTGCCCATGGCACTGTTCGCATAGAAGCACAGAGAATGGGGCTGCTTGCTTATCTTGCCACTTGAAACTTCAAACGTAGCCTGGGAAAGTTGGTGTCCCAGCCAGGCTCCTTTCGCAGCCCTGCTCCGAAAGTGCGAACGTCTGCAGATAGCTGGCAGGCAGAAGGGGTTAGCCTGGAAAGCTGTTGCTCAGCCTCATCTGCCCATGGCACTGTTCGCATAGAGGCACAGAGAATGGGGCTCCTTGCTTATCTTGCCACTTGAAACTTCAAACGCATGCTGGGAATGGTGGTGTCCCTGCCAGGCTCCTATCACAGCCCTGCTCCGAAACTGCGAACGTCTGCAGATAGCTGGCAGCCAGAACGGGCTAGCCTGGAAAGCTGTTGCTCAGACTCATCTGCCCATGGCAGTGCTCGCACAGAGGCACAGAGAATGGGGCTGCTTGCTTATCTTGCCACTTGAAACTTCAAACGTAGCCTGGGAAAGTTGGTGTCCCAGCCAGGCTCCTTTCGCAGCCCTGCTCCGAAAGTGCGAACGTCTGCAGATAGCTGGCAGGCAGAAGGGGCTAGCCTGGAAAGCTGTTGCTCAGACTCATCTGCCCATGGCAGTGCTCGCACAGAGGCACAGAGAATGGGGCTGCTTGCTTATCTTGCCACTTGAAACTTCAAACGTAGCCTGGGAAAGTTGGTGTCCCAGCCAGGCTCCTTTCGCAGCCCTGCTCCGAAAGTGCGAACGTCTGCAGATAGCTGGCAGCCAGAAGGGGCTAGCCTGGAAAGCTGTTGCTCAGCCTCATCTGCCCATGGCACTGTTCGCATAGAGGCACAGAGAATGGGGCTGCTTGCTTATCTTGCCACTTGAAACTTCAAACGCATGCTGGGAAAGTTGGTGTCCCTGCCAGGCTCCTATCACAGCCCTGCTCCGAAAGTGCGAACGTCTGCAGATAGCTGACAGCCAGAACGGGCTAGCCTGGAAAGCTGTTGCTCAGACTCATCTGCCCATGGCAGTGATCGCACAGAGGCACAGAGAATGGGGCTGCTTGCTTATCTTGCCACTTGAAACTTCAAACGTAGCCTGGGAAAGTTGGTGTCCCAGCCAGGCTCCTTTCGCAGCCCTGCTCCGAAAGTGCGAACGTCTGCAGATAGCTGGCAGGCAGAAGGGGCTAGCCTGGAAAGCTGTCGCTCAGACTCATCTGCCCATGGCACTGTTCGCATAGAGGCACAGAGAATGGGGCTCCTTGCTTATCTTGCCACTTGAAACTTCAAACATAGCCTGGGAAAGTTGGTGTCCCAGCCAGGCTCCTTTCGCAGCCCTGCTCCGAAAGTGCGAACGTCTGCAGATAGCTGGCAGCCAGAAGGGGCTAGCCTGGAAAGCTGTTGCTCAGCCTCATCTGCCCATGGCAGTGCTCGCACAGAGGCACAGAGAATGGGCTGCTTGCTTATCTTGCCACTTGAAACTTCAAACGTAGCCTGGGAAAGTTGGTGTCCCAGCCAGGCTCCTTTCGCAGCCCTGCTCCGAAAGTGCGAACGTCTGCAGATAGCTGGCAGGCAGAAGGGGCTAGCCTGGAAAGCTGTTGCTCAGCCTCATCTGCCCATGGCACTGTTCGCATAGAAGCACAGAGAATGGGGCTGCTTGCTTATCTTGCCACTTGAAACTTCAAACGTAGCCTGGGAAAGTTGGTGTCCCAGCCAGGCTCCTTTCGCAGCCCTGCTCCAAAAGTGCGAATGTCTGCAGATAGCTGTCAGCCAGAAAGGGCTAGCCTGGAAGGCTGTTGCTCAGCCTCATCTGCCCATGGCAGTGCTCGCACAGAGGCACAGAGAATGTGGCTGCTTGCTTGTCTTGCCACCTCAAACTTCAAACGTAGCCTGGGAAAGGTGGTGTCCCAGCCAGGCTCCTTTCGCAGCCCTGCTCCGAAAGTGCGAACGTCTGCAGATAGCTGGCAGGCAGAAGGGGCTAGCCTGGAAAGCTGTTGCTCAGCCTCATCTGCCCATGGCACTGTTCGCATAGAGGCACAGAGAATGGGGCTCCTTGCTTATCTTGCCACTTGAAACTTCAAACGCATGCTGGGAAAGTTGGTGTCCGTGCCAGGCTCCTATCACAGCCCTGCTCCGAAAGTGCGAACGTCTGCAGATAGCTGGCAGCCAGAAGGGGCTAGCCTGGAAAGCTGTTGCTCAGACTCATCTGCCCATGGCAGTGCTCGCACAGAGGCACAGAGAATGGGGCTGCTTGCTTGTATTGCCACTTGAAACTTCAAACGTAGCCTGGGAAAGTTGGTGTCCCAGCCAGGCTCCTTTCGCAGCCCTGCTCCGAAAGTGTGAACGTCTGCAGATAGCTGGCAGGCAGAAGGGGCTAGCCTGGAAAGCTGTTGCTCAGCCTCATCTGCCCATGGCAGTGCTCGCACAGAGGCACAGAGAATGGGGCTGCTTGCTTATCTTGCCACTTGAAACTTCAAACGTAGCATGGAAAAGTTGGTGTCCCAGCCAGGCTCCTTTCGCAGCCCTGCTATGAAAGTGCGAACGTCTGCAGATAGCTGGCAGGCAGAAGGGGCTATCCTGGAAAGCTGTTGCTCAGCCTCATCTGCCCATGGCACTGTTCGCATAGAGGCACAGAGAATGGGGCTCCTTGCTTATCTTGCCACTTGAAACTTCAAACGCATGCTGGGAATGGTGGTGTCCCTGCCAGGCTCCTTTCGCAGGCCTGCTCCGAAAGTGCGAACGTCTGCAGATAGCTGGCAGCCAGAAGGGGCTAGCCTGGAAAGCTGTTGCTCAGACTCATCTGCCCATGGCAGTGCTCGCACAGAGGCACAGAGAATGGGGCTGCTTGCTTATCTTGCCACTTGAAACTTCAAACGTAGCCTGGGAAAGTTGGTGTCCCAGCCAGGCTCCTTTCGCAGCCCTGCTCCGAAAGTGCGAACGTCTGCAGATAGCTGGCAGGCAGAAGGGGCTAGCCTGGAAAGCTTTTGCTCAGACTCATCTGCCCATGGCACTGTTCGCATAGAGGCACAGAGAATGGGGCTCCTTGCTTATCTTGCCACTTGAAACTTCAAACATAGCCTGGGAAAGTTGGTGTCCCAGCCAGGCTCCTTTCGCAGCCCTGCTCCGAAAGTGCGAACGTCTGCAGATAGCTGGCAGGCAGAAGGGGCTAGCCTGGAAAGCTGTTGCTCAGCCTCATCTGCCCATGGCACTGTTCGCATAGAAGCACAGAGAATGGGGCTGCTTGCTTATCTTGCCACTTGAAACTTCAAACGTAGCCTGGGAAAGTTGGTGTCCCAGCCAGGCTCCTTTCGCAGCCCTGCTCCGAAAGTGCGAACGTCTGCAGATAGCTGGCAGGCAGAAGGGGTTAGCCTGGAAAGCTGTTGCTCAGCCTCATCTGCCCATGGCACTGTTCGCATAGAGGCACAGAGAATGGGGCTCCTTGCTTATCTTGCCACTTGAAACTTCAAACGCATGCTGGGAATGGTGGTGTCCCTGCCAGGCTCCTATCACAGCCCTGCTCCGAAACTGCGAACGTCTGCAGATAGCTGGCAGCCAGAACGGGCTAGCCTGGAAAGCTGTTGCTCAGACTCATCTGCCCATGGCAGTGCTCGCACAGAGGCACAGAGAATGGGGCTGCTTGCTTATCTTGCCACTTGAAACTTCAAACGTAGCCTGGGAAAGTTGGTGTCCCAGCCAGGCTCCTTTCGCAGCCCTGCTCCGAAAGTGCGAACGTCTGCAGATAGCTGGCAGCCAGAAGGGGCTAGCCTGGAAAGCTGTTGCTCAGACTCATCTGCCCATGGCAGTGCTCGCACAGAGGCACAGAGAATGGGGCTGCTTGCTTATCTTGCCACTTGAAACTTCAAACGTAGCCTGGGAAAGTTGGTGTCCCAGCCAGGCTCCTTTCGCAGCCCTGCTCCGAAAGTGCGAACGTCTGCAGATAGCTGGCAGGCAGAAGGGGCTAGCCTGGAAAGCTGTTGCTCAGCCTCATCTGCCCATGGCACTGTTCGCATAGAGGCACAGAGAATGGGGCTGCTTGCTTATCTTGCCACTTGAAACTTCAAACGCATGCTGGGAAAGTTGGTGTCCCTGCCAGGCTCCTATCACAGCCCTGCTCCGAAACTGCGAACGTCTGCAGATAGCTGGCAGCCAGAACGGGCTAGCCTGGAAAGCTGTTGCTCAGACTCATCTGCCCATGGCAGTGCTCGCACAGAGGCACAGAGAATGGGGCTGCTTGCTTATCTTGCCACTTGAAACTTCAAACGTAGCCTGGGAAAGTTGGTGTCCCAGCCAGGCTCCTTTCGCAGCCCTGCTCCGAAAGTGCGAACGTCTGCAGATAGCTGGCAGGCAGAAGGGGCTAGCCTGGAAAGCTGTTGCTCAGACTCATCTGCCCATGGCACTGTTCGCATAGAGGCACAGAGAATGGGGCTCCTTGCTTATCTTGCCACTTGAAACTTCAAACATAGCCTGGGAAAGTTGGTGTCCCAGCCAGGCTCCTTTCGCAGCCCTGCTCCGAAAGTGCGAACGTCTGCAGATAGCTGGCAGCCAGAAGGGGCTAGCCTGGAAAGCTGTTGCTCAGCCTCATCTGCCCATGGCAGTGCTCGCACAGAGGCACAGAGAATGGGGCTGCTTGCTTATCTTGCCACTTGAAACTTCAAACGTAGCCTGGGAAAGTTGGTGTCCCAGCCAGGCTCCTTTCGCAGCCCTGCTCCGAAAGTGCGAACGTCTGCAGATAGCTGGCAGGCAGAAGGGGCTAGCCTGGAAAGCTGTTGCTCAGCCTCATCTGCCCATGGCACTGTTCGCATAGAAGCACAGAGAATGGGGCTGCTTGCTTATCTTGCCACTTGAAACTTCAAACGTAGCCTGGGAAAGGTGGTGTCCCAGCCAGGCTCCTTTCGCAGCCCTGCTCCGAAAGTGCGAACGTCTGCAGATAGCTGGCAGGCAGAAGGGGCTATCCTGGAAAGCTGTTGCTCAGCCTCATCTGCCCATGGCACTGTTCGCATAGAGGCACAGAGAATGGGGCTCCTTGCTTATCTTGCCACTTGAAACTTCAAACGCATGCTGGGAAAGTTGGTGTCCGTGCCAGGCTCCTATCACAGCCCTGCTCCGAAAGTGCGAACGTCTGCAGATAGCTGGCAGCCAGAAGGGGCTAGCCTGGAAAGCTGTTGCTCAGACTCATCTGCCCATGGCAGTGCTCGCACAGAGGCACAGAGAATGGGGCTGCTTGCTTGTATTGCCACTTGAAACTTCAAACGTAGCCTGGGAAAGTTGGTGTCCCAGCCAGGCTCCTTTCGCAGCCCTGCTCCGAAAGTGTGAACGTCTGCAGATAGCTGGCAGGCAGAAGGGGCTAGCCTGGAAAGCTGTTGCTCAGCCTCATCTGCCCATGGCAGTGCTCGCACAGAGGCACAGAGAATGGGGCTGCTTGCTTATCTTGCCACTTGAAACTTCAAACGTAGCATGGAAAAGTTGGTGTCCCAGCCAGGCTCCTTTCGCAGCCCTGCTATGAAAGTGCGAACGTCTGCAGATAGCTGGCAGGCAGAAGGGGCTAGCCTGGAAAGCTGTTGCTCAGCCTCATCTGCCCATGGCACTGTTCGCATAGAGGCACAGAGAATGGGGCTCCTTGCTTATCTTGCCACTTGAAACTTCAAACGCATGCTGGGAAAGTTGGTGTCCCTGCCAGGCTCCTATCACAGCCCTGCTCCGAAAGTGCGAACGTCTGCAGATAGCTGGCAGGCAGAAGGGGCTAGCCTGGAAAGCTGTTGCTCAGACTCATCTGCCCATGGCAGTGCTCGCACAGAGGCACAGAGAATGGGGCTGCTTGCTTATCTTGCCACTTGAAACTTCAAACGTAGCCTGGGAAAGTTGGTGTCCCAGCCAGGCTCCTTTCGCAGCCCTGCTCCGAAAGTGCGAACGTCTGCAGATAGCTGGCAGCCAGAAGGGGCTAGCCTGGAAAGCTGTTGCTCAGCCTCATCTGCCCATGGCACTGTTCACATAGAGGCACAGAGAATGGGGCTGCTTGCTTATCTTGCCACTTGAAACTTCAAACGTAGCCTGGGAAAGTTGGTGTCCCAGCCAGGCTCCTTTCGCAGCCCTGCTCCGAAAGTGCGAACGTCTGCAGATAGCTGGCAGGCAGAAGGGGCTAGCCTGGAAAGCTGTTGCTCAGCCTCATCTGCCCATGGCACTGTTCGCATAGAGGCACAGAGAATGGGGCTCCTTGCTTATCTTGCCACTTGAAACTTCAAACATAGCCTGGGAAAGTTGGTGTCCCAGCCAGGCTCCTTTCGCAGCCCTGCTCCGAAAGTGCGAATGTCTGCAGATAGCTGGCAGCCAGAAGGGGCTAGCCTGGAAAGCTGTTGCTCAGCCTCATCTGCCCATGGCAGTGCTCGCACAGAGGCACAGAGAATGGGGCTGCTTGCTTATCTTGCCACTTGAAACTTCAAACGTAGCCTGGGAAAGTTGGTGTCCCAGCCAGGCTCCTTTCGCAGCCCTGCTCCGAAAGTGCGAACGTCTGCAGATAGCTGGCAGGCAGAAGGGGCTATCCTGGAAAGCTGTTGCTCAGCCTCATCTGCCCATGGCACTGTTCGCATAGAAGCACAGAGAATGGGGCTCCTTGCTTATCTTGCCACTTGAAACTTCAAACGCATGCTGGGAAAGTTGGTGTCCCAGCCAGGCTCCTTTCGCAGCCCTGCTCCAAAAGTGCGAATGTCTGCAGATAGCTGTCAGCCAGAAAGGGCTAGCCTGGAAAGCTGTTGCTCAGCCTCATCTGCCCATGGCAGTGCTCGCACAGAGGCACAGAGAATGTGGCTGCTTGCTTGTCTTGCCACCTCAAACTTCAAACGTAGCCTGGGAAAGGTGGTGTCCCAGCCAGGCTCCTTTCGCAGCCCTGCTCCGAAAGTGCGAACGTCTGCAGATAGCTGGCAGGCAGAAGGGGCTAGCCTGGAAAGCTGTTGCTCAGACTCATCTGCCCATGGCACTGTTCGCATAGAGGCACAGAGAATGGGGCTCCTTGCTTATCTTGCCACTTGAAACTTCAAACGTAGCCTGGGAAAGTTGGTGTCCCAGCCAGGCTCCTTTCGCAGCCCTGCTCCGAAAGTGCGAACGTCTGCAGATAGCTGGCAGGCAGAAGGGGCTAGCCTGGAAAGCTGTTGCTCAGCCTCATCTGCCCATGGCACTGTTCGCATAGAGGCACAGAGAATGGGGCTCCTTGCTTATCTTGCCACTTGAAACTTCAAACGCATGCTGGGAATGGTGGTGTCCCTGCCAGGCTCCTATCACAGCCCTGCTCCGAAACTGCGAACGTCTGCAGATAGCTGGCAGCCAGAACGGGCTAGCCTGGAAAGCTGTTGCTCAGACTCATCTGCCCATGGCAGTGCTCGCACAGAGGCACAGAGAATGGGGCTGCTTGCTTATCTTGCCACTTGAAACTTCAAACGTAGCCTGGGAAAGTTGGTGTCCCAGCCAGGCTCCTTTCGCAGGCCTGCTCCGAAAGTGCGAACGTCTGCAGATAGCTGGCAGCCAGAAGGGGCTAGCCTGGAAAGCTGTTGCTCAGACTCATCTGCCCATGGCAGTGTTCGCACAGAGGCACAGAGAATGGGGCTGCTTGCTTGTCTTGCCACCTCAAACTTCAAACGTAGCATGGAAAAGTTGGTGTCCCAGCCAGGCTCCTTTCGCAGCCCTGCTCCGAAAGTGCGAACGTCTGCAGATAGCTGGCAGGCAGAAGGGGCTAGCCTGGAAAGCTGTTGCTCAGCCTCATCTGCCCATGGCAGTGCTCGCACAGAGGCACAGAGAATGGGGCTGCTTGCTTATCTTGCCACTTGAAACTTCAAACGTAGCCTGGGAAAGTTGGTGTCCCAGCCAGGCTCCTTTCGCAGCCCTGCTCCGAAAGTGTGAACGTCTGCAGATAGCTGGCAGGCAGAAGGGGCTAGCCTGGAAAGCTGTTGCTCAGCCTCATCTGCCCATGGCACTGTTCGCATAGAGGCACAGAGAATGGGGCTGCTTGCTTATCTTGCCACTTGAAACTTCAAACGTAGCCTGGGAAAGTTGGTGTCCCAGCCAGGCTCCTTTCGCAGCCCTGCTCCGAAAGTGCGAACGTCTGCAGATAGCTGGCAGGCAGAAGGGGCTAGCCTGGAAAGCTGTTGCTCAGCCTCATCTGCCCATGGCAGTGCTCGCACAGAGGCACAGAGAATGGGGCTGCTTGCTTATCTTGCCACTTGAAACTTCAAACGTAGCCTGGGAAAGTTGGTGTCCCAGCCAGGCTCCTTTCGCAGCCCTGCTCCGAAAGTGCGAACGTCTGCAGATAGCTGGCAGGCAGAAGGGGCTAGCCTGGAAAGCTGTTGCTCAGCCTCATCTGCCCATGGCACTGTTCGCATAGAGGCACGGAGAATGGGGCTGCTTGCTTATCTTGCCACTTGAAACTTCAAACGTAGCCTGGGAAAGTTGGTGTCCCAGCCAGGCTCCTTTCGCAGCCCTGCTCCGCAAGTGCGAACGTCTGCAAATAGCTGGCAGGCAGAAGGGGCTAGCCTGGAAAGCTGTTGCTCAGCCTCATCTGCCCATGGCACTGTTCGCATAGAAGCACAGAGAATGGGGCTGCTTGCTTATCTTGCCACTTGAAACTTCAAACGTATCCTGGAAATGGTGGTGTCCCTGCCAGGCTCCTTTCGCAGCCCTGCTCCGAAAGTGCGAACGTCTGCAGATAGCTGGCAGGCAGAAGGGGCTAGCCTGGAAAGCTGTTGCTCAGCCTCATCTGCCCATGGCAGTGCTCGCACAGAGGCACAGAGAATGGGGCTGCTTGCTTATCTTGCCACTTGAAACTTCAAACGTAGCCTGGGAAAGTTGGTGTCCCAGCCAGGCTCCTTTCGCAGCCCTGCTCCGCAAGTGCGAACGTCTGCAGATAGCTGGCAGGCAGAAGGGGCTAGCCTGGAAAGCTGTTGCTCAGCCTCATCTGCCCATGGCACTGTTCGCATAGAGGCACAGAGAATGGGGCTGCTTGCTTATCTTGCCACTTGAAACTTCAAACGTAGCCTGGGAAAGTTGGTGTCCCAGCCAGGCTCCTTTCGCAGCCCTGCTCCAAAAGTGCGAACGTCTGCAGATAGCTGGCAGGCAGAAGGGGCTAGCCTGGAAAGCTGTTGCTCAGCCTCATCTGCCCATGGCAGTGCTCGCACAGAGGCACAGAGAATGGGGCTGCTTGCTTGTCTTGCCACCTCAAACTTCAAACGTAGCATGGAAAAGTTGGTGTCCCAGCCAGGCTCCTTTCGCAGCCCTGCTCCGAAAGTGCGAACGTCTGCAGATAGCTGGCAGGCAGAAGGGGCTAGCCTGTAAAGCTGTTGCTCAGCCTCATCTGCCCATGGCACTGTTCGCATAGAGGCACAGAGAATGGGGCTCCTTGCTTATCTTGCCACTTGAAACTTCAAACATAGCCTGGGAAAGTTGGTGTCCCAGCCAGGCTCCTTTCGCAGCCCTGCTCCGAAAGTGCGAACGTCTGCAGATAGCTGGCAGCCAGAAGGGGTTAACCTGGAAAGCTGTTGCTCAGCCTCATCGGCCCATGGCACTGTTCGCATAGAGGCACAGAGAATGGGGCTGCTTGCTTATCTTGCCACTTGAAACTTCAAACGTAGCCTGGGAAAGTTGGTGTCCCAGCCAGGCTCCTTTCGCAGCCCTGCTCCGAAAGTGCGAACGTCTGCAGATAGCTGGCAGGCAGAAGGGGCTAGCCTGGAAAGCTGTTGCTCAGCCTCATCTGCCCATGGCACTGTTCGCATAGAAGCAGAGAGAAAGGGGCTGCTTGCTTATCTTGCCACTTGAAACTTCAAACGTAGCCTGGGAAAGTTGGTGTCCCAGCCAGGCTCCTTTCGCAGCCCTGCTCCGAAAGTGCGAATGTCTGCAGATAACTGGCAGCCAGAAGGGGCTAGCCTGGAAAGCTGTTGCTCAGCCTCATCTGCCCATGGCAGTGCTCGCACAGAGGCACAGAGAATGGGGCTGCTTGCTTATCTTGCCACTTGAAACTTCAAACGTAGCCTGGGAAAGTTGGTGTCCCAGCCAGGCTCCTTTCGCAGCCCTGCTCCGAAAGTGCGAACGTCTGCAGATAGCTGGCAGGCAGAAGGGGCTAGCCTGGAAAGCTGTTGCTCAGCCTCATCTGCCCATGGCACTGTTCGCATAGAAGCACAGAGAATGGGGCTGCTTGCTTATCTTGCCACTTGAAACTTCAAACGTAGCCTGGGAAAGTTGGTGTCCCAGCCAGGCTCCTTTCGCAGCCCTGCTCCAAAAGTGCGAATGTCTGCAGATAGCTGTCAGCCAGAAAGGGCTAGCCTGGAAAGCTGTTGCTCAGCCTCATCTGCCCATGGCACTGCTCGCAGAGAGGCACAGAGAATGTGGCTGCTTGCTTGTCTTGCCACTTGAAACTTCAAACGTAGCCTGGGAAAGTTGGTGTCCCAGCCAGGCTCCTTTCGCAGCCCTGCTCCGAAAGTGCGAACGTCTGCAGATAGCTGGCAGGCAGAAGGGGCTAGCCTGGAAAGCTGTTGCTCAGCCTCATCTGCCCATGGCACTGTTCGCATAGAGGCACAGAGAATGGGGCTCCTTGCTTATCTTGCCACTTGAAACTTCAAACGCATGCTGGGAAAGTTGGTGTCCCAGCCAGGCTCCTTTCGCAGCCCTGCTCCAAAAGTGCGAATGTCTGCAGATAGCTGTCAGCCAGAAAGGGCTAGCCTGGAAAGCTGTTGCTCAGCCTCATCTGCCCATGGCAGTGCTCGCACAGAGGCACAGAGAATGTGGCTGCTTGCTTGTCTTGCCACCTCAAACTTCAAACGTAGCCTGGGAAAGGTGGTGTCCCAGCCAGGCTCCTTTCGCAGCCCTGCTCCGAAAGTGCGAACGTCTGCAGATAGCTGGCAGGCAGAAGGGGCTAGCCTGGAAAGCTGTTGCTCAGACTCATCTGCCCATGGCACTGTTCGCATAGAGGCACAGAGAATGGGGCTCCTTGCTTATCTTGCCACTTGAAACTTCAAACGTAGCCTGGGAAAGTTGGTGTCCCAGCCAGGCTCCTTTCGCAGCCCTGCTCCGAAAGTGCGAACGTCTGCAGATAGCTGGCAGGCAGAAGGGGCTAGCCTGGAAAGCTGTTGCTCAGCCTCATCTGCCCATGGCACTGTTCGCATAGAAGCACAGAGAATGGGGCTGCTTGCTTATCTTGCCACTTGAAACTTCAAACGTAGCCTGGGAAAGTTGGTGTCCCAGCCAGGCTCCTTTCGCAGCCCTGCTCCGAAAGTGCGAACGTCTGCAGATAGCTGGCAGGCAGAAGGGGTTAGCCTGGAAAGCTGTTGCTCAGCCTCATCTGCCCATGGCACTGTTCGCATAGAGGCACAGAGAATGGGGCTCCTTGCTTATCTTGCCACTTGAAACTTCAAACGCATGCTGGGAATGGTGGTGTCCCTGCCAGGCTCCTATCACAGCCCTGCTCCGAAACTGCGAACGTCTGCAGATAGCTGGCAGCCAGAACGGGCTAGCCTGGAAAGCTGTTGCTCAGACTCATCTGCCCATGGCAGTGCTCGCACAGAGGCACAGAGAATGGGGCTGCTTGCTTATCTTGCCACTTGAAACTTCAAACGTAGCCTGGGAAAGTTGGTGTCCCAGCCAGGCTCCTTTCGCAGGCCTGCTCCGAAAGTGCGAACGTCTGCAGATAGCTGGCAGCCAGAAGGGGCTAGCCTGGAAAGCTGTTGCTCAGCCTCATCTGCCCATGGCACTGTTCGCATAGAAGCACAGAGAATGGGGCTGCTTGCTTATCTTGCCACTTGAAACTTCAAACGTAGCCTGGGAAAGTTGGTGTCCCAGCCAGGCTCCTTTCGCAGCCCTGCTCCAAAAGTGCGAATGTCTGCAGATAGCTGTCAGCCAGAAAGGGCTAGCCTGGAAAGCTGTTGCTCAGCCTCATCTGCCCATGGCACTGCTCGCAGAGAGGCACAGAGAATGTGGCTGCTTGCTTGTCTTGCCACTTGAAACTTCAAACGTAGCCTGGGAAAGTTGGTGTCCCAGCCAGGCTCCTTTCGCAGCCCTGCTCCGAAAGTGCGAACGTCTGCAGATAGCTGGCAGGCAGAAGGGGCTAGCCTGGAAAGCTGTTGCTCAGCCTCATCTGCCCATGGCACTGTTCGCATAGAGGCACAGAGAATGGGGCTCCTTGCTTATCTTGCCACTTGAAACTTCAAACGCATGCTGGGAAAGTTGGTGTCCCAGCCAGGCTCCTTTCGCAGCCCTGCTCCAAAAGTGCGAATGTCTGCAGATAGCTGTCAGCCAGAAAGGGCTAGCCTGGAAAGCTGTTGCTCAGCCTCATCTGCCCATGGCACTGTTCGCATAGAAGCACAGAGAATGGGGCTGCTTGCTTATCTTGCCACTTGAAACTTCAAACGTAGCCTGGGAAAGTTGGTGTCCCAGCCAGGCTCCTTTCGCAGCCCTGCTCCGAAAGTGCGAACGTCTGCAGATAGCTGGCAGGCAGAAGGGGCTAGCCTGGAAAGCTGTTGCTCAGCCTCATCTGCCCATGGCACTGTTCGCATAGAAGCACAGAGAATGGGGCTGCTTGCTTATCTTGCCACTTGAAACTTCAAACGTAGCCTGGGAAAGTTGGTGTCCCAGCCAGGCTCCTTTCGCAGCCCTGCTCCGAAAGTGCGAACGTCTGCAGATAGCTGGCAGGCAGAAGGGGTTAGCCTGGAAAGCTGTTGCTCAGCCTCATCTGCCCATGGCACTGTTCGCATAGAGGCACAGAGAATGGGGCTCCTTGCTTATCTTGCCACTTGAAACTTCAAACGCATGCTGGGAATGGTGGTGTCCCTGCCAGGCTCCTATCACAGCCCTGCTCCGAAACTGCGAACGTCTGCAGATAGCTGGCAGCCAGAACGGGCTAGCCTGGAAAGCTGTTGCTCAGACTCATCTGCCCATGGCAGTGCTCGCACAGAGGCACAGAGAATGGGGCTGCTTGCTTATCTTGCCACTTGAAACTTCAAACGTAGCCTGGGAAAGTTGGTGTCCCAGCCAGGCTCCTTTCGCAGGCCTGCTCCGAAAGTGCGAACGTCTGCAGATAGCTGGCAGCCAGAAGGGGCTAGCCTGGAAAGCTGTTGCTCAGCCTCATCTGCCCATGGCACTGTTCGCATAGAAGCACAGAGAATGGGGCTGCTTGCTTATCTTGCCACTTGAAACTTCAAACGTAGCCTGGGAAAGTTGGTGTCCCAGCCAGGCTCCTTTCGCAGCCCTGCTCCGAAAGTGCGAACGTCTGCAGATAGCTGGCAGGCAGAAGGGGCTAGACTGGAAAGCTGTTGCTCAGCCTCATCTGCCCATGGCACTGTTCGCATAGAGGCACAGAGAATGGGGCTGCTTGCTTATCTTGCCACTTGAATCTTCAAACGCAAGCTGGGAATGGTGGTGTTCCTGCCAGGCTCCTATCACAGCCCTGCTCCGAAAGTGCGAACGTCTGCAGATAGCTGGCAGCCAGAAGGGGCTAGCCTGGAAAGCTGTTGCTCAGCCTCATCTGCCCATGGCACTGTTCGCATAGAGGCACAGAGAATGGGGCTGCTTGCTTATCTTGCCACTTGAAACTTCAAACGCATGCTGGGAATGGTGGTGTCCCAGCCAGGCTCCTTTCGCAGCCCTGCTCCGAAAGTGCGAACGTCTGCAGATAGCTGGCAGCCAGAAGGGGCTAGCCTGGAAAGCTGTTGCTCAGCCTCATCTGCCCATGGCAGTGCTCGCATAGAAGCACAGAGAATGGGGCTGCTTGCTTATCTTGCCACTTGAAACTTCAAACGTAGCCTGGGAAAGTTGGTGTCCCAGCCAGGCTCCTTTCGCAGCCCTGCTCCGAAAGTGCGAACGTCTGCAGATAGCTGGCAGGCAGAAGGGGCTAGACTGGAAAGCTGTTGCTCAGCCTCATCTGCCCATGGCACTGTTCGCATAGAGGCACAGAGAATGGGGCTGCTTGCTTATCTTGCCACTTGAATCTTCAAACGCAAGCTGGGAATGGTGGTGTTCCTGCCAGGCTCCTATCACAGCCCTGCTCCGAAAGTGCGAACGTCTGCAGATAGCTGGCAGCCAGAAGGGGCTAGCCTGGAAAGCTGTTGCTCAGACTCATCTGCCCATGGCAGTGCTCGCACAGAGGCACAGAGAATGGGGCTGCTTGCTTATCTTGCCACTTGAAACTTCAAACGTAGCCTGGGAAAGTTGGTGTCCCAGCCAGGCTCCTTTCGCAGGCCTGCTCCGAAAGTGCGAACGTCTGCAGATAGCTGGCAGCCAGAAGGGGCTAGCCTGGAAAGCTGTTGCTCAGCCTCATCTGCCCATGGCACTGTTCGCATAGAAGCACAGAGAATGGGGCTGCTTGCTTATCTTGCCACTTGAAACTTCAAACGTAGCCTGGGAAAGTTGGTGTCCCAGCCAGGCTCCTTTCGCAGCCCTGCTCCGAAAGTGCGAACGTCTGCAGATAGCTGGCAGGCAGAAGGGGCTAGACTGGAAAGCTGTTGCTCAGCCTCATCTGCACATGGCACTGTTCGCATAGAGGCACAGAGAATGGGGCTGCTTGCTTATCTTGCCACTTGAATCTTCAAACGCAAGCTGGGAATGGTGGTGTTCCTGCCAGGCTCCTATCACAGCCCTGCTCCGAAAGTGCGAACGTCTGCAGATAGCTGGCAGCCAGAAGGGGCTAGCCTGGAAAGCTGTTGCTCAGCCTCATCTGCCCATGGCACTGTTCGCATAGAGGCACAGAGAATGGGGCTGCTTGCTTATCTTGCCACTTGAAACTTCAAACGCATGCTGGGAATGGTGGTGTCCCAGCCAGGCTCCTTTCGCAGCCCTGCTCCGAAAGTGCGAACGTCTGCAGATAGCTGGCAGCCAGAAGGGGCTAGCCTGGAAAGCTGTTGCTCAGCCTCATCTGCCCATGGCACTGTTCGCATAGAAGCACAGAGAATGGGGCTGCTTGCTTATCTTGCCACTTGAAACTTCAAACGTAGCCTGGGAAAGTTGGTGTCCCAGCCAGGCTCCTTTCGCAGCCCTGCTCCAAAAGTGCGAATGTCTGCAGATAGCTGTCAGCCAGAAAGGGCTAGCCTGGAAAGCTGTTGCTCAGCCTCATCTGCCCATGGCACTGCTCGCAGAGAGGCACAGAGAATGTGGCTGCTTGCTTGTCTTGCCACTTGAAACTTCAAACGTAGCCTGGGAAAGTTGGTGTCCCAGCCAGGCTCCTTTCGCAGCCCTGCTCCGAAAGTGCGAACGTCTGCAGATAGCTGGCAGGCAGAAGGGGCTAGCCTGGAAAGCTGTTGCTCAGCCTCATCTGCCCATGGCACTGTTCGCATAGAGGCACAGAGAATGGGGCTCCTTGCTTATCTTGCCACTTGAAACTTCAAACGCATGCTGGGAAAGTTGGTGTCCCAGCCAGGCTCCTTTCGCAGCCCTGCTCCAAAAGTGCGAATGTCTGCAGATAGCTGTCAGCCAGAAAGGGCTAGCCTGGAAAGCTGTTGCTCAGCCTCATCTGCCCATGGCACTGTTCGCATAGAAGCACAGAGAATGGGGCTGCTTGCTTATCTTGCCACTTGAAACTTCAAACGTAGCCTGGGAAAGTTGGTGTCCCAGCCAGGCTCCTTTCGCAGCCCTGCTCCGAAAGTGCGAACGTCTGCAGATAGCTGGCAGGCAGAAGGGGCTAGCCTGGAAAGCTGTTGCTCAGCCTCATCTGCCCATGGCACTGTTCGCATAGAAGCACAGAGAATGGGGCTGCTTGCTTATCTTGCCACTTGAAACTTCAAACGTAGCCTGGGAAAGTTGGTGTCCCAGCCAGGCTCCTTTCGCAGCCCTGCTCCGAAAGTGCGAACGTCTGCAGATAGCTGGCAGGCAGAAGGGGTTAGCCTGGAAAGCTGTTGCTCAGCCTCATCTGCCCATGGCACTGTTCGCATAGAGGCACAGAGAATGGGGCTGCTTGCTTATCTTGCCACTTGAAACTTCAAACGCATGCTGGGAATGGTGGTGTCCCTGCCAGGCTCCTATCACAGCCCTGCTCCGAAACTGCGAACGTCTGCAGATAGCTGGCAGCCAGAACGGGCTAGCCTGGAAAGCTGTTGCTCAGACTCATCTGCCCATGGCAGTGCTCGCACAGAGACACAGAGAATGGGGCTGCTTGCTTATCTTGCCACTTGAAACTTCAAACGTAGCCTGGGAAAGTTGGTGTCCCAGCCAGGCTCCTTTCGCAGGCCTGCTCCGAAAGTGCGAACGTCTGCAGATAGCTGGCAGCCAGAAGGGGCTAGCCTGGAAAGCTGTTGCTCAGCCTCATCTGCCCATGGCACTGTTCGCATAGAAGCACAGAGAATGTGGCTGCTTGCTTATCTTGCCACTTGAAACTTCAAACGTAGCCTGGGAAAGTTGGTGTCCCAGCCAGGCTCCTTTCGCAGCCCTGCTCCGAAAGTGTGAACGTCTGCAGATAGCTGGCAGGCAGAAGGGGCTAGCCTGGAAAGCTGTTGCTCAGCCTCATCTGCCCATGGCACTGTTCGCATAGAGGCACAGAGAATGGGGCTGCTTGCTTATCTTGCCACTTGAAACTTCAAACGTAGCCTGGGAAAGTTGGTGTCCCAGCCAGGCTCCTTTCGCAGCCCTGCTCCGAAAGTGCGAACGTCTGCAGATAGCTGGCAGGCAGAAGGGGCTAGCCTGGAAAGCTGTTGCTCAGCCTCATCTGCCCATGGCAGTGCTCGCACAGAGGCACAGAGAATGGGGCTGCTTGCTTATCTTGCCACTTGAAACTTCAAACGTAGCCTGGGAAAGTTGGTGTCCCAGCCAGGCTCCTTTCGCAGCCCTGCTCCGAAAGTGCGAACGTCTGCAGATAGCTGGCAGGCAGAAGGGGCTAGCCTGGAAAGCTGTTGCTCAGCCTCATCTGCCCATGGCACTGTTCGCATAGAGGCACGGAGAATGGGGCTGCTTGCTTATCTTGCCACTTGAAACTTCAAACGTAGCCTGGGAAAGTTGGTGTCCCAGCCAGGCTCCTTTCGCAGCCCTGCTCCGCAAGTGCGAACGTCTGCAAATAGCTGGCAGGCAGAAGGGGCTAGCCTGGAAAGCTGTTGCTCAGCCTCATCTGCCCATGGCACTGTTCGCATAGAAGCACAGAGAATGGGGCTGCTTGCTTATCTTGCCACTTGAAACTTCAAACGTATCCTGGAAATGGTGGTGTCCCTGCCAGGCTCCTATCACAGCCCTGCTCCGAAAGTGCGAACGTCTGCAGATAGCTGGCAGCCAGAAGGGGCTAGCCTGGAAAGCTGTTGCTCAGCCTCATCTGCCCATGGCAGTGCTCGCACAGAGGCACAGAGAATGGGGCTGCTTGCTTATCTTGCCACTTGAAACTTCAAACGTAGCCTGGGAAAGTTGGTGTCCCAGCCAGGCTCCTTTCGCAGCCCTGCTCCGCAAGTGCGAACGTCTGCAGATAGCTGGCAGGCAGAAGGGGCTAGCCTGGAAAGCTGTTGCTCAGCCTCATCTGCCCATGGCACTGTTCGCATAGAGGCACAGAAAATGGGGCTGCTTGCTTATCTTGCCACTTGAAACTTCAAACGTAGCCTGGGAAAGTTGGTGTCCCAGCCAGGCTCCTTTCGCAGCCCTGCTCCGCAAGTGCGAACGTCTGCAGATAGCTGGCAGGCAGAAGGGGCTAGCCTGGAAAGCTGTTGCTCAGCCTCATCTGCCCATGGCAGTGCTCGCACAGAGGCACAGAGAATGGGGCTGCTTGCTTGTCTTGCCACCTCAAACTTCAAACGTAGCATGGAAAAGTTGGTGTCCCAGCCAGGCTCCTTTCGCAGCCCTGCTCCGAAAGTGCGAACGTCTGCAGATAGCTGGCAGGCAGAAGGGGCTAGCCTGTAAAGCTGTTGCTCAGCCTCATCTGCCCATGGCACTGTTCGCATAGAGGCACAGAGAATGGGGCTCCTTGCTTATCTTGCCACTTGAAACTTCAAACATAGCCTGGGAAAGTTGGTGTCCCAGCCAGGCTCCTTTCGCAGCCCTGCTCCGAAAGTGCGAACGTCTGCAGATAGCTGGCAGCCAGAAGGGGTTAGCCTGGAAAGCTGTTGCTCAGCCTCATCTGCCCATGGCACTGTTCGCATAGAGGCACAGAGAATGGGGCTGCTTGCTTATCTTGCCACTTGAAACTTCAAACGTAGCCTGGGAAAGTTGGTGTCCCAGCCAGGCTCCTTTCGCAGCCCTGCTCCGAAAGTGCGAACGTCTGCAGATAGCTGGCAGGCAGAAGGGGCTAGCCTGGAAAGCTGTTGCTCAGCCTCATCTGCCCATGGCACTGTTCGCATAGAAGCAGAGAGAATGGGGCTGCTTGCTTATCTTGCCACTTGAAACTTCAAACGTAGCCTGGGAAAGTTGGTGTCCCAGCCAGGCTCCTTTCGCAGCCCTGCTCCGAAAGTGCGAATGTCTGCAGATAACTGGCAGCCAGAAGGGGCTAGCCTGGAAAGCTGTTGCTCAGCCTCATCTGCCCATGGCAGTGCTCGCACAGAGGCACAGAGAATGGGGCTGCTTGCTTATCTTGCCACTTGAAACTTCAAACGTAGCCTGGGAAAGTTGGTGTCCCAGCCAGGCTCCTTTCGCAGCCCTGCTCCGAAAGTGCGAACGTCTGCAGATAGCTGGCAGGCAGAAGGGGCTAGCCTGGAAAGCTGTTGCTCAGACTCATCTGCCCATGGCACTGTTCGCATAGAGGCACAGAGAATGGGGCTCCTTGCTTATCTTGCCACTTGAAACTTCAAACATAGCCTGGGAAAGTTGGTGTCCCAGCCAGGCTCCTTTCGCAGCCCTGCTCCGAAAGTGCGAACGTCTGCAGATAGCTGGCAGGCAGAAGGGGTTAGCCTGGAAAGCTGTTGCTCAGCCTCATCTGCCCATGGCACTGTTCGCATAGAGGCACAGAGAATGGGGCTCCTTGCTTATCTTGCCACTTGAAACTTCAAACGCATGCTGGGAATGGTGGTGTCCCTGCCAGGCTCCTATCACAGCCCTGCTCCGAAACTGCGAACGTCTGCAGATAGCTGGCAGCCAGAACGGGCTATCCTGGAAAGCTGTTGCTCAGACTCATCTGCCCATGGCAGTGCTCGCACAGAGGCACAGAGAATGGGGCTGCTTGCTTATCTTGCCACTTGAAACTTCAAACGTAGCCTGGGAAAGTTTGTGTCCCAGCCAGGCTCCTTTCGCAGCCCTGCTCCGAAAGTGCGAACGTCTGCAGATAGCTGGCAGGCAGAAGGGGCTAGCCTGGAAAGCTGTTGCTCAGACTCATCTGCCCATGGCAGTGTTCGCACAGAGGCACAGAGAATGGGGCTGCTTGCTTGTCTTGCCACCTCAAACTTCAAACGTAGCATGGAAAAGTTGGTGTCCCAGCCAGGCTCCTTTCGCAGCCCTGCTCCGAAAGTGCGAACGTCTGCAGATAGCTGGCAGGCAGAAGGGGCTAGCCTGGAAAGCTGTTGCTCAGCCTCATCTGCCCATGGCAGTGCTCGCACAGAGGCACAGAGAATGGGGCTGCTTGCTTATCTTGCCACTTGAAACTTCAAACGTAGCCTGGGAAAGTTGGTGTCCCAGCCAGGCTCCTTTCGCAGCCCTGCTCCGAAAGTGCGAACGTCTGCAGATAGCTGGCAGGCAGAAGGGGCTAGCCTGGAAAGCTGTTGCTCAGCCTCATCTGCCCATGGCACTGTTCGCATAGAGGCACGGAGAATGGGGCTGCTTGCTTATCTTGCCACTTGAAACTTCAAACGTAGCCTGGGAAAGTTGGTGTCCCAGCCAGGCTCCTTTCGCAGCCCTGCTCCGCAAGTGCGAACGTCTGCAAATAGCTGGCAGGCAGAAGGGGCTAGCCTGGAAAGCTGTTGCTCAGCCTCATCTGCCCATGGCACTGTTCGCATAGAAGCACAGAGAATGGGGCTCCTTGCTTATCTTGCCACTTGAAACTTCAAACGTATCCTGGAAATGGTGGTGTCCCTGCCAGGCTCCTATCACAGCCCTGCTCCGAAAGTGCGAACGTCTGCAGATAGCTGGCAGGCAGAAGGGGCTAGCCTGGAAAGCTGTTGCTCAGCCTCATCTGCCCATGGCAGTGCTCGCACAGAGGCACAGAGAATGGGGCTGCTTGCTTATCTTGCCACTTGAAACTTCAAACGTAGCCTGGGAAAGTTGGTGTCCCAGCCAGGCTCCTTTCGCAGCCCTGCTCCGCAAGTGCGAACGTCTGCAGATAGCTGGCAGGCAGAAGGGGCTAGCCTGGAAAGCTGTTGCTCAGCCTCATCTGCCCATGGCACTGTTCGCACAGAGGCACAGAGAATGGGGCTGCTTGCTTATCTTGCCACTTGAAACTTCAAACGTAGCCTGGGAAAGTTGGTGTCCCAGCCAGGCTCCTTTCGCAGCCCTGCTCCGAAAGTGCGAACGTCTGCAGATAGCTGGCAGGCAGAAGGGGCTAGCCTGGAAAGCTGTTGCTCAGCCTCATCTGCCCATGGCACTGTTCGCATAGAGGCACGGAGAATGGGGCTGCTTGCTTATCTTGCCACTTGAAACTTCAAACGTAGCCTGGGAAAGTTGGTGTCCCAGCCAGGCTCCTTTCGCAGCCCTGCTCCGCAAGTGCGAACGTCTGCAAATAGCTGGCAGGCAGAAGGGGCTAGCCTGGAAAGCTGTTGCTCAGCCTCATCTGCCCATGGCACTGTTCGCATAGAAGCACAGAGAATGGGGCTGCTTGCTTATCTTGCCACTTGAAACTTCAAACGTATCCTGGAAATGGTGGTGTCCCTGCCAGGCTCCTATCACAGCCCTGCTCCGAAAGTGCGAACGTCTGCAGATAGCTGGCAGCCAGAAGGGGCTAGCCTGGAAAGCTGTTGCTCAGCCTCATCTGCCCATGGCAGTGCTCGCACAGAGGCACAGAGAATGGGGCTGCTTGCTTATCTTGCCACTTGAAACTTCAAACGTAGCCTGGGAAAGTTGGTGTCCCAGCCAGGCTCCTTTCGCAGCCCTGCTCCGCAAGTGCGAACGTCTGCAGATAGCTGGCAGGCAGAAGGGGCTAGCCTGGAAAGCTGTTGCTCAGCCTCATCTGCCCATGGCACTGTTCGCATAGAGGCACAGAAAATGGGGCTGCTTGCTTATCTTGCCACTTGAAACTTCAAACGTAGCCTGGGAAAGTTGGTGTCCCAGCCAGGCTCCTTTCGCAGCCCTGCTCCGCAAGTGCGAACGTCTGCAGATAGCTGGCAGGCAGAAGGGGCTAGCCTGGAAAGCTGTTGCTCAGCCTCATCTGCCCATGGCAGTGCTCGCACAGAGGCACAGAGAATGGGGCTGCTTGCTTGTCTTGCCACCTCAAACTTCAAACGTAGCATGGAAAAGTTGGTGTCCCAGCCAGGCTCCTTTCGCAGCCCTGCTCCGAAAGTGCGAACGTCTGCAGATAGCTGGCAGGCAGAAGGGGCTAGCCTGTAAAGCTGTTGCTCAGCCTCATCTGCCCATGGCACTGTTCGCATAGAGGCACAGAGAATGAGGCTCCTTGCTTATCTTGCCACTTGAAACTTCAAACATAGCCTGGGAAAGTTGGTGTCCCAGCCAGGCTCCTTTCGCAGCCCTGCTCCGAAAGTGCGAACGTCTGCAGATAGCTGGCAGCCAGAAGGGGTTAGCCTGGAAAGCTGTTGCTCAGCCTCATCTGCCCATGGCACTGTTCGCATAGAGGCACAGAGAATGGGGCTGCTTGCTTATCTTGCCACTTGAAACTTCAAACGTAGCCTGGGAAAGTTGGTGTCCCAGCCAGGCTCCTTTCGCAGCCCTGCTCCGAAAGTGCGAACGTCTGCAGATAGCTGGCAGGCAGAAGGGGCTAGCCTGGAAAGCTGTTGCTCAGCCTCATCTGCCCATGGCACTGTTCGCATAGAAGCAGAGAGAATGGGGCTGCTTGCTTATCTTGCCACTTGAAACTTCAAACGTAGCCTGGGAAAGTTGGTGTCCCAGCCAGGCTCCTTTCGCAGCCCTGCTCCGAAAGTGCGAATGTCTGCAGATAACTGGCAGCCAGAAGGGGCTAGCCTGGAAAGCTGTTGCTCAGCCTCATCTGCCCATGGCAGTGCTCGCACAGAGGCACAGAGAATGGGGCTGCTTGCTTATCTTGCCACTTGAAACTTCAAACGTAGCCTGGGAAAGTTGGTGTCCCAGCCAGGCTCCTTTCGCAGCCCTGCTCCGAAAGTGCGAACGTCTGCAGATAGCTGGCAGGCAGAAGGGGCTAGCCTGGAAAGCTGTTGCTCAGACTCATCTGCCCATGGCACTGTTCGCATAGAGGCACAGAGAATGGGGCTCCTTGCTTATCTTGCCACTTGAAACTTCAAACATAGCCTGGGAAAGTTGGTGTCCCAGCCAGGCTCCTTTCGCAGCCCTGCTCCGAAAGTGCGAACGTCTGCAGATAGCTGGCAGGCAGAAGGGGTTAGCCTGGAAAGCTGTTGCTCAGCCTCATCTGCCCATGGCACTGTTCGCATAGAGGCACAGAGAATGGGGCTCCTTGCTTATCTTGCCACTTGAAACTTCAAACGCATGCTGGGAATGGTGGTGTCCCTGCCAGGCTCCTATCACAGCCCTGCTCCGAAACTGCGAACGTCTGCAGATAGCTGGCAGCCAGAACGGGCTATCCTGGAAAGCTGTTGCTCAGACTCATCTGCCCATGGCAGTGCTCGCACAGAGGCACAGAGAATGGGGCTGCTTGCTTATCTTGCCACTTGAAACTTCAAACGTAGCCTGGGAAAGTTTGTGTCCCAGCCAGGCTCCTTTCGCAGCCCTGCTCCGAAAGTGCGAACGTCTGCAGATAGCTGGCAGGCAGAAGGGGCTAGCCTGGAAAGCTGTTGCTCAGACTCATCTGCCCATGGCAGTGTTCGCACAGAGGCACAGAGAATGGGGCTGCTTGCTTGTCTTGCCACCTCAAACTTCAAACGTAGCATGGAAAAGTTGGTGTCCCAGCCAGGCTCCTTTCGCAGCCCTGCTCCGAAAGTGCGAACGTCTGCAGATAGCTGGCAGGCAGAAGGGGCTAGCCTGGAAAGCTGTTGCTCAGCCTCATCTGCCCATGGCAGTGCTCGCACAGAGGCACAGAGAATGGGGCTGCTTGCTTATCTTGCCACCTCAAACTTCAAACGTAGCCTGGGAAAGTTGGTGTCCCAGCCAGGCTCCTTTCGCAGCCCTGCTCCGAAAGTGCGAACGTCTGCAGATAGCTGGCAGGCAGAAGGGGCTAGCCTGGAAAGCTTTTGCTCAGCCTCATCTGCCCATGGCACTGTTCGCATAGAGGCACGGAGAATGGGGCTGCTTGCTTATCTTGCCACTTGAAACTTCAAACGTAGCCTGGGAAAGTTGGTGTCCCAGCCAGGCTCCTTTCGCAGCCCTGCTCCGCAAGTGCGAACGTCTGCAAATAGCTGGCAGGCAGAAGGGGCTAGCCTGGAAAGCTGTTGCTCAGCCTCATCTGCCCATGGCACTGTTCGCATAGAAGCACAGAGAATGGGGCTCCTTGCTTATCTTGCCACTTGAAACTTCAAACGTATCCTGGAAATGGTGGTGTCCCTGCCAGGCTCCTATCACAGCCCTGCTCCGAAAGTGCGAACGTCTGCAGATAGCTGGCAGGCAGAAGGGGCTAGCCTGGAAAGCTGTTGCTCAGCCTCATCTGCCCATGGCAGTGCTCGCACAGAGGCACAGAGAATGGGGCTGCTTGCTTATCTTGCCACTTGAAACTTCAAACGTAGCCTGGGAAAGTTGGTGTCCCAGCCAGGCTCCTTTCGCAGCCCTGCTCCGCAAGTGCGAACGTCTGCAGATAGCTGGCAGGCAGAAGGGGCTAGCCTGGAAAGCTGTTGCTCAGCCTCATCTGCCCATGGCACTGTTCGCATAGAGGCACAGAAAATGGGGCTGCTTGCTTATCTTGCCACTTGAAACTTCAAACGTAGCCTGGGAAAGTTGGTGTCCCAGCCAGGCTCCTTTCGCAGCCCTGCTCCGCAAGTGCGAACGTCTGCAGATAGCTGGCAGGCAGAAGGGGCTAGCCTGGAAAGCTGTTGCTCAGCCTCATCTGCCCATGGCAGTGCTCGCACAGAGGCACAGAGAATGGGGCTGCTTGCTTGTCTTGCCACCTCAAACTTCAAACGTAGCATGGAAAAGTTGGTGTCCCAGCCAGGCTCCTTTCGCAGCCCTGCTCCGAAAGTGCGAACGTCTGCAGATAGCTGGCAGGCAGAAGGGGCTAGCCTGTAAAGCTGTTGCTCAGCCTCATCTGCCCATGGCACTGTTCGCATAGAGGCACAGAGAATGGGGCTCCTTGCTTATCTTGCCACTTGAAACTTCAAACATAGCCTGGGAAAGTTGGTGTCCCAGCCAGGCTCCTTTCGCAGCCCTGCTCCGAAAGTGCGAACGTCTGCAGATAGCTGGCAGCCAGAAGGGGTTAGCCTGGAAAGCTGTTGCTCAGCCTCATCTGCCCATGGCACTGTTCGCATAGAGGCACAGAGAATGGGGCTGCTTGCTTATCTTGCCACTTGAAACTTCAAACGTAGCCTGGGAAAGTTGGTGTCCCAGCCAGGCTCCTTTCGCAGCCCTGCTCCGAAAGTGCGAACGTCTGCAGATAGCTGGCAGGCAGAAGGGGCTAGCCTGGAAAGCTGTTGCTCAGCCTCATCTGCCCATGGCACTGTTCGCATAGAAGCAGAGAGAATGGGGCTGCTTGCTTATCTTGCCACTTGAAACTTCAAACGTAGCCTGGGAAAGTTGGTGTCCCAGCCAGGCTCCTTTCGCAGCCCTGCTCCGAAAGTGCGAATGTCTGCAGATAACTGGCAGCCAGAAGGGGCTAGCCTGGAAAGCTGTTGCTCAGCCTCATCTGCCCATGGCAGTGCTCGCACAGAGGCACAGAGAATGGGGCTGCTTGCTTATCTTGCCACTTGAAACTTCAAACGTAGCCTGGGAAAGTTGGTGTCCCAGCCAGGCTCCTTTCGCAGCCCTGCTCCGAAAGTGCGAACGTCTGCAGATAGCTGGCAGGCAGAAGGGGCTAGCCTGGAAAGCTGTTGCTCAGCCTCATCTGCCCATGGCACTGTTCGCATAGAGGCACAGAGAATGGGGCTCCTTGCTTATCTTGCCACTTGAAACTTCAAACATAGCCTGGGAAAGTTGGTGTCCCAGCCAGGCTCCTTTCGCAGCCCTGCTCCGAAAGTGCGAACGTCTGCAGATAGCTGGCAGGCAGAAGGGGTTAGCCTGGAAAGCTGTTGCTCAGCCTCATCTGCCCATGGCACTGTTCGCATAGAGGCACAGAGAATGGGGCTCCTTGCTTATCTTGCCACTTGAAACTTCAAACGCATGCTGGGAATGGTGGTGTCCCTGCCAGGCTCCTATCACAGCCCTGCTCCGAAACTGCGAACGTCTGCAGATAGCTGGCAGCCAGAACGGGCTATCCTGGAAAGCTGTTGCTCAGACTCATCTGCCCATGGCAGTGCTCGCACAGAGGCACAGAGAATGGGGCTGCTTGCTTATCTTGCCACTTGAAACTTCAAACGTAGCCTGGGAAAGTTTGTGTCCCAGCCAGGCTCCTTTCGCAGCCCTGCTCCGAAAGTGCGAACGTCTGCAGATAGCTGGCAGGCAGAAGGGGCTAGCCTGGAAAGCTGTTGCTCAGACTCATCTGCCCATGGCAGTGTTCGCACAGAGGCACAGAGAATGGGGCTGCTTGCTTGTCTTGCCACCTCAAACTTCAAACGTAGCATGGAAAAGTTGGTGTCCCAGCCAGGCTCCTTTCGCAGCCCTGCTCCGAAAGTGCGAACGTCTGCAGATAGCTGGCAGGCAGAAGGGGCTAGCCTGTAAAGCTGTTGCTCAGCCTCATCTGCCCATGGCAGTGCTCGCACAGAGGCACAGAGAATGGGGCTGCTTGCTTATCTTGCCACTTGAAACTTCAAACGTAGCCTGGGAAAGTTGGTGTCCCAGCCAGGCTCCTTTCGCAGCCCTGCTCCGAAAGTGCGAACGTCTGCAGATAGCTGGCAGGCAGAAGGGGCTAGCCTGGAAAGCTGTTGCTCAGCCTCATCTGCCCATGGCACTGTTCGCATAGAGGCACAGAGAATGGGGCTGCTTGCTTATCTTGCCACTTGAAACTTCAAACGTAGCCTGGGAAAGTTGGTGTCCCAGCCAGGCTCCTTTCGCAGCCCTGCTCCGAAAGTGCGAACGTCTGCAGATAGCTGGCAGGCAGAAGGGGCTAGCCTGGAAAGCTGTTGCTCAGCCTCATCTGCCCATGGCAGTGCTCGCACAGAGGCACAGAGAATGGGGCTGCTTGCTTGTCTTGCCACCTCAAACTTCAAACGTAGCATGGAAAAGTTGGTGTCCCAGCCAGGCTCCTTTCGCAGCCCTGCTCCGAAAGTGCGAACGTCTGCAGATAGCTGGCAGGCAGAAGGGGCTAGCCTGTAAAGCTGTTGCTCAGCCTCATCTGCCCATGGCACTGTTCGCATAGAGGCACAGAGAATGGGGCTCCTTGCTTATCTTGCCACTTGAAACTTCAAACATAGCCTGGGAAAGTTGGTGTCCCAGCCAGGCTCCTTTCGCAGCCCTGCTCCGAAAGTGCGAACGTCTGCAGATAGCTGGCAGGCAGAAGGGGCTAGCCTGGAAAGCTGTTGCTCAGCCTCATCTGCCCATGGCACTGTTCGCATAGAGGCACAGAGAATGGGGCTGCTTGCTTATCTTGCCACTTGAAACTTCAAACGTAGCCTGGGAAAGTTTGTGTCCCAGCCAGGCTCCTTTCGCAGCCCTGCTCCGAAAGTGCGAACGTCTGCAGATAGCTGGCAGGCAGAAGGGGCTAGCCTGGAAAGCTGTTGCTCAGCCTCATCTGCCCATGGCACTGTTCGCATAGAGGCACAGAGAATGGGGCTGCTTGCTTATCTTGCCACTTGAAACTTCAAACGTAGCCTGGGAAAGTTGGTGTCCCAGCCAGGCTCCTTTCGCAGCCCTGCTCCGAAAGTGCGAACGTCTGCAGATAGCTGGCAGGCAGAAGGGGCTAGCCTGGAAAGCTGTTGCTCAGCCTCATCTGCCCATGGCAGTGCTCGCACAGAGGCACAGAGAATGGGGCTGCTTGCTTATCTTGCCACTTGAAACTTCAAACGTAGCCTGGGAAAGTTGGTGTCCCAGCCAGGCTCCTTTCGCAGCCCTGCTCCGAAAGTGCGAACGTCTGCAGATAGCTGGCAGGCAGAAGGGGCTAGCCTGGAAAGCTGTTGCTCAGCCTCATCTGCCCATGGCACTGTTCGCATAGAGGCACGGAGAATGGGGCTGCTTGCTTATCTTGCCACTTGAAACTTCAAACGTAGCCTGGGAAAGTTTGTGTCCCAGCCAGGCTCCTTTCGCAGCCCTGCTCCGCAAGTGCGAACGTCTGCAGATAGCTGGCAGGCAGAAGGGGCTAGCCTGGAAAGCTGTTGCTCAGCCTCATCTGCCCATGGCACTGTTCGCATAGAAGCACAGAGAATGGGGCTGCTTGCTTATCTTGCCACTTGAAACTTCAAACGTATCCTGGAAATGGTGGTGTCCCTGCCAGGCTCCTATCACAGCCCTGCTCCGAAAGTGCGAACGTCTGCAGATAGCTGGCAGGCAGAAGGGGCTAGCCTGGAAAGCTGTTGCTCAGCCTCATCTGCCCATGGCAGTGCTCGCACAGAGGCACAGAGAATGGGGCTGCTTGCTTATCTTGCCACTTGAAACTTCAAACGTAGCCTGGGAAAGTTGGTGTCCCAGCCAGGCTCCTTTCGCAGCCCTGCTCTTGAAATGCGAACGTCTGCAGATAGCTGGCAGGCAGAAGGGGCTAGCCTGGAAAGCTGTTGCTCAGCCTCATCTTCCCATGGCACTGTTCGCATAGAGGCACAGAGAATGGGGCTGCTTGCTTATCTTGCCACTTGAAACTTCAAACGCATGCTGGGAAAGTTGGTGTCCCAGCCAGGCTCCTTTCGCAGCCCTGCTCCAAAAGTGCGAACGTCTGCAGATAGCTGGCAGGCAGAAGGGGCTAGCCTGGAAAGCTGTTGCTCAGCCTCATCTGCCCATGGCAGTGCTCGCACAGAGGCACAGAGAATGGGGCTGCTTGCTTGTCTTGCCACCTCAAACTTCAAACGTAGCATGGAAAAGTTGGTGTCCCAGCCAGGCTCCTTTCGCAGCCCTGCTCCGAAAGTGCGAACGTCTGCAGATAGCTGGCAGGCAGAAGGGGCTAGCCTGTAAAGCTGTTGCTCAGCCTCATCTGCCCATGGCACTGTTCGCATAGAGGCACAGAGAATGGGGCTCCTTGCTTATCTTGCCACTTGAAACTTCAAACGCATGCTGGGAATGGTGGTGTCCCAGCCAGGCTCCTTTCGCAGCCCTGCTCCGAAAGTGCGAACGTCTGCAGATAGCTGGCAGGCAGAAGGGGCTAGCCTGGAAAGCTGTTGCTCAGCCTCATCTGCCCATGGCACTGTTCGCATAGAGGCACAGAGAATGGGGCTGCTTGCTTATCTTGCCACTTGAAACTTCAAACGTAGCCTGGGAAAGTTTGTGTCCCAGCCAGGCTCCTTTCGCAGCCCTGCTCCGAAAGTGCGAACGTCTGCAGATAGCTGGCAGGCAGAAGGGGCTAGCCTGGAAAGCTGTTGCTCAGACTCATCTGCCCATGGCACTGTTCGCATAGAGGCACAGAGAATGGGGCTGCTTGCTTATCTTGCCACTTGAAACTTCAAACGTAGCCTGGGAAAGTTGGTGTCCCAGCCAGGCTCCTTTCGCAGCCCTGCTCCGAAAGTGCGAACGTCTGCAGATAGCTGGCAGGCAGAAGGGGCTAGCCTGGAAAGCTGTTGCTCAGCCTCATCTGCCCATGGCAGTGCTCGCACAGAGGCACAGAGAATGGGGCTGCTTGCTTATCTTGCCACTTGAAACTTCAAACGTAGCCTGGGAAAGTTGGTGTCCCAGCCAGGCTCCTTTCGCAGCCCTGCTCCGAAAGTGCGAACGTCTGCAGATAGCTGGCAGGCAGAAGGGGCTAGCCTGGAAAGCTGTTGCTCAGCCTCATCTGCCCATGGCACTGTTCGCATAGAGGCACGGAGAATGGGGCTGCTTGCTTATCTTGCCACTTGAAACTTCAAACGTAGCCTGGGAAAGTTTGTGTCCCAGCCAGGCTCCTTTCGCAGCCCTGCTCCGAAAGTGCGAACGTCTGCAAATAGCTGGCAGGCAGAAGGGGCTAGCCTGGAAAGCTGTTGCTCAGCCTCATCTGCCCATGGCACTGTTCGCATAGAAGCACAGAGAATGGGGCTGCTTGCTTATCTTGCCACTTGAAACTTCAAACGTATCCTGGAAATGGTGGTGTCCCTGCCAGGCTCCTATCACAGCCCTGCTCCGAAAGTGCGAACGTCTGCAGATAGCTGGCAGGCAGAAGGGGCTAGCCTGGAAAGCTGTTGCTCAGCCTCATCTGCCCATGGCAGTGCTCGCACAGAGGCACAGAGAATGGGGCTGCTTGCTTATCTTGCCACTTGAAACTTCAAACGTAGCCTGGGAAAGTTGGTGTCCCAGCCAGGCTCCTTTCGCAGCCCTGCTCTTGAAATGCGAACGTCTGCAGATAGCTGGCAGGCAGAAGGGGCTAGCCTGGAAAGCTGTTGCTCAGCCTCATCTTCCCATGGCACTGTTCGCATAGAGGCACAGAGAATGGGGCTGCTTGCTTATCTTGCCACTTGAAACTTCAAACGCATGCTGGGAAAGTTGGTGTCCCAGCCAGGCTCCTTTCGCAGCCCTGCTCCAAAAGTGCGAACGTCTGCAGATAGCTGGCAGGCAGAAGGGGCTAGCCTGGAAAGCTGTTGCTCAGCCTCATCTGCCCATGGCAGTGCTCGCACAGAGGCACAGAGAATGGGGCTGCTTGCTTGTCTTGCCACCTCAAACTTCAAACGTAGCATGGGAAAGTTGGTGTCCCAGCCAGGCTCCTTTCGCAGCCCTGCTCCGAAAGTGCGAACGTCTGCAGATAGCTGGCAGGCAGAAGGGGCTAGCCTGTAAAGCTGTTGCTCAGCCTCATCTGCCCATGGCACTGTTCGCATAGAGGCACAGAGAATGGGGCTCCTTGCTTATCTTGCCACTTGAAACTTCAAACATAGCCTGGGAAAGTTGGTGTCCCAGCCAGGCTCCTTTCGCAGCCCTGCTCCGAAAGTGCGAACGTCTGCAGATAGCTGGCAGCCAGAAGGGGTTAGCCTGGAAAGCTGTTGCTCAGCCTCATCTGCCCATGGCACTGTTCGCATAGAGGCACAGAGAATGGGGCTGCTTGCTTATCTTGCCACTTGAAACTTCAAACGTAGCCTGGGAAAGTTGGTGTCCCAGCCAGGCTCCTTTCGCAGCCCTGCTCCGAAAGTGCGAACGTCTGCAGATAGCTGGCAGGCAGAAGGGGCTAGCCTGGAAAGCTGTTGCTCAGCCTCATCTGCCCATGGCACTGTTCGCATAGAAGCAGAGAGAATGGGGCTGCTTGCTTATCTTGCCACTTGAAACTTCAAACGTAGCCTGGGAAAGTTGGTGTCCCAGCCAGGCTCCTTTCGCAGCCCTGCTCCGAAAGTGCGAACGTCTGCAGATAGCTGGCAGCCAGAAGGGGCTAGCCTGGAAAGCTGTTGCTCAGACTCATCTGCCCATGGCAGTGCTCGCACAGAGGCACAGAGAATGGGGCTGCTTGCTTATCTTGCCACTTGAAACTTCAAACGTAGCCTGGGAAAGTTGGTGTCCCAGCCAGGCTCCTTTCGCAGCCCTGCTCCGCAAGTGCGAACGTCTGCAGATAGCTGGCAGGCAGAAGGGGCTAGCCTGGAAAGCTGTTGCTCAGCCTCATCTGCCCATGGCACTGTTCGCATAGAAGCACAGAGAATGGGGCTGCTTGCTTATCTTGCCACTTGAAACTTCAAACGTATCCTGGGAATGGTGGTGTCCCTGCCAGGCTCCTATCACAGCCCTGCTCCGAAAGTGCGAACGTCTACAGATAGCTGGCAGGCAGAAGGGGCTAGCCTGGAAAGCTGTTGCTCAGCCTCATCTGCCCATGGCAGTGCTCGCACAGAGGCACAGAGAATGGGGCTGCTTGCTTATCTTGCCACTTGAAACTTCAAACGTAGCCTGGGAAAGTTGGTGTCCCAGACAGGCTCCTTTCGCAGCCCTGCTCCGAAAGTGCGAACGTCTGCAGATAGCTGGCAGGCAGAAGGGGCTAGCCTGGAAAGCTGTTGCTCAGCCTCATCTGCCCATGGCACTGTTCGCATAGAGGCACGGAGAATGGGGCTGCTTGCTTATCTTGCCACTTGAAACTTCAAACGTAGCCTGGGAAAGTTTGTGTCCCAGCCAGGCTCCTTTCGCAGCCCTGCTCCGAAAGTGCGAACGTCTGCAAATAGCTGGCAGGCAGAAGGGGCTAGCCTGGAAAGCTGTTGCTCAGCCTCATCTGCCCATGGCACTGTTCGCATAGAAGCACAGAGAATGGGGCTGCTTGCTTATCTTGCCACTTGAAACTTCAAACGTAGCCTGGGAATGGTGGTGTCCCTGCCAGGCTCCTATCACAGCCCTGCTCCGAAAGTGCGAACGTCTGCAGATAGCTGGCAGGCAGAAGGGGCTAGCCTGGAAAGCTGTTGCTCAGACTCATCTGCCCATGGCAGTGCTCGCACAGAGGCACAGAGAATGGGGCTGCTTGCTTATCTTGCCACTTGAAACTTCAAACGTAGCCTGGGAAAGTTGGTGTCCCAGCCAGGCTCCTTTCGCAGCCCTGCTCCGCAAGTGCGAACGTCTGCAGATAGCTGGCAGGCAGAAGGGGCTAGCCTGGAAAGCTGTTGCTCAGCCTCATCTGCCCATGGCACTGTTCGCATAGAACCACAGAGAATGGGGCTGCTTGCTTATCTTGCCACTTGAAACTTCAAACGTATCCTGGGAATGGTGGTGTCCCTGCCAGGCTCCTATCACAGCCCTGCTCCGAAAGTGCGAACGTCTGCAGATAGCTGGCAGGCAGAAGGGGCTAGCCTGGAAAGCTGTTGCTCAGCCTCATCTGCCCATGGCAGTGCTCGCACAGAGGCACAGAGAATGGGGCTGCTTGCTTATCTTGCCACTTGAAACTTCAAACGTAGCCTGGGAAAGTTTGTGTCCCAGCCAGGCTCCTTTCGCAGCCCTGCTCCGCAAGTGCGAACGTCTGCAAATAGCTGGCAGGCAGAAGGGGCTAGCCTGGAAAGCTGTTGCTCAGCCTCATTTGCCCATGGCACTGTTCGCATAGAAGCACAGAGAATGGGGCTGCTTGCTTATCTTGCCACTTGAAACTTCAAACGTATCCTGGAAATGGTGGTGTCCCTGCCAGGCTCCTATCACAGCCCTGCTCCGCAAGTGCGAACGTCTGCAAATAGCTGGCAGGCAGAAGGGGCTAGCCTGGAAAGCTGTTGCTCAGCCTCATTTGCCCATGGCACTGTTCGCATAGAAGCACAGAGAATGGGGCTGCTTGCTTATCTTGCCACTTGAAACTTCAAACGTATCCTGGGAATGGTGGTGTCCCTGCCAGGCTCCTATCACAGCCCTGCTCCGAAAGTGCGAACGTCTGCAGATAGCTGGCAGGCAGAAGGGGCTAGCCTGGAAAGCTGTTGCTCAGCCTCATCTGCCCATGGCACTGTTCGCATAGAAGCACAGAGAATGGGGCTGCTTGCTTATCTTGCCACTTGAAACTTCAAACGTATCCTGGGAATGGTGGTGTCCCTGCCAGGCTCCTATCACAGCCCTGCTCCGAAAGTGCGAACGTCTGCAGATAGCTGGCAGGCAGAAGGGGCTAGCCTGGAAAGCTGTTGCTCAGCCTCATCTGCCCATGGCAGTGCTCGCACAGAGGCACAGAGAATGGGGCTGCTTGCTTATCTTGCCACTTGTAACTTCAAACGTAGCCTGGGAAAGTTGGTGTCCCAGCCAGGCTCCTTTCGCAGCCCAGCTCCGAAAGTGTGAACGTCTGCAGATAGCTGGCAGGCATAATGGGCTAGCCTGGAAAGCTGTTGCTCAGCCTCATCTGCCCATGGCACTGTTCGCATAGAGGCACAGAGAATGGGGCTCCTTGCTTATCTTGCCACTTGAAACTTCAAACGTAGCCTGGGAAAGTTGGTGTCCCAGCCAGGCTCCTTTCGCAGCCCTGCTCCGAAAGTGCGAACGTCTGCAGATAGCTGGCAGGCAGAAGGGGCTAGCCTGGAAAGCTGTTGCTCAGCCTCATCTGCCCATGGCAGTGCTCGCACAGAGACACAGAGAATGGGGCTGCTTGCTTGTCTTGCCACCTCAAACTTCAAACGTAGCATGGAAAAGTTGGTGTCCCAGGCAGGCTCCTTTCGCAGCCCTGCTTCGAAAGTGCGAACGTCTGCAGATAGCTGGCAGGCAGAAGGGGCTAGCCTGGAAAGCTGTTGCTCAGCCTCATCTGCCCATGGCACTTTTCGCATAGAGGCACAGAGAATGGGGCTCCTTGCTTATCTTGCCACTTGAAACTTCAAACGCATGCTGGGAAAGTTGGTGTCCCTACCAAGGCTCCTATCACAGCCCTGCTCCGAAAGTGCGAACGTCTGCAGATAGCTGGCAGCCAGAAGGGGCTAGCCTGGAAAGCTGTTGCTCAGACTCATCTGCCCATGGCACTGTTCGCATAGAGGCACAGAGAATGGGGCTGCTTGCTTATCTTGCCACTTGAAACTTCAAACGTAGCCTGGGAAAGTTGGTGTCCCAGCCAGGCTCCTTTCGCAGCCCTGCTCCGAAAGTGCGAACGTCTGCAGATAGCTGGCAGGCAGAAGGGGCTAGCCTGGAAAGCTGTTGCTCAGCCTCATCTGCCCATGGCACTGTTCGCATAGAGGCACAGAGAATGGGGCTGCTTGCTTATCTTGCCACTTGAAACTTCAAACGTAGCATGGAAAAGTTGGTGTCCCAGCCAGGCTCCTTTCGCAGCCCTGCTCCGCAAGTGCGAACGTCTGCAGATAGCTGGCAGGCAGAAGGGGCTAGCCTGGAAAGCTTTTGCTCAGCCTCATCTGCCCATGGCACTGTTCGCATAGAAGCACAGAGAATGGGGCTGCTTGCTTATCTTGCCACTTGAAACTTCAAACGTATCCTGGGAATGGTGGTGTCCCTGCCAGGCTCCTATCACAGCCCTGCTCCGAAAGTGCGAACGTCTACAGATAGCTGGCAGGCAGAAGGGGCTAGCCTGGAAAGCTGTTGCTCAGCCTCATCTGCCCATGGCAGTGCTCGCACAGAGGCACAGAGAATGGGGCTGCTTGCTTATCTTGCCACTTGAAACTTCAAACGTAGCCTGGGAAAGTTGGTGTCCCAGCCAGGCTCCTTTCGCAGCCCTGCTCCGAAAGTGCGAACGTCTGCAGATAGCTGGCAGGCAGAAGGGGCTAGCCTGGAAAGCTGTTGCTCAGCCTCATCTGCCCATGGCACTGTTCGCATAGAGGCACGGAGAATGGGGCTGCTTGCTTATCTTGCCACTTGAAACTTCAAACGTAGCCTGGGAAAGTTTGTGTCCCAGCCAGGCTCCTTTCGCAGCCCTGCTCCGCAAGTGCGAACGTCTGCAGATAGCTGGCAGGCAGAAGGGGCTAGCCTGTAAAGCTGTTGCTCAGCCTCATCTGCCCATGGCACTGTTCGCATAGAGGCACAGAGAATGGGGCTCCTTGCTTATCTTGCCACTTGAAACTTCAAACGTATCCTGGGAATGGTGGTGTCCCAGCCAGGCTCCTTTCGCAGCCCTGCTCCGAAAGTGCGAACGTCTGCAGATAGCTGGCAGCCAGAAGGGGTTAGCCTGGAAAGCTGTTGCTCAGCCTCATCTGCCCATGGCACTGTTCGCATAGAGGCACAGAGAATGGGGCTGCTTGCTTATCTTGCCACTTGAAACTTCAAACGTAGCCTGGGAAAGTTGGTGTCCCAGCCAGGCTCCTTTCGCAGCCCTGCTCCGAAAGTGCGAACGTCTGCAGATAGCTGGCAGGCAGAAGGGGCTAGCCTGGAAAGCTGTTGCTCAGCCTCATCTGCCCATGGCACTGTTCGCATAGAAGCAGAGAGAATGGGGCTGCTTTCTTATCTTGCCACTTGAAACTTCAAACGTAGCCTGGGAAAGTTTGTGTCCCAGCCAGGCTCCTTTCGCAGCCCTGCTCCGAAAGTGCGAACGTCTGCAGATAGCTGGCAGCCAGAAGGGGCTAGCCTGGAAAGCTGTTGCTCAGACTCATCTGCCCATGGCACTGTTCGCATAGAGGCACAGAGAATGGGGCTGCTTGCTTATCTTGCCACTTGAAACTTCAAACGTAGCCTGGGAAAGTTGGTGTCCCTGCCAGGCTCCTATCACAGCCCTGCTCCGAAAGTGCGAACGTCTGCAGATAGCTGGCAGCCAGAAGGGGCTAGCCTGGAAAGCTGTTGCTCAGACTCATCTGCCCATGGCAGTGCTCGCACAGAGGCACAGAGAATGGGGCTCCTTGCTTATCTTGCCACTTGAAACTTCAAACGTAGCCTGGGAAAGTTGGTGTCCCAGCCAGGCTCCTTTCGCAGCCCTGCTCCGCAAGTGCGAACGTCTGCAGATAGCTGGCAGGCAGAAGGGGCTAGCCTGGAAAGCTGTTGCTCAGCCTCATCTGCCCATGGCACTGTTCGCATAGAAGCACAGAGAATGGGGCTCCTTGCTTATCTTGCCACTTGAAACTTCAAACGTATCCTGGGAATGGTGGTGTCCCTGCCAGGCTCCTATCACAGCCCTGCTCCGAAAGTGCGAACGTCTACAGATAGCTGGCAGGCAGAAGGGGCTAGCCTGGAAAGCTGTTGCTCAGCCTCATCTGCCCATGGCAGTGCTCGCACAGAGGCACAGAGAATGGGGCTGCTTGCTTATCTTGCCACTTGAAACTTCAAACGTAGCCTGGGAAAGTTGGTGTCCCAGCCAGGCTCCTTTCGCAGCCCTGCTCCGAAAGTGCGAACGTCTGCAGATAGCTGGCAGGCAGAAGGGGCTAGCCTGGAAAGCTGTTGCTCAGCCTCATCTGCCCATGGCAGTGCTCGCACAGAGGCACAGAGAATGGGGCTCCTTGCTTATCTTGCCACTTGTAACTTCAAACGTAGCCTGGGAAAGTTGGTGTCCCAGCCAGGCTCCTTTCGCAGCCCTGCTCCGAAAGTGTGAACGTCTGCAGATAGCTGGCAGGCATAATGGGCTAGCCTGGAAAGCTGTTGCTCAGCCTCATCTGCCCATGGCACTGTTCGCATAGAGGCACAGAGAATGGGGCTGCTTGCTTATCTTGCCACTTGAAACTTCAAACGTAGCCTGGGAAAGTTGGTGTCCCAGCCAGGCTCCTTTCGCAGCCCTGCTCCAAAAGTGCGAACGTCTGCAGATAGCTGGCAGGCAGAAGGGGCTAGCCTGGAAAGCTGTTGCTCAGCCTCATCTGCCCATGGCAGTGCTCGCACAGAGGCACAGAGAATGGGGCTGCTTGCTTATCTTGCCACTTGTAACTTCAAACGTAGCCTGGGAAAGTTGGTGTCCCAGCCAGGCTCCTTTCGCAGCCCTGCTCCAAAAGTGTGAACGTCTGCAGATAGCTGGCAGGCATAATGGGCTAGCCTGGAAAGCTGTTGCTCAGCCTCATCTGCCCATGGCACTGTTCGCATAGAGGCACAGAGAATGGGGCTGCTTGCTTATCTTGCCACTTGAAACTTCAAACGTAGCCTGGGAAAGTTGGTGTCCCAGCCAGGCTCCTTTCGCAGCCCTGCTCCGAAAGTGCGAACGTCTGCAGATAGCTGGCAGGCAGAAGGGGCTAGCCTGGAAAGCTTTTGCTCAGCCTCATCTGCCCATGGCACTGTTCGCATAGAAGCACAGAGAATGGGGCTGCTTGCTTATCTTGCCACTTGAAACTTCAAACGTATCCTGGGAATGGTGGTGTCCCTGCCAGGCTCCTATCACAGCCCTGCTCCGAAAGTGCGAACGTCTACAGATAGCTGGCAGGCAGAAGGGGCTAGCCTGGAAAGCTGTTGCTCAGCCTCATCTGCCCATGGCAGTGCTCGCACAGAGGCACAGAGAATGGGGCTGCTTGCTTATCTTGCCACTTGAAACTTCAAACGTAGCCTGGGAAAGTTGGTGTCCCAGCCAGGCTCCTTTCGCAGCCCTGCTCCGAAAGTGCGAACGTCTGCAGATAGCTGGCAGGCAGAAGGGGCTAGCCTGGAAAGCTGTTGCTCAGCCTCATCTGCCCATGGCACTGTTCGCATAGAGGCACGGAGAATGGGGCTGCTTGCTTATCTTGCCACTTGAAACTTCAAACGTAGCCTGGGAAAGTTTGTGTCCCAGCCAGGCTCCTTTCGCAGCCCTGCTCCGCAAGTGCGAACGTCTGCAGATACCTGGCAGGCAGAAGGGGCTAGCCTGGAAAGCTGTTGCTCAGCCTCATCTGCCCATGGCACTGTTCGCATAGAAGCACAGAGAATGGGGCTGCTTGCTTATCTTGCCACTTGAAACTTCAAACGTATCCTGGGAATGGTGGTGTCCCTGCCAGGCTCCTATCACAGCCCTGCTCCGAAAGTGCGAACGTCTGCAGATAGCTGGCAGGCAGAAGGGGCTAGCCTGGAAAGCTGTTGCTCAGCCTCATCTGCCCATGGCAGTGCTCGCACAGAGGCACAGAGAATGGGGCTGCTTGCTTATCTTGCCACTTGTAACTTCAAACGTAGCCTGGGAAAGTTGGTGTCCCAGCCAGGCTCCTTTCGCAGGCCTGCTCCGAAAGTGTGAACGTCTGCAGATAGCTGGCAGGCATAATGGGCTAGCCTGGAAAGCTGTTGCTCAGCCTCATCTGCCCATGGCACTGTTCGCATAGAGGCACAGAGAATGGGGCTGCTTGCTTATCTTGCCACTTGAAACTTCAAACGTAGCCTGGGAAAGTTGGTGTCCCAGCCAGGCTCCTTTCGCAGCCCTGCTCCAAAAGTGCGAACGTCTGCAGATAGCTGGCAGCCAGAAGGGGCTAGCCTGGAAAGCTGTTGCTCAGCCTCATCTGCCCATGGCAGTGCTCGCACAGAGGCACAGAGAATGGGGCTGCTTGCTTGTCCTGCCACCTCAAACTTCAAACGTAGCCTGGGAAAGTTGGTGTCCCAGCCAGGCTCCTTTCGCAGCCCTGCTCCGAAAGTGCGAACGTCTGCAGATAGCTGGCAGCCAGAAGGTGCTAGCCTGGAAAGCTGTTGCTCAGCCTCATCTGCCCATGGCAGTGCTCGCACAGAGGCACAGAGAATGGGGCTGCTTGCTTATCTTGCCACTTGAAACTTCAAACGCATGCTGGGAATGGTGGTGTCCCTGCCAGGCTCCTTTCGCAGACGTGCTGCGACAGTGCGAAGCTCTGCAGATACCTGGCAGGCAGAAGGGGCTAGCCTGGAAAGCTGTTGCTCAGCCTCATCTGCCCATGGCAGTGCTCGCACAGAGGCACAGAGAATGGGGCTGCTTGCTTATCTTGCCACTTGAAACTTCAAACGTAGCCTGGGAAAGTTGGTGTCCCAGCCAGGCTCCTTTCGCAGCCCTGCTCCGAAAGTGCGAACGTCTGCAGATAGCTGGCAGGCAGAAGGGGCTAGCCTGGAAAGCTGTTGCTCAGCCTCATCTGCCCATGGCACTGTTCGCATAGAGGCACAGAGAATGGGGCTCCTTGCTTATCTTGCCACTTGAAACTTCAAACGTAGCCTGGGAAAGTTGGTGTCCCAGCCAGGCTCCTTTCGCAGCCCTGCTCCGAAAGTGCGAACGTCTGCAGATAGCTGGCAGGCAGAAGGGGCTAGCCTGGAAAGCTGTTGCTCAGCCTCATCTGCCCATGGCAGTGCTCGCACAGAGGCACAGAGAATGGGGCTGCTTGCTTATCTTGCCACTTGTAACTTCAAACGTAGCCTGGGAAAGTTGGTGTCCCAGCCAGGCTCCTTTCGCAGCCCAGCTCCGAAAGTGTGAACGTCTGCAGATAGCTGGCAGGCATAATGGGCTAGCCTGGAAAGCTGTTGCTCAGCCTCATCTGCCCATGGCACTGTTCGCATAGAGGCACAGAGAATGGGGCTCCTTGCTTATCTTGCCACTTGAAACTTCAAACGTAGCCTGGGAAAGTTGGTGTCCCAGCCAGGCTCCTTTCGCAGCCCTGCTCCGAAAGTGCGAACGTCTGCAGATAGCTGGCAGGCAGAAGGGGCTAGCCTGGAAAGCTGTTGCTCAGCCTCATCTGCCCATGGCAGTGCTCGCACAGAGACACAGAGAATGGGGCTGCTTGCTTGTCTTGCCACCTCAAACTTCAAACGTAGCATGGAAAAGTTGGTGTCCCAGGCAGGCTCCTTTCGCAGCCCTGCTTCGAAAGTGCGAACGTCTGCAGATAGCTGGCAGGCAGAAGGGGCTAGCCTGGAAAGCTGTTGCTCAGCCTCATCTGCCCATGGCACTTTTCGCATAGAGGCACAGAGAATGGGGCTCCTTGCTTATCTTGCCACTTGAAACTTCAAACGCATGCTGGGAAAGTTGGTGTCCCTACCAAGGCTCCTATCACAGCCCTGCTCCGAAAGTGCGAACGTCTGCAGATAGCTGGCAGCCAGAAGGGGCTAGCCTGGAAAGCTGTTGCTCAGACTCATCTGCCCATGGCACTGTTCGCATAGAGGCACAGAGAATGGGGCTGCTTGCTTATCTTGCCACTTGAAACTTCAAACGTAGCCTGGGAAAGTTGGTGTCCCAGCCAGGCTCCTTTCGCAGCCCTGCTCCGAAAGTGCGAACGTCTGCAGATAGCTGGCAGGCAGAAGGGGCTAGCCTGGAAAGCTGTTGCTCAGCCTCATCTGCCCATGGCACTGTTCGCATAGAGGCACAGAGAATGGGGCTGCTTGCTTATCTTGCCACTTGAAACTTCAAACGTAGCATGGAAAAGTTGGTGTCCCAGCCAGGCTCCTTTCGCAGCCCTGCTCCGCAAGTGCGAACGTCTGCAGATAGCTGGCAGGCAGAAGGGGCTAGCCTGGAAAGCTTTTGCTCAGCCTCATCTGCCCATGGCACTGTTCGCATAGAAGCACAGAGAATGGGGCTGCTTGCTTATCTTGCCACTTGAAACTTCAAACGTATCCTGGGAATGGTGGTGTCCCTGCCAGGCTCCTATCACAGCCCTGCTCCGAAAGTGCGAACGTCTACAGATAGCTGGCAGGCAGAAGGGGCTAGCCTGGAAAGCTGTTGCTCAGCCTCATCTGCCCATGGCAGTGCTCGCACAGAGGCACAGAGAATGGGGCTGCTTGCTTATCTTGCCACTTGAAACTTCAAACGTAGCCTGGGAAAGTTGGTGTCCCAGCCAGGCTCCTTTCGCAGCCCTGCTCCGAAAGTGCGAACGTCTGCAGATAGCTGGCAGGCAGAAGGGGCTAGCCTGGAAAGCTGTTGCTCAGCCTCATCTGCCCATGGCACTGTTCGCATAGAGGCACGGAGAATGGGGCTGCTTGCTTATCTTGCCACTTGAAACTTCAAACGTAGCCTGGGAAAGTTTGTGTCCCAGCCAGGCTCCTTTCGCAGCCCTGCTCCGCAAGTGCGAACGTCTGCAGATAGCTGGCAGGCAGAAGGGGCTAGCCTGTAAAGCTGTTGCTCAGCCTCATCTGCCCATGGCACTGTTCGCATAGAGGCACAGAGAATGGGGCTCCTTGCTTATCTTGCCACTTGAAACTTCAAACGTATCCTGGGAATGGTGGTGTCCCAGCCAGGCTCCTTTCGCAGCCCTGCTCCGAAAGTGCGAACGTCTGCAGATAGCTGGCAGCCAGAAGGGGTTAGCCTGGAAAGCTGTTGCTCAGCCTCATCTGCCCATGGCACTGTTCGCATAGAGGCACAGAGAATGGGGCTGCTTGCTTATCTTGCCACTTGAAACTTCAAACGTAGCCTGGGAAAGTTGGTGTCCCAGCCAGGCTCCTTTCGCAGCCCTGCTCCGAAAGTGCGAACGTCTGCAGATAGCTGGCAGGCAGAAGGGGCTAGCCTGGAAAGCTGTTGCTCAGCCTCATCTGCCCATGGCACTGTTCGCATAGAAGCAGAGAGAATGGGGCTCCTTGCTTATCTTGCCACTTGAAACTTCAAACGTAGCCTGGGAAAGTTTGTGTCCCAGCCAGGCTCCTTTCGCAGCCCTGCTCCGAAAGTGCGAACGTCTGCAGATAGCTGGCAGCCAGAAGGGGCTAGCCTGGAAAGCTGTTGCTCAGACTCATCTGCCCATGGCACTGTTCGCATAGAGGCACAGAGAATGGGGCTGCTTGCTTATCTTGCCACTTGAAACTTCAAACGTAGCCTGGGAAAGTTGGTGTCCCTGCCAGGCTCCTATCACAGCCCTGCTCCGAAAGTGCGAACGTCTGCAGATAGCTGGCAGCCAGAAGGGGCTAGCCTGGAAAGCTGTTGCTCAGACTCATCTGCCCATGGCAGTGCTCGCACAGAGGCACAGAGAATGGGGCTCCTTGCTTATCTTGCCACTTGAAACTTCAAACGTAGCCTGGGAAAGTTGGTGTCCCAGCCAGGCTCCTTTCGCAGCCCTGCTCCGCAAGTGCGAACGTCTGCAGATAGCTGGCAGGCAGAAGGGGCTAGCCTGGAAAGCTGTTGCTCAGCCTCATCTGCCCATGGCACTGTTCGCATAGAAGCACAGAGAATGGGGCTCCTTGCTTATCTTGCCACTTGAAACTTCAAACGTATCCTGGGAATGGTGGTGTCCCTGCCAGGCTCCTATCACAGCCCTGCTCCGAAAGTGCGAACGTCTACAGATAGCTGGCAGGCAGAAGGGGCTAGCCTGGAAAGCTGTTGCTCAGCCTCATCTGCCCATGGCAGTGCTCGCACAGAGGCACAGAGAATGGGGCTGCTTGCTTATCTTGCCACTTGAAACTTCAAACGTAGCCTGGGAAAGTTGGTGTCCCAGCCAGGCTCCTTTCGCAGCCCTGCTCCGAAAGTGCGAACGTCTGCAGATAGCTGGCAGGCAGAAGGGGCTAGCCTGGAAAGCTGTTGCTCAGCCTCATCTGCCCATGGCAGTGCTCGCACAGAGGCACAGAGAATGGGGCTCCTTGCTTATCTTGCCACTTGTAACTTCAAACGTAGCCTGGGAAAGTTGGTGTCCCAGCCAGGCTCCTTTCGCAGCCCTGCTCCGAAAGTGTGAACGTCTGCAGATAGCTGGCAGGCATAATGGGCTAGCCTGGAAAGCTGTTGCTCAGCCTCATCTGCCCATGGCACTGTTCGCATAGAGGCACAGAGAATGGGGCTGCTTGCTTATCTTGCCACTTGAAACTTCAAACGTAGCCTGGGAAAGTTGGTGTCCCAGCCAGGCTCCTTTCGCAGCCCTGCTCCAAAAGTGCGAACGTCTGCAGATAGCTGGCAGGCAGAAGGGGCTAGCCTGGAAAGCTGTTGCTCAGCCTCATCTGCCCATGGCAGTGCTCGCACAGAGGCACAGAGAATGGGGCTGCTTGCTTATCTTGCCACTTGTAACTTCAAACGTAGCCTGGGAAAGTTGGTGTCCCAGCCAGGCTCCTTTCGCAGCCCTGCTCCAAAAGTGTGAACGTCTGCAGATAGCTGGCAGGCATAATGGGCTAGCCTGGAAAGCTGTTGCTCAGCCTCATCTGCCCATGGCACTGTTCGCATAGAGGCACAGAGAATGGGGCTGCTTGCTTATCTTGCCACTTGAAACTTCAAACGTAGCCTGGGAAAGTTGGTGTCCCAGCCAGGCTCCTTTCGCAGCCCTGCTCCGAAAGTGCGAACGTCTGCAGATAGCTGGCAGGCAGAAGGGGCTAGCCTGGAAAGCTTTTGCTCAGCCTCATCTGCCCATGGCACTGTTCGCATAGAAGCACAGAGAATGGGGCTGCTTGCTTATCTTGCCACTTGAAACTTCAAACGTATCCTGGGAATGGTGGTGTCCCTGCCAGGCTCCTATCACAGCCCTGCTCCGAAAGTGCGAACGTCTACAGATAGCTGGCAGGCAGAAGGGGCTAGCCTGGAAAGCTGTTGCTCAGCCTCATCTGCCCATGGCAGTGCTCGCACAGAGGCACAGAGAATGGGGCTGCTTGCTTATCTTGCCACTTGAAACTTCAAACGTAGCCTGGGAAAGTTGGTGTCCCAGCCAGGCTCCTTTCGCAGCCCTGCTCCGAAAGTGCGAACGTCTGCAGATAGCTGGCAGGCAGAAGGGGCTAGCCTGGAAAGCTGTTGCTCAGCCTCATCTGCCCATGGCACTGTTCGCATAGAGGCACGGAGAATGGGGCTGCTTGCTTATCTTGCCACTTGAAACTTCAAACGTAGCCTGGGAAAGTTTGTGTCCCAGCCAGGCTCCTTTCGCAGCCCTGCTCCGCAAGTGCGAACGTCTGCAGATACCTGGCAGGCAGAAGGGGCTAGCCTGGAAAGCTGTTGCTCAGCCTCATCTGCCCATGGCACTGTTCGCATAGAAGCACAGAGAATGGGGCTGCTTGCTTATCTTGCCACTTGAAACTTCAAACGTATCCTGGGAATGGTGGTGTCCCTGCCAGGCTCCTATCACAGCCCTGCTCCGAAAGTGCGAACGTCTGCAGATAGCTGGCAGGCAGAAGGGGCTAGCCTGGAAAGCTGTTGCTCAGCCTCATCTGCCCATGGCAGTGCTCGCACAGAGGCACAGAGAATGGGGCTGCTTGCTTATCTTGCCACTTGTAACTTCAAACGTAGCCTGGGAAAGTTGGTGTCCCAGCCAGGCTCCTTTCGCAGGCCTGCTCCGAAAGTGTGAACGTCTGCAGATAGCTGGCAGGCATAATGGGCTAGCCTGGAAAGCTGTTGCTCAGCCTCATCTGCCCATGGCACTGTTCGCATAGAGGCACAGAGAATGGGGCTGCTTGCTTATCTTGCCACTTGAAACTTCAAACGTAGCCTGGGAAAGTTGGTGTCCCAGCCAGGCTCCTTTCGCAGCCCTGCTCCAAAAGTGCGAACGTCTGCAGATAGCTGGCAGCCAGAAGGGGCTAGCCTGGAAAGCTGTTGCTCAGCCTCATCTGCCCATGGCAGTGCTCGCACAGAGGCACAGAGAATGGGGCTGCTTGCTTGTCCTGCCACCTCAAACTTCAAACGTAGCCTGGGAAAGTTGGTGTCCCAGCCAGGCTCCTTTCGCAGCCCTGCTCCGAAAGTGCGAACGTCTGCAGATAGCTGGCAGCCAGAAGGTGCTAGCCTGGAAAGCTGTTGCTCAGCCTCATCTGCCCATGGCAGTGCTCGCACAGAGGCACAGAGAATGGGGCTGCTTGCTTATCTTGCCACTTGAAACTTCAAACGCATGCTGGGAATGGTGGTGTCCCTGCCAGGCTCCTTTCGCAGACGTGCTGCGACAGTGCGAAGCTCTGCAGATACCTGGCAGGCAGAAGGGGCTAGCCTGGAAAGCTGTTGCTCAGCCTCATCTGCCCATGGCAGTGCTCGCACAGAGGCACAGAGAATGGGGCTGCTTGCTTATCTTGCCACTTGAAACTTCAAACGTAGCCTGGGAAAGTTGGTGTCCCAGCCAGGCTCCTTTCGCAGCCCTGCTCCGAAAGTGCGAACGTCTGCAGATAGCTGGCAGGCAGAAGGGGCTAGCCTGGAAAGCTGTTGCTCAGCCTCATCTGCCCATGGCACTGTTCGCATAGAGGCACAGAGAATGGGGCTGCTTGCTTATCTTGCCACTTGAAACTTCAAACGTAGCATGGAAAAGTTGGTGTCCCAGCCAGGCTCCTTTCGCAGCCCTGCTCCGCAAGTGCGAACGTCTGCAGATAGCTGGCAGGCAGAAGGGGCTAGCCTGGAAAGCTTTTGCTCAGCCTCATCTGCCCATGGCACTGTTCGCATAGAAGCACAGAGAATGGGGCTGCTTGCTTATCTTGCCACTTGAAACTTCAAACGTATCCTGGGAATGGTGGTGTCCCTGCCAGGCTCCTATCACAGCCCTGCTCCGAAAGTGCGAACGTCTACAGATAGCTGGCAGGCAGAAGGGGCTAGCCTGGAAAGCTGTTGCTCAGCCTCATCTGCCCATGGCAGTGCTCGCACAGAGGCACAGAGAATGGGGCTGCTTGCTTATCTTGCCACTTGAAACTTCAAACGTAGCCTGGGAAAGTTGGTGTCCCAGCCAGGCTCCTTTCGCAGCCCTGCTCCGAAAGTGCGAACGTCTGCAGATAGCTGGCAGGCAGAAGGGGCTAGCCTGGAAAGCTGTTGCTCAGCCTCATCTGCCCATGGCACTGTTCGCATAGAGGCACGGAGAATGGGGCTGCTTGCTTATCTTGCCACTTGAAACTTCAAACGTAGCCTGGGAAAGTTTGTGTCCCAGCCAGGCTCCTTTCGCAGCCCTGCTCCGCAAGTGCGAACGTCTGCAGATAGCTGGCAGGCAGAAGGGGCTAGCCTGGAAAGCTGTTGCTCAGCCTCATCTGCCCATGGCACTGTTCGCATAGAAGCACAGAGAATGGGGCTCCTTGCTTATCTTGCCACTTGAAACTTCAAACGTATCCTGGGAATGGTGGTGTCCCTGCCAGGCTCCTATCACAGCCCTGCTCCGAAAGTGCGAACGTCTACAGATAGCTGGCAGGCAGAAGGGGCTAGCCTGGAAAGCTGTTGCTCAGCCTCATCTGCCCATGGCAGTGCTCGCACAGAGGCACAGAGAATGGGGCTGCTTGCTTATCTTGCCACTTGAAACTTCAAACGTAGCCTGGGAAAGTTGGTGTCCCAGCCAGGCTCCTTTCGCAGCCCTGCTCCGAAAGTGCGAACGTCTGCAGATAGCTGGCAGGCAGAAGGGGCTAGCCTGGAAAGCTGTTGCTCAGCCTCATCTGCCCATGGCAGTGCTCGCACAGAGGCACAGAGAATGGGGCTCCTTGCTTATCTTGCCACTTGTAACTTCAAACGTAGCCTGGGAAAGTTGGTGTCCCAGCCAGGCTCCTTTCGCAGCCCTGCTCCGAAAGTGTGAACGTCTGCAGATAGCTGGCAGGCATAATGGGCTAGCCTGGAAAGCTGTTGCTCAGCCTCATCTGCCCATGGCACTGTTCGCATAGAGGCACAGAGAATGGGGCTGCTTGCTTATCTTGCCACTTGAAACTTCAAACGTAGCCTGGGAAAGTTGGTGTCCCAGCCAGGCTCCTTTCGCAGCCCTGCTCCAAAAGTGCGAACGTCTGCAGATAGCTGGCAGGCAGAAGGGGCTAGCCTGGAAAGCTGTTGCTCAGCCTCATCTGCCCATGGCAGTGCTCGCACAGAGGCACAGAGAATGGGGCTGCTTGCTTATCTTGCCACTTGTAACTTCAAACGTAGCCTGGGAAAGTTGGTGTCCCAGCCAGGCTCCTTTCGCAGCCCTGCTCCAAAAGTGTGAACGTCTGCAGATAGCTGGCAGGCATAATGGGCTAGCCTGGAAAGCTGTTGCTCAGCCTCATCTGCCCATGGCACTGTTCGCATAGAGGCACAGAGAATGGGGCTGCTTGCTTATCTTGCCACTTGAAACTTCAAACGTAGCCTGGGAAAGTTGGTGTCCCAGCCAGGCTCCTTTCGCAGCCCTGCTCCGAAAGTGCGAACGTCTGCAGATAGCTGGCAGGCAGAAGGGGCTAGCCTGGAAAGCTTTTGCTCAGCCTCATCTGCCCATGGCACTGTTCGCATAGAAGCACAGAGAATGGGGCTGCTTGCTTATCTTGCCACTTGAAACTTCAAACGTATCCTGGGAATGGTGGTGTCCCTGCCAGGCTCCTATCACAGCCCTGCTCCGAAAGTGCGAACGTCTACAGATAGCTGGCAGGCAGAAGGGGCTAGCCTGGAAAGCTGTTGCTCAGCCTCATCTGCCCATGGCAGTGCTCGCACAGAGGCACAGAGAATGGGGCTGCTTGCTTATCTTGCCACTTGAAACTTCAAACGTAGCCTGGGAAAGTTGGTGTCCCAGCCAGGCTCCTTTCGCAGCCCTGCTCCGAAAGTGCGAACGTCTGCAGATAGCTGGCAGGCAGAAGGGGCTAGCCTGGAAAGCTGTTGCTCAGCCTCATCTGCCCATGGCACTGTTCGCATAGAGGCACGGAGAATGGGGCTGCTTGCTTATCTTGCCACTTGAAACTTCAAACGTAGCCTGGGAAAGTTTGTGTCCCAGCCAGGCTCCTTTCGCAGCCCTGCTCCGCAAGTGCGAACGTCTGCAGATACCTGGCAGGCAGAAGGGGCTAGCCTGGAAAGCTGTTGCTCAGCCTCATCTGCCCATGGCACTGTTCGCATAGAAGCACAGAGAATGGGGCTGCTTGCTTATCTTGCCACTTGAAACTTCAAACGTATCCTGGGAATGGTGGTGTCCCTGCCAGGCTCCTATCACAGCCCTGCTCCGAAAGTGCGAACGTCTGCAGATAGCTGGCAGGCAGAAGGGGCTAGCCTGGAAAGCTGTTGCTCAGCCTCATCTGCCCATGGCAGTGCTCGCACAGAGGCACAGAGAATGGGGCTGCTTGCTTATCTTGCCACTTGTAACTTCAAACGTAGCCTGGGAAAGTTGGTGTCCCAGCCAGGCTCCTTTCGCAGGCCTGCTCCGAAAGTGTGAACGTCTGCAGATAGCTGGCAGGCATAATGGGCTAGCCTGGAAAGCTGTTGCTCAGCCTCATCTGCCCATGGCACTGTTCGCATAGAGGCACAGAGAATGGGGCTGCTTGCTTATCTTGCCACTTGAAACTTCAAACGTAGCCTGGGAAAGTTGGTGTCCCAGCCAGGCTCCTTTCGCAGCCCTGCTCCAAAAGTGCGAACGTCTGCAGATAGCTGGCAGCCAGAAGGGGCTAGCCTGGAAAGCTGTTGCTCAGCCTCATCTGCCCATGGCAGTGCTCGCACAGAGGCACAGAGAATGGGGCTGCTTGCTTGTCCTGCCACCTCAAACTTCAAACGTAGCCTGGGAAAGTTGGTGTCCCAGCCAGGCTCCTTTCGCAGCCCTGCTCCGAAAGTGCGAACGTCTGCAGATAGCTGGCAGCCAGAAGGTGCTAGCCTGGAAAGCTGTTGCTCAGCCTCATCTGCCCATGGCAGTGCTCGCACAGAGGCACAGAGAATGGGGCTGCTTGCTTATCTTGCCACTTGAAACTTCAAACGCATGCTGGGAATGGTGGTGTCCCTGCCAGGCTCCTTTCGCAGACGTGCTGCGACAGTGCGAAGCTCTGCAGATACCTGGCAGGCAGAAGGGGCTAGCCTGGAAAGCTGTTGCTCAGCCTCATCTGCCCATGGCAGTGCTCGCACAGAGGCACAGAGAATGGGGCTGCTTGCTTGTCTTGCCACCTCAAACTTCAAACGTAGCCTGGGAATTGTGGTGTCCCAGCCAGGCTCCTTTCGCAGCCCTGCTCCGAAAGTGCGAACGTCTGCAGATAGCTGGCAGGCAGAAGGGGCTAGCCTGGAAAGCTGTTGCTCAGACTCATCTGCCCATGGCACTGCTCGCATAGAGGCACAGAGAATGGGGCTGCTTGCTTATCTTGCCACTTGAAACTTCAAACGTAGCCTGGGAAAGTTGGTGTCCCAGCCAGGCTCCTTTCGCAGCCCTGCTCCGAAAGTGCGAACGTCTGCAGATAGCTGGCAGGCAGAAGGGGCTAGCCTGGAAAGCTGTTGCTCAGCCTCATCTGCCCATGGCACTGTTCGCACAGAGGCACAGAGAATGGGGCTGCTTGCTTGTCTTGCCACCTCAAACTTCAAACGTAGCATGGAAAATTTGGTGTCCCAGCCAGGCTCCTTTCGCAGCCCTGCTCCGAAAGTGCGAACGTCTGCAGATAGCTGGCAGGCAGAAGGGGCTAGCCTGGAAAGCTGTTGCTCAGCCTCATCTGCCCATGGCACTGTTCGCATAGAGGCACAGAGAATGGGGCTCCTTGCTTATCTTGCCACTTGAAACTTCAAACGCATGCTGAGAATGGTGGTGTCCCTGCCAGGCTCCTATCACAGCCCTGCTCCGAAAGTGCGAACGTCTGCAGAAAGCTGGCAGGCAGAAGGGGCTATCCTGGAAAGCTGTTGCTCAGCCTCTTCTGCCCATGGCAGTGCTCGCACAGAGGCACAGAGAATGGGGCTGCTTGCTTGTCCTGCCACCTCAAACTTCAAATGTAAACTGGGAAAGATGGTGTACCTGCCAGGCTCCTTTCGCAGCCCTGCTCTTGAAATGTGAACGTCTGCAGATAGCTGGCAGGCAGAAGGGGCTAGCCTGGAAAGCTGTTGCTCAGCCTCATCTGCTCATGGCACTGTTCGCATAGAGGCACAGAGAATGGGGCTGCTTGCTTATCTTGCCACTTGAAACTTCAAACGCATGCTGGGAATGGTGGTGTCCCTGCCAGGCTCCTTTCGCAGCCGTGCTGCGACAGTGCGAAGCTCTGCAGATACCTGGCAGCCAGAAGGGGCTAGCCTGGAAAGCTCTTGCTCAGCCTCATCTGCCCATGGCAGTGCTCGCACAGAGGCACAGAGAATGGGGCTGCTTGCTTGTCTTGCCACCTCAAACTTCAAACGTAGCCTGGGAAAGTTGGTGTCCCAGCCAGGCTCCTTTCGCAGCCCTGCTCCGAAAGTGCGAACGTCTGCAGATAGCTGGCAGGCAGAAGGGGCTAGCCTGGAAAGCTGTTGCTCAGCCTCATCTGCCCATGGCAGTGCTCGCACAGAGTCACAGAGAATGGGGCTGCTTGCTTGTCTTGCAACCTCAAACTTCAAACGTAGCCTGGGAAAGTTGGTGTCCCAGCCAGGCTCCTTTCGCAGCCCTGCTCCGAAAGTGCGAACGTCTGCAGATAGCTGGCAGCCAGAAGGTGCTAGCCTGGAAAGCTGTTGCTCAGCCTCATCTGCCCATGGCAGTGCTCGCACAGAGGCACAGAGAATGGGGCTGCTTGCTTATCTTGCCACTTGAAACTTCAAACGTAGCCTGGGAAAGTTGGTGTCCCAGCCAGGCTCCTTTCGCAGCCCTGCTCCGAAAGTGTGAACGTCTGCAGATAGCTGGCAGGCAGAAGGGGCTAGCCTGGAAAGCTGTTGCTCAGCCTCATCTGCCCATGGCAGTGCTCGCACAGAGGCACAGAGAATGGGGCTGCTTGCTTATCTTGCCACTTGAAACTTCAAACGTATCCTGGGAATGGTGGTGTCCCTGCCAGGCTCCTATCACAGCCCTGCTCCGAAAGTGCGAACGTCTACAGATAGCTGGCAGGCAGAAGGGGCTAGCCTGGAAAGCTGTTGCTCAGCCTCATCTGCCCATGGCAGTGCTCGCACAGAGGCACAGAGAATGGGGCTGCTTGCTTATCTTGCCACTTGAAACTTCAAACGTAGCCTGGGAAAGTTGGTGTCCCAGCCAGGCTCCTTTCGCAGCCCTGCTCCGAAAGTGCGAACGTCTGCAGATAGCTGGCAGGCAGAAGGGGCTAGCCTGGAAAGCTGTTGCTCAGCCTCATCTGCCCATGGCACTGTTCGCATAGAGGCACGGAGAATGGGGCTGCTTGCTTATCTTGCCACTTGAAACTTCAAACGTAGCCTGGGAAAGTTTGTGTCCCAGCCAGGCTCCTTTCGCAGCCCTGCTCCGCAAGTGCGAACGTCTGCAGATACCTGGCAGGCAGAAGGGGCTAGCCTGGAAAGCTGTTGCTCAGCCTCATCTGCCCATGGCACTGTTCGCATAGAAGCACAGAGAATGGGGCTGCTTGCTTATCTTGCCACTTGAAACTTCAAACGTATCCTGGGAATGGTGGTGTCCCTGCCAGGCTCCTATCACAGCCCTGCTCCGAAAGTGCGAACGTCTGCAGATAGCTGGCAGGCAGAAGGGGCTAGCCTGGAAAGCTGTTGCTCAGCCTCATCTGCCCATGGCAGTGCTCGCACAGAGGCACAGAGAATGGGGCTGCTTGCTTATCTTGCCACTTGTAACTTCAAACGTAGCCTGGGAAAGTTGGTGTCCCAGCCAGGCTCCTTTCGCAGGCCTGCTCCGAAAGTGTGAACGTCTGCAGATAGCTGGCAGGCATAATGGGCTAGCCTGGAAAGCTGTTGCTCAGCCTCATCTGCCCATGGCACTGTTCGCATAGAGGCACAGAGAATGGGGCTGCTTGCTTATCTTGCCACTTGAAACTTCAAACGTAGCCTGGGAAAGTTGGTGTCCCAGCCAGGCTCCTTTCGCAGCCCTGCTCCAAAAGTGCGAACGTCTGCAGATAGCTGGCAGCCAGAAGGGGCTAGCCTGGAAAGCTGTTGCTCAGCCTCATCTGCCCATGGCAGTGCTCGCACAGAGGCACAGAGAATGGGGCTGCTTGCTTGTCCTGCCACCTCAAACTTCAAACGTAGCCTGGGAAAGTTGGTGTCCCAGCCAGGCTCCTTTCGCAGCCCTGCTCCGAAAGTGCGAACGTCTGCAGATAGCTGGCAGCCAGAAGGTGCTAGCCTGGAAAGCTGTTGCTCAGCCTCATCTGCCCATGGCAGTGCTCGCACAGAGGCACAGAGAATGGGGCTGCTTGCTTATCTTGCCACTTGAAACTTCAAACGCATGCTGGGAATGGTGGTGTCCCTGCCAGGCTCCTTTCGCAGACGTGCTGCGACAGTGCGAAGCTCTGCAGATACCTGGCAGGCAGAAGGGGCTAGCCTGGAAAGCTGTTGCTCAGCCTCATCTGCCCATGGCAGTGCTCGCACAGAGGCACAGAGAATGGGGCTGCTTGCTTGTCTTGCCACCTCAAACTTCAAACGTAGCCTGGGAATTGTGGTGTCCCAGCCAGGCTCCTTTCGCAGCCCTGCTCCGAAAGTGCGAACGTCTGCAGATAGCTGGCAGGCAGAAGGGGCTAGCCTGGAAAGCTGTTGCTCAGACTCATCTGCCCATGGCACTGCTCGCATAGAGGCACAGAGAATGGGGCTGCTTGCTTATCTTGCCACTTGAAACTTCAAACGTAGCCTGGGAAAGTTGGTGTCCCAGCCAGGCTCCTTTCGCAGCCCTGCTCCGAAAGTGCGAACGTCTGCAGATAGCTGGCAGGCAGAAGGGGCTAGCCTGGAAAGCTGTTGCTCAGCCTCATCTGCCCATGGCACTGTTCGCACAGAGGCACAGAGAATGGGGCTGCTTACTTGTCTTGCCACCTCAAATTTCAAACGTAGCATGGAAAAGTTGGTGTCCCAGCCAGGCTCCTTTCGCAGCCCTGCTCCGAAAGTGCGAACGTCTGCAGATAGCTGGCAGGCAGAAGGGGCTAGCCTGGAAAGCTGTTGCTCAGCCTCATCTGCCCATGGCACTGTTCGCATAGAGGCACAGAGAATGGGGCTCCTTGCTTATCTTGCCACTTGAAACTTCAAACGCATGCTGAGAATGGTGGTGTCCCTGCCAGGCTCCTATCACAGCCCTGCTCCGAAAGTGCGAACGTCTGCAGAAAGCTGGCAGGCAGAAGGGGCTATCCTGGAAAGCTGTTGCTCAGCCTCTTCTGCCCATGGCAGTGCTCGCACAGAGGCACAGAGAATGGGGCTGCTTGCTTGTCCTGCCACCTCAAACTTCAAATGTAAACTGGGAAAGATGGTGTACCTGTCAGGCTCCTTTCGCAGCCCTGCTCTTGAAATGTGAACGTCTGCAGATAGCTGGCAGGCAGAAGGGGCTAGCCTGGAAAGCTGTTGCTCAGCCTCATCTGCTCATGGCACTGTTCGCATAGAGGCACAGAGAATGGGGCTGCTTGCTTATCTTGCCACTTGAAACTTCAAACGCATGCTGGGAATGGTGGTGTCCCTGCCAGGCTCCTTTCGCAGCCGTGCTGCGACAGTGCGAAGCTCTGCAGATACCTGGCAGCCAGAAGGGGCTAGCCTGGAAAGCTCTTGCTCAGCCTCATCTGCCCATGGCAGTGCTCGCACAGAGGCACAGAGAATGGGGCTGCTTGCTTGTCTTGCCACCTCAAACTTCAAACGTAGCCTGGGAAAGTTGGTGTCCCAGCCAGGCTCCTTTCGCAGCCCTGCTCCGAAAGTGCGAACGTCTGCAGATAGCTGGCAGGCAGAAGGGGCTAGCCTGGAAAGCTGTTGCTCAGCCTCATCTGCCCATGGCAGTGCTCGCACAGAGTCACAGAGAATGGGGCTGCTTGCTTGTCTTGCAACCTCAAACTTCAAACGTAGCCTGGGAAAGTTGGTGTCCCAGCCAGGCTCCTTTCGCAGCCCTGCTCCGAAAGTGCGAACGTCTGCAGATAGCTGGCAGCCAGAAGGTGCTAGCCTGGAAAGCTGTTGCTCAGCCTCATCTGCCCATGGCAGTGCTCGCACAGAGGCACAGAGAATGGGGCTGCTTGCTTATCTTGCCACTTGAAACTTCAAACGTAGCCTGGGAAAGTTGGTGTCCCAGCCAGGCTCCTTTCGCAGCCCTGCTCCGAAAGTGTGAACGTCTGCAGATAGCTGGCAGGCAGAAGGGGCTAGCCTGGAAAGCTGTTGCTCAGCCTCATCTGCCCATGGCAGTGCTCGCACAGAGGCACAGAGAATGGGGCTGCTTGCTTGTCTTGCCACCTCAAACTTCAAAACGTAACCTGGGAAAGATGGTGTACCTGCCAGGATCCTTTCGCAGCCCTGATCTTGAAATGCGAACGTCTGCAGATAGCTGGCAGGCAGAAGGGGCTAGCCTGGAAAGCTGTTGCTCAGCCTCATCTGCCCATGGCAGTGCTCGCACAGAGGCACAGAGAATGGGGCTGCTTGCTTATCTTGCCACCTCAAACTTCAAACGTAGCCTGGGAAAGTTGGTGTCCCTGCCAGGCTCCTTTCGCAGCCCTGCTCCGAAAGTGCGAACGTCTGCAGATAGCTGGCAGGCAGAAGGGGCTAGCCTGGAAAGCTGTTGCTCAGCCTCATCTGCCCATGGCACTGCTCGCATAGAGGCACAGAGAATGGGGCTGCTAGCTTATCTTGCCACTTGAAACTTCAAACGTAGCCTGGGAAAATTTGTGTCCCAGCCAGGCTCCTTTCGCAGCCCTGCTCCGAAAGTGCGAACGTCTGCAGATAGCTGGCAGGCAGAAGGGGCTAGCCTGGAAAGCTGTTGCTCAGCCTCATCTGCCCATGGCAGTGCTCGCACAGAGGCACAGAGACTGGGGCTTCTTGCTTGTCCTGCCACCTCAAACTTCAAACGTAAACTGGGAAAGATCGTGTACCTGCCAGTCTCCTTTCGCAGCCCTGCTCTTGAAATGTGAACGTCTGCAGATAGCTGGCAGGCAGAAGGGGCTAGCCTGGAAAGCTGTTGCTCAGCCTCATCTGCTCATGGCACTGTTCGCATAGAGGCACAGAGAATGGGGCTGCTTGCTTATCTTGCCACTTGAAACTTCAAACGCATGCTGGGAATGGTGGTGTCCCTGCCAGGCTCCTTTCGCAGACGTGCTGCGACAGTGCGAAGCTCTGCAGATACCTGGCAGCCAGAAGGGGCTAGCCTGGAAAGCTGTTGCTCAGCCTCATCTGCCCATGGCAGTGCTCGCACAGAGGCACAGAGAATGGGGCTGCTTGCTTGTCCTGCCACCTCAAACTTCAAACGTAGCCTGGGAAAGTTGGTGTCCCAGCCAGGCTCCTTTCGCAGCCCTGCTCCGAAAGTGCGAACGTCTGCAGATAGCTGGCAGGCAGAAGGGGCTAGCCTGGAAAGCTGTTGCTCAGCCTCATCTGCCCATGGCACTGTTCGCATAGAAGCAGAGAGAATGGGGCTGCTTTCTTATCTTGCCACTTGAAACTTCAAACGTAGCCTGGGAAAGTTTGTGTCCCAGCCAGGCTCCTTTCGCAGCCCTGCTCCGAAAGTGCGAACGTCTGCAGATAGCTGGCAGGCAGAAGGGGCTAGCCTGGAAAGCTGTTGCTCAGACTCATCTGCCCATGGCACTGTTCGCATAGAGGCACAGAGAATGGGGCTGCTTGCTTATCTTGCCACTTGAAACTTCAAACGCATGCTGGGAAAGTTGGTGTCCCTGCCAGGCTCCTATCACAGCCCTGCTCCGAAAGTGCGAACGTCTGCAGATAGCTGGCAGCCAGAAGGGGCTAGCCTGGAAAGCTGTTGCTCAGACTCATCTGCCCATGGCAGTGCTCGCACAGAGGCACAGAGAATGGGGCTGCTTGCTTATCTTGCCACTTGAAACTTCAAACGTAGCCTGGGAAAGTTGGTGTCCCAGCCAGGCTCCTTTCGCAGCCCTGCTCCGAAAGTGCGAACGTCTTCAGATAGCTGGCAGGCAGAAGGGGCTAGCCTGGAAAGCTGTTGCTCAGCCTCATCTGCCCATGGCACTGTTCGCATAGAGGCACAGAGAATGGGGCTGCTTGCTTATCTTGCCACTTGAAACTTCAAACGTAGCCTGGGAAAGTTTGTGTCCCAGCCAGGCTCCTTTCGCAGCCCTGCTCCGCAAGTGCGAACGTCTGCAGATAGCTGGCAGGCAGAAGGGGCTAGCCTGGAAAGCTGTTGCTCAGCCTCATCTGCCCATGGCACTGTTCGCATAGAAGCACAGAGAATGGGGCTGCTTGCTTATCTTGCCACTTGAAACTTCAAACGTATCCTGGGAATGGTGGTGTCCCTGCCAGGCTCCTATCACAGCCCTGCTCCGAAAGTGCGAACGTCTACAGATAGCTGGCAGGCAGAAGGGGCTAGCCTGGAAAGCTGTTGCTCAGCCTCATCTGCCCATGGCAGTGCTCGCACAGAGGCACAGAGAATGGGGCTGCTTGCTTATCTTGCCACTTGAAACTTCAAACGTAGCCTGGGAAAGTTGGTGTCCCAGCCAGGCTCCTTTCGCAGCCCTGCTCCGAAAGTGCGAACGTCTGCAGATAGCTGGCAGGCAGAAGGGGCTAGCCTGGAAAGCTGTTGCTCAGCCTCATCTGCCCATGGCACTGTTCGCATAGAGGCACGGAGAATGGGGCTGCTTGCTTATCTTGCCACTTGAAACTTCAAACGTAGCCTGGGAAAGTTTGTGTCCCAGCCAGGCTCCTTTCGCAGCCCTGCTCCGCAAGTGCGAACGTCTGCAGATACCTGGCAGGCAGAAGGGGCTAGCCTGGAAAGCTGTTGCTCAGCCTCATCTGCCCATGGCACTGTTCGCATAGAAGCACAGAGAATGGGGCTGCTTGCTTATCTTGCCACTTGAAACTTCAAACGTATCCTGGGAATGGTGGTGTCCCTGCCAGGCTCCTATCACAGCCCTGCTCCGAAAGTGCGAACGTCTGCAGATAGCTGGCAGGCAGAAGGGGCTAGCCTGGAAAGCTGTTGCTCAGCCTCATCTGCCCATGGCAGTGCTCGCACAGAGGCACAGAGAATGGGGCTGCTTGCTTATCTTGCCACTTGTAACTTCAAACGTAGCCTGGGAAAGTTGGTGTCCCAGCCAGGCTCCTTTCGCAGGCCTGCTCCGAAAGTGTGAACGTCTGCAGATAGCTGGCAGGCATAATGGGCTAGCCTGGAAAGCTGTTGCTCAGCCTCATCTGCCCATGGCACTGTTCGCATAGAGGCACAGAGAATGGGGCTGCTTGCTTATCTTGCCACTTGAAACTTCAAACGTAGCCTGGGAAAGTTGGTGTCCCAGCCAGGCTCCTTTCGCAGCCCTGCTCCAAAAGTGCGAACGTCTGCAGATAGCTGGCAGCCAGAAGGGGCTAGCCTGGAAAGCTGTTGCTCAGCCTCATCTGCCCATGGCAGTGCTCGCACAGAGGCACAGAGAATGGGGCTGCTTGCTTGTCCTGCCACCTCAAACTTCAAACGTAGCCTGGGAAAGTTGGTGTCCCAGCCAGGCTCCTTTCGCAGCCCTGCTCCGAAAGTGCGAACGTCTGCAGATAGCTGGCAGCCAGAAGGTGCTAGCCTGGAAAGCTGTTGCTCAGCCTCATCTGCCCATGGCAGTGCTCGCACAGAGGCACAGAGAATGGGGCTGCTTGCTTATCTTGCCACTTGAAACTTCAAACGCATGCTGGGAATGGTGGTGTCCCTGCCAGGCTCCTTTCGCAGACGTGCTGCGACAGTGCGAAGCTCTGCAGATACCTGGCAGGCAGAAGGGGCTAGCCTGGAAAGCTGTTGCTCAGCCTCATCTGCCCATGGCAGTGCTCGCACAGAGGCACAGAGAATGGGGCTGCTTGCTTGTCTTGCCACCTCAAACTTCAAACGTAGCCTGGGAATTGTGGTGTCCCAGCCAGGCTCCTTTCGCAGCCCTGCTCCGAAAGTGCGAACGTCTGCAGATAGCTGGCAGGCAGAAGGGGCTAGCCTGGAAAGCTGTTGCTCAGACTCATCTGCCCATGGCACTGCTCGCATAGAGGCACAGAGAATGGGGCTGCTTGCTTATCTTGCCACTTGAAACTTCAAACGTAGCCTGGGAAAGTTGGTGTCCCAGCCAGGCTCCTTTCGCAGCCCTGCTCCGAAAGTGCGAACGTCTGCAGATAGCTGGCAGGCAGAAGGGGCTAGCCTGGAAAGCTGTTGCTCAGCCTCATCTGCCCATGGCACTGTTCGCACAGAGGCACAGAGAATGGGGCTGCTTGCTTGTCTTGCCACCTCAAACTTCAAACGTAGCATGGAAAAGTTGGTGTCCCAGCCAGGCTCCTTTCGCAGCCCTGCTCCGAAAGTGCGAACGTCTGCAGATAGCTGGCAGGCAGAAGGGGCTAGCCTGGAAAGCTGTTGCTCAGCCTCATCTGCCCATGGCACTGTTCGCATAGAGGCACAGAGAATGGGGCTCCTTGCTTATCTTGCCACTTGAAACTTCAAACGCATGCTGAGAATGGTGGTGTCCCTGCCAGGCTCCTATCACAGCCCTGCTCCGAAAGTGCGAACGTCTGCAGAAAGCTGGCAGGCAGAAGGGGCTATCCTGGAAAGCTGTTGCTCAGCCTCTTCTGCCCATGGCAGTGCTCGCACAGAGGCACAGAGAATGGGGCTGCTTGCTTGTCCTGCCACCTCAAACTTCAAATGTAAACTGGGAAAGATGGTGTACCTGCCAGGCTCCTTTCGCAGCCCTGCTCTTGAAATGTGAACGTCTGCAGATAGCTGGCAGGCAGAAGGGGCTAGCCTGGAAAGCTGTTGCTCAGCCTCATCTGCTCATGGCACTGTTCGCATAGAGGCACAGAGAATGGGGCTGCTTGCTTATCTTGCCACTTGAAACTTCAAACGCATGCTGGGAATGGTGGTGTCCCTGCCAGGCTCCTTTCGCAGCCGTGCTGCGACAGTGCGAAGCTCTGCAGATACCTGGCAGCCAGAAGGGGCTAGCCTGGAAAGCTGTTGCTCAGCCTCATCTGCCCATGGCAGTGCTCGCACAGAGGCACAGAGAATGGGGCTGCTTGCTTGTCTTGCCACCTCAAACTTCAAACGTAGCCTGGGAAAGTTGGTGTCCCAGCCAGGCTCCTTTCGCAGCCCTGCTCCGAAAGTGCGAACGTCTGCAGATAGCTGGCAGGCAGAAGGGGCTAGCCTGGAAAGCTGTTGCTCAGCCTCATCTGCCCATGGCAGTGCTCGCACAGAGTCACAGAGAATGGGGCTGCTTGCTTGTCTTGCAACCTCAAACTTCAAACGTAGCCTGGGAAAGTTGGTGTCCCAGCCAGGCTCCTTTCGCAGCCCTGCTCCGAAAGTGCGAACGTCTGCAGATAGCTGGCAGCCAGAAGGTGCTAGCCTGGAAAGCTGTTGCTCAGCCTCATCTGCCCATGGCAGTGCTCGCACAGAGGCACAGAGAATGGGGCTGCTTGCTTATCTTGCCACTTGAAACTTCAAACGTAGCCTGGGAAAGTTGGTGTCCCAGCCAGGCTCCTTTCGCAGCCCTGCTCCGAAAGTGTGAACGTCTGCAGATAGCTGGCAGGCAGAAGGGGCTAGCCTGGAAAGCTGTTGCTCAGCCTCATCTGCCCATGGCAGTGCTCGCACAGAGGCACAGAGAATGGGGCTGCTTGCTTGTCTTGCCACCTCAAACTTCAAAACGTAACCTGGGAAAGATGGTGTACCTGCCAGGATCCTTTCGCAGCCCTGATCTTGAAATGCGAACGTCTGCAGATAGCTGGCAGGCAGAAGGGGCTAGCCTGGAAAGCTGTTGCTCAGCCTCATCTGCCCATGGCAGTGCTCGCACAGAGGCACAGAGAATGGGGCTGCTTGCTTATCTTGCCACCTCAAACTTCAAACGTAGCCTGGGAAAGTTGGTGTCCCTGCCAGGCTCCTTTCGCAGCCCTGCTCCGAAAGTGCGAACGTCTGCAGATAGCTGGCAGGCAGAAGGGGCTAGCCTGGAAAGCTGTTGCTCAGCCTCATCTGCCCATGGCACTGCTCGCATAGAGGCACAGAGAATGGGGCTGCTAGCTTATCTTGCCCCTTGAAACTTCAAACGTAGCCTGGGAAAATTTGTGTCCCAGCCAGGCTCCTTTCGCAGCCCTGCTCCGAAAGTGCGAACGTCTGCAGATAGCTGGCAGGCAGAAGGGGCTAGCCTGGAAAGCTGTTGCTCAGCCTCATCTGCCCATGGCAGTGCTCGCACAGAGGCACAGAGACTGGGGCTTCTTGCTTGTCCTGCCACCTCAAACTTCAAACGTAAACTGGGAAAGATCGTGTACCTGCCAGTCTCCTTTCGCAGCCCTGCTCTTGAAATGTGAACGTCTGCAGATAGCTGGCAGGCAGAAGGGGCTAGCCTGGAAAGCTGTTGCTCAGCCTCATCTGCTCATGGCACTGTTCGCATAGAGGCACAGAGAATGGGGCTGCTTGCTTATCTTGCCACTTGAAACTTCAAACGCATGCTGGGAATGGTGGTGTCCCTGCCAGGCTCCTTTCGCAGACGTGCTGCGACAGTGCGAAGCTCTGCAGATACCTGGCAGCCAGAAGGGGCTAGCCTGGAAAGCTGTTGCTCAGCCTCATCTGCCCATGGCAGTGCTCGCACAGAGGCACAGAGAATGGGGCTGCTTGCTTGTCCTGCCACCTCAAACTTCAAACGTAGCCTGGGAAAGTTGGTGTCCCAGCCAGGCTCCTTTCGCAGCCCTGCTCCGAAAGTGCGAACGTCTGCAGATAGCTGGCAGGCAGAAGGGGCTAGCCTGGAAAGCTGTTGCTCAGCCTCATCTGCCCATGGCACTGTTCGCATAGAAGCAGAGAGAATGGGGCTGCTTTCTTATCTTGCCACTTGAAACTTCAAACGTAGCCTGGGAAAGTTTGTGTCCCAGCCAGGCTCCTTTCGCAGCCCTGCTCCGAAAGTGCGAACGTCTGCAGATAGCTGGCAGCCAGAAGGGGCTAGCCTGGAAAGCTGTTGCTCAGACTCATCTGCCCATGGCACTGTTCGCATAGAGGCACAGAGAATGGGGCTCCTTGCTTATCTTGCCACTTGAAACTTCAAACGCATGCTGGGAAAGTTGGTGTCCCTGCCAGGCTCCTATCACAGCCCTGCTCCGAAAGTGCGAACGTCTGCAGATAGCTGGCAGCCAGAAGGGGCTAGCCTGGAAAGCTGTTGCTCAGACTCATCTGCCCATGGCAGTGCTCGCACAGAGGCACAGAGAATGGGGCTGCTTGCTTATCTTGCCACTTGAAACTTCAAACGTAGCCTGGGAAAGTTGGTGTCCCAGCCAGGCTCCTTTCGCAGCCCTGCTCCGAAAGTGCGAACGTCTTCAGATAGCTGGCAGGCAGAAGGGGCTAGCCTGGAAAGCTGTTGCTCAGCCTCATCTGCCCATGGCACTGTTCGCATAGAGGCACAGAGAATGGGGCTGCTTGCTTATCTTGCCACTTGAAACTTCAAACGTAGCCTGGGAAAGTTTGTGTCCCAGCCAGGCTCCTTTCGCAGCCCTGCTCCGCAAGTGCGAACGTCTGCAGATAGCTGGCAGGCAGAAGGGGCTAGCCTGGAAAGCTGTTGCTCAGCCTCATCTGCCCATGGCACTGTTCGCATAGAAGCACAGAGAATGGGGCTGCTTGCTTATCTTGCCACTTGAAACTTCAAACGTATCCTGGGAATGGTGGTGTCCCTGCCAGGCTCCTATCACAGCCCTGCTCCGAAAGTGCGAACGTCTACAGATAGCTGGCAGGCAGAAGGGGCTAGCCTGGAAAGCTGTTGCTCAGCCTCATCTGCCCATGGCAGTGCTCGCACAGAGGCACAGAGAATGGGGCTGCTTGCTTATCTTGCCACTTGAAACTTCAAACGTAGCCTGGGAAAGTTGGTGTCCCAGCCAGGCTCCTTTCGCAGCCCTGCTCCGAAAGTGCGAACGTCTGCAGATAGCTGGCAGGCAGAAGGGGCTAGCCTGGAAAGCTGTTGCTCAGCCTCATCTGCCCATGGCAGTGCTCGCACAGAGGCACAGAGAATGGGGCTCCTTGCTTATCTTGCCACTTGTAACTTCAAACGTAGCCTGGGAAAGTTGGTGTCCCAGCCAGGCTCCTTTCGCAGCCCTGCTCCGAAAGTGTGAACGTCTGCAGATAGCTGGCAGGCATAATGGGCTAGCCTGGAAAGCTGTTGCTCAGCCTCATCTGCCCATGGCACTGTTCGCATAGAGGCACAGAGAATGGGGCTGCTTGCTTATCTTGCCACTTGAAACTTCAAACGTAGCCTGGGAAAGTTGGTGTCCCAGCCAGGCTCCTTTCGCAGCCCTGCTCCAAAAGTGCGAACGTCTGCAGATAGCTGGCAGGCAGAAGGGGCTAGCCTGGAAAGCTGTTGCTCAGCCTCATCTGCCCATGGCAGTGCTCGCACAGAGGCACAGAGAATGGGGCTGCTTGCTTATCTTGCCACTTGTAACTTCAAACGTAGCCTGGGAAAGTTGGTGTCCCAGCCAGGCTCCTTTCGCAGCCCTGCTCCAAAAGTGTGAACGTCTGCAGATAGCTGGCAGGCATAATGGGCTAGCCTGGAAAGCTGTTGCTCAGCCTCATCTGCCCATGGCACTGTTCGCATAGAGGCACAGAGAATGGGGCTGCTTGCTTATCTTGCCACTTGAAACTTCAAACGTAGCCTGGGAAAGTTGGTGTCCCAGCCAGGCTCCTTTCGCAGCCCTGCTCCGAAAGTGCGAACGTCTGCAGATAGCTGGCAGGCAGAAGGGGCTAGCCTGGAAAGCTGTTGCTCAGACTCATCTGCCCATGGCAGTGCTCGCACAGAGGCACAGAGAATGGGGCTGCTTGCTTGTCTTGCCACCTCAAACTTCAAACGTAGCATGGAAAAGTTGGTGTCCCAGGCAGGCTCCTTTCGCAGCCCTGCTCCGAAAGTGCGAACGTCTGCAGATAGCTGGCAGGCAGAAGGGGCTAGCCTGGAAAGCTGTTGCTCAGCCTCATCTGCCCATGGCACTTTTCGCATAGAGGCACAGAGAATGGGGCTCCTTGCTTATCTTGCCACTTGAAACTTCAAACGCATGCTGGGAAAGTTGGTGTCCCTGCCAGGCTCCTATCACAGCCCTGCTCCGAAAGTGCGAACGTCTGCAGATAGCTGGCAGCCAGAAGGGGCTAGCCTGGAAAGCTGTTGCTCAGACTCATCTGCCCATGGCAGTGCTCGCACAGAGGCACAGAGAATGGGGCTGCTTGCTTATCTTGCCACTTGAAACTTCAAACGTAGCCTGGGAAAGTTGGTGTCCCAGCCAGGCTCCTTTCGCAGCCCTGCTCCGAAAGTGCGAACGTCTGCAGATAGCTGGCAGGCAGAAGGGGCTAGCCTGGAAAGCTGTTGTTCAGCCTCATCTGCCCATGGCACTGTTCGCATAGAGGCACAGAGAATGGGGCTGCTTGCTTATCTTGCCACTTGAAACTTCAAACGTAGCCTGGGAAAGTTTGTGTCACAGCCAGGCTCCTTTCGCAGCCCTGCTCCGCAAGTGCGAACGTCTGCAGATAGCTGGCAGGCAGAAGGGGCTAGCCTGGAAAGCTTTTGCTCAGCCTCATCTGCCCATGGCACTGTTCGCATAGAAGCACAGAGAATGGGGCTGCTTGCTTATCTTGCCACTTGAAACTTCAAACGTATCCTGGGAATGGTGGTGTCCCTGCCAGGCTCCTATCACAGCCCTGCTCCGAAAGTGCGAACGTCTACAGATAGCTGGCAGGCAGAAGGGGCTAGCCTGGAAAGCTGTTGCTCAGCCTCTTCTGCCCATGGCAGTGCTCGCACAGAGGCACAGAGAATGGGGCTGCTTGCTTATCTTGCCACTTGAAACTTCAAACGTAGCCTGGGAAAGTTGGTGTCCCAGCCAGGCTCCTTTCGCAGCCCTGCTCCGAAAGTGCGAACGTCTGCAGATAGCTGGCAGGCAGAAGGGGCTAGCCTGGAAAGCTGTTGCTCAGCCTCATCTGCCCATGGCACTGTTCGCATAGAGGCACGGAGAATGGGGCTGCTTGCTTATCTTGCCACTTGAAACTTCAAACGTAGCCTGGGAAAGTTTGTGTCCCAGCCAGGCTCCTTTCGCAGCCCTGCTCCGCAAGTGCGAACGTCTGCAGATACCTGGCAGGCAGAAGGGGCTAGCCTGGAAAGCTGTTGCTCAGCCTCATCTGCCCATGGCACTGTTCGCATAGAAGCACAGAGAATGGGGCTGCTTGCTTATCTTGCCACTTGAAACTTCAAACGTATCCTGGGAATGGTGGTGTCCCTGCCAGGCTCCTATCACAGCCCTGCTCCGAAAGTGCGAACGTCTGCAGATAGCTGGCAGGCAGAAGGGGCTAGCCTGGAAAGCTGTTGCTCAGCCTCATCTGCCCATGGCAGTGCTCGCACAGAGGCACAGAGAATGGGGCTGCTTGCTTATCTTGCCACTTGTAACTTCAAACGTAGCCTGGGAAAGTTGGTGTCCCAGCCAGGCTCCTTTCGCAGGCCTGCTCCGAAAGTGTGAACGTCTGCAGATAGCTGGCAGGCATAATGGGCTAGCCTGGAAAGCTGTTGCTCAGCCTCATCTGCCCATGGCACTGTTCGCATAGAGGCACAGAGAATGGGGCTGCTTGCTTATCTTGCCACTTGAAACTTCAAACGTAGCCTGGGAAAGTTGGTGTCCCAGCCAGGCTCCTTTCGCAGCCCTGCTCCAAAAGTGCGAACGTCTGCAGATAGCTGGCAGCCAGAAGGGGCTAGCCTGGAAAGCTGTTGCTCAGCCTCATCTGCCCATGGCAGTGCTCGCACAGAGGCACAGAGAATGGGGCTGCTTGCTTGTCCTGCCACCTCAAACTTCAAACGTAGCCTGGGAAAGTTGGTGTCCCAGCCAGGCTCCTTTCGCAGCCCTGCTCCGAAAGTGCGAACGTCTGCAGATAGCTGGCAGCCAGAAGGTGCTAGCCTGGAAAGCTGTTGCTCAGCCTCATCTGCCCATGGCAGTGCTCGCACAGAGGCACAGAGAATGGGGCTGCTTGCTTATCTTGCCACTTGAAACTTCAAACGCATGCTGGGAATGGTGGTGTCCCTGCCAGGCTCCTTTCGCAGACGTGCTGCGACAGTGCGAAGCTCTGCAGATACCTGGCAGGCAGAAGGGGCTAGCCTGGAAAGCTGTTGCTCAGCCTCATCTGCCCATGGCAGTGCTCGCACAGAGGCACAGAGAATGGGGCTGCTTGCTTGTCTTGCCACCTCAAACTTCAAACGTAGCCTGGGAATTGTGGTGTCCCAGCCAGGCTCCTTTCGCAGCCCTGCTCCGAAAGTGCGAACGTCTGCAGATAGCTGGCAGGCAGAAGGGGCTAGCCTGGAAAGCTGTTGCTCAGACTCATCTGCCCATGGCACTGCTCGCATAGAGGCACAGAGAATGGGGCTGCTTGCTTATCTTGCCACTTGAAACTTCAAACGTAGCCTGGGAAAGTTGGTGTCCCAGCCAGGCTCCTTTCGCAGCCCTGCTCCGAAAGTGCGAACGTCTGCAGATAGCTGGCAGGCAGAAGGGGCTAGCCTGGAAAGCTGTTGCTCAGCCTCATCTGCCCATGGCACTGTTCGCACAGAGGCACAGAGAATGGGGCTGCTTGCTTGTCTTGCCACCTCAAACTTCAAACGTAGCATGGAAAAGTTGGTGTCCCAGCCAGGCTCCTTTCGCAGCCCTGCTCCAAAAGTGCGAACGTCTGCAGATAGCTGGCAGGCAGAAGGGGCTAGCCTGGAAAGCTGTTGCTCAGCCTCATCTGCCCATGGCACTGTTCGCATAGAGGCACAGAGAATGGGGCTCCTTGCTTATCTTGCCACTTGAAACTTCAAACGCATGCTGAGAATGGTGGTGTCCCTGCCAGGCTCCTATCACAGCCCTGCTCCGAAAGTGCGAACGTCTGCAGAAAGCTGGCAGGCAGAAGGGGCTATCCTGGAAAGCTGTTGCTCAGCCTCTTCTGCCCATGGCAGTGCTCGCACAGAGGCACAGAGAATGGGGCTGCTTGCTTGTCCTGCCACCTCAAACTTCAAATGTAAACTGGGAAAGATGGTGTACCTGTCAGGCTCCTTTCGCAGCCCTGCTCTTGAAATGTGAACGTCTGCAGATAGCTGGCAGGCAGAAGGGGCTAGCCTGGAAAGCTGTTGCTCAGCCTCATCTGCTCATGGCACTGTTCGCATAGAGGCACAGAGAATGGGGCTGCTTGCTTATCTTGCCACTTGAAACTTCAAACGCATGCTGGGAATGGTGGTGTCCCTGCCAGGCTCCTTTCGCAGACGTGCTGCGGCAGTGCGAAGCTCTGCAGATACCTGGCAGCCAGAAGGGGCTAGCCTGGAAAGCTCTTGCTCAGCCTCATCTGCCCATGGCAGTGCTCGCACAGAGGCACAGAGAATGGGGCTGCTTGCTTGTCTTGCCACCTCAAACTTCAAACGTAGCCTGGGAAAGTTGGTGTCCCAGCCAGGCTCCTTTCGCAGCCCTGCTCCGAAAGTGCGAACGTCTGCAGATAGCTGGCAGGCAGAAGGGGCTAGCCTGGAAAGCTGTTGCTCAGCCTCATCTGCCCATGGCAGTGCTCGCACAGAGGCACAGAGAATGGGGCTGCTTGCTTGTCTTGCAACCTCAAACTTCAAACGTAGCCTGGGAAAGTTGGTGTCCCAGCCAGGCTCCTTTCGCAGCCCTGCTCCGAAAGTGCGAACGTCTGCAGATAGCTGGCAGCCAGAAGGTGCTAGCCTGGAAAGCTGTTGCTCAGCCTCATCTGCCCATGGCAGTGCTCGCACAGAGGCACAGAGAATGGGGCTGCTTGCTTATCTTGCCACTTGAAACTTCAAACGTAGCCTGGGAAAGTTGGTGTCCCAGCCAGGCTCCTTTCGCAGCCCTGCTCCGAAAGTGTGAACGTCTGCAGATAGCTGGCAGGCAGAAGGGGCTAGCCTGGAAAGCTGTTGCTCAGCCTCATCTGCCCATGGCAGTGCTCGCACAGAGGCACAGAGAATGGGGCTGCTTGCTTGTCTTGCCACCTCAAACTTCAAAACGTAACCTGGGAAAGATGGTGTACCTGCCAGGATCCTTTCGCAGCCCTGATCTTGAAATGCGAACGTCTGCAGATAGCTGGCAGGCAGAAGGGGCTAGCCTGGAAAGCTGTTGCTCAGCCTCATCTGCCCATGGCAGTGCTCGCACAGAGGCACAGAGAATGGGGCTGCTTGCTTATCTTGCCACCTCAAACTTCAAACGTAGCCTGGGAAAGTTGGTGTCCCTGCCAGGCTCCTTTCGCAGCCCTGCTCCGAAAGTGCGAACGTCTGCAGATAGCTGGCAGGCAGAAGGGGCTAGCCTGGAAAGCTGTTGCTCAGCCTCATCTGCCCATGGCACTGCTCGCATAGAGGCACAGAGAATGGGGCTGCTAGCTTATCTTGCCACTTGAAACTTCAAACGTAGCCTGGGAAAATTTGTGTCCCAGCCAGGCTCCTTTCGCAGCCCTGCTCCGAAAGTGCGAACGTCTGCAGATAGCTGGCAGGCAGAAGGGGCTAGCCTGGAAAGCTGTTGCTCAGCCTCATCTGCCCATGGCAGTGCTCGCACAGAGGCACAGAGACTGGGGCTTCTTGCTTGTCCTGCCACCTCAAACTTCAAACGTATACTGGGAAAGATCGTGTACCTGCCAGTCTCCTTTCGCAGCCCTGCTCTTGAAATGTGAACGTCTGCAGATAGCTGGCAGGCAGAAGGGGCTAGCCTGGAAAGCTGTTGCTCAGCCTCATCTGCTCATGGCACTGTTCGCATAGAGGCACAGAGAATGGGGCTGCTTGCTTATCTTGCCACTTGAAACTTCAAACGCATGCTGGGAATGGTGGTGTCCCTGCCAGGCTCCTTTCGCAGACGTGCTGCGACAGTGCGAAGCTCTGCAGATACCTGGCAGCCAGAAGGGGCTAGCCTGGAAAGCTGTTGCTCAGCCTCATCTGCCCATGGCAGTGCTCGCACAGAGGCACAGAGAATGGGGCTGCTTGCTTGTCCTGCCACCTCAAACTTCAAACGTAGCCTGGGAAAGTTGGTGTCCCAGCCAGGCTCCTTTCGCAGCCCTGCTCCGAAAGTGCGAACGTCTGCAGATAGCTGGCAGCCAGAAGGTGCTAGCCTGGAAAGCTGTTGCTCAGCCTCATCTGCCCATGGCAGTGCTCGCACAGAGGCACAGAGAATGGGGCTGCTTGCTTATCTTGCCACTTGAAACTTCAAACGCATGCTGGGAATGGTGGTGTCCCTGCCAGGCTACTTTCGCAGACGTGCTGCGACAGTGCGAAGCTCTGCAGATACCTGGCAGGCAGAAGGGGCTAGCCTGGAAAGCTGTTGCTCAGCCTCATCTGCCCATGGCACTGTTCGCACAGAGGCACAGAGAATGGGGCTGCTTGCTTGTCTTGCCACCTCAAACTTCAAACGTAGCCTGGGAAAGTTGGTGTCCCAGCCAGGCTCCTTTCGCAGCCCTGCTCCGAAAGTGCGAACGTCTGCAGATAGCTGGCAGGCAGAAGGGGCTAGCCTGGAAAGCTGTTGCTCAGCCTCATCTGCCCATGGCACTCTTCGCATAGAGGCACAGAGAATGGGGCTCCTTGCTTATCTTGCCACTTGAAACTTCAAACGCATGCTGAGAATGGTGGTGTCCCTGCCAGGCTCCTTTCGCAGCCCTGCTCCGAAAGTGCGAACGTCTGCAGAAAGCTGGCAGGCAGAAGGGGCTATCCTGGAAAGCTGTTGCTCAGCCTCTTCTGCCCATGGCAGTGCTCGCACAGAGGCACAGAGAATGGGGCTGCTTGCTTGTCCTGCCACCTCAAACTTCAAACGTAAACTGGGAAAGATGGTGTACCTGCCAGGCTCCTTTCGCAGCCCTGCTCTTGAAATGTGAACGTCTGCAGATAGCTGGCAGGCAGAAGGGGCTAGCCTGGAAAGCTGTTGCTCAGCCTCATCTGCTCATGGCACTGTTCGCATAGAGGCACAGAGAATGGGGCTGCTTGCTTATCTTGCCACTTGAAACTTCAAACGCATGCTGGGAATGGTGGTGTCCCTGCCAGGCTCCTTTCGCAACCGTGCTGCGACAGTGCGAAGCTCTGCAGATACCTGGCAGCCAGAAGGGGCTAGCCTGGAAAGCTCTTGCTCAGCCTCATCTGCCCATGGCAGTGCTCGCACAGAGGCACAGAGAATGGGGCTGCTTGCTTGTCTTGCCACCTCAAACTTCAAACGTAGCCTGGGAAAGTTGGTGTCCCAGCCAGGCTCCTTTCGCAGCCCTGCTCCGAAAGTGCGAACGTCTGCAGATAGCTGGCAGGCAGAAGGGGCTAGCCTGGAAAGCTGTTGCTCAGCCTCATCTGCCCATGGCAGTGCTCGCACAGAGGCACAGAGAATGGGGCTGCTTGCTTGTCTTGCCACCTCAAACTTCAAACGTAGCCTGGGAAAGTTGGTGTCCCAGCCAGGCTCCTTTCGCAGCCCTGCTCCGAAAGTGCGAACGTCTGCAGATAGCTGGCAGCCAGAAGGTGCTAGCCTGGAAAGCTGTTGCTCAGCCTCATCTGCCCATGGCAGTGCTCGCACAGAGGCACAGAGAATGGGGCTGCTTGCTTATCTTGCCACTTGAAACTTCAAACGTAGCCTGGGAAAGTTGGTGTCCCAGCCAGGCTCCTTTCGCAGCCCTGCTCCGAAAGTGCGAACGTCTGCAGATAGCTGGCAGGCAGAAGGGGCTAGCCTGGAAAGCTGTTGCTCAGCCTCATCTGCCCATGGCAGTGCTCGCACAGAGGCACAGAGAATGGGGCTGCTTGCTTGTCTTGCCACCTCAAACTTCAAACGTAACCTGGGAAAGATGGTGTACCTGCCAGGATCCTTTCGCAGCCCTGATCTTGAAATGCGAACGTCTGCAGATAGCTGGCAGGCAGAAGGGGCTAGCCTGGAAAGCTGTTGCTCAGCCTCATCTGCCCATGGCAGTGCTCGCACAGAGGCACAGAGAATGGGGCTGCTTGCTTATCTTGCCACCTCAAACTTCAAACGTAGCCTGGGAAAGTTGGTGTCCCAGCCAGGCTCCTTTCGCAGCCCTGCTCCGAAAGTGCGAACGTCTGCAGATAGCTGGCAGCCAGAAGGGGCTAGCCTGGAAAGCTGTTGCTCAGCCTCATCTGCCCATGGCAGTGCTCGCACAGAGGCACAGAGAATGGGGCTGCTTGCTTATCTTGCCACTTGAAACTTCAAACGCATGCTGGCAATGGTGGTGTCCCTGCCAGGCTCCTATCACAGCCCTGCTCCGAAAGTGCGAACGTCTGCAGATACCTGGCAGGCAGAAGGGGCTAGCCTGGAAAGCTGTTGCTCAGCCTCATCTGCCCATGGCAGTGCTCGCACAGAGGCACAGAGAATGGGGCTGCTTGCTTGTCTTGCCACCTCAAACTTCAAACGTAGCCTCGGAAAGTTGGTGTCCCAGCCAGGCTCCTTTCGCAGCCCTGCTCCGAAAGTGCGAACGTCTGCAGATAGCTGGCAGGCAGAAGGGGCTAGCCTGGAAAGCTGTTGCTCAGCCTCATCTGCCCATGGCACTGTTCGCACAGAGGCACAGAGACTGGGGCTTCTTGCTTGTCCTGCCACCTCAAACTTCAAACGTATACTGGGAAAGATCGTGTACCTGCCAGTCTCCTTTCGCAGCCCTGCTCTTGAAATGTGAACGTCTGCAGATAGCTGGCAGGCAGAAGGGGCTAGCCTGGAAAGCTGTTGCTCAGCCTCATCTGCTCATGGCACTGTTCGCATAGAGGCACAGAGAATGGGGCTGCTTGCTTATCTTGCCACTTGAAACTTCAAACGCATGCTGGGAATGGTGGTGTCCCTGCCAGGCTCCTTTCGCAGACGTGCTGCGACAGTGCGAAGCTCTGCAGATACCTGGCAGCCAGAAGGGGCTAGCCTGGAAAGCTGTTGCTCAGCCTCATCTGCCCATGGCAGTGCTCGCACAGAGGCACAGAGAATGGGGCTGCTTGCTTGTCCTGCCACCTCAAACTTCAAACGTAGCCTGGGAAAGTTGGTGTCCCAGCCAGGCTCCTTTCGCAGCCCTGCTCCGAAAGTGCGAACGTCTGCAGATAGCTGGCAGCCAGAAGGTGCTAGCCTGGAAAGCTGTTGCTCAGCCTCATCTGCCCATGGCAGTGCTCGCACAGAGGCACAGAGAATGGGGCTGCTTGCTTATCTTGCCACTTGAAACTTCAAACGCATGCTGGGAATGGTGGTGTCCCTGCCAGGCTCCTTTCGCAGACGTGCTGCGACAGTGCGAAGCTCTGCAGATACCTGGCAGGCAGAAGGGGCTAGCCTGGAAAGCTGTTGCTCAGCCTCATCTGCCCATGGCACTGTTCGCACAGAGGCACAGAGAATGGGGCTGCTTGCTTGTCTTGCCACCTCAAACTTCAAACGTAGCCTGGGAAAGTTGGTGTCCCAGCCAGGCTCCTTTCGCAGCCCTGCTCCGAAAGTGTGAACGTCTGCAGATAGCTGGCAGGCAGAAGGGGCTAGCCTGGAAAGCTGTTGCTCAGCCTCATCTGCCCATGGCACTGTTCGCATAGAGGCACAGAGAATGGGGCTCCTTGCTTATCTTGCCACTTGAAACTTCAAACGCATGCTGAGAATGGTGGTGTCCCTGCCAGGCTCCTTTCGCAGCCCTGCTCCGAAAGTGCGAACGTCTGCAGAAAGCTGGCAGGCAGAAGGGGCTAGCCTGGAAAGCTGTTGCTCAGCCTCTTCTGCCCATGGCAGTGCTCGCACAGAGGCACAGAGAATGGGGCTGCTTGCTTGTCCTGCCACCTCAAACTTCAAACGTAAACTGGGAAAGATGGTGTACCTGCCAGGCTCCTTTCGCAGCCCTGCTCTTGAAATGTGAACGTCTGCAGATAGCTGGCAGGCAGAAGGGGCTAGCCTGGAAAGCTGTTGCTCAGCCTCATCTGCTCATGGCACTGTTCGCATAGAGGCACAGAGAATGGGGCTGCTTGCTTATCTTGCCACTTGAAACTTCAAACGCATGCTGGGAATGGTGGTGTCCCTGCCAGGCTCCTTTCGCAACCGTGCTGCGACAGTGCGAAGCTCTGCAGATACCTGGCAGCCAGAAGGGGCTAGCCTGGAAAGCTCTTGCTCAGCCTCATCTGCCCATGGCAGTGCTCGCACAGAGGCACAGAGAATGGGGCTGCTTGCTTGTCTTGCCACCTCAAACTTCAAACGTAGCCTGGGAAAGTTGGTGTCCCAGCCAGGCTCCTTTCGCAGCCCTGCTCCGAAAGTGCGAACGTCTGCAGATAGCTGGCAGGCAGAAGGGGCTAGCCTGGAAAGCTGTTGCTCAGCCTCATCTGCCCATGGCAGTGCTCGCACAGAGGCACAGAGAATGGGGCTGCTTGCTTGTCTTGCCACCTCAAACTTCAAACGTAGCCTGGGAAAGTTGGTGTCCCAGCCAGGCTCCTTTCGCAGCCCTGCTCCGAAAGTGCGAACGTCTGCAGATAGCTGGCAGCCAGAAGGTGCTAGCCTGGAAAGCTGTTGCTCAGCCTCATCTGCCCATGGCAGTGCTCGCACAGAGGCACAGAGAATGGGGCTGCTTGCTTATCTTGCCACTTGAAACTTCAAACGTAGCCTGGGAAAGTTGGTGTCCCAGCCAGGCTCCTTTCGCAGCCCTGCTCCGAAAGTGCGAACGTCTGCAGATAGCTGGCAGGCAGAAGGGGCTAGCCTGGAAAGCTGTTGCTCAGCCTCATCTGCCCATGGCAGTGCTCGCACAGAGGCACAGAGAATGGGGCTGCTTGCTTGTCTTGCCACCTCAAACTTCAAACGTAACCTGGGAAAGATGGTGTACCTGCCAGGATCCTTTCGCAGCCCTGATCTTGAAATGCGAACGTCTGCAGATAGCTGGCAGGCAGAAGGGGCTAGCCTGGAAAGCTGTTGCTCAGCCTCATCTGCCCATGGCAGTGCTCGCACAGAGGCACAGAGAATGGGGCTGCTTGCTTATCTTGCCACCTCAAACTTCAAACGTAGCCTGGGAAAGTTGGTGTCCCAGCCAGGCTCCTTTCGCAGCCCTGCTCCGAAAGTGCGAACGTCTGCAGATAGCTGGCAGCCAGAAGGGGCTAGCCTGGAAAGCTGTTGCTCAGCCTCATCTGCCCATGGCAGTGCTCGCACAGAGGCACAGAGAATGGGGCTGCTTGCTTATCTTGCCACTTGAAACTTCAAACGCATGCTGGCAATGGTGGTGTCCCTGCCAGGCTCCTATCACAGCCCTGCTCCGAAAGTGCGAACGTCTGCAGATACCTGGCAGGCAGAAGGGGCTAGCCTGGAAAGCTGTTGCTCAGCCTCATCTGCCCATGGCAGTGCTCGCACAGAGGCACAGAGAATGGGGCTGCTTGCTTGTCTTGCCACCTCAAACTTCAAACGTAGCCTCGGAAAGTTGGTGTCCCAGCCAGGCTCCTTTCGCAGCCCTGCTCCGAAAGTGCGAACGTCTGCAGATAGCTGGCAGGCAGAAGGGGCTAGCCTGGAAAGCTGTTGCTCAGCCTCATCTGCCCATGGCACTGTTCGCACAGAGGCACAGAGAATGGGGCTGCTTGCTTGTCTTGCCGCCTCAAACTTCAAATGTAGCCTGGGAAATTTGGTGTCCCAGCCAGGCTCCTTTCGCAGCCCTGCTCCAAAAGTGCGAATGTCTGCAGATAACTGTCAGCCAGAAGGGGCTAGCCTGGAAAGCTGTTGCTCAGCCTCATCTGCCCATGGCAGTGCTCGCACAGAGGCACAGAGAATGTGGCTGCTTGCTTATCTTGCCACTTGAAACTTCAAACGTAGCCTGGGAAAGTTAGTGTCCCAGCCAGGCTCCTTTCGCAGGCCTGCTCCGAAAGTGCGAACGTCTGCAGATAGCTGGCAGGCAGAAGGGGCTAGCCTGGAAAGCTGTTGCTCAGCCTCATCTGCCCATGGCACTGTTCGCATAGAGGCACAGAGAATGGGGCTCCTTGCTTATCTTGCCACTTGAAACTTCAAACGCATGCTGGGAATGGTGGTGTCCCAGCCAGGCTCCTTTCGCAGCCCTGCTCCGAAAGTGCGAACGTCTGCAGATAGCTGGCAGGCAGAAGGGGCTATCCTGGAAAGCTGTTGCTCAGCCTCATCTGCCCATGGCAGTGCTCGCACAGAGGCACAGAGAATGGGGCTGCTTGCTTGTCTTGCCACCTCAAACTTCAAACGTAGCCTGGGAAAGTTGGTGTCCCAGCCAGGCTCCTTTCGCAGCCCTGCTCCGAAAGTGCGAACGTCTGCAGATAGCTGGCAGCCAGAAGGGGCTAGCCTGGAAAGCTGTTGCTCAGACTCATCTGCCCATGGCACTGTTCGCATAGAGGCACAGAGAATGGGGCTCCTTGCTTATCTTGCCACTTGAAACTTCAAACGCATGCTGGGAAAGTTGGTGTCCCTGCCAGGCTCCTATCACAGCCCTGCTCCGAAAGTGCGAACGTCTGCAGATAGCTGGCAGCCAGAAGGGGCTAGCCTGGAAAGCTGTTGCTCAGACTCATCTGCCCATGGCAGTGCTCGCACAGAGGCACAGAGAATGGGGCTGCTTGCTTATCTTGCCACTTGAAACTTCAAACGTAGCCTGGGAAAGTTGGTGTCCCAGCCAGGCTCCTTTCGCAGCCCTGCTCCGAAAGTGCGAACGTCTTCAGATAGCTGGCAGGCAGAAGGGGCTAGCCTGGAAAGCTGTTGCTCAGCCTCATCTGCCCATGGCACTGTTCGCATAGAGGCACAGAGAATGGGGCTGCTTGCTTATCTTGCCACTTGAAACTTCAAACGTAGCCTGGGAAAGTTTGTGTCCCAGCCAGGCTCCTTTCGCAGCCCTGCTCCGCAAGTGCGAACGTCTGCAGATAGCTGGCAGGCAGAAGGGGCTAGCCTGGAAAGCTGTTGCTCAGCCTCATCTGCCCATGGCACTGTTCGCATAGAAGCACAGAGAATGGGGCTGCTTGCTTATCTTGCCACTTGAAACTTCAAACGTATCCTGGGAATGGTGGTGTCCCTGCCAGGCTCCTATCACAGCCCTGCTCCGAAAGTGCGAACGTCTACAGATAGCTGGCAGGCAGAAGGGGCTAGCCTGGAAAGCTGTTGCTCAGCCTCATCTGCCCATGGCAGTGCTCGCACAGAGGCACAGAGAATGGGGCTGCTTGCTTATCTTGCCACTTGAAACTTCAAACGTAGCCTGGGAAAGTTGGTGTCCCAGCCAGGCTCCTTTCGCAGCCCTGCTCCGAAAGTGCGAACGTCTGCAGATAGCTGGCAGGCAGAAGGGGCTAGCCTGGAAAGCTGTTGCTCAGCCTCATCTGCCCATGGCAGTGCTCGCACAGAGGCACAGAGAATGGGGCTCCTTGCTTATCTTGCCACTTGTAACTTCAAACGTAGCCTGGGAAAGTTGGTGTCCCAGCCAGGCTCCTTTCGCAGCCCTGCTCCGAAAGTGTGAACGTCTGCAGATAGCTGGCAGGCATAATGGGCTAGCCTGGAAAGCTGTTGCTCAGCCTCATCTGCCCATGGCACTGTTCGCATAGAGGCACAGAGAATGGGGCTGCTTGCTTATCTTGCCACTTGAAACTTCAAACGTAGCCTGGGAAAGTTGGTGTCCCAGCCAGGCTCCTTTCGCAGCCCTGCTCCAAAAGTGCGAACGTCTGCAGATAGCTGGCAGGCAGAAGGGGCTAGCCTGGAAAGCTGTTGCTCAGCCTCATCTGCCCATGGCAGTGCTCGCACAGAGGCACAGAGAATGGGGCTGCTTGCTTATCTTGCCACTTGTAACTTCAAACGTAGCCTGGGAAAGTTGGTGTCCCAGCCAGGCTCCTTTCGCAGCCCTGCTCCAAAAGTGTGAACGTCTGCAGATAGCTGGCAGGCATAATGGGCTAGCCTGGAAAGCTGTTGCTCAGCCTCATCTGCCCATGGCACTGTTCGCATAGAGGCACAGAGAATGGGGCTGCTTGCTTATCTTGCCACTTGAAACTTCAAACGTAGCCTGGGAAAGTTGGTGTCCCAGCCAGGCTCCTTTCGCAGCCCTGCTCCGCAAGTGCGAACGTCTGCAGATAGCTGGCAGGCAGAAGGGGCTAGCCTGGAAAGCTGTTGCTCAGACTCATCTGCCCATGGCAGTGCTCGCACAGAGGCACAGAGAATGGGGCTGCTTGCTTGTCTTGCCACCTCAAACTTCAAACGTAGCATGGAAAAGTTGGTGTCCCAGGCAGGCTCCTTTCGCAGCCCTGCTCCGAAAGTGCGAACGTCTGCAGATAGCTGGCAGGCAGAAGGGGCTAGCCTGGAAAGCTGTTGCTCAGCCTCATCTGCCCATGGCACTTTTCGCATAGAGGCACAGAGAATGGGGCTCCTTGCTTATCTTGCCACTTGAAACTTCAAACGCATGCTGGGAAAGTTGGTGTCCCTGCCAGGCTCCTATCACAGCCCTGCTCCGAAAGTGCGAACGTCTGCAGATAGCTGGCAGCCAGAAGGGGCTAGCCTGGAAAGCTGTTGCTCAGACTCATCTGCCCATGGCAGTGCTCGCACAGAGGCACAGAGAATGGGGCTGCTTGCTTATCTTGCCACTTGAAACTTCAAACGTAGCCTGGGAAAGTTGGTGTCCCAGCCAGGCTCCTTTCGCAGCCCTGCTCCGAAAGTGCGAACGTCTGCAGATAGCTGGCAGGCAGAAGGGGCTAGCCTGGAAAGCTGTTGCTCAGCCTCATCTGCCCATGGCACTGTTCGCATAGAGGCACAGAGAATGGGGCTGCTTGCTTATCTTGCCACTTGAAACTTCAAACGTAGCCTGGGAAAGTTTGTGTCCCAGCCAGGCTCCTTTCGCAGCCCTGCTCCGCAAGTGCGAACGTCTGCAGATAGCTGGCAGGCAGAAGGGGCTAGCCTGGAAAGCTTTTGCTCAGCCTCATCTGCCCATGGCACTGTTCGCATAGAAGCACAGAGAATGGGGCTGCTTGCTTATCTTGCCACTTGAAACTTCAAACGTATCCTGGGAATGGTGGTGTCCCTGCCAGGCTCCTATCACAGCCCTGCTCCGAAAGTGCGAACGTCTACAGATAGCTGGCAGGCAGAAGGGGCTAGCCTGGAAAGCTGTTGCTCAGCCTCATCTGCCCATGGCAGTGCTCGCACAGAGGCACAGAGAATGGGGCTGCTTGCTTATCTTGCCACTTGAAACTTCAAACGTAGCCTGGGAAAGTTGGTGTCCCAGCCAGGCTCCTTTCGCAGCCCTGCTCCGAAAGTGCGAACGTCTGCAGATAGCTGGCAGGCAGAAGGGGCTAGCCTGGAAAGCTGTTGCTCAGCCTCATCTGCCCATGGCACTGTTCGCATAGAGGCACGGAGAATGGGGCTGCTTGCTTATCTTGCCACTTGAAACTTCAAACGTAGCCTGGGAAAGTTTGTGTCCCAGCCAGGCTCCTTTCGCAGCCCTGCTCCGCAAGTGCGAACGTCTGCAGATACCTGGCAGGCAGAAGGGGCTAGCCTGGAAAGCTGTTGCTCAGCCTCATCTGCCCATGGCACTGTTCGCATAGAAGCACAGAGAATGGGGCTGCTTGCTTATCTTGCCACTTGAAACTTCAAACGTATCCTGGGAATGGTGGTGTCCCTGCCAGGCTCCTATCACAGCCCTGCTCCGAAAGTGCGAACGTCTGCAGATAGCTGGCAGGCAGAAGGGGCTAGCCTGGAAAGCTGTTGCTCAGCCTCATCTGCCCATGGCAGTGCTCGCACAGAGGCACAGAGAATGGGGCTGCTTGCTTATCTTGCCACTTGTAACTTCAAACGTAGCCTGGGAAAGTTGGTGTCCCAGCCAGGCTCCTTTCGCAGGCCTGCTCCGAAAGTGTGAACGTCTGCAGATAGCTGGCAGGCATAATGGGCTAGCCTGGAAAGCTGTTGCTCAGCCTCATCTGCCCATGGCACTGTTCGCATAGAGGCACAGAGAATGGGGCTGCTTGCTTATCTTGCCACTTGAAACTTCAAACGTAGCCTGGGAAAGTTGGTGTCCCAGCCAGGCTCCTTTCGCAGCCCTGCTCCAAAAGTGCGAACGTCTGCAGATAGCTGGCAGCCAGAAGGGGCTAGCCTGGAAAGCTGTTGCTCAGCCTCATCTGCCCATGGCAGTGCTCGCACAGAGGCACAGAGAATGGGGCTGCTTGCTTGTCCTGCCACCTCAAACTTCAAACGTAGCCTGGGAAAGTTGGTGTCCCAGCCAGGCTCCTTTCGCAGCCCTGCTCCGAAAGTGCGAACGTCTGCAGATAGCTGGCAGCCAGAAGGTGCTAGCCTGGAAAGCTGTTGCTCAGCCTCATCTGCCCATGGCAGTGCTCGCACAGAGGCACAGAGAATGGGGCTGCTTGCTTATCTTGCCACTTGAAACTTCAAACGCATGCTGGGAATGGTGGTGTCCCTGCCAGGCTCCTTTCGCAGACGTGCTGCGACAGTGCGAAGCTCTGCAGATACCTGGCAGGCAGAAGGGGCTAGCCTGGAAAGCTGTTGCTCAGCCTCATCTGCCCATGGCAGTGCTCGCACAGAGGCACAGAGAATGGGGCTGCTTGCTTGTCTTGCCACCTCAAACTTCAAACGTAGCCTGGGAATTGTGGTGTCCCAGCCAGGCTCCTTTCGCAGCCCTGCTCCGAAAGTGCGAACGTCTGCAGATAGCTGGCAGGCAGAAGGGGCTAGCCTGGAAAGCTGTTGCTCAGACTCATCTGCCCATGGCACTGCTCGCATAGAGGCACAGAGAATGGGGCTGCTTGCTTATCTTGCCACTTGAAACTTCAAACGTAGCCTGGGAAAGTTGGTGTCCCAGCCAGGCTCCTTTCGCAGCCCTGCTCCGAAAGTGCGAACGTCTGCAGATAGCTGGCAGGCAGAAGGGGCTAGCCTGGAAAGCTGTTGCTCAGCCTCATCTGCCCATGGCACTGTTCGCACAGAGGCACAGAGAATGGGGCTGCTTGCTTGTCTTGCCACCTCAAACTTCAAACGTAGCATGGAAAAGTTGGTGTCCCAGCCAGGCTCCTTTCGCAGCCCTGCTCCGAAAGTGCGAACGTCTGCAGATAGCTGGCAGGCAGAAGGGGCTAGCCTGGAAAGCTGTTGCTCAGCCTCATCTGCCCATGGCACTGTTCGCATAGAGGCACAGAGAATGGGGCTCCTTGCTTATCTTGCCACTTGAAACTTCAAACGCATGCTGAGAATGGTGGTGTCCCTGCCAGGCTCCTATCACAGCCCTGCTCCGAAAGTGCGAACGTCTGCAGAAAGCTGGCAGGCAGAAGGGGCTATCCTGGAAAGCTGTTGCTCAGCCTCTTCTGCCCATGGCAGTGCTCGCACAGAGGCACAGAGAATGGGGCTGCTTGCTTGTCCTGCCACCTCAAACTTCAAATGTAAACTGGGAAAGATGGTGTACCTGTCAGGCTCCTTTCGCAGCCCTGCTCTTGAAATGTGAACGTCTGCAGATAGCTGGCAGGCAGAAGGGGCTAGCCTGGAAAGCTGTTGCTCAGCCTCATCTGCTCATGGCAGAGAATGGGGCTGCTTGCTTATCTTGCCACTTGAAACTTCAAACGCATGCTGGGAATGGTGGTGTCCCTGCCAGGCTCCTTTCGCAGACGTGCTGCGGCAGTGCGAAGCTCTGCAGATACCTGGCAGCCAGAAGGGGCTAGCCTGGAAAGCTCTTGCTCAGCCTCATCTGCCCATGGCAGTGCTCGCACAGAGGCACAGAGAATGGGGCTGCTTGCTTGTCTTGCCACCTCAAACTTCAAACGTAGCCTGGGAAAGTTGGTGTCCCAGCCAGGCTCCTTTCGCAGCCCTGCTCCGAAAGTGCGAACGTCTGCAGATAGCTGGCAGGCAGAAGGGGCTATCCTGGAAAGCTGTTGCTCAGCCTCATCTGCCCATGGCAGTGCTCGCACAGAGGCACAGAGAATGGGGCTGCTTGCTTGTCTTGCAACCTCAAACTTCAAACGTAGCCTGGGAAAGTTGGTGTCCCAGCCAGGCTCCTTTCGCAGCCCTGCTCCGAAAGTGCGAACGTCTGCAGATAGCTGGCAGCCAGAAGGTGCTAGCCTGGAAAGCTGTTGCTCAGCCTCATCTGCCCATGGCAGTGCTCGCACAGAGGCACAGAGAATGGGGCTGCTTGCTTATCTTGCCACTTGAAACTTCAAACGTAGCCTGGGAAAGTTGGTGTCCCAGCCAGGCTCCTTTCGCAGCCCTGCTCCGAAAGTGTGAACGTCTGCAGATAGCTGGCAGGCAGAAGGGGCTAGCCTGGAAAGCTGTTGCTCAGCCTCATCTGCCCATGGCAGTGCTCGCACAGAGGCACAGAGAATGGGGCTGCTTGCTTGTCTTGCCACCTCAAACTTCAAAACGTAACCTGGGAAAGATGGTGTACCTGCCAGGATCCTTTCGCAGCCCTGATCTTGAAATGCGAACGTCTGCAGATAGCTGGCAGGCAGAAGGGGCTAGCCTGGAAAGCTGTTGCTCAGCCTCATCTGCCCATGGCAGTGCTCGCACAGAGGCACAGAGAATGGGGCTGCTTGCTTATCTTGCCACCTCAAACTTCAAACGTAGCCTGGGAAAGTTGGTGTCCCTGCCAGGCTCCTTTCGCAGCCCTGCTCCGAAAGTGCGAACGTCTGCAGATAGCTGGCAGGCAGAAGGGGCTAGCCTGGAAAGCTGTTGCTCAGCCTCATCTGCCCATGGCACTGCTCGCATAGAGGCACAGAGAATGGGGCTGCTAGCTTATCTTGCCACTTGAAACTTCAAACGTAGCCTGGGAAAATTTGTGTCCCAGCCAGGCTCCTTTCGCAGCCCTGCTCCGAAAGTGCGAACGTCTGCAGATAGCTGGCAGGCAGAAGGGGCTAGCCTGGAAAGCTGTTGCTCAGCCTCATCTGCCCATGGCAGTGCTCGCACAGAGGCACAGAGACTGGGGCTTCTTGCTTGTCCTGCCACCTCAAACTTCAAACGTATACTGGGAAAGATCGTGTACCTGCCAGTCTCCTTTCGCAGCCCTGCTCTTGAAATGTGAACGTCTGCAGATAGCTGGCAGGCAGAAGGGGCTAGCCTGGAAAGCTGTTGCTCAGCCTCATCTGCTCATGGCACTGTTCGCATAGAGGCACAGAGAATGGGGCTGCTTGCTTATCTTGCCACTTGAAACTTCAAACGCATGCTGGGAATGGTGGTGTCCCTGCCAGGCTCCTTTCGCAGACGTGCTGCGACAGTGCGAAGCTCTGCAGATACCTGGCAGCCAGAAGGGGCTAGCCTGGAAAGCTGTTGCTCAGCCTCATCTGCCCATGGCAGTGCTCGCACAGAGGCACAGAGAATGGGGCTGCTTGCTTGTCCTGCCACCTCAAACTTCAAACGTAGCCTGGGAAAGTTGGTGTCCCAGCCAGGCTCCTTTCGCAGCCCTGCTCCGAAAGTGCGAACGTCTGCAGATAGCTGGCAGCCAGAAGGTGCTAGCCTGGAAAGCTGTTGCTCAGCCTCATCTGCCCATGGCAGTGCTCGCACAGAGGCACAGAGAATGGGGCTGCTTGCTTATCTTGCCACTTGAAACTTCAAATGCATGCTGGGAATGGTGGTGTCCCTGCCAGGCTCCTTTCGCAGACGTGCTGCGACAGTGCGAAGCTCTGCAGATACCTGGCAGGCAGAAGGGGCTAGCCTGGAAAGCTGTTGCTCAGCCTCATCTGCCCATGGCACTGTTCGCACAGAGGCACAGAGAATGGGGCTGCTTGCTTGTCTTGCCACCTCAAACTTCAAACGTAGCCTGGGAAAGTTGGTGTCCCAGCCAGGCTCCTTTCGCAGCCCTGCTCCGAAAGTGCGAACGTCTGCAGATAGCTGGCAGGCAGAAGGGGCTAGCCTGGAAAGCTGTTGCTCAGCCTCATCTGCCCATGGCACTGTTCGCATAGAGGCACAGAGAATGGGGCTCCTTGCTTATCTTGCCACTTGAAACTTCAAACGCATGCTGAGAATGGTGGTGTCCCTGCCAGGCTCCTTTCGCAGCCCTGCTCCGAAAGTGCGAACGTCTGCAGAAAGCTGGCAGGCAGAAGGGGCTATCCTGGAAAGCTGTTGCTCAGCCTCTTCTGCCCATGGCAGTGCTCGCACAGAGGCACAGAGAATGGGGCTGCTTGCTTGTCCTGCCACCTCAAACTTCAAACGTAAACTGGGAAAGATGGTGTACCTGCCAGGCTCCTTTCGCAGCCCTGCTCTTGAAATGTGAACGTCTGCAGATAGCTGGCAGGCAGAAGGGGCTAGCCTGGAAAGCTGTTGCTCAGCCTCATCTGCTCATGGCACTGTTCGCATAGAGGCACAGAGAATGGGGCTGCTTGCTTATCTTGCCACTTGAAACTTCAAACGCATGCTGGGAATGGTGGTGTCCCTGCCAGGCTCCTTTCGCAACCGTGCTGCGACAGTGCGAAGCTCTGCAGATACCTGGCAGCCAGAAGGGGCTAGCCTGGAAAGCTCTTGCTCAGCCTCATCTGCCCATGGCAGTGCTCGCACAGAGGCACAGAGAATGGGGCTGCTTGCTTGTCTTGCCACCTCAAACTTCAAACGTAGCCTGGGAAAGTTGGTGTCCCAGCCAGGCTCCTTTCGCAGCCCTGCTCCGAAAGTGCGAACGTCTGCAGATAGCTGGCAGGCAGAAGGGGCTAGCCTGGAAAGCTGTTGCTCAGCCTCATCTGCCCATGGCAGTGCTCGCACAGAGGCACAGAGAATGGGGCTGCTTGCTTGTCTTGCCACCTCAAACTTCAAACGTAGCCTGGGAAAGTTGGTGTCCCAGCCAGGCTCCTTTCGCAGCCCTGCTCCGAAAGTGCGAACGTCTGCAGATAGCTGGCAGCCAGAAGGTGCTAGCCTGGAAAGCTGTTGCTCAGCCTCATCTGCCCATGGCAGTGCTCGCACAGAGGCACAGAGAATGGGGCTGCTTGCTTATCTTGCCACTTGAAACTTCAAACGTAGCCTGGGAAAGTTGGTGTCCCAGCCAGGCTCCTTTCGCAGCCCTGCTCCGAAAGTGCGAACGTCTGCAGATAGCTGGCAGGCAGAAGGGGCTAGCCTGGAAAGCTGTTGCTCAGCCTCATCTGCCCATGGCAGTGCTCGCACAGAGGCACAGAGAATGGGGCTGCTTGCTTGTCTTGCCACCTCAAACTTCAAACGTAACCTGGGAAAGATGGTGTACCTGCCAGGATCCTTTCGCAGCCCTGATCTTGAAATGCGAACGTCTGCAGATAGCTGGCAGGCAGAAGGGGCTAGCCTGGAAAGCTGTTGCTCAGCCTCATCTGCCCATGGCAGTGCTCGCACAGAGGCACAGAGAATGGGGCTGCTTGCTTATCTTGCCACCTCAAACTTCAAACGTAGCCTGGGAAAGTTGGTGTCCCAGCCAGGCTCCTTTCGCAGCCCTGCTCCGAAAGTGCGAACGTCTGCAGATAGCTGGCAGCCAGAAGGGGCTAGCCTGGAAAGCTGTTGCTCAGCCTCATCTGCCCATGGCAGTGCTCGCACAGAGGCACAGAGAATGGGGCTGCTTGCTTATCTTGCCACTTGAAACTTCAAACGCATGCTGGCAATGGTGGTGTCCCTGCCAGGCTCCTATCACAGCCCTGCTCCGCAAGTGCGAACGTCTGCAGATACCTGGCAGGCAGAAGGGGCTAGCCTGGAAAGCTGTTGCTCAGCCTCATCTGCCCATGGCAGTGCTCGCACAGAGGCACAGAGAATGGGGCTGCTTGCTTGTCTTGCCACCTCAAACTTCAAACGTAGCCTCGGAAAGTTGGTGTCCCAGCCAGGCTCCTTTCGCAGCCCTGCTCCGAAAGTGCGAACGTCTGCAGATAGCTGGCAGGCAGAAGGGGCTAGCCTGGAAAGCTGTTGCTCAGCCTCATCTGCCCATGGCACTGTTCGCACAGAGGCACAGAGACTGGGGCTTCTTGCTTGTCCTGCAACCTCAAACTTCAAACGTATACTGGGAAAGATCGTGTACCTGCCAGTCTCCTTTCGCAGCCCTGCTCTTGAAATGTGAACGTCTGCAGATAGCTGGCAGGCAGAAGGGGCTAGCCTGGAAAGCTGTTGCTCAGCCTCATCTGCTCATGGCACTGTTCGCATAGAGGCACAGAGAATGGGGCTGCTTGCTTATCTTGCCACTTGAAACTTCAAACGCATGCTGGGAATGGTGGTGTCCCTGCCAGGCTCCTTTCGCAGACGTGCTGCGACAGTGCGAAGCTCTGCAGATACCTGGCAGCCAGAAGGGGCTAGCCTGGAAAGCTGTTGCTCAGCCTCATCTGCCCATGGCAGTGCTCGCACAGAGGCACAGAGAATGGGGCTGCTTGCTTGTCCTGCCACCTCAAACTTCAAACGTAGCCTGGGAAAGTTGGTGTCCCAGCCAGGCTCCTTTCGCAGCCCTGCTCCGAAAGTGCGAACGTCTGCAGATAGCTGGCAGCCAGAAGGTGCTAGCCTGGAAAGCTGTTGCTCAGCCTCATCTGCCCATGGCAGTGCTCGCACAGAGGCACAGAGAATGGGGCTGCTTGCTTATCTTGCCACTTGAAACTTCAAACGCATGCTGGGAATGGTGGTGTCCCTGCCAGGCTCCTTTCGCAGACGTGCTGCGACAGTGCGAAGCTCTGCAGATACCTGGCAGGCAGAAGGGGCTAGCCTGGAAAGCTGTTGCTCAGCCTCATCTGCCCATGGCACTGTTCGCACAGAGGCACAGAGAATGGGGCTGCTTGCTTGTCTTGCCACCTCAAACTTCAAACGTAGCCTGGGAAAGTTGGTGTCCCAGCCAGGCTCCTTTCGCAGCCCTGCTCCGAAAGTGTGAACGTCTGCAGATAGCTGGCAGGCAGAAGGGGCTAGCCTGGAAAGCTGTTGCTCAGCCTCATCTGCCCATGGCACTGTTCGCATAGAGGCACAGAGAATGGGGCTCCTTGCTTATCTTGCCACTTGAAACTTCAAACGCATGCTGAGAATGGTGGTGTCCCTGCCAGGCTCCTTTCGCAGCCCTGCTCCGAAAGTGCGAACGTCTGCAGAAAGCTGGCAGGCAGAAGGGGCTATCCTGGAAAGCTGTTGCTCAGCCTCTTCTGCCCATGGCAGTGCTCGCACAGAGGCACAGAGAATGGGGCTGCTTGCTTGTCCTGCCACCTCAAACTTCAAACGTAAACTGGGAAAGATGGTGTACCTGCCAGGCTCCTTTCGCAGCCCTGCTCTTGAAATGTGAACGTCTGCAGATAGCTGGCAGGCAGAAGGGGCTAGCCTGGAAAGCTGTTGCTCAGCCTCATCTGCTCATGGCACTGTTCGCATAGAGGCACAGAGAATGGGGCTGCTTGCTTATCTTGCCACTTGAAACTTCAAACGCATGCTGGGAATGGTGGTGTCCCTGCCAGGCTCCTTTCGCAACCGTGCTGCGACAGTGCGAAGCTCTGCAGATACCTGGCAGCCAGAAGGGGCTAGCCTGGAAAGCTCTTGCTCAGCCTCATCTGCCCATGGCAGTGCTCGCACAGAGGCACAGAGAATGGGGCTGCTTGCTTGTCTTGCCACCTCAAACTTCAAACGTAGCCTGGGAAAGTTGGTGTCCCAGCCAGGCTCCTTTCGCAGCCCTGCTCCGAAAGTGCGAACGTCTGCAGATAGCTGGCAGGCAGAAGGGGCTAGCCTGGAAAGCTGTTGCTCAGCCTCATCTGCCCATGGCAGTGCTCGCACAGAGGCACAGAGAATGGGGCTGCTTGCTTGTCTTGCCACCTCAAACTTCAAACGTAGCCTGGGAAAGTTGGTGTCCCAGCCAGGCTCCTTTCGCAGCCCTGCTCCGAAAGTGCGAACGTCTGCAGATAGCTGGCAGCCAGAAGGTGCTAGCCTGGAAAGCTGTTGCTCAGCCTCATCTGCCCATGGCAGTGCTCGCACAGAGGCACAGAGAATGGGGCTGCTTGCTTATCTTGCCACTTGAAACTTCAAACGTAGCCTGGGAAAGTTGGTGTCCCAGCCAGGCTCCTTTCGCAGCCCTGCTCCGAAAGTGCGAACGTCTGCAGATAGCTGGCAGGCAGAAGGGGCTAGCCTGGAAAGCTGTTGCTCAGCCTCATCTGCCCATGGCAGTGCTCGCACAGAGGCACAGAGAATGGGGCTGCTTGCTTGTCTTGCCACCTCAAACTTCAAACGTAACCTGGGAAAGATGGTGTACCTGCCAGGATCCTTTCGCAGCCCTGATCTTGAAATGCGAACGTCTGCAGATAGCTGGCAGGCAGAAGGGGCTAGCCTGGAAAGCTGTTGCTCAGCCTCATCTGCCCATGGCAGTGCTCGCACAGAGGCACAGAGAATGGGGCTGCTTGCTTATCTTGCCACCTCAAACTTCAAACGTAGCCTGGGAAAGTTGGTGTCCCAGCCAGGCTCCTTTCGCAGCCCTGCTCCGAAAGTGCGAACGTCTGCAGATAGCTGGCAGCCAGAAGGGGCTAGCCTGGAAAGCTGTTGCTCAGCCTCATCTGCCCATGGCAGTGCTCGCACAGAGGCACAGAGAATGGGGCTGCTTGCTTATCTTGCCACTTGAAACTTCAAACGCATGCTGGCAATGGTGGTGTCCCTGCCAGGCTCCTATCACAGCCCTGCTCCGAAAGTGCGAACGTCTGCAGATACCTGGCAGGCAGAAGGGGCTAGCCTGGAAAGCTGTTGCTCAGCCTCATCTGCCCATGGCAGTGCTCGCACAGAGGCACAGAGAATGGGGCTGCTTGCTTGTCTTGCCACCTCAAACTTCAAACGTAGCCTCGGAAAGTTGGTGTCCCAGCCAGGCTCCTTTCGCAGCCCTGCTCCGAAAGTGCGAACGTCTGCAGATAGCTGGCAGGCAGAAGGGGCTAGCCTGGAAAGCTGTTGCTCAGCCTCATCTGCCCATGGCACTGTTCGCACAGAGGCACAGAGAATGGGGCTGCTTGCTTGTCTTGCCGCCTCAAACTTCAAATGTAGCCTGGGAAATTTGGTGTCCCAGCCAGGCTCCTTTCGCAGCCCTGCTCCAAAAGTGCGAATGTCTGCAGATAACTGTCAGCCAGAAGGGGCTAGCCTGGAAAGCTGTTGCTCAGCCTCATCTGCCCATGGCAGTGCTCGCACAGAGGCACAGAGAATGTGGCTGCTTGCTTATCTTGCCACTTGAAACTTCAAACGTAGCCTGGGAAAGTTAGTGTCCCAGCCAGGCTCCTTTCGCAGGCCTGCTCCGAAAGTGCGAACGTCTGCAGATAGCTGGCAGGCAGAAGGGGCTAGCCTGGAAAGCTGTTGCTCAGCCTCATCTGCCCATGGCACTGTTCGCATAGAGGCACAGAGAATGGGGCTCCTTGCTTATCTTGCCACTTGAAACTTCAAACGCATGCTGGGAATGGTGGTGTCCCAGCCAGGCTCCTTTCGCAGCCCTGCTCCGAAAGTGCGAACGTCTGCAGATAGCTGGCAGGCAGAAGGGGCTATCCTGGAAAGCTGTTGCTCAGCCTCATCTGCCCATGGCAGTGCTCGCACAGAGGCACAGAGAATGGGGCTGCTTGCTTGTCTTGCCACCTCAAACTTCAAACGTAGCCTGGGAAAGTTGGTGTCCCAGCCAGGCTCCTTTCGCAGCCCTGCTCCGAAAGTGCGAATGTCTACAGATAGCTGTCAGCCAGAAAGGGCTAGCCTGGAAAGCTGTTGCTCAGCCTCATCTGCCCATGGCAGTGCTCGCACAGAGGCACAGAGAATGGGGCTGCTTGCTTGTCTTGCCACCTCAAACTTCAAACGTAGCATGGAAAAGTTGGTGTCCCAGCCAGGCTCCTTTCGCAGCCCTGCTCCGAAAGTGCGAACGTCTGCAGATAGCTGGCAGGCAGAAGGGGCTAGCCTGGAAAGCTGTTGCTCAGCCTCATCTGCCCATGGCACTGTTCGCATAGAGGCACAGAGAATGGGGCTCCTTGCTTATCTTGCCACTTGAAACTTCAAACGCATGCTGAGAATGGTGGTGTCCCTGCCAGGCTCCTATCACAGCCCTGCTCCGAATACACGAACGTCTGCAGATAGCTGGCAGGCAGAAGGGGCTATCCTGGAAAGCTGTTGCTCAGCCTCTTCTGCCCATGGCAGTGCTCGCACAGAGGCACAGAGAATGGGGCTGCTTGCTTGTCCTGCCACCTCAAACTTCAAATGTAAACTGGGAAAGATGGTGTACCTGCCAGGCTCCTTTCGCAGCCCTGCTCTTGAAATGTGAACGTCTGCAGATAGCTGGCAGGCAGAAGGGGCTAGCCTGGAAAGCTGTTGCTCAGCCTCATCTGCTCATGGCACTGTTCGCATAGAGGCACAGAGAATGGGGCTGCTTGCTTATCTTGCCACTTGAAACTTCAAACGCATGCTGGGAATGGTGGTGTCCCTGCCAGGCTCCTTTCGCAGCCGTGCTGCGACAGTGCGAAGCTCTGCAGATACCTGGCAGCCAGAAGGGGCTAGCCTGGAAAGCTCTTGCTCAGCCTCATCTGCCCATGGCAGTGCTCGCACAGAGGCACAGAGAATGGGGCTGCTTGCTTGTCTTGCCACCTCAAACTTCAAACGTAGCCTGGGAAAGTTGGTGTCCCAGCCAGGCTCCTTTCGCAGCCCTGCTCCGAAAGTGCGAACGTCTGCAGATAGCTGGCAGGCAGAAGGGGCTAGCCTGGAAAGCTGTTGCTCAGCCTCATCTGCCCATGGCAGTGCTCGCACAGAGTCACAGAGAATGGGGCTGCTTGCTTGTCTTGCAACCTCAAACTTCAAACGTAGCCTGGGAAAGTTGGTGTCCCAGCCAGGCTCCTTTCGCAGCCCTGCTCCGAAAGTGCGAACGTCTGCAGATAGCTGGCAGCCAGAAGGTGCTAGCCTGGAAAGCTGTTGCTCAGCCTCATCTGCCCATGGCAGTGCTCGCACAGAGGCACAGAGAATGGGGCTGCTTGCTTATCTTGCCACTTGAAACTTCAAACGTAGCCTGGGAAAGTTGGTGTCCCAGCCAGGCTCCTTTCGCAGCCCTGCTCCGAAAGTGTGAACGTCTGCAGATAGCTGGCAGGCAGAAGGGGCTAGCCTGGAAAGCTGTTGCTCAGCCTCATCTGCCCATGGCAGTGCTCGCACAGAGGCACAGAGAATGGGGCTGCTTGCTTGTCTTGCCACCTCAAACTTCAAAACGTAACCTGGGAAAGATGGTGTACCTGCCAGGATCCTTTCGCAGCCCTGATCTTGAAATGCGAACGTCTGCAGATAGCTGGCAGGCAGAAGGGGCTAGCCTGGAAAGCTGTTGCTCAGCCTCATCTGCCCATGGCAGTGCTCGCACAGAGGCACAGAGAATGGGGCTGCTTGCTTATCTTGCCACCTCAAACTTCAAACGTAGCCTGGGAAAGTTGGTGTCCCTGCCAGGCTCCTTTCGCAGCCCTGCTCCGAAAGTGCGAACGTCTGCAGATAGCTGGCAGGCAGAAGGGGCTAGCCTGGAAAGCTGTTGCTCAGCCTCATCTGCCCATGGCACTGCTCGCATAGAGGCACAGAGAATGGGGCTGCTAGCTTATCTTGCCACTTGAAACTTCAAACGTAGCCTGGGAAAATTTGTGTCCCAGCCAGGCTCCTTTCGCAGCCCTGCTCCGAAAGTGCGAACGTCTGCAGATAGCTGGCAGGCAGAAGGGGCTAGCCTGGAAAGCTGTTGCTCAGCCTCATCTGCCCATGGCAGTGCTCGCACAGAGGCACAGAGACTGGGGCTTCTTGCTTGTCCTGCCACCTCAAACTTCAAACGTAAACTGGGAAAGATCGTGTACCTGCCAGTCTCCTTTCGCAGCCCTGCTCTTGAAATGTGAACGTCTGCAGATAGCTGGCAGGCAGAAGGGGCTAGCCTGGAAAGCTGTTGCTCAGCCTCATCTGCTCATGGCACTGTTCGCATAGAGGCACAGAGAATGGGGCTGCTTGCTTATCTTGCCACTTGAAACTTCAAACGCATGCTGGGAATGGTGGTGTCCCTGCCAGGCTCCTTTCGCAGACGTGCTGCTACAGTGCGAAGCTCTGCAGATACCTGGCAGCCAGAAGGGGCTAGCCTGGAAAGCTGTTGCTCAGCCTCATCTGCCCATGGCAGTGCTCGCACAGAGGCACAGAGAATGGGGCTGCTTGCTTGTCCTGCCACCTCAAACTTCAAACGTAGCCTGGGAAAGTTGGTGTCCCAGCCAGGCTCCTTTCGCAGCCCTGCTCCGAAAGTGCGAACGTCTGCAGATAGCTGGCAGGCAGAAGGGGCTAGCCTGGAAAGCTGTTGCTCAGCCTCATCTGCCCATGGCACTGTTCGCATAGAAGCAGAGAGAATGGGGCTGCTTTCTTATCTTGCCACTTGAAACTTCAAACGTAGCCTGGGAAAGTTTGTGTCCCAGCCAGGCTCCTTTCGCAGCCCTGCTCCGAAAGTGCGAACGTCTGCAGATAGCTGGCAGCCAGAAGGGGCTAGCCTGGAAAGCTGTTGCTCAGACTCATCTGCCCATGGCACTGTTCGCATAGAGGCACAGAGAATGGGGCTGCTTGCTTATCTTGCCACTTGAAACTTCAAACGCATGCTGGGAAAGTTGGTGTCCCTGCCAGGCTCCTTTCGCAGCCCTGCTCCGAAAGTGCGAACGTCTGCAGATAGCTGGCAGCCAGAAGGGGCTAGCCTGGAAAGCTGTTGCTCAGACTCATCTGCCCATGGCAGTGCTCGCACAGAGGCACAGAGAATGGGGCTGCTTGCTTATCTTGCCACTTGAAACTTCAAACGTAGCCTGGGAAAGTTGGTGTCCCAGCCAGGCTCCTTTCGCAGCCCTGCTCCGAAAGTGCGAACGTCTTCAGATAGCTGGCAGGCAGAAGGGGCTAGCCTGGAAAGCTGTTGCTCAGCCTCATCTGCCCATGGCACTGTTCGCATAGAGGCACAGAGAATGGGGCTGCTTGCTTATCTTGCCACTTGAAACTTCAAACGTAGCCTGGGAAAGTTTGTGTCCCAGCCAGGCTCCTTTCGCAGCCCTGCTCCGCAAGTGCGAACGTCTGCAGATAGCTGGCAGGCAGAAGGGGCTAGCCTGGAAAGCTGTTGCTCAGCCTCATCTGCCCATGGCACTGTTCGCATAGAAGCACAGAGAATGGGGCTGCTTGCTTATCTTGCCACTTGAAACTTCAAACGTATCCTGGGAATGGTGGTGTCCCTGCCAGGCTCCTATCACAGCCCTGCTCCGAAAGTGCGAACGTCTACAGATAGCTGGCAGGCAGAAGGGGCTAGCCTGGAAAGCTGTTGCTCAGCCTCATCTGCCCATGGCAGTGCTCGCACAGAGGCACAGAGAATGGGGCTGCTTGCTTATCTTGCCACTTGAAACTTCAAACGTAGCCTGGGAAAGTTGGTGTCCCAGCCAGGCTCCTTTCGCAGCCCTGCTCCGAAAGTGCGAACGTCTGCAGATAGCTGGCAGGCAGAAGGGGCTAGCCTGGAAAGCTGTTGCTCAGCCTCATCTGCCCATGGCAGTGCTCGCACAGAGGCACAGAGAATGGGGCTCCTTGCTTATCTTGCCACTTGTAACTTCAAACGTAGCCTGGGAAAGTTGGTGTCCCAGCCAGGCTCCTTTCGCAGCCCTGCTCCGAAAGTGTGAACGTCTGCAGATAGCTGGCAGGCATAATGGGCTAGCCTGGAAAGCTGTTGCTCAGCCTCATCTGCCCATGGCACTGTTCGCATAGAGGCACAGAGAATGGGGCTGCTTGCTTATCTTGCCACTTGAAACTTCAAACGTAGCCTGGGAAAGTTGGTGTCCCAGCCAGGCTCCTTTCGCAGCCCTGCTCCAAAAGTGCGAACGTCTGCAGATAGCTGGCAGGCAGAAGGGGCTAGCCTGGAAAGCTGTTGCTCAGCCTCATCTGCCCATGGCAGTGCTCGCACAGAGGCACAGAGAATGGGGCTGCTTGCTTATCTTGCCACTTGTAACTTCAAACGTAGCCTGGGAAAGTTGGTGTCCCAGCCAGGCTCCTTTCGCAGCCCTGCTCCAAAAGTGTGAACGTCTGCAGATAGCTGGCAGGCATAATGGGCTAGCCTGGAAAGCTGTTGCTCAGCCTCATCTGCCCATGGCACTGTTCGCATAGAGGCACAGAGAATGGGGCTGCTTGCTTATCTTGCCACTTGAAACTTCAAACGTAGCCTGGGAAAGTTGGTGTCCCAGCCAGGCTCCTTTCGCAGCCCTGCTCCGAAAGTGCGAACGTCTGCAGATAGCTGGCAGGCAGAAGGGGCTAGCCTGGAAAGCTGTTGCTCAGCCTCATCTGCCCATGGCAGTGCTCGCACAGAGGCACAGAGAATGGGGCTGCTTGCTTGTCTTGCCACCTCAAACTTCAAACGTAGCATGGAAAAGTTGGTGTCCTAGGCAGGCTCCTTTCGCAGCCCTGCTCCGAAAGTGCGAACGTCTGCAGATAGCTGGCAGGCAGAAGGGGCTAGCCTGGAAAGCTGTTGCTCAGCCTCATCTGCCCATGGCACTTTTCGCATAGAGGCACGGAGAATGGGGCTGCTTGCTTATCTTGCCACTTGAAACTTCAAACGTAGCCTGGGAAAGTTTGTGTCCCAGCCAGGCTCCTTTCGCAGCCCTGCTCCGCAAGTGCGAACGTCTGCAGATACCTGGCAGGCAGAAGGGGCTAGCCTGGAAAGCTGTTGCTCAGCCTCATCTGCCCATGGCACTGTTCGCATAGAAGCACAGAGAATGGGGCTGCTTGCTTATCTTGCCACTTGAAACTTCAAACGTATCCTGGGAATGGTGGTGTCCCTGCCAGGCTCCTATCACAGCCCTGCTCCGAAAGTGCGAACGTCTGCAGATAGCTGGCAGGCAGAAGGGGCTAGCCTGGAAAGCTGTTGCTCAGCCTCATCTGCCCATGGCAGTGCTCGCACAGAGGCACAGAGAATGGGGCTGCTTGCTTATCTTGCCACTTGTAACTTCAAACGTAGCCTGGGAAAGTTGGTGTCCCAGCCAGGCTCCTTTCGCAGGCCTGCTCCGAAAGTGTGAACGTCTGCAGATAGCTGGCAGGCATAATGGGCTAGCCTGGAAAGCTGTTGCTCAGCCTCATCTGCCCATGGCACTGTTCGCATAGAGGCACAGAGAATGGGGCTGCTTGCTTATCTTGCCACTTGAAACTTCAAACGTAGCCTGGGAAAGTTGGTGTCCCAGCCAGGCTCCTTTCGCAGCCCTGCTCCAAAAGTGCGAACGTCTGCAGATAGCTGGCAGCCAGAAGGGGCTAGCCTGGAAAGCTGTTGCTCAGCCTCATCTGCCCATGGCAGTGCTCGCACAGAGGCACAGAGAATGGGGCTGCTTGCTTGTCCTGCCACCTCAAACTTCAAACGTAGCCTGGGAAAGTTGGTGTCCCAGCCAGGCTCCTTTCGCAGCCCTGCTCCGAAAGTGCGAACGTCTGCAGATAGCTGGCAGCCAGAAGGTGCTAGCCTGGAAAGCTGTTGCTCAGCCTCATCTGCCCATGGCAGTGCTCGCACAGAGGCACAGAGAATGGGGCTGCTTGCTTATCTTGCCACTTGAAACTTCAAACGCATGCTGGGAATGGTGGTGTCCCTGCCAGGCTCCTTTCGCAGACGTGCTGCGACAGTGCGAAGCTCTGCAGATACCTGGCAGGCAGAAGGGGCTAGCCTGGAAAGCTGTTGCTCAGCCTCATCTGCCCATGGCAGTGCTCGCACAGAGGCACAGAGAATGGGGCTGCTTGCTTGTCTTGCCACCTCAAACTTCAAACGTAGCCTGGGAATTGTGGTGTCCCAGCCAGGCTCCTTTCGCAGCCCTGCTCCGAAAGTGCGAACGTCTGCAGATAGCTGGCAGGCAGAAGGGGCTAGCCTGGAAAGCTGTTGCTCAGACTCATCTGCCCATGGCACTGCTCGCATAGAGGCACAGAGAATGGGGCTGCTTGCTTATCTTGCCACTTGAAACTTCAAACGTAGCCTGGGAAAGTTGGTGTCCCAGCCAGGCTCCTTTCGCAGCCCTGCTCCGAAAGTGCGAACGTCTGCAGATAGCTGGCAGGCAGAAGGGGCTAGCCTGGAAAGCTGTTGCTCAGCCTCATCTGCCCATGGCACTGTTCGCACAGAGGCACAGAGAATGGGGCTGCTTGCTTGTCTTGCCACCTCAAACTTCAAACGTAGCATGGAAAAGTTGGTGTCCCAGCCAGGCTCCTTTCGCAGCCCTGCTCCGAAAGTGCGAACGTCTGCAGATAGCTGGCAGGCAGAAGGGGCTAGCCTGGAAAGCTGTTGCTCAGCCTCATCTGCCCATGGCACTGTTCGCATAGAGGCACAGAGAATGGGGCTCCTTGCTTATCTTGCCACTTGAAACTTCAAACGCATGCTGAGAATGGTGGTGTCCCTGCCAGGCTCCTATCACAGCCCTGCTCCGAAAGTGCGAACGTCTGCAGAAAGCTGGCAGGCAGAAGGGGCTATCCTGGAAAGCTGTTGCTCAGCCTCTTCTGCCCATGGCAGTGCTCGCACAGAGGCACAGAGAATGGGGCTGCTTGCTTGTCCTGCCACCTCAAACTTCAAATGTAAACTGGGAAAGATGGTGTACCTGCCAGGCTCCTTTCGCAGCCCTGCTCTTGAAATGTGAACGTCTGCAGATAGCTGGCAGGCAGAAGGGGCTAGCCTGGAAAGCTGTTGCTCAGCCTCATCTGCTCATGGCACTGTTCGCATAGAGGCACAGAGAATGGGGCTGCTTGCTTATCTTGCCACTTGAAACTTCAAACGCATGCTGGGAATGGTGGTGTCCCTGCCAGGCTCCTTTCGCAGCCGTGCTGCGACAGTGCGAAGCTCTGCAGATACCTGGCAGCCAGAAGGGGCTAGCCTGGAAAGCTCTTGCTCAGCCTCATCTGCCCATGGCAGTGCTCGCACAGAGGCACAGAGAATGGGGCTGCTTGCTTGTCTTGCCACCTCAAACTTCAAACGTAGCCTGGGAAAGTTGGTGTCCCAGCCAGGCTCCTTTCGCAGCCCTGCTCCGAAAGTGCGAACGTCTGCAGATAGCTGGCAGGCAGAAGGGGCTAGCCTGGAAAGCTGTTGCTCAGCCTCATCTGCCCATGGCAGTGCTCGCACAGAGTCACAGAGAATGGGGCTGCTTGCTTGTCTTGCAACCTCAAACTTCAAACGTAGCCTGGGAAAGTTGGTGTCCCAGCCAGGCTCCTTTCGCAGCCCTGCTCCGAAAGTGCGAACGTCTGCAGATAGCTGGCAGCCAGAAGGTGCTAGCCTGGAAAGCTGTTGCTCAGCCTCATCTGCCCATGGCAGTGCTCGCACAGAGGCACAGAGAATGGGGCTGCTTGCTTATCTTGCCACTTGAAACTTCAAACGTAGCCTGGGAAAGTTGGTGTCCCAGCCAGGCTCCTTTCGCAGCCCTGCTCCGAAAGTGTGAACGTCTGCAGATAGCTGGCAGGCAGAAGGGGCTAGCCTGGAAAGCTGTTGCTCAGCCTCATCTGCCCATGGCAGTGCTCGCACAGAGGCACAGAGAATGGGGCTGCTTGCTTGTCTTGCCACCTCAAACTTCAAAACGTAACCTGGGAAAGATGATGTACCTGCCAGGATCCTTTCGCAGCCCTGATCTTGAAATGCGAACGTCTGCAGATAGCTGGCAGGCAGAAGGGGCTAGCCTGGAAAGCTGTTGCTCAGCCTCATCTGCCCATGGCAGTGCTCGCACAGAGGCACAGAGAATGGGGCTGCTTGCTTATCTTGCCACCTCAAACTTCAAACGTAGCCTGGGAAAGTTGGTGTCCCTGCCAGGCTCCTTTCGCAGCCCTGCTCCGAAAGTGCGAACGTCTGCAGATAGCTGGCAGGCAGAAGGGGCTAGCCTGGAAAGCTGTTGCTCAGCCTCATCTGCCCATGGCACTGCTCGCATAGAGGCACAGAGAATGGGGCTGCTAGCTTATCTTGCCACTTGAAACTTCAAACGTAGCCTGGGAAAATTTGTGTCCCAGCCAGGCTCCTTTCGCAGCCCTGCTCCGAAAGTGCGAACGTCTGCAGATAGCTGGCAGGCAGAAGGGGCTAGCCTGGAAAGCTGTTGCTCAGCCTCATCTGCCCATGGCAGTGCTCGCACAGAGGCACAGAGACTGGGGCTTCTTGCTTGTCCTGCCACCTCAAACTTCAAACGTATACTGGGAAAGATCGTGTACCTGCCAGTCTCCTTTCGCAGCCCTGCTCTTGAAATGTGAACGTCTGCAGATAGCTGGCAGGCAGAAGGGGCTAGCCTGGAAAGCTGTTGCTCAGCCTCATCTGCTCATGGCACTGTTCGCATAGAGGCACAGAGAATGGGGCTGCTTGCTTATCTTGCCACTTGAAACTTCAAACGCATGCTGGGAATGGTGGTGTCCCTGCCAGGCTCCTTTCGCAGACGTGCTGCGACAGTGCGAAGCTCTGCAGATACCTGGCAGCCAGAAGGGGCTAGCCTGGAAAGCTGTTGCTCAGCCTCATCTGCCCATGGCAGTGCTCGCACAGAGGCACAGAGAATGGGGCTGCTTGCTTGTCCTGCCACCTCAAACTTCAAACGTAGCCTGGGAAAGTTGGTGTCCCAGCCAGGCTCCTTTCGCAGCCCTGCTCCGAAAGTGCGAACGTCTGCAGATAGCTGGCAGCCAGAAGGTGCTAGCCTGGAAAGCTGTTGCTCAGCCTCATCTGCCCATGGCAGTGCTCGCACAGAGGCACAGAGAATGGGGCTGCTTGCTTATCTTGCCACTTGAAACTTCAAACGCATGCTGGGAATGGTGGTGTCCCTGCCAGGCTCCTTTCGCAGACGTGCTGCGACAGTGCGAAGCTCTGCAGATACCTGGCAGGCAGAAGGGGCTAGCCTGGAAAGCTGTTGCTCAGCCTCATCTGCCCATGGCACTGTTCGCACAGAGGCACAGAGAATGGGGCTGCTTGCTTGTCTTGCCACCTCAAACTTCAAACGTAGCCTGGGAAAGTTGGTGTCCCAGCCAGGCTCCTTTCGCAGCCCTGCTCCGAAAGTGCGAACGTCTGCAGATAGCTGGCAGGCAGAAGGGGCTAGCCTGGAAAGCTGTTGCTCAGCCTCATCTGCCCATGGCACTGTTCGCATAGAGGCACAGAGAATGGGGCTGCTTGCTTATCTTGCCACTTGAAACTTCAAACGCATGCTGAGAATGGTGGTGTCCCTGCCAGGCTCCTTTCGCAGCCCTGCTCCGAAAGTGCGAACGTCTGCAGAAAGCTGGCAGGCAGAAGGGGCTATCCTGGAAAGCTGTTGCTCAGCCTCTTCTGCCCATGGCAGTGCTCGCACAGAGGCACAGAGAATGGGGCTGCTTGCTTGTCCTGCCACCTCAAACTTCAAACGTAAACTGGGAAAGATGGTGTACCTGCCAGGCTCCTTTCGCAGCCCTGCTCTTGAAATGTGAACGTCTGCAGATAGCTGGCAGGCAGAAGGGGCTAGCCTGGAAAGCTGTTGCTCAGCCTCATCTGCTCATGGCACTGTTCGCATAGAGGCACAGAGAATGGGGCTGCTTGCTTATCTTGCCACTTGAAACTTCAAACGCATGCTGGGAATGGTGGTGTCCCTGCCAGGCTCCTTTCGCAACCGTGCTGCGACAGTGCGAAGCTCTGCAGATACCTGGCAGCCAGAAGGGGCTAGCCTGGAAAGCTGTTGCTCAGCCTCTTCTGCCCATGGCAGTGCTCGCACAGAGGCACAGAGAATGGGGCTGCTTGCTTGTCCTGCCACCTCAAACTTCAAACGTAAACTGGGAAAGATGGTGTACCTGCCAGGCTCCTTTCGCAGCCCTGCTCTTGAAATGTGAACGTCTGCAGATAGCTGGCAGGCAGAAGGGGCTAGCCTGGAAAGCTGTTGCTCAGCCTCATCTGCTCATGGCACTGTTCGCATAGAGGCACAGAGAATGGGGCTGCTTGCTTATCTTGCCACTTGAAACTTCAAACGCATGCTGGGAATGGTGGTGTCCCTGCCAGGCTCCTTTCGCAGCCGTGCTGCGACAGTGCGAAGCTCTGCAGATACCTGGCAGCCAGAAGGGGCTAGCCTGGAAAGCTCTTGCTCAGCCTCATCTGCCCATGGCAGTGCTCGCACAGAGGCACAGAGAATGGGGCTGCTTGCTTGTCTTGCCACCTCAAACTTCAAACGTAGCCTGGGAAAGTTGGTGTCCCAGCCAGGCTCCTTTCGCAGCCCTGCTCCGAAAGTGCGAACGTCTGCAGATAGCTGGCAGGCAGAAGGGGCTAGCCTGGAAAGCTGTTGCTCAGCCTCATCTGCCCATGGCAGTGCTCGCACAGAGTCACAGAGAATGGGGCTGCTTGCTTGTCTTGCAACCTCAAACTTCAAACGTAGCCTGGGAAAGTTGGTGTCCCAGCCAGGCTCCTTTCGCAGCCCTGCTCCGAAAGTGCGAACGTCTGCAGATAGCTGGCAGCCAGAAGGTGCTAGCCTGGAAAGCTGTTGCTCAGCCTCATCTGCCCATGGCAGTGCTCGCACAGAGGCACAGAGAATGGGGCTGCTTGCTTATCTTGCCACTTGAAACTTCAAACGTAGCCTGGGAAAGTTGGTGTCCCAGCCAGGCTCCTTTCGCAGCCCTGCTCCGAAAGTGTGAACGTCTGCAGATAGCTGGCAGGCAGAAGGGGCTAGCCTGGAAAGCTGTTGCTCAGCCTCATCTGCCCATGGCAGTGCTCGCACAGAGGCACAGAGAATGGGGCTGCTTGCTTGTCTTGCCACCTCAAACTTCAAAACGTAACCTGGGAAAGATGATGTACCTGCCAGGATCCTTTCGCAGCCCTGATCTTGAAATGCGAACGTCTGCAGATAGCTGGCAGGCAGAAGGGGCTAGCCTGGAAAGCTGTTGCTCAGCCTCATCTGCCCATGGCAGTGCTCGCACAGAGGCACAGAGAATGGGGCTGCTTGCTTATCTTGCCACCTCAAACTTCAAACGTAGCCTGGGAAAGTTGGTGTCCCTGCCAGGCTCCTTTCGCAGCCCTGCTCCGAAAGTGCGAACGTCTGCAGATAGCTGGCAGGCAGAAGGGGCTAGCCTGGAAAGCTGTTGCTCAGCCTCATCTGCCCATGGCACTGCTCGCATAGAGGCACAGAGAATGGGGCTGCTAGCTTATCTTGCCACTTGAAACTTCAAACGTAGCCTGGGAAAATTTGTGTCCCAGCCAGGCTCCTTTCGCAGCCCTGCTCCGAAAGTGCGAACGTCTGCAGATAGCTGGCAGGCAGAAGGGGCTAGCCTGGAAAGCTGTTGCTCAGCCTCATCTGCCCATGGCAGTGCTCGCACAGAGGCACAGAGACTGGGGCTTCTTGCTTGTCCTGCCACCTCAAACTTCAAACGTATACTGGGAAAGATCGTGTACCTGCCAGTCTCCTTTCGCAGCCCTGCTCTTGAAATGTGAACGTCTGCAGATAGCTGGCAGGCAGAAGGGGCTAGCCTGGAAAGCTGTTGCTCAGCCTCATCTGTTCATGGCACTGTTCGCATAGAGGCACAGAGAATGGGGCTGCTTGCTTATCTTGCCACTTGAAACTTCAAACGCATGCTGGGAATGGTGGTGTCCCTGCCAGGCTCCTTTCGCAGACGTGCTGCGACAGTGCGAAGCTCTGCAGATACCTGGCAGCCAGAAGGGGCTAGCCTGGAAAGCTGTTGCTCAGCCTCATCTGCCCATGGCAGTGCTCGCACAGAGGCACAGAGAATGGGGCTGCTTGCTTGTCCTGCCACCTCAAACTTCAAACGTAGCCTGGGAAAGTTGGTGTCCCAGCCAGGCTCCTTTCGCAGCCCTGCTCCGAAAGTGCGAACGTCTGCAGATAGCTGGCAGCCAGAAGGTGCTAGCCTGGAAAGCTGTTGCTCAGCCTCATCTGCCCATGGCAGTGCTCGCACAGAGGCACAGAGAATGGGGCTGCTTGCTTATCTTGCCACTTGAAACTTCAAACGCATGCTGGGAATGGTGGTGTCCCTGCCAGGCTCCTTTCGCAGACGTGCTGCGACAGTGCGAAGCTCTGCAGATACCTGGCAGGCAGAAGGGGCTAGCCTGGAAAGCTGTTGCTCAGCCTCATCTGCCCATGGCACTGTTCGCACAGAGGCACAGAGAATGGGGCTGCTTGCTTGTCTTGCCACCTCAAACTTCAAACGTAGCCTGGGAAAGTTGGTGTCCCAGCCAGGCTCCTTTCGCAGCCCTGCTCCGAAAGTGCGAACGTCTGCAGATAGCTGGCAGGCAGAAGGGGCTAGCCTGGAAAGCTGTTGCTCAGCCTCATCTGCCCATGGCACTGTTCGCATAGAGGCACAGAGAATGGGGCTGCTTGCTTATCTTGCCACTTGAAACTTCAAACGCATGCTGAGAATGGTGGTGTCCCTGCCAGGCTCCTTTCGCAGCCCTGCTCCGAAAGTGCGAACGTCTGCAGAAAGCTGGCAGGCAGAAGGGGCTATCCTGGAAAGCTGTTGCTCAGCCTCTTCTGCCCATGGCAGTGCTCGCACAGAGGCACAGAGAATGGGGCTGCTTGCTTGTCCTGCCACCTCAAACTTCAAACGTAAACTGGGAAAGATGGTGTACCTGCCAGGCTCCTTTCGCAGCCCTGCTCTTGAAATGTGAACGTCTGCAGATAGCTGGCAGGCAGAAGGGGCTAGCCTGGAAAGCTGTTGCTCAGCCTCATCTGCTCATGGCACTGTTCGCATAGAGGCACAGAGAATGGGGCTGCTTGCTTATCTTGCCACTTGAAACTTCAAACGCATGCTGGGAATGGTGGTGTCCCTGCCAGGCTCCTTTCGCAACCGTGCTGCGACAGTGCGAAGCTCTGCAGATACCTGGCAGCCAGAAGGGGCTAGCCTGGAAAGCTCTTGCTCAGCCTCATCTGCCCATGGCAGTGCTCGCACAGAGGCACAGAGAATGGGGCTGCTTGCTTGTCTTGCCACCTCAAACTTCAAACGTAGCCTGGGAAAGTTGGTGTCCCAGCCAGGCTCCTTTCGCAGCCCTGCTCCGAAAGTGCGAACGTCTGCAGATAGCTGGCAGGCAGAAGGGGCTAGCCTGGAAAGCTGTTGCTCAGCCTCATCTGCCCATGGCAGTGCTCGCACAGAGGCACAGAGAATGGGGCTGCTTGCTTGTCTTGCCACCTCAAACTTCAAACGTAGCCTGGGAAAGTTGGTGTCCCAGCCAGGCTCCTTTCGCAGCCCTGCTCCGAAAGTGCGAACGTCTGCAGATAGCTGGCAGCCAGAAGGTGCTAGCCTGGAAAGCTGTTGCTCAGCCTCATCTGCCCATGGCAGTGCTCGCACAGAGGCACAGAGAATGGGGCTGCTTGCTTATCTTGCCACTTGAAACTTCAAACGTAGCCTGGGAAAGTTGGTGTCCCAGCCAGGCTCCTTTCGCAGCCCTGCTCCGAAAGTGCGAACGTCTGCAGATAGCTGGCAGGCAGAAGGGGCTAGCCTGGAAAGCTGTTGCTCAGCCTCATCTGCCCATGGCAGTGCTCGCACAGAGGCACAGAGAATGGGGCTGCTTGCTTGTCTTGCCACCTCAAACTTCAAACGTAACCTGGGAAAGATGGTGTACCTGCCAGGATCCTTTCGCAGCCCTGATCTTGAAATGCGAACGTCTGCAGATAGCTGGCAGGCAGAAGGGGCTAGCCTGGAAAGCTGTTGCTCAGCCTCATCTGCCCATGGCAGTGCTCGCACAGAGGCACAGAGAATGGGGCTGCTTGCTTATCTTGCCACCTCAAACTTCAAACGTAGCCTGGGAAAGTTGGTGTCCCTGCCAGGCTCCTTTCGCAGCCCTGCTCCGAAAGTGCGAACGTCTGCAGATAGCTGGCAGGCAGAAGGGGCTAGCCTGGAAAGCTGTTGCTCAGCCTCATCTGCCCATGGCACTGCTCGCATAGAGGCACAGAGAATGGGGCTGCTAGCTTATCTTGCCACTTGAAACTTCAAACGTAGCCTGGGAAAATTTGTGTCCCAGCCAGGCTCCTTTCGCAGCCCTGCTCCGAAAGTGCGAACGTCTGCAGATAGCTGGCAGCCAGAAGGGGCTAGCCTGGAAAGCTGTTGCTCAGCCTCATCTGCCCATGGCAGTGCTCGCACAGAGGCACAGAGAATGGGGCTGCTTGCTTATCTTGCCACTTGAAACTTCAAACGCATGCTGGCAATGGTGGTGTCCCTGCCAGGCTCCTATCACAGCCCTGCTCCGAAAGTGCGAACGTCTGCAGATACCTGGCAGGCAGAAGGGGCTAGCCTGGAAAGCTGTTGCTCAGCCTCATCTGCCCATGGCAGTGCTCGCACAGAGGCACAGAGAATGGGGCTGCTTGCTTGTCTTGCCACCTCAAACTTCAAACGTAGCCTCGGAAAGTTGGTGTCCCAGCCAGGCTCCTTTCGCAGCCCTGCTCCGAAAGTGCGAACGTCTGCAGATAGCTGGCAGGCAGAAGGGGCTAGCCTGGAAAGCTGTTGCTCAGCCTCATCTGCCCATGGCACTGTTCGCACAGAGGCACAGAGAATGGGGCTGCTTGCTTGTCTTGCCACCTCAAACTTCAAATGTAGCCTGGGAAATTTGGTGTCCCAGCCAGGCTCCTTTCGCAGCCCTGCTCCAAAAGTGCGAATGTCTGCAGATAACTGTCAGCCAGAAGGGGCTAGCCTGGAAAGCTGTTGCTCAGCCTCATCTGCCCATGGCAGTGCTCGCACAGAGGCACAGAGAATGTGGCTGCTTGCTTATCTTGCCACTTGAAACTTCAAACGTAGCCTGGGAAAGTTAGTGTCCCAGCCAGGCTCCTTTCGCAGGCCTGCTCCGAAAGTGCGAACGTCTGCAGATAGCTGGCAGGCAGAAGGGGCTAGCCTGGAAAGCTGTTGCTCAGCCTCATCTGCCCATGGCACTGTTCGCATAGAGGCACAGAGAATGGGGCTCCTTGCTTATCTTGCCACTTGAAACTTCAAACGCATGCTGGGAATGGTGGTGTCCCAGCCAGGCTCCTTTCGCAGCCCTGCTCCGAAAGTGCGAACGTCTGCAGATAGCTGGCAGGCAGAAGGGGCTATCCTGGAAAGCTGTTGCTCAGCCTCATCTGCCCATGGCAGTGCTCGCACAGAGGCACAGAGAATGGGGCTGCTTGCTTGTCTTGCCACCTCAAACTTCAAACGTAGCCTGGGAAAGTTGGTGTCCCAGCCAGGCTCCTTTCGCAGCCCTGCTCCGAAAGTGCGAATGTCTACAGATAGCTGTCAGCCAGAAAGGGCTAGCCTGGAAAGCTGTTGCTCAGCCTCATCTGCCCATGGCAGTGCTCGCACAGAGGCACAGAGAATGGGGCTGCTTGCTTGTCTTGCCACCTCAAACTTCAAACGTAACCTGGGAAAGATGGTGTACCTGCCAGGATCCTTTCGCAGCCCGGATCTTGAAATGCGAACGTCTGCAGATAGCTGGCAGGCAGAAGGGGCTAGCCTGGAAAGCTGTTGCTCAGACTCATCTGCCCATGGCACTGTTCGCATAGAGGCACAGAGAATGGGGCTGCTTGCTTGTCTTGCCACCTCAAACTTCAAATGTACCCTGGGAAAGTTGGTGTCCCAGCCAGGCTCCTATCACAGCCCTGCTCCGAAGGTGCAAACGTCTGCAGATAGCTGGCAGGCAGAAGGGGCTAGCCTGGAAAGCTGTTGCTCAGCCTCATCTGCCCATGGCAGTGCTCGCACAGAGGCACAGAGAATGGGGCTGCTTGCTTATCTTGCCACTTGAAACTTCAAACGTAGCCTGGGAAAGTTGGTGTCCCAGCCAGGCTCCTTTCGCAGCCCTGCTCCGAAAGTGCGAACGTCTGCAGATAGCTGGCAGGCAGAAGGGGCTAGCCTGGAAAGCTGTTGCTCAGCCTCATCTGCCCATGGCAGTGCTCGCACAGAGGCACAGAGAATGGGGCTGCTTGCTTGTCTTGCCACCTCAAACTTCAAACGTAACCTGGGAAAGATGGTGTACCTGCCAGGATCCTTTCGCAGCCCTGATCTTGAAATGCGAACGTCTGCAGATAGCTGGCAGGCAGAAGGGGCTAGCCTGGAAAGCTGTTGCTCAGCCTCATCTGCCCATGGCAGTGCTCGCACAGAGGCACAGAGAATGGGGCTGCTTGCTTATCTTGCCACCTCAAACTTCAAACGTAGCCTGGGAAAGTTGGTGTCCCTGCCAGGCTCCTTTCGCAGCCCTGCTCCGAAAGTGCGAACGTCTGCAGATAGCTGGCAGGCAGAAGGGGCTAGCCTGGAAAGCTGTTGCTCAGCCTCATCTGCCCATGGCACTGCTCGCATAGAGGCACAGAGAATGGGGCTGCTAGCTTATCTTGCCACTTGAAACTTCAAACGTAGCCTGGGAAAATTTGTGTCCCAGCCAGGCTCCTTTCGCAGCCCTGCTCCGAAAGTGCGAACGTCTGCAGATAGCTGGCAGGCAGAAGGGGCTAGCCTGGAAAGCTGTTGCTCAGCCTCATCTGCCCATGGCAGTGCTCGCACAGAGGCACAGAGACTGGGGCTTCTTGCTTGTCCTGCCACCTCAAACTTCAAACGTAAACTGGGAAAGATCGTGTACCTGCCAGTCTCCTTTCGCAGCCCTGCTCTTGAAATGTGAACGTCTGCAGATAGCTGGCAGGCAGAAGGGGCTATCCTGGAAAGCTGTTGCTCAGCCTCATCTGCTCATGGCACTGTTCGCATAGAGGCACAGAGAATGGGGCTGCTTGCTTATCTTGCCACTTGAAACTTCAAACGCATGCTGGGAATGGTGGTGTCCCTGCCAGGCTCCTTTCGCAGACGTGCTGCGACAGTGCGAAGCTCTGCAGATACCTGGCAGTCAGAAGGGGCTAGCCTGGAAAGCTGTTGCTCAGCCTCATCTGCCCATGGCAGTGCTCGCACAGAGGCACAGAGAATGGGGCTGCTTGCTTGTCCTGCCACCTCAAACTTCAAACGTAGCCTGGGAAAGTTGGTGTCCCAGCCAGGCTCCTTTCGCAGCCCTGCTCCGAAAGTGCGAACGTCTGCAGATAGCTGGCAGCCAGAAGGTGCTAGCCTGGAAAGCTGTTGCTCAGCCTCATCTGCCCATGGCAGTGCTCGCACAGAGGCACAGAGAATGGGGCTGCTTGCTTATCTTGCCACTTGAAACTTCAAACGCATGCTGGGAATGGTGGTGTCCCTGCCAGGCTCCTTTCGCAGACGTGCTGCGACAGTGCGAAGCTCTGCAGATACCTGGCAGGCAGAAGGGGCTAGCCTGGAAAGCTGTTGCTCAGCCTCATCTGCCCATGGCAGTGCTCGCACAGAGGCACAGAGAATGGGGCTGCTTGCTTGTCTTGCCACCTCAAACTTCAAACGTAGCCTGGGAATTGTGGTGTCCCAGCCAGGCTCCTTTCGCAGCCCTGCTCCGAAAGTGCGAACGTCTGCAGATAGCTGGCAGGCAGAAGGGGCTAGCCTGGAAAGCTGTTGCTCAGCCTCATCTGCCCATGGCACTGCTCGCATAGAGGCACAGAGAATGGGGCTGCTTGCTTGTCTTGCCACCTCAAACTTCAAATGTACCCTGGGAAAGTTGGTGTCCCAGCCAGGCTCCTATCACAGCCCTGCTCCGAAGGTGCAAACGTCTGCAGATAGCTGGCAGGCAGAAGGGGCTAGCCTGGAAAGCTGTTGCTCAGCCTCATCTGCCCATGGCAGTGCTCGCACAGAGGCACAGAGAATGGGGCTGCTTGCTTATCTTGCCACTTGAAACTTCAAACGTAGCCTGGGAAAGTTGGTGTCCCAGCCAGGCTCCTTTCGCAGCCCTGCTCCGAAAGTGCGAACGTCTGCAGATAGCTGGCAGGCAGAAGGGGCTAGCCTGGAAAGCTGTTGCTCAGCCTCATCTGCCCATGGCAGTGCTCGCACAGAGGCACAGAGAATGGGGCTGCTTGCTTGTCTTGCCACCTCAAACTTCAAACGTAACCTGGGAAAGATGGTGTACCTGCCAGGATCCTTTCGCAGCCCTGATCTTGAAATGCGAACGTCTGCAGATAGCTGGCAGGCAGAAGGGGCTAGCCTGGAAAGCTGTTGCTCAGCCTCATCTGCCCATGGCAGTGCTCGCACAGAGGCACAGAGAATGGGGCTGCTTGCTTATCTTGCCACCTCAAACTTCAAACGTAGCCTGGGAAAGTTGGTGTCCCTGCCAGGCTCCTTTCGCAGCCCTGCTCCGAAAGTGCGAACGTCTGCAGATAGCTGGCAGGCAGAAGGGGCTAGCCTGGAAAGCTGTTGCTCAGCCTCATCTGCCCATGGCACTGCTCGCATAGAGGCACAGAGAATGGGGCTGCTAGCTTATCTTGCCACTTGAAACTTCAAACGTAGCCTGGGAAAATTTGTGTCCCAGCCAGGCTCCTTTCGCAGCCCTGCTCCGAAAGTGCGAACGTCTGCAGATAGCTGGCAGGCAGAAGGGGCTAGCCTGGAAAGCTGTTGCTCAGCCTCATCTGCCCATGGCAGTGCTCGCACAGAGGCACAGAGACTGGGGCTTCTTGCTTGTCCTGCCACCTCAAACTTCAAACGTAAACTGGGAAAGATCGTGTACCTGCCAGTCTCCTTTCGCAGCCCTGCTCTTGAAATGTGAACGTCTGCAGATAGCTGGCAGGCAGAAGGGGCTATCCTGGAAAGCTGTTGCTCAGCCTCATCTGCTCATGGCACTGTTCGCATAGAGGCACAGAGAATGGGGCTGCTTGCTTATCTTGCCACTTGAAACTTCAAACGCATGCTGGGAATGGTGGTGTCCCTGCCAGGCTCCTTTCGCAGACGTGCTGCGACAGTGCGAAGCTCTGCAGATACCTGGCAGTCAGAAGGGGCTAGCCTGGAAAGCTGTTGCTCAGCCTCATCTGCCCATGGCAGTGCTCGCACAGAGGCACAGAGAATGGGGCTGCTTGCTTGTCCTGCCACCTCAAACTTCAAACGTAGCCTGGGAAAGTTGGTGTCCCAGCCAGGCTCCTTTCGCAGCCCTGCTCCGAAAGTGCGAACGTCTGCAGATAGCTGGCAGCCAGAAGGTGCTAGCCTGGAAAGCTGTTGCTCAGCCTCATCTGCCCATGGCAGTGCTCGCACAGAGGCACAGAGAATGGGGCTGCTTGCTTATCTTGCCACTTGAAACTTCAAACGCATGCTGGGAATGGTGGTGTCCCTGCCAGGCTCCTTTCGCAGACGTGCTGCGACAGTGCGAAGCTCTGCAGATACCTGGCAGGCAGAAGGGGCTAGCCTGGAAAGCTGTTGCTCAGCCTCATCTGCCCATGGCAGTGCTCGCACAGAGGCACAGAGAATGGGGCTGCTTGCTTGTCTTGCCACCTCAAACTTCAAACGTAGCCTGGGAATTGTGGTGTCCCAGCCAGGCTCCTTTCGCAGCCCTGCTCCGAAAGTGCGAACGTCTGCAGATAGCTGGCAGGCAGAAGGGGCTAGCCTGGAAAGCTGTTGCTCAGCCTCATCTGCCCATGGCACTGCTCGCATAGAGGCACAGAGAATGGGGCTGCTTGCTTATCTTGCCACTTGAAACTTCAAACGTAGCCTGGGAAAGTTGGTGTCCCAGCCAGGCTCCTTTCGCAGCCCTGCTCCGAAAGTGCGAACGTCTGCAGATAGCTGGCAGGCAGAAGGGGCTAGCCTGGAAAGCTGTTGCTCAGCCTCATCTGCCCATGGCACTGTTCGCACAGAGGCACAGAGAATGGGGCTGCTTGCTTGTCTTGCCACCTCAAACTTCAAACGTAGCCTGGGAAAGTTGGTGTCCCAGCCAGGCTCCTTTCGCAGCCCTGCTCCGAAAGTGCGAACGTCTGCAGATAGCTGGCAGGCAGAAGGGGCTAGCCTGGAAAGCTGTTGCTCAGCCTCATCTGCCCATGGCACTGTTCGCATAGAGGCACAGAGAATGGGGCTCCTTGCTTATCTTGCCACTTGAAACTTCAAACGCATGCTGAGAATGGTGGTGTCCCTGCCAGGCTCCTATCACAGCCCTGCTCCGAAAGTGCGAACGTCTGCAGAAAGCTGGCAGGCAGAAGGGGCTATCCTGGAAAGCTGTTGCTCAGCCTCTTCTGCCCATGGCAGTGCTCGCACAGAGGCACAGAGAATGGGGCTGCTTGCTTGTCCTGCCACCTCAAACTTCAAACGTAAACTGGGAAAGATGGTGTACCTGCCAGGCTCCTTTCGCAGCCCTGCTCTTGAAATGTGAACGTCTGCAGATAGCTGGCAGGCAGAAGGAGCTAGCCTGGAAAGCTGTTGCTCAGCCTCATCTGCTCATGGCACTGTTCGCATAGAGGCACAGAGAATGGGGCTGCTTGCTTATCTTGCCACTTGAAACTTCAAACGCATGCTGGGAATGGTGGTGTCCCTGCCAGGCTCCTTTCGCAGCCGTGCTGCGACAGTGCGAAGCTCTGCAGATACCTGGCAGCCAGAAGGGGCTAGCCTGGAAAGCTCTTGCTCAGCCTCATCTGCCCATGGCAGTGCTCGCACAGAGGCACAGAGAATGGGGCTGCTTGCTTGTCTTGCCACCTCAAACTTCAAACGTAGCCTGGGAAAGTTGGTGTCCCAGCCAGGCTCCTTTCGCAGCCCTGCTCCGAAAGTGCGAACGTCTGCAGATAGCTGGCAGCCAGAAGGTGCTAGCCTGGAAAGCTGTTGCTCAGCCTCATCTGCCCATGGCAGTGCTCGCACAGAGGCACAGAGAATGGGGCTGCTTGCTTATCTTGCCACTTGAAACTTCAAACGTAGCCTGGGAAAGTTGGTGTCCCAGCCAGGCTCCTTTCGCAGCCCTGCTCCGAAAGTGCGAACGTCTGCAGATAGCTGGCAGGCAGAAGGGGCTAGCCTGGAAAGCTGTTGCTCAGCCTCATCTGCCCATGGCAGTGCTCGCACAGAGGCACAGAGAATGGGGCTGCTTGCTTATCTTGCCACCTCAAACTTCAAACGTAGCCTCGGAAAGTTGGTGTCCCTGCCAGGCTCCTTTCGCAGCCCTGCTCCGAAAGTGCGAACGTCTGCAGATAGCTGGCAGGCAGAAGGGGCTAGCCTGGAAAGCTGTTGCTCAGCCTCATCTGCCCATGGCACTGCTCGCATAGAGGCACAGAGAATGGGGCTGCTAGCTTATCTTGCCACTTGAAACTTCAAACGTAGCCTGGGAAAATTTGTGTCCCAGCCAGGCTCCTTTCGCAGCCCTGCTCCGAAAGTGCGAACGTCTGCAGATAGCTGGCAGCCAGAAGGGGCTAGCCTGGAAAGCTGTTGCTCAGCCTCATCTGCCCATGGCAGTGCTCGCACAGAGGCACAGAGAATGGGGCTGCTTGCTTATCTTGCCACTTGAAACTTCAAACGCATGCTGGCAATGGTGGTGTCCCTGCCAGGCTCCTATCACAGCCCTGCTCCGAAAGTGCGAACGTCTGCAGATACCTGGCAGGCAGAAGGGGCTAGCCTGGAAAGCTGTTGCTCAGCCTCATCTGCCCATGGCAGTGCTCGCACAGAGGCACAGAGAATGGGGCTGCTTGCTTGTCTTGCCACCTCAAACTTCAAACGTAGCCTCGGAAAGTTGGTGTCCCAGCCAGGCTCCTTTCGCAGCCCTGCTCCGAAAGTGCGAACGTCTGCAGATAGCTGGCAGGCAGAAGGGGCTAGCCTGGAAAGCTGTTGCTCAGCCTCATCTGCCCATGGCACTGTTCGCACAGAGGCACAGAGAATGGGGCTGCTTGCTTGTCTTGCCACCTCAAACTTCAAATGTAGCCTGGGAAATTTGGTGTCCCAGCCAGGCTCCTTTCGCAGCCCTGCTCCAAAAGTGCGAATGTCTGCAGATAACTGTCAGCCAGAAGGGGCTAGCCTGGAAAGCTGTTGCTCAGCCTCATCTGCCCATGGCAGTGCTCGCACAGAGGCACAGAGAATGTGGCTGCTTGCTTATCTTGCCACTTGAAACTTCAAACGTAGCCTGGGAAAGTTAGTGTCCCAGCCAGGCTCCTTTCGCAGGCCTGCTCCGAAAGTGCGAACGTCTGCAGATAGCTGGCAGGCAGAAGGGGCTAGCCTGGAAAGCTGTTGCTCAGCCTCATCTGCCCATGGCAGTGCTCGCACAGAGGCACAGAGACTGGGGCTTCTTGCTTGTCCTGCCACCTCAAACTTCAAACGTAAACTGGGAAAGATCGTGTACCTGCCAGTCTCCTTTCGCAGCCCTGCTCTTGAAATGTGAACGTCTGCAGATAGCTGGCAGGCAGAAGGGGCTATCCTGGAAAGCTGTTGCTCAGCCTCATCTGCTCATGGCACTGTTCGCATAGAGGCACAGAGAATGGGGCTGCTTGCTTATCTTGCCACTTGAAACTTCAAACGCATGCTGGGAATGGTGGTGTCCCTGCCAGGCTCCTTTCGCAGACGTGCTGCGACAGTGCGAAGCTCTGCAGATACCTGGCAGTCAGAAGGGGCTAGCCTGGAAAGCTGTTGCTCAGCCTCATCTGCCCATGGCAGTGCTCGCACAGAGGCACAGAGAATGGGGCTGCTTGCTTGTCCTGCCACCTCAAACTTCAAACGTAGCCTGGGAAAGTTGGTGTCCCAGCCAGGCTCCTTTCGCAGCCCTGCTCCGAAAGTGCGAACGTCTGCAGATAGCTGGCAGCCAGAAGGTGCTAGCCTGGAAAGCTGTTGCTCAGCCTCATCTGCCCATGGCAGTGCTCGCACAGAGGCACAGAGAATGGGGCTGCTTGCTTATCTTGCCACTTGAAACTTCAAACGCATGCTGGGAATGGTGGTGTCCCTGCCAGGCTCCTTTCGCAGACGTGCTGCGACAGTGCGAAGCTCTGCAGATACCTGGCAGGCAGAAGGGGCTAGCCTGGAAAGCTGTTGCTCAGCCTCATCTGCCCATGGCAGTGCTCGCACAGAGGCACAGAGAATGGGGCTGCTTGCTTGTCTTGCCACCTCAAACTTCAAACGTAGCCTGGGAATTGTGGTGTCCCAGCCAGGCTCCTTTCGCAGCCCTGCTCCGAAAGTGCGAACGTCTGCAGATAGCTGGCAGGCAGAAGGGGCTAGCCTGGAAAGCTGTTGCTCAGCCTCATCTGCCCATGGCACTGCTCGCATAGAGGCACAGAGAATGGGGCTGCTTGCTTATCTTGCCACTTGAAACTTCAAACGTAGCCTGGGAAAGTTGGTGTCCCAGCCAGGCTCCTTTCGCAGCCCTGCTCCGAAAGTGCGAACGTCTGCAGATAGCTGGCAGGCAGAAGGGGCTAGCCTGGAAAGCTGTTGCTCAGCCTCATCTGCCCATGGCACTGTTCGCACAGAGGCACAGAGAATGTGGCTGCTTGCTTGTCTTGCCACCTCAAACTTCAAACGTAGCCTGGGAAAGTTGGTGTCCCAGCCAGGCTCCTTTCGCAGCCCTGCTCCGAAAGTGCGAACGTCTGCAGATAGCTGGCAGGCAGAAGGGGCTAGCCTGGAAAGCTGTTGCTCAGCCTCATCTGCCCATGGCACTGTTCGCATAGAGGCACAGAGAATGGGGCTCCTTGCTTATCTTGCCACTTGAAACTTCAAACGCATGCTGAGAATGGTGGTGTCCCTGCCAGGCTCCTATCACAGCCCTGCTCCGAAAGTGCGAACGTCTGCAGAAAGCTGGCAGGCAGAAGGGGCTATCCTGGAAAGCTGTTGCTCAGCCTCTTCTGCCCATGGCAGTGCTCGCACAGAGGCACAGAGAATGGGGCTGCTTGCTTGTCCTGCCACCTCAAACTTCAAACGTAAACTGGGAAAGATGGTGTACCTGCCAGGCTCCTTTCGCAGCCCTGCTCTTGAAATGTGAACGTCTGCAGATAGCTGGCAGGCAGAAGGAGCTAGCCTGGAAAGCTGTTGCTCAGCCTCATCTGCTCATGGCACTGTTCGCATAGAGGCACAGAGAATGGGGCTGCTTGCTTATCTTGCCACTTGAAACTTCAAACGCATGCTGGGAATGGTGGTGTCCCTGCCAGGCTCCTTTCGCAGCCGTGCTGCGACAGTGCGAAGCTCTGCAGATACCTGGCAGCCAGAAGGGGCTAGCCTGGAAAGCTCTTGCTCAGCCTCATCTGCCCATGGCAGTGCTCGCACAGAGGCACAGAGAATGGGGCTGCTTGCTTGTCTTGCCACCTCAAACTTCAAACGTAGCCTGGGAAAGTTGGTGTCCCAGCCAGGCTCCTTTCGCAGCCCTGCTCCGAAAGTGCGAACGTCTGCAGATAGCTGGCAGCCAGAAGGTGCTAGCCTGGAAAGCTGTTGCTCAGCCTCATCTGCCCATGGCAGTGCTCGCACAGAGGCACAGAGAATGGGGCTGCTTGCTTATCTTGCCACTTGAAACTTCAAACGTAGCCTGGGAAAGTTGGTGTCCCAGCCAGGCTCCTTTCGCAGCCCTGCTCCGAAAGTGCGAACGTCTGCAGATAGCTGGCAGGCAGAAGGGGCTAGCCTGGAAAGCTGTTGCTCAGCCTCATCTGCCCATGGCAGTGCTCGCACAGAGGCACAGAGAATGGGGCTGCTTGCTTATCTTGCCACCTCAAACTTCAAACGTAGCCTCGGAAAGTTGGTGTCCCTGCCAGGCTCCTTTCGCAGCCCTGCTCCGAAAGTGCGAACGTCTGCAGATAGCTGGCAGGCAGAAGGGGCTAGCCTGGAAAGCTGTTGCTCAGCCTCATCTGCCCATGGCACTGCTCGCATAGAGGCACAGAGAATGGGGCTGCTAGCTTATCTTGCCACTTGAAACTTCAAACGTAGCCTGGGAAAATTTGTGTCCCAGCCAGGCTCCTTTCGCAGCCCTGCTCCGAAAGTGCGAACGTCTGCAGATAGCTGGCAGCCAGAAGGGGCTAGCCTGGAAAGCTGTTGCTCAGCCTCATCTGCCCATGGCAGTGCTCGCACAGAGGCACAGAGAATGGGGCTGCTTGCTTATCTTGCCACTTGAAACTTCAAACGCATGCTGGCAATGGTGGTGTCCCTGCCAGGCTCCTATCACAGCCCTGCTCCGAAAGTGCGAACGTCTGCAGATACCTGGCAGGCAGAAGGGGCTAGCCTGGAAAGCTGTTGCTCAGCCTCATCTGCCCATGGCAGTGCTCGCACAGAGGCACAGAGAATGGGGCTGCTTGCTTGTCTTGCCACCTCAAACTTCAAACGTAGCCTCGGAAAGTTGGTGTCCCAGCCAGGCTCCTTTCGCAGCCCTGCTCCGAAAGTGCGAACGTCTGCAGATAGCTGGCAGGCAGAAGGGGCTAGCCTGGAAAGCTGTTGCTCAGCCTCATCTGCCCATGGCACTGTTCGCACAGAGGCACAGAGAATGGGGCTGCTTGCTTGTCTTGCCACCTCAAACTTCAAACGTAGCCTGGGAAAGTTGGTGTCCCAGCCAGGCTCCTTTCGCAGCCCTGCTCCGAAAGTGCGAACGTCTGCAGATAGCTGGCAGGCAGAAGGGGCTAGCCTGGAAAGCTGTTGCTCAGCCTCATCTGCCCATGGCACTGTTCGCATAGAGGCACAGAGAATGGGGCTCCTTGCTTATCTTGCCACTTGAAACTTCAAACGCATGCTGAGAATGGTGGTGTCCCTGCCAGGCTCCTTTCGCAGCCCTGCTCCGAAAGTGCGAACGTCTGCAGAAAGCTGGCAGGCAGAAGGGGCTATCCTGGAAAGCTGTTGCTCAGCCTCTTCTGCCCATGGCAGTGCTCGCACAGAGGCACAGAGAATGGGGCTGCTTGCTTGTCCTGCCACCTCAAACTTCAAACATAAACTGGGAAAGATGGTGTACCTGCCAGGCTCCTTTCGCAGCCCTGCTCTTGAAATGTGAACGTCTGCAGATAGCTGGCAGGCAGAAGGGGCTAGCCTGGAAAGCTGTTGCTCAGCCTCATCTGCTCATGGCACTGTTCGCATAGAGGCACAGAGAATGGGGCTGCTTGCTTATCTTGCCACTTGAAACTTCAAACGCATGCTGGGAATGGTGGTGTCCCTGCCAGGCTCCTTTCGCAACCGTGCTGCGACAGTGCGAAGCTCTGCAGATACCTGGCAGCCAGAAGGGGCTAGCCTGGAAAGCTCTTGCTCAGCCTCATCTGCCCATGGCAGTGCTCGCACAGAGGCACAGAGAATGGGGCTGCTTGCTTGTCTTGCCACCTCAAACTTCAAACGTAGCCTGGGAAAGTTGGTGTCCCAGCCAGGCTCCTTTCGCAGCCCTGCTCCGAAAGTGCGAACGTCTGCAGATAGCTGGCAGGCAGAAGGGGCTAGCCTGGAAAGCTGTTGCTCAGCCTCATCTGCCCATGGCAGTGCTCGCACAGAGGCACAGAGAATGGGGCTGCTTGCTTGTCTTGCCACCTCAAACTTCAAACGTAGCCTGGGAAAGTTGGTGTCCCAGCCAGGCTCCTTTCGCAGCCCTGCTCCGAAAGTGCGAACGTCTGCAGATAGCTGGCAGCCAGAAGGTGCTAGCCTGGAAAGCTGTTGCTCAGCCTCATCTGCCCATGGCAGTGCTCGCACAGAGGCACAGAGAATGGGGCTGCTTGCTTATCTTGCCACTTGAAACTTCAAACGTAGCCTGGGAAAGTTGGTGTCCCAGCCAGGCTCCTTTCGCAGCCCTGCTCCGAAAGTGCGAACGTCTGCAGATAGCTGGCAGGCAGAAGGGGCTAGCCTGGAAAGCTGTTGCTCAGCCTCATCTGCCCATGGCAGTGCTCGCACAGAGGCACAGAGAATGGGGCTGCTTGCTTGTCTTGCCACCTCAAACTTCAAACGTAACCTGGGAAAGATGGTGTACCTGCCAGGATCCTTTCGCAGCCCTGATCTTGAAATGCGAACGTCTGCAGATAGCTGGCAGGCAGAAGGGGCTAGCCTGGAAAGCTGTTGCTCAGCCTCATCTGCCCATGGCAGTGCTCGCACAGAGGCACAGAGAATGGGGCTGCTTGCTTATCTTGCCACCTCAAACTTCAAACGTAGCCTGGGAAAGTTGGTGTCCCTGCCAGGCTCCTTTCGCAGCCCTGCTCCGAAAGTGCGAACGTCTGCAGATAGCTGGCAGGCAGAAGGGGCTAGCCTGGAAAGCTGTTGCTCAGCCTCATCTGCCCATGGCACTGCTCGCATAGAGGCACAGAGAATGGGGCTGCTAGCTTATCTTGCCACTTGAAACTTCAAACGTAGCCTGGGAAAATTTGTGTCCCAGCCAGGCTCCTTTCGCAGCCCTGCTCCGAAAGTGCGAACGTCTGCAGATAGCTGGCAGCCAGAAGGGGCTAGCCTGGAAAGCTGTTGCTCAGCCTCATCTGCCCATGGCAGTGCTCGCACAGAGGCACAGAGAATGGGGCTGCTTGCTTATCTTGCCACTTGAAACTTCAAACGCATGCTGGCAATGGTGGTGTCCCTGCCAGGCTCCTATCACAGCCCTGCTCCGAAAGTGCGAACGTCTGCAGATACCTGGCAGGCAGAAGGGGCTAGCCTGGAAAGCTGTTGCTCAGCCTCATCTGCCCATGGCAGTGCTCGCACAGAGGCACAGAGAATGGGGCTGCTTGCTTGTCTTGCCACCTCAAACTTCAAACGTAGCCTCGGAAAGTTGGTGTCCCAGCCAGGCTCCTTTCGCAGCCCTGCTCCGAAAGTGCGAACGTCTGCAGATAGCTGGCAGGCAGAAGGGGCTAGCCTGGAAAGCTGTTGCTCAGCCTCATCTGCCCATGGCACTGTTCGCACAGAGGCACAGAGAATGGGGCTGCTTGCTTGTCTTGCCACCTCAAACTTCAAATGTAGCCTGGGAAATTTGGTGTCCCAGCCAGGCTCCTTTCGCAGCCCTGCTCCAAAAGTGCGAATGTCTGCAGATAACTGTCAGCCAGAAGGGGCTAGCCTGGAAAGCTGTTGCTCAGCCTCATCTGCCCATGGCAGTGCTCGCACAGAGGCACAGAGAATGTGGCTGCTTGCTTATCTTGCCACTTGAAACTTCAAACGTAGCCTGGGAAAGTTAGTGTCCCAGCCAGGCTCCTTTCGCAGGCCTGCTCCGAAAGTGCGAACGTCTGCAGATAGCTGGCAGGCAGAAGGGGCTAGCCTGGAAAGCTGTTGCTCAGCCTCATCTGCCCATGGTACTGTTCGCATAGAGGCACAGAGAATGGGGCTCCTTGCTTATCTTGCCACTTGAAACTTCAAACGCATGCTGGGAATGGTGGTGTCCCAGCCAGGCTCCTTTCGCAGCCCTGCTCCGAAAGTGCGAACGTCTGCAGATAGCTGGCAGGCAGAAGGGGCTATCCTGGAAAGCTGTTGCTCAGCCTCATCTGCCCATGGCAGTGCTCGCACAGAGGCACAGAGAATGGGGCTGCTTGCTTGTCTTGCCACCTCAAACTTCAAACGTAGCCTGGGAAAGTTGGTGTCCCAGCCAGGCTCCTTTCGCAGCCCTGCTCCGAAAGTGCGAATGTCTACAGATAGCTGTCAGCCAGAAAGGGCTAGCCTGGAAAGCTGTTGCTCAGCCTCATCTGCCCATGGCAGTGCTCGCACAGAGGCACAGAGAATGGGGCTGCTTGCTTGTCTTGCCACCTCAAACTTCAAACGTAACCTGGGAAAGATGGTGTACCTGCCAGGATCCTTTCGCAGCCCGGATCTTGAAATGCGAACGTCTGCAGATAGCTGGCAGGCAGAAGGGGCTAGCCTGGAAAGCTGTTGCTCAGACTCATCTGCCCATGGCACTGTTCGCATAGAGGCACAGAGAATGGGGCTGCTTGCTTGTCTTGCCACCTCAAACTTCAAATGTACCCTGGGAAAGTTGGTGTCCCAGCCAGGCTCCTATCACAGCCCTGCTCCGAAGGTGCAAACGTCTGCAGATAGCTGGCAGGCAGAAGGGGCTAGCCTGGAAAGCTGTTGCTCAGCCTCATCTGCCCATGGCAGTGCTCGCACAGAGGCACAGAGAATGGGGCTGCTTGCTTATCTTGCCACTTGAAACTTCAAACGTAGCCTGGGAAAGTTGGTGTCCCAGCCAGGCTCCTTTCGCAGCCCTGCTCCGAAAGTGCGAACGTCTGCAGATAGCTGGCAGGCAGAAGGGGCTAGCCTGGAAAGCTGTTGCTCAGCCTCATCTGCCCATGGCAGTGCTCGCACAGAGGCACAGAGAATGGGGCTGCTTGCTTGTCTTGCCACCTCAAACTTCAAACGTAACCTGGGAAAGATGGTGTACCTGCCAGGATCCTTTCGCAGCCCTGATCTTGAAATGCGAACGTCTGCAGATAGCTGGCAGGCAGAAGGGGCTAGCCTGGAAAGCTGTTGCTCAGCCTCATCTGCCCATGGCAGTGCTCGCACAGAGGCACAGAGAATGGGGCTGCTTGCTTATCTTGCCACCTCAAACTTCAAACGTAGCCTGGGAAAGTTGGTGTCCCTGCCAGGCTCCTTTCGCAGCCCTGCTCCGAAAGTGCGAACGTCTGCAGATAGCTGGCAGGCAGAAGGGGCTAGCCTGGAAAGCTGTTGCTCAGCCTCATCTGTCCATGGCACTGCTCGCATAGAGGCACAGAGAATGGGGCTGCTAGCTTATCTTGCCACTTGAAACTTCAAACGTAGCCTGGGAAAATTTGTGTCCCAGCCAGGCTCCTTTCGCAGCCCTGCTCCGAAAGTGCGAACGTCTGCAGATAGCTGGCAGGCAGAAGGGGCTAGCCTGGAAAGCTGTTGCTCAGCCTCATCTGCCCATGGCAGTGCTCGCACAGAGGCACAGAGACTGGGGCTTCTTGCTTGTCCTGCCACCTCAAACTTCAAACGTAAACTGGGAAAGATCGTGTACCTGCCAGTCTCCTTTCGCAGCCCTGCTCTTGAAATGTGAACGTCTGCAGATAGCTGGCAGGCAGAAGGGGCTATCCTGGAAAGCTGTTGCTCAGCCTCATCTGCTCATGGCACTGTTCGCATAGAGGCACAGAGAATGGGGCTGCTTGCTTATCTTGCCACTTGAAACTTCAAACGCATGCTGGGAATGGTGGTGTCCCTGCCAGGCTCCTTTCGCAGACGTGCTGCGACAGTGCGAAGCTCTGCAGATACCTGGCAGTCAGAAGGGGCTAGCCTGGAAAGCTGTTGCTCAGCCTCATCTGCCCATGGCAGTGCTCGCACAGAGGCACAGAGAATGGGGCTGCTTGCTTGTCCTGCCACCTCAAACTTCAAACGTAGCCTGGGAAAGTTGGTGTCCCAGCCAGGCTCCTTTCGCAGCCCTGCTCCGAAAGTGCGAACGTCTGCAGATAGCTGGCAGCCAGAAGGTGCTAGCCTGGAAAGCTGTTGCTCAGCCTCATCTGCCCATGGCAGTGCTCGCACAGAGGCACAGAGAATGGGGCTGCTTGCTTATCTTGCCACTTGAAACTTCAAACGCATGCTGGGAATGGTGGTGTCCCTGCCAGGCTCCTTTCGCAGACGTGCTGCGACAGTGCGAAGCTCTGCAGATACCTGGCAGGCAGAAGGGGCTAGCCTGGAAAGCTGTTGCTCAGCCTCATCTGCCCATGGCAGTGCTCGCACAGAGGCACAGAGAATGGGGCTGCTTGCTTGTCTTGCCACCTCAAACTTCAAACGTAGCCTGGGAATTGTGGTGTCCCAGCCAGGCTCCTTTCGCAGCCCTGCTCCGAAAGTGCGAACGTCTGCAGATAGCTGGCAGGCAGAAGGGGCTAGCCTGGAAAGCTGTTGCTCAGCCTCATCTGCCCATGGCACTGCTCGCATAGAGGCACAGAGAATGGGGCTGCTTGCTTATCTTGCCACTTGAAACTTCAAACGTAGCCTGGGAAAGTTGGTGTCCCAGCCAGGCTCCTTTCGCAGCCCTGCTCCGAAAGTGCGAACGTCTGCAGATAGCTGGCAGGCAGAAGGGGCTAGCCTGGAAAGCTGTTGCTCAGCCTCATCTGCCCATGGCACTGTTCGCACAGAGGCACAGAGAATGGGGCTGCTTGCTTGTCTTGCCACCTCAAACTTCAAACGTAGCCTGGGAAAGTTGGTGTCCCAGCCAGGCTCCTTTCGCAGCCCTGCTCCGAAAGTGCGAACGTCTGCAGATAGCTGGCAGGCAGAAGGGGCTAGCCTGGAAAGCTGTTGCTCAGCCTCATCTGCCCATGGCACTGTTCGCATAGAGGCACAGAGAATGGGGCTCCTTGCTTATCTTGCCACTTGAAACTTCAAACGCATGCTGAGAATGGTGGTGTCCCTGCCAGGCTCCTATCACAGCCCTGCTCCGAAAGTGCGAACGTCTGCAGAAAGCTGGCAGGCAGAAGGGGCTATCCTGGAAAGCTGTTGCTCAGCCTCTTCTGCCCATGGCAGTGCTCGCACAGAGGCACAGAGAATGGGGCTGCTTGCTTGTCCTGCCACCTCAAACTTCAAACGTAAACTGGGAAAGATGGTGTACCTGCCAGGCTCCTTTCGCAGCCCTGCTCTTGAAATGTGAACGTCTGCAGATAGCTGGCAGGCAGAAGGAGCTAGCCTGGAAAGCTGTTGCTCAGCCTCATCTGCTCATGGCACTGTTCGCATAGAGGCACAGAGAATGGGGCTGCTTGCTTATCTTGCCACTTGAAACTTCAAACGCATGCTGGGAATGGTGGTGTCCCTGCCAGGCTCCTTTCGCAGCCGTGCTGCGACAGTGCGAAGCTCTGCAGATACCTGGCAGCCAGAAGGGGCTAGCCTGGAAAGCTCTTGCTCAACCTCATCTGCCCATGGCAGTGCTCGCACAGAGGCACAGAGAATGGGGCTGCTTGCTTGTCTTGCCACCTCAAACTTCAAACGTAGCCTGGGAAAGTTGGTGTCCCAGCCAGGCTCCTTTCGCAGCCCTGCTCCGAAAGTGCGAACGTCTGCAGATAGCTGGCAGGCAGAAGGGGCTAGCCTGGAAAGCTGTTGCTCAGCCTCATCTGCCCATGGCAGTGCTCGCACAGAGGCACAGAGAATGGGGCTGCTTGCTTGTCTTGCCACCTCAAACTTCAAACGTAGCCTGGGAAAGTTGGTGTCCCAGCCAGGCTCCTTTCGCAGCCCTGCTCCGAAAGTGCGAACGTCTGCAGATAGCTGGCAGCCAGAAGGTGCTAGCCTGGAAAGCTGTTGCTCAGCCTCATCTGCCCATGGCAGTGCTCGCACAGAGGCACAGAGAATGGGGCTGCTTGCTTATCTTGCCACTTGAAACTTCAAACGTAGCCTGGGAAAGTTGGTGTCCCAGCCAGGCTCCTTTCGCAGCCCTGCTCCGAAAGTGCGAACGTCTGCAGATAGCTGGCAGGCAGAAGGGGCTAGCCTGGAAAGCTGTTGCTCAGCCTCATCTGCCCATGGCAGTGCTCGCACAGAGGCACAGAGAATGGGGCTGCTTGCTTATCTTGCCACCTCAAACTTCAAACGTAGCCTGGGAAAGTTGGTGTCCCTGCCAGGCTCCTTTCGCAGCCCTGCTCCGAAAGTGCGAACGTCTGCAGATAGCTGGCAGGCAGAAGGGGCTAGCCTGGAAAGCTGTTGCTCAGCCTCATCTGCCCATGGCACTGCTCGCATAGAGGCACAGAGAATGGGGCTGCTAGCTTATCTTGCCACTTGAAACTTCAAACGTAGCCTGGGAAAATTTGTGTCCCAGCCAGGCTCCTTTCGCAGCCCTGCTCCGAAAGTGCGAACGTCTGCAGATAGCTGGCAGCCAGAAGGGGCTAGCCTGGAAAGCTGTTGCTCAGCCTCATCTGCCCATGGCAGTGCTCGCACAGAGGCACAGAGAATGGGGCTGCTTGCTTATCTTGCCACTTGAAACTTCAAACGCATGCTGGCAATGGTGGTGTCCCTGCCAGGCTCCTATCACAGCCCTGCTCCGAAAGTGCGAACGTCTGCAGATACCTGGCAGGCAGAAGGGGCTAGCCTGGAAAGCTGTTGCTCAGCCTCATCTGCCCATGGCAGTGCTCGCACAGAGGCACAGAGAATGGGGCTGCTTGCTTGTCTTGCCACCTCAAACTTCAAACGTAGCCTCGGAAAGTTGGTGTCCCAGCCAGGCTCCTTTCGCAGCCCTGCTCCGAAAGTGCGAACGTCTGCAGATAGCTGGCAGGCAGAAGGGGCTAGCCTGGAAAGCTGTTGCTCAGCCTCATCTGCCCATGGCACTGTTCGCATAGAGGCACAGAGAATGGGGCTGCTTGCTTGTCTTGCCACCTCAAACTTCAAATGTAGCCTGGGAAATTTGGTGTCCCAGCCAGGCTCCTTTCGCAGCCCTGCTCCAAAAGTGCGAATGTCTGCAGATAACTGTCAGCCAGAAGGGGCTAGCCTGGAAAGCTGTTGCTCAGCCTCATCTGCCCATGGCAGTGCTCGCACAGAGGCACAGAGAATGTGGCTGCTTGCTTATCTTGCCACTTGAAACTTCAAACGTAGCCTGGGAAAGTTAGTGTCCCAGCCAGGCTCCTTTCGCAGGCCTGCTCCGAAAGTGCGAACGTCTGCAGATAGCTGGCAGGCAGAAGGGGCTAGCCTGGAAAGCTGTTGCTCAGCCTCATCTGCCCATGGCACTGTTCGCATAGAGGCACAGAGAATGGGGCTCCTTGCTTATCTTGCCACTTGAAACTTCAAACGCATGCTGGGAATGGTGGTGTCCCAGCCAGGCTTCTTTCGCAGCCCTGCTCCGAAAGTGCGAACGTCTGCAGATAGCTGGCAGGCAGAAGGGGCTATCCTGGAAAGCTGTTGCTCAGCCTCATCTGCCCATGGCAGTGCTCGCACAGAGGCACAGAGAATGGGGCTGCTTGCTTGTCTTGCCACCTCAAACTTCAAACGTAGCCTGGGAAAGTTGGTGTCCCAGCCAGGCTCCTTTCGCAGCCCTGCTCCGAAAGTGCGAATGTCTACAGATAGCTGTCAGCCAGAAAGGGCTATCCTGGAAAGCTGTTGCTCAGCCTCATCTGCCCATGGCAGTGCTCGCACAGAGGCACAGAGAATGGGGCTGCTTGCTTGTCTTGCCACCTCAAACTTCAAACGTAGCCTGGGAAAGTTAGTGTCCCAGCCAGGCTCCTTTCGCAGCCCTGCTCCGAAAGTGCGAACGTCTGCAGATAGCTGGCAGGCAGAAAGGGCTAGCCTGGAAAGCTGTTGCTCAGCCTCATCTGCCCATGGCACTGTTCGCATAGAGGCACAGAGAATGGGGCTCCTTGCTTATCTTGCCACTTGAAACTTCAAACGCATGCTGGGAAAGTTGGTGTCCCTGCCAGGCTCCTATCACAGCCCTGCTCCGAAAGTGCGAACGTCTGCAGATAGCTGGCAGGCAGAAGGGGCTAGCCTGGAAAGCTGTTGCTCAGACTCATCTGCCCATGGCACTGTTCGCATAGAGGCACAGAGAATGGGGCTGCTTGCTTGTCTTGCCACCTCAAACTTCAAATGTACCCTGGGAAAGTTGGTGTCCCAGCCAGGCTCCTATCACAGCCCTGCTCCGAAGGTGCAAACGTCTGCAGATAGCTGGCAGGCAGAAGGGGCTAGCCTGGAAAGCTGTTGCTCAGCCTCTTCTGCCCATGGCAGTGCTCGCACAGAGGCACAGAGAATGGGGCTGCTTGCTTATCTTGCCACTTGAAACTTCAAACGTAGCCTGGGAAAGTTGGTGTCCCAGCCAGGCTCCTTTCGCAGCCCTGCTCCGAAAGTGCGAACGTCTGCAGATAGCTGGCAGGCAGAAGGGGCTAGCCTGGAAAGCTGTTGCTCAGCCTCATCTGCACATGGCACTGTTCGCATAGAGGCACAGAGAATGGGGCTGCTTGCTTATCTTGCCACTTGAAACTTCAAACGTAGCCTGGGAAAGTTGGTGTCCCAGCCAGGCTCCTTTCGCAGCCCTGCTCCGAAAGTGCGAACGTCTGCAGATAGCTGGCAGGCAGAAGGGGCTAGCCTGGAAAGCTGTTGCTCAGCCTCATCTGCCCATGGCAGTGCTCGCACAGAGGCACAGAGAATGGGGCTGCTTGCTTGTCTTGCCACTTGAAACTTCAAACGTAGCCTGGGAAAGTTGGTGTCCCAGCCAGGCTCCTTTCGCAGCCCTGCTCCGAAAGTGCGAACGTCTGCAGATAGCTGGCAGGCAGAAGGGGCTAGCCTGGAAAGCTGTTGCTCAGCCTCATCTGCCCATGGCAGTGCTCGCACAGAGGCACAGAGAATGGGGCTGCTTGCTTATCTTGCCACTTGAAACTTCAAACGTAGCCTGGGAAAGTTGGTGTCCCAGCCAGGCTCCTTTCGCAGCCCTGCTCCGAAAGTGCGAACGTCTGCAGATAGCTGGCAGGCAGAAGGGGCTAGCCTGGAAAGCTGTTGCTCAGCCTCATCTGCCCATGGCACTGTTCGCATAGAAGCACAGAGAATGGGGCTGCTTGCTTATCTTGCCACTTGAAACTTCAAACGTAGCCTGGGAAAGTTAGTGTCCCAGCCAGGCTCCTTTCGCAGCCCTGCTCCGAAAGTGCGAACGTCTGCAGATAGCTGGCAGGCAGAAGGGGCTAGCCTGGAAAGCTGTTGCTCAGCCTCATCTGCCCATGGCAGTGCTCGCACAGAGGCACAGAGAATGGGGCTGCTTGCTTGTCTTGCCACCTCAAACTTCAAACGTAGCCTGGGAAAGTTGGTGTCCCAGCCAGGCTCCTTTCGCAGCCCTGCTCCGAAAGTGCGAACGTCTGCAGATAGCTGGCAGGCAGAAAGGGCTAGCCTGGAAAGCTGTTGCTCAGCCTCATCTGCCCATGGCACTGTTCGCATAGAGGCACAGAGAATGGGGCTGCTTGCTTATCTTGCCACTTGAAACTTCAAACGCATGCTGGGAAAGTTGGTGTCCCTGCCAGGCTCCTATCACAGCCCTGCTCCGAAAGTGCGAACGTCTGCAGATAGCTGGCAGGCAGAAGGGGCTAGCCTGGAAAGCTGTTGCTCAGACTCATCTGCCCATGGCACTGTTCGCATAGAGGCACAGAGAATGGGGCTGCTTGCTTGTCTTGCCACCTCAAACTTCAAATGTAGCCTGGGAAAGTTGGTGTCCCAGCCAGGCTCCTATCACAGCCCTGCTCCGAAGGTGCAAACGTCTGCAGATAGCTGGCAGGCAGAAGGGGCTAGCCTGGAAAGCTGTTGCTCAGCCTCATCTGCCCATGGCACTGTTCGCATAGAGGCACAGAGAATGGGGCTGCTTGCTTATCTTGCCACTTGAAACTTCAAACGTAGCCTGGGAAAGTTGGTGTCCCAGCCAGGCTCCTTTCGCAGCCCTGCTCCGAAAGTGCGAACGTCTGCAGATAGCTGGCAGGCAGAAGGGGCTAGCCTGGAAAGCTGTTGCTCAGCCTCATCTGCACATGGCACTGTTCGCATAGAGGCACAGAGAATGGGGCTGCTTGCTTATCTTGCCACTTGAAACTTCAAACGTAGCCTGGGAAAGTTGGTGTCCCAGCCAGGCTCCTTTCGCAGCCCTGCTCCGAAAGTGCGAACGTCTGCAGATAGCTGGCAGGCAGAAGGGGCTAGCCTGGAAAGCTGTTGCTCAGCCTCATCTGCCCATGGCAGTGCTCGCACAGAGGCACAGAGAATGGGGCTGCTTGCTTATCTTGCCACTTGAAACTTCAAACGTAGCCTGGGAAAGTTGGTGTCCCAGCCAGGCTCCTTTCGCAGCCCTGCTCCGAAAGTGCGAACGTCTGCAGATAGCTGGCAGGCAGAAGGGGCTAGCCTGGAAAGCTGTTGCTCAGCCTCATCTGCCCATGGCACTGTTCGCATAGAGGCACAGAGAATGGGGCTGCTTGCTTATCTTGCCACTTGAAACTTCAAACGTAGCCTGGGAAAGTTAGTGTCCCAGCCAGGCTCCTTTCGCAGCCCTGCTCCGAAAGTGCGAACGTCTGCAGATATCTGGCAGGCAGAAGGGGCTAGCCTGGAAAGCTGTTGCTCAGCCTCATCTGCCCATGGCAGTGCTCGCACAGAGGCACAGAGAATGGGGCTGCTTGCTTGTCTTGCCACCTCAAACTTCAAACGTAGCATGGAAAAGTTGGTGTCCCAGCCAGGCTCCTTTCGCAGCCCTGCTCCGAAAGTGCGAACGTCTGCAGATAGCTGGCAGGCAGAAGGGGCTAGCCTGGAAAGCTGTTGCTCAGCCTCATCTGCCCATGGCACTGTTCGCATAGAGGCACAGAGAATGGGGCTCCTTGCTTATCTTGCCACTTGAAACTTCAAACGCATGCTGGGAATGGTGGTGTCCCTGCCAGGCTCCTATCACAGCCCTGCTCCGAAAGTGCGAACGTCTGCAGATAGCTGGCAGCCAGAAGGGGCTAGCCTGGAAAGCTGTTGCTCAGACTCATCTGCCCATGGCACTGTTCGCATAGAGGCACAGAGAATGGGGCTCCTTGCTTATCTTGCCACTTGAAACTTCAAACGCATGCTGGGAATGGTGGTGTCCCTGCCAGGCTCCTATCACAGCCCTGCTCCGAAAGTGCAAACGTCTGCAGATAGCTGGCAGCCAGAAGGGGCTAGCCTGGAAAGCTGTTGCTCAGACTCATCTGCCCATGGCAGTGCTCGCACAGAGGCACAGAGAATGGGGCTGCTTGCTTATCTTGCCACTTGAAACTTCAAACGTAGCCTGGGAAAGTGGGTGTCCCAGCCAGACTCCTTTCGCAGCCCTGCTCCGAAAGTGCGAACGTCTGCAGATAGCTGGCAGGCAGAAGGGGCTAGCCTGGAAAGCTGTTGCTCAGCCTCATCTGCCCATGGCAGTGCTCGCACAGAGGCACAGAGAATGGGGCTGCTTGCTTATCTTGCCACTTGAAACTTCAAACGTATCCTGGGAAAGTTGGTGTCCCAGCCAGGCTCCTTTCGCAGCCCTGCTCCGAAAGTGCGAACGTCTGCAGATAGCTGGCAGCCAGAAGGGGCTAGCCTGGAAAGCTGTTGCTCAGACTCATCTGCCCATGGCAGTGCTCGCACAGAGGCACAGAGAATGGGGCTGCTTGCTTATCTTGCCACTTGAAACTTCAAACGTAGCCTGGGAAAGTTGGTGTCCCAGCCAGGCTCCTTTCGCAGCCCTGCTCCGAAAGTGCGAACGTCTGCAGATAGCTGGCAGGCAGAAGGGGCTAGCCTGGAAAGCTGTTGCTCAGCCTCATCTGCACATGGCACTGTTCGCATAGAGGCACAGAGAATGGGGCTGCTTGCTTATCTTGCCACTTGAAACTTCAAACGTAGCCTCGGAAAGTTGGTGTCCCAGCCAGGCTCCTTTCGCAGCCCTGCTCCGAAAGTGCGAACGTCTGCAGATAGCTGGCAGGCAGAAGGGGCTAGCCTGGAAAGCTGTTGCTCAGCCTCATCTGCCCATGGCACTGTTCGCATAGAGGCACAGAGAATGGGGCTCCTTGCTTATCTTGCCACTTGAAACTTCAAACGCATGCTGGGAATGGTGGTGTCCCAGCCAGGCTCCTTTCGCAGCCCTGCTCCGAAAGTGCGAACGTCTGCAGATAGCTGGCAGGCAGAAGGGGCTAGCCTGGAAAGCTGTTGCTCAGCCTCATCTGCCCATGGCACTGTTCGCATAGAAGCACAGAGAATGGGGCTGCTTGCTTATCTTGCCACTTGAAACTTCAAACGTAGCCTGGGAAAGTTGGTGTCCCAGCCAGGCTCCTTTCGCAGCCCTGCTCCGAAAGTGCGAACGTCTGCAGATAGCTGGCAGGCAGAAGGGGCTAGCCTGGAAAGCTGTTGCTCAGCCTCATCTGCACATGGCACTGTTCGCATAGAGGCACAGAGAATGGGGCTGCTTGCTTATCTTGCCACTTGAAACTTCAAACGTAGCCTGGGAAAGTTGGTGTCCCAGCCAGGCTCCTTTCGCAGCCCTGCTCCGAAAGTGCGAACGTCTGCAGATAGCTGGCAGGCAGAAGGGGCTAGCCTGGAAAGCTGTTGCTCAGCCTCATCTGCCCATGGCAGTGCTCGCACAGAGGCACAGAGAATGGGGCTGCTTGCTTGTCTTGCCACTTGAAACTTCAAACGTAGCCTGGGAAAGTTGGTGTCCCAGCCAGGCTCCTTTCGCAGCCCTGCTCCGAAAGTGCGAACGTCTGCAGATAGCTGGCAGGCAGAAGGGGCTAGCCTGGAAAGCTGTTGCTCAGCCTCATCTGCCCATGGCAGTGCTCGCACAGAGGCACAGAGAATGGGGCTGCTTGCTTATCTTGCCACTTGAAACTTCAAACGTAGCCTGGGAAAGTTGGTGTCCCAGCCAGGCTCCTTTCGCAGCCCTGCTCCGAAAGTGCGAACGTCTGCAGATAGCTGGCAGGCAGAAGGGGCTAGCCTGGAAAGCTGTTGCTCAGCCTCATCTGCCCATGGCACTGTTCGCATAGAAGCACAGAGAATGGGGCTGCTTGCTTATCTTGCCACTTGAAACTTCAAACGTAGCCTGGGAAAGTTAGTGTCCCAGCCAGGCTCCTTTCGCAGCCCTGCTCCGAAAGTGCGAACGTCTGCAGATAGCTGGCAGGCAGAAGGGGCTAGCCTGGAAAGCTGTTGCTCAGCCTCATCTGCCCATGGCAGTGCTCGCACAGAGGCACAGAGAATGGGGCTGCTTGCTTGTCTTGCCACCTCAAACTTCAAACGTAGCATTGAAAAGTTGGTGTCCCAGCCAGGCTCCTTTCGCAGCCCTGCTCCGAAAGTGCGAACGTCTGCAGATAGCTGGCAGGCAGAAAGGGCTAGCCTGGAAAGCTGTTGCTCAGCCTCATCTGCCCATGGCACTGTTCGCATAGAGGCACAGAGAATGGGGCTCCTTGCTTATCTTGCCACTTGAAACTTCAAACGTAGCCTGGGAAAGTTGGTGTCCCTGCCAGGCTCCTATCACAGCCCTGCTCCGAAAGTGCGAACGTCTGCAGATAGCTGGCAGGCAGAAGGGGCTAGCCTGGAAAGCTGTTGCTCAGCCTCATCTGCCCATGGCAGTGCTCGCACAGAGGCACAGAGACTGGGGCTGCTTGCTTATCTTGCCACTTGAAACTTCAAACGTAGCCTGGGAAAGTTGGTGTCCCAGCCAGGCTCCTTTCGCAGCCCTGCTCCGAAAGTGCGAACGTCTGCAGATAGCTGGCAGGCAGAAGGGGCTAGCCTGGAAAGCTGTTGCTCAGCCTCATCTGCACATGGCACTGTTCGCATAGAGGCACAGAGAATGGGGCTGCTTGCTTATCTTGCCACTTGAAACTTCAAACGTAGCCTGGGAAAGTTGGTGTCCCAGCCAGGCTCCTTTCGCAGCCCTGCTCCGAAAGTGCGAACGTCTGCAGATAGCTGGCAGGCAGAAGGGGCTAGCCTGGAAAGCTGTTGCTCAGCCTCATCTGCCCATGGCAGTGCTCGCACAGAGGCACAGAGAATGGGGCTGCTTGCTTGTCTTGCCACTTGAAACTTCAAACGTAGCCTCGGAAAGTTGGTGTCCCAGCCAGGCTCCTTTCGCAGCCCTGCTCCGAAAGTGCGAACGTCTGCAGATAGCTGTCAGGCAGAAGGGGCTAGCCTGGAAAGCTGTTGCTCAGCCTCATCTGCCCATGGCAGTGCTCGCACAGAGGCACAGAGAATGGGGCTGCTTGCTTATCTTGCCACTTGAAACTTCAAACGTAGCCTGGGAAAGTTGGTGTCCCAGCCAGGCTCCTTTCGCAGCCCTGCTCCGAAAGTGCGAACGTCTGCAGATAGCTGGCAGGCAGAAGGGGCTAGCCTGGAAAGCTGTTGCTCAGCCTCATCTGCCCATGGCACTGTTCGCATAGAAGCACAGAGAATGGGGCTGCTTGCTTATCTTGCCACTTGAAACTTCAAACGTAGCCTGGGAAAGTTAGTGTCCCAGCCAGGCTCCTTTCGCAGCCCTGCTCCGAAAGTGCGAACGTCTGCAGATAGCTGGCAGGCAGAAGGGGCTAGCCTGGAAAGCTGTTGCTCAGCCTCATCTGCCCATGGCACTGTTCGCATAGAAGCACAGAGAATGGGGCTGGTTGCTTATCTTGCCACTTGAAACTTCAAACGCATGCTGGGAATGGTGGTGTCCCTGCCAGGCTCCTATCACAGCCCTGCTCCGAAAGTGCAAACGTCTGCAGATAGCTGGCAGCCAGAAGGGGCTAGCCTGGAAAGCTGTTGCTCAGACTCATCTGCCCATGGCAGTGCTCGCACAGAGGCACAGAGAATGGGGCTGCTTGCTTATCTTGCCACTTGAAACTTCAAACGTAGCCTGGGAAAGTGGGTGTCCCAGCCAGACTCCTTTCGCAGCCCTGCTCCGAAAGTGCGAACGTCTGCAGATAGCTGGCAGGCAGAAGGGGCTAGCCTGGAAAGCTGTTGCTCAGCCTCATCTGCCCATGGCAGTGCTCGCACAGAGGCACAGAGAATGGGGCTGCTTGCTTGTCTTGCGACCTCAAACTTCAAACGTAGCCTGGGAAAAGTTGGTGTCCCAGCCAGGCTCCTTTCGCAGCCCTGCTCCGAAAGTGCGAACGTCTGCAGATAGCTGGCAGGCAGAAGGGGCTAGCCTGTAAAGCTGTTGCTCAGCCTCATCTGCCCATGGCACTGTTCGCATAGAGGCACAGAGAATGGGGCTCCTTGCTTATCTTGCCACTTGAAACTTCAAACGCATGCTGGGAAAGTTGGTGTCCCAGCCAGGCTCCTTTCGCAGCCCTGCTCCGAAAGTGCGAACGTCTGCAGATAGCTGGCAGGCAGAAGGGGCTAGCCTGGAAAGCTGTTGCTCAGCCTCATCTGCCCATGGCACTGTTCGCATAGAAGCACAGAGAATGGGGCTGGTTGCTTATCTTGCCACTTGAAACTTCAAACGTAGCCTGGGAAAGTTAGTGTCCCAGCCAGGCTCCTTTCGCAGGCCTGCTCCGAAAGTGCGAACGTCTGCAGATAGCTGGCAGCCAGAAGGGGCTAGCCTGGAAAGCTGTTGCTCAGCCTCATCTGCCCATGGCACTGTTCGCATAGAGGCACAGAGAATGGGGCTCCTTGCTTATCTTGCCACTTGAAACTTCAAACGCATGCTGGGAATGGTGGTGTCCCTGCCAGGCTCCTATCACAGCCCTGCTCCGAAAGTGCAAACGTCTGCAGATAGCTGGCAGCCAGAAGGGGCTAGCCTGGAAAGCTGTTGCTCAGACTCATCTGCCCATGGCAGTGCTCGCACAGAGGCACAGAGAATGGGGCTGCTTGCTTATCTTGCCACTTGAAACTTCAAACGTAGCCTGGGAAAGTTGGTGTCCCAGCCAGGCTCCTTTCGCAGCCCTGCTCCGAAAGTGCGAACGTCTGCAGATAGCTGGCAGGCAGAAGGGGCTAGCCTGGAAAGCTGTTGCTCAGCCTCATCTGCACATGGCACTGTTCGCATAGAGGCACAGAGAATGGGGCTGCTTGCTTATCTTGCCACTTGAAACTTCAAACGTAGCCTCGGAAAGTTGGTGTCCCAGCCAGGCTCCTTTCGCAGCCCTGCTCCGAAAGTGCGAACGTCTGCAGATAGCTGGCAGGCAGAAGGGGCTAGCCTGGAAAGCTGTTGCTCAGCCTCATCTGCCCATGGCACTGTTCGCATAGAGGCACAGAGAATGGGGCTCCTTGCTTATCTTGCCACTTGAAACTTCAAACGCATGCTGGGAATGGTGGTGTCCCAGCCAGGCTCCTTTCGCAGCCCTGCTCCGAAAGTGCGAACGTCTGCAGATAGCTGGCAGGCAGAAGGGGCTAGCCTGGAAAGCTGTTGCTCAGCCTCATCTGCCCATGGCACTGTTCGCATAGAAGCACAGAGAATGGGGCTGCTTGCTTATCTTGCCACTTGAAACTTCAAACGTAGCCTGGGAAAGTTGGTGTCCCAGCCAGGCTCCTTTCGCAGGCCTGCTCCGAAAGTGCGAACGTCTGCAGATAGCTGGCAGCCAGAAGGGGCTAGCCTGGAAAGCTGTTGCTCAGCCTCATCTGCCCATGGCACTGTTCGCATAGAGGCACAGAGAATGGGGCTCCTTGCTTATCTTGCCACTTGAAACTTCAAACGCATGCTGGGAATGGTGGTGTCCCTGCCAGGCTCCTTTCACAGCCAGGCTCCGAAAGTGCAAACGTCTGCAGATAGCTGGCAGGCAGAAGGGGCTAGCCTGGAAAGCTGTTGCTCAGACTCATCTGCCCATGGCAGTGCTCGCACAGAGGCACAGAGAATGGGGCTGCTTGCTTATCTTGCCACTTGAAACTTCAAACGTAGCCTGGGAAAGTTGGTGTCCCAGCCAGGCTCCTTTCGCAGCCCTGCTCCGAAAGTGCGAACGTCTGCAGATAGCTGGCAGGCAGAAGGGGCTAGCCTGGAAAGCTGTTGCTCAGCCTCATCTGCACATGGCACTGTTCGCATAGAGGCACAGAGAATGGGGCTGCTTGCTTGTCTTGCCACTTGAAACTTCAAACGTAGCCTCGGAAAGTTGGTGTCCCAGCCAGGCTGCTTTCGCAGCCCTGCTCCGAATGTGCGAACGTCTGCAGATAGCTGGCAGGCAGAAGGGGCTAGCCTGGACAGCTGTTGCTCAGCCTCATCTGCCCATGGCAGTGCTCGCACAGAGGCACAGAGAATGTGGCTGCTTGCTTATCTTGCCACCTCAAACTTCAAACGTAGCCTGGGAAAGTTGGTGTCCCAGCCTGCTCCTTTCGCAGCCCTGCTCCGAAAGTGCGAACGTCTGCAGATAGCTGTCAGGCAGAAGGGGCTAGCCTGGAAAGCTGTTGCTCAGCCTCATCTGCCCATGGCAGTGCTCGCACAGAGGCACAGAGAATGGGGCTGCTTGCTTATCTTGCCACTTGAAACTTCAAACGTAGCCTGGGAAAGTTGGTGTCCCAGCCAGGCTCCTTTCGCAGCCCTGCTCCGAAAGTGCGAACGTCTGCAGATAGCTGGCAGGCAGAAGGGGCTAGCCTGGAAAGCTGTTGCTCAGCCTCATCTGCCCATGGCACTGTTCGCATAGAGGCACAGAGAATGGGGCTCCTTGCTTATCTTGCCACTTGAAACTTCAAACGCATGCTGGGAATGGTGGTGTCCCAGCCAGGCTCCTATCACAGCCAGGCTCCGAAAGTGCAAACGTCTGCAGATAGCTGGCAGGCAGAAGGGGCTAGCCTGGAAAGCTGTTGCTCAGACTCATCTGCCCATGGCAGTGCTCGCACAGAGGCACAGAGAATGGGGCTGCTTGCTTATCTTGCCACTTGAAACTTCAAACGTAGCCTGGGAAAGTTGGTGTCCCAGCCAGGCTCCTTTCGCAGCCCTGCTCCGAAAGTGCGAACGTCTGCAGATAGCTGGCAGGCAGAAGGGGCTAGCCTGGAAAGCTGTTGCTCAGCCTCATCTGCACATGGCACTGTTCGCATAGAGGCACAGAGAATGGGGCTGCTTGCTTATCTTGCCACTTGAAACTTCAAACGTAGCCTCGGAAAGTTGGTGTCCCAGCCAGGCTCCTTTCGCAGCCCTGCTCCGAAAGTGCGAACGTCTGCAGATAGCTGGCAGGCAGAAGGGGCTAGCCTGGAAAGCTGTTGCTCAGCCTCATCTGCCCATGGCACTGTTCGCATAGAGGCACAGAGAATGGGGCTGCTTGCTTATCTTGCCACCTCAAACTTCAAACGTAGCCTGGGAAAGTTGGTGTCCCAGCCTGCTCCTTTCGCAGCCCTGCTCCGAAAGTGCGAACGTCTGCAGATAGCTGGCAGCCAGAAGGGGCTAGCCTGGAAAGCTGTTGCTCAGCCTCATCTGCCCATGGCAGTGCTCGCACAGAGGCACAGAGAATGGGGCTGCTTGCTTATCTTGCCACTTGAAACTTCAAACGTAGCCTGGGAAAGTTGGTGTCCCAGCCAGGCTCCTTTCGCAGCCCTGCTCCGAAAGTGCGAACGTCTGCAGATAGCTGGCAGGCAGAAGGGGCTAGCCTGGAAAGCTGTTGCTCAGACTCATCTGCCCATGGCACTGTTCGCATAGAGGCACAGAGAATGGGGCTCCTTGCTTATCTTGCCACTTGAAACTTCAAACATAGCCTGGGAAAGTTGGTGTCCCAGCCAGGCTCCTTTCGCAGCCCTGCTCCGAAAGTGCGAACGTCTGCAGATAGCTGGCAGGCAGAAGGGGCTAGCCTGGAAAGCTGTTGCTCAGCCTCATCTGCCCATGGCACTGTTCGCATAGAGGCACAGAGAATGGGGCTGCTTGCTTATCTTGCCACTTGAAACTTCAAACGCATGCTGGGAATGGTGGTGTCCCTGCCAGGCTCCTATCACAGCCCTGCTCCGAAATTGCGAACGTCTGCAGATAGCTGGCAGCCAGAAGGGGCTAGCCTGGAAAGCTGTTGCTCAGCCTCATCTGTCCATGGCACTGTTCGCACAGAGGCACAGAGAATGGGGCTGCTTGCTTGTCTTGCCACCTCAAACTTCAAACGTAGCCTGGGAACAATGGTGTACCTGCTAGGCTCCTTTCGCAGCCCTGCTCTTGAAATGCGAACGTCTGCAGATAGCTGGCAGCCAGAAGGGGCTATCCTGAAAAGCTGTTGCTCAGCCTCATCTGCCCATGGCACTGTTCGCATAGAGGCACAGAGAATGGGGCTGCTTGCTTGTCTTGCCACCTCAAACTTCAAACGTAGCCTGGGAAAGTTGGTGTCCCAGCCAGGCTCCTTTCGCAGCCCTGCTCCGAAAGTGCGAACGTCTGCAGATAGCTGTCAGTCAGAAGGGGCTAGCCTGGAAAGCTGTTGCTCAGCCTCATCTGCCCATGGCAGTGCTCGCACAGAGGCACAGAGAATGGGGCTGCTTGCTTGTATTGCCACCTCAAACTTCAAACGTAGCCTGGGAAAGTTGGTGTCCCTGCCAGGCTCCTTTAGCAGCCCTTCTCTCGAAGGTGCGAACGTCTGCAGATAGCTGGCAGGCAGAAGGGGCTAGCCTGGAAAGCTGTTGCTCAGCCTCATCTGCCCATGGCACTGTTCGCATAGAGGCACAGAGAATGGGGCTGCTTGCTTATCTTGCCACTTGAAACTTCAAACGCATGCTGGGAATGGTGGTGTCCCTGCCAGGCTCCTATCACAGCCCTGCTCCGAAAGTGCGAACGTCTGCAGATAGCTGGCAGCCAGAAGGGGCTAGCCTGGAAAGCTGTTGCTCAGCCTCATCTGCCCATGGCAGTGCTCGCACAGAGGCACAGAGAATGGGGCTGCTTGCTTGTATTGCCACCTCAAACTTCAAACGTAGCCTGGGAAAGTTGGTGTCCCTGCCAGGCTCCTTTCGCAGCCCTGCTCCGAAAGTGCGAACGTCTGCAGATAGCTGTCAGCCAGAACGGGCTAGCCTGGAAAGCTGTTGCTCAGCCTCATCTGCCCATGGCACTGTTCGCATAGAGGCACAGAGAATGGGGCTGCTTGCTTATCTTGCCACTTGAAACTTCAAACGTAGCCTGGGAAAGATGGTGTACCTGCTAGGCTCCTTTCGCAGCCCTGCTCTTGAAATGCGAACGTCTGCAGATAGCTGGCAGCCAGAAGGGGCTAGCCTGGAAAGCTGTTGCTCAGCCTCATCTGCCCATGGCAGTGCTCGCACAGAGGCACAGAGAATGGGGCTGCTTGCTTGTCTTGCCACCTCAAACTTCAAACGTAGCCTGGGAAAGTTGGTGTCCCAGCCAGGCTCCTTTCGCAGCCCTGCTCCGAAAGTGCGAACGTCTGCAGATAGCTGGCAGGCAGAAGGGGCTAGCCTGGAAAGCTGTTGCTCAGCCTCATCTGCCCATGGCACTGTTCGCATAGAGGCACAGAGAATGGGGCTGCTTGCTTATCTTGCCACTTGAAACTTCAAACGTATCCTGGGAAAGTTTGTGTCCCAGCCAGGCTCCTTTCGCAGCCCTGCTCCGAAAGTGCGAACGTCTGCAGATAGCTGGCAGCCAGAAGGGGCTATCCTGGAAAGCTGTTGCTCAGCCTCATCTGCCCATGGCACTGTTCGCATAGAGGCACAGAGAATGGGGCTGCTTGCTTATCTTGCCACTTGAAACTTCAAACGTAGCCTGGCAAAGTTGGTGTCCCAGCCAGGCTCCTTTCGCAGCCCTGCTCCGAAAGTGCGAATGTCTGCAGATAGCTGGCAGGCAGAAGGGGCTAGCCTGGAAAGCTGTTGCTCAGCCTCATCTGCCCATAGCAGTGCTCGCACAGAGGCACAGAGAATGGGGCTGCTTGCTTGTCTTGCCACCTCAAACTTCAAACGTAGCCTGGGAAAGTTGGTGTCCCTGCCAGGCTCCTTTCGCAGCCCTGCTCCGAAAGTGCGAACGTCTGCAGATAGCTGGCAGGCAGAAGGGGCTAGCCTGTAAAGCTGTTGCTCAGCCTCATCTGCCCATGGCACTGTTCGCATAGAGGCACAGAGAATGGGGCTCCTTGCTTATCTTGCCACTTGAAACTTCAAACGCATGCTGGGAAAGTTGGTGTCCCAGCCAGGCTCCTTTCGCAGCCCTGCTCCGAAAGTGCGAACGTCTGCAGATAGCTGGCAGGCAGAAGGGGCTAGCCTGGAAAGCTGTTGCTCAGCCTCATCTGCCCATGGCACTGTTCGCATAGAAGCACAGAGAATGGGGCTGCTTGCTTATCTTGCCACTTGAAACTTCAAACGTAGCCTGGGAAAGTTAGTGTCCCAGCCAGGCTCCTTTCGCAGGCCTGCTCCGAAAGTGCGAACGTCTGCAGATAGCTGGCAGCCAGAAGGGGCTAGCCTGGAAAGCTGTTGCTCAGACTCATCTGCCCATGGCACTGTTCGCATAGAGGCACAGAGAATGGGGCTCCTTGCTTATCTTGCCACTTGAAACTTCAAACGCATGCTGGGAATGGTGGTGTCCCTGCCAGGCTCCTATCACAGCCCTGCTCCGAAAGTGCAAACGTCTGCAGATAGCTGGCAGCCAGAAGGGGCTAGCCTGGAAAGCTGTTGCTCAGACTCATCTGCCCATGGCAGTGCTCGCACAGAGGCACAGAGAATGGGGCTGCTTGCTTATCTTGCCACTTGAAACTTCAAACGTAGCCTGGGAAAGTTGGTGTCCCAGCCAGGCTCCTTTCGCAGCCCTGCTCCGAAAGTGCGAACGTCTGCAGATAGCTGGCAGGCAGAAGGGGCTAGCCTGGAAAGCTGTTGCTCAGCCTCATCTGCACATGGCACTGTTCGCATAGAGGCACAGAGAATGGGGCTGCTTGCTTATCTTGCCACTTGAAACTTCAAACGTAGCCTCGGAAAGTTGGTGTCCCAGCCAGGCTCCTTTCGCAGCCCTGCTCCGAAAGTGCGAACGTCTGCAGATAGCTGGCAGCCAGAAGGGGCTAGCCTGGAAAGCTGTTGCTCAGCCTCATCTGCCCATGGCACTGTTCGCATAGAGGCACAGAGAATGGGGCTCCTTGCTTATCTTGCCACTTGAAACTTCAAACGCATGCTGGGAATGGTGGTGTCCCAGCCAGGCTCCTTTCGCAGCCCTGCTCCGAAAGTGCGAACGTCTGCAGATAGCTGGCAGGCAGAAGGGGCTAGCCTGGAAAGCTGTTGCTCAGCCTCATCTGCCCATGGCACTGTTCGCATAGAAGCACAGAGAATGGGGCTGCTTGCTTATCTTGCCACTTGAAACTTCAAACGTAGCCTGGGAAAGTTGGTGTCCCAGCCAGGCTCCTTTCGCAGGCCTGCTCCGAAAGTGCGAACGTCAGCAGATAGCTGGCAGCCAGAAGGGGCTAGCCTGGAAAGCTGTTGCTCAGCCTCATCTGCCCATGGCACTGTTCGCATAGAGGCACAGAGAATGGGGCTCCTTGCTTATCTTGCCACTTGAAACTTCAAACGCATGCTGGGAATGGTGGTGTCCCTGCCAGGCTCCTATCACAGCCAGGCTCCGAAAGTGCAAACGTCTGCAGATAGCTGGCAGGCAGAAGGGGCTAGCCTGGAAAGCTGTTGCTCAGACTCATCTGCCCATGGCAGTGCTCGCACAGAGGCACAGAGAATGGGGCTGCTTGCTTATCTTGCCACTTGAAACTTCAAACGTAGCCTGGGAAAGTTGGTGTCCCAGCCAGGCTCCTTTCGCAGCCCTGCTCCGAAAGTGCGAACGTCTGCAGATAGCTGGCAGGCAGAAGGGGCTAGCCTGGAAAGCTGTTGCTCAGCCTCATCTGCACATGGCACTGTTCGCATAGAGGCACAGAGAATGGGGCTGCTTGCTTATCTTGCCACTTGAAACTTCAAACGTAGCCTGGGAAAGTTGGTGTCCCAGCCTGCTCCTTTCGCAGCCCTGCTCCGAAAGTGCGAACGTCTGCAGATAGCTGGCAGGCAGAAGGGGCTAGCCTGGAAAGCTGTTGCTCAGCCTCATCTGCCCATGGCAGTGCTCGCACAGAGGCACAGAGAATGGGGCTGCTTGCTTATCTTGCCACTTGAAACTTCAAACGTAGCCTGGGAAAGTTGGTGTCCCAGCCAGGCTCCTTTCGCAGCCCTGCTCCGAAAGTGCGAACGTCTGCAGATAGCTGGCAGGCAGAAGGGGCTAGCCTGGAAAGCTGTTGCTCAGACTCATCTGCCCATGGCACTGTTCGCATAGAGGCACAGAGAATGGGGCTCCTTGCTTATCTTGCCACTTGAAACTTCAAACATAGCCTGGGAAAGTTGGTGTCCCAGCCAGGCTCCTTTCGCAGCCCTGCTCCGAAAGTGCGAACGTCTGCAGATAGCTGGCAGGCAGAAGGGGCTAGCCTGGAAAGCTGTTGCTCAGCCTCATCTGCCCATGGCACTGTTCGCATAGAGGCACAGAGAATGGGGCTGCTTGCTTATCTTGCCACTTGAAACTTCAAACGCATGCTGGGAATGGTGGTGTCCCTGCCAGGCTCCTATCACAGCCCTGCTCCGAAATTGCGAACGTCTGCAGATAGCTGGCAGCCAGAAGGGGCTAGCCTGGAAAGCTGTTGCTCAGCCTCATCTGTCCATGGCACTGTTCGCACAGAGGCACAGAGAATGGGGCTGCTTGCTTGTCTTGCCACCTCAAACTTCAAACGTAGCCTGGGAACAATGGTGTACCTGCTAGGCTCCTTTCGCAGCCCTGCTCTTGAAATTCGAACGTCTGCAGATAGCTGGCAGCCAGAAGGGGCTATCCTGAAAAGCTGTTGCTCAGCCTCATCTGCCCATGGCACTGTTCGCATAGAGGCACAGAGAATGGGGCTGCTTGCTTGTCTTGCCACCTCAAACTTCAAACGTAGCCTGGGAAAGTTGGTGTCCCAGCCAGGCTCCTTTCGCAGCCCTGCTCCGAAAGTGCGAACGTCTGCAGATAGCTGTCAGTCAGAACGGGCTAGCCTGGAAAGCTGTTGCTCAGCCTCATCTGCCCATGGCAGTGCTCGCACAGAGGCACAGAGAATGGGGCTGCTTGCTTGTATTGCCACCTCAAACTTCAAACGTAGCCTGGGAAAGTTGGTGTCCCTGCCAGGCTCCTTTCTCAGCCCTTCTCTCGAAGGTGCGAACGTCTGCAGATAGCTGGCAGGCAGAAGGGGCTAGCCTGGAAAGCTGTTGCTCAGCCTCATCTGCCCATGGCACTGTTCGCATAGAGGCACAGAGAATGGGGCTGCTTGCTTATCTTGCCACTTGAAACTTCAAACGCATGCTGGGAATGGTGGTGTCCCTGCCAGGCTCCTATCACAGCCCTGCTCCGAAAGTGCGAACGTCTGCAGATAGCTGGCAGCCAGAAGGGGCTAGCCTGGAAAGCTGTTGCTCAGCCTCATCTGCCCATGGCAGTGCTCGCACAGAGGCACAGAGAATGGGGCTGCTTGCTTGTATTGCCACCTCAAACTTCAAACGTAGCCTGGGAAAGTTGGTGTCCCTGCCAGGCTCCTTTCGCAGCCCTGCTCCAAAAGTGCGAACGTCTGCAGATAGCTGTCAGCCAGAACGGGCTAGCCTGGAAAGCTGTTGCTCAGCCTCATCTGTCCATTACACTGCTCGCACACAGGAACAGAGAATGGGGCTCCTTGCTTGTCTTGCCACCTCAAACTTCAAACGTAGCCTGGGAAAGATGGTGTACCTGCTAGGCTCCTTTCGCAGCCCTGCTCTTGAAATGCGAACGTCTGCAGATAGCTGGCAGCCAGAAGGGGCTATCCTGGAAAGCTGTTGCTCAGCCTCATCTGCCCATGGCACTGTTCGCATAGAGGCACAGAGAATGGGGCTGCTTGCTTATCTTGCCACTTGAAACTTCAAACGTAGCCTGGGAAAGTTGGTGTCCCAGCCAGGCTCCTTTCGCAGCCCTGCTCCGAAAGTGCGAACGTCTGCAGATAGCTGGCAGGCAGAAGGGGCTAGCCTGGAAAGCTGTTGCTCAGCCTCATCTGCCCATGGCAGTGCTCGCACAGAGGCATAGAGAATGGGGCTGCTTGCTTGTATTGCCACCTCAAACTTCAAACGTAGCCTGGGAAAGTTGGTGTCCCTGCCAGGCTCCTTTCTCAGCCCTTCTCTCGAAGGTGCGAACGTCTGCAGATAGCTGGCAGGCAGAAGGGGCTAGCCTGGAAAGCTGTTGCTCAGCCTCATCTGCCCATGGCACTGTTCGCATAGAGGCACAGAGAATGGGGCTGCTTGCTTGTCTTGCCACCTCAAACTTCAAACGTAGCCTGGGAAAGTTGGTGTCCCTGCCAGGCTCCTTTCGCAGCCCTGCTCTCGACAGTGCGAACGTCTGCAGATAGCTGGCAGGCAGAAGGTGCTAGCCTGGAAAGCTGTTGCTCAGCCTCATCTGCCCATGGCACTGTTCGCATAGAGGCACAGAGAATGGGGCTGCTTGCTTATCTTGCCACTTGAAACTTCAAACGCATGCTGGGAATGGTGGTGTCCCTGCCAGGCTCCTATCACAGCCCTGCTCCGAAAGTGCGAACGTCTGCAGATAGCTGGCAGCCAGAAGGGGCTAGCCTGGAAAGCTGTTGCTCAGCCTCATCTGCCCATGGCAGTGCTCGCACAGAGGCACAGAGAATGGGGCTGCTTGCTTGTCTTGCCACCTCAAACTTCAAACGTAGCCTGGGAAAGTTGGTGTCCCAGCCAGGCTCCTTTCGCAGCCCTGCTCCGAAAGTGCGAACGTCTGCAGATAGCTGGCAGGCAGAAGGGGCTAGCCTGGAAAGCTGTTGCTCAGCCTCATCTGCCCATGGCACTGTTCGCATAGAGGCACAGAGAATGGGGCTGCTTGCTTATCTTGCCACTTGAAACTTCAAACGCATGCTGGGAATGGTGGTGTCCCTGCCAGGCTCCTATCACAGCCCTGCTCCGAAAGTGCGAACGTCTGCAGATAGCTGGCAGCCAGAAGGGGCTAGCCTGGAAAGCTGTTGCTCAGCCTCATCTGCCCATGGCACTGTTCGCACAGAGGCACAGAGAATGGGGCTGCTTGCTTGTCTTGCCACCTCAAACTTCAAACGTAGCCTGGGAAAGATGGTGTACCTGCTAGGCTCCTTTCGCAGCCCTGCTCTTGAAATGCGAACGTCTGCAGATAGCTGGCAGGCAGAAGGGGCTATCCTGAAAAGCTGTTGCTCAGCCTCATCTGCCCATGGCACTGTTCGCATAGAGGCACAGAGAATGGGGCTGCTTGCTTGTCTTGCCACCTCAAACTTCAAACGTAGCCTGGGAAAGTTGGTGTCCCAGCCAGGCTCCTTTCGCAGCCCTGCTCCGAAAGTGCGAACGTCTGCAGATAGCTGTCAGTCAGAACGGGCTAGCCTGGAAAGCTGTTGCTCAGCCTCATCTGCCCATGGCAGTGCTCGCACAGAGGCACAGAGAATGGGGCTGCTTGCTTGTATTGCCACCTCAAACTTCAAACGTAGCCTGGGAAAGTTGGTGTCCCTGCCAGGCTCCTTTCGCAGCCCTTCTCTCGAAGGTGCGAACGTCTGCAGATAGCTGGCAGGCAGAAGGGGCTAGCCTGGAAAGCTGTTGCTCAGCCTCATCTGCCCATGGCACTGTTCGCATAGAGTCACAGAGAATGGGGCTGCTTGCTTGTCTTGCCACCTCAAACTTCAAACGTAGCCTGGGAAAGTTGGTGTCCCTGCCAGGCTCCTTTCGCAGCCCTGCTCTCGAAAGTGCGAACGTCTGCAGATAGCTGGCAGGCAGAAGGGGCTAGCCTGGAAAGCTGTTGCTCAGCCTCATCTGCCCATGGCACTGTTCGCATAGAGGCACAGAGAATGGGGCTGCTTGCTTATCTTGCCACTTGAAACTTCAAACGTAGCCTGGGAAAGTTTGTGTCCCTGCCAGGCTCCTTTCGCAGCCCTGCTCCGAAAGTGCGAACGTCTGCAGATAGCTGGCAGGCAGAAGGGGCTAGCCTGGAAAGCTGTTGCTCAGCCTCATCTGCCCATGGCAGTGCTCGCACAGAGGCACAGAGAATGGGGCTGCTTGCTTGTCTTGCCACCTCAAACTTCAAACGTAGCCTGGGAAAGTTGGTGTCCCAGCCAGGCTCCTTTCGCAGCCCTGCTCCGAAAGTGCGAACGTCTGCAGATAGCTGGCAGGCAGAAGGGGCTAGCCTGGAAAGCTGTTGCTCAGCCTCATCTGCCCATGGCACTGTTCGCATAGAGGCACAGAGAATGGGGCTGCTTGCTTATCTTGCCACTTGAAACTTCAAACGTATCCTGGGAAAGTTTGTGTCCCAGCCAGGCTCCTTTCGCAGCCCTGCTCCGAAAGTGCGAACGTCTGCAGATAGCTGGCAGCCAGAAGGGGCTATCCTGGAAAGCTGTTGCTCAGCCTCATCTGCCCATGGCACTGTTCGCATAGAGGCACAGAGAATGGGGCTGCTTGCTTATCTTGCCACTTGAAACTTCAAACGCATGCTGGGAATGGTGGTGTCCCTGCCAGGCTCCTATCACAGCCCTGCTCCGAAAGTGCGAACGTCTGCAGATAGCTGGCAGGCAGAAGGGGCTAGCCTGGAAAGCTGTTGCTCAGCCTCATCTGCCCATGGCAGTGCTCGCACAGAGGCACAGAGAATGGGGCTGCTTGCTTATCTTGCCACTTGAAACTTCAAACGCATGCTGAGAATGGTGGTGTCTCTGCCAGGCTCCTTTCGCAGCCCTGCTCCGAAAGTGCGAACGTCTGCAGATAGCTGGCAGCCAGAAGGGGCTAGCCTGGAAAGCTGTTGCTCAGCCTCTTCTGCCCATGGCAGTGCTCGCACAGAGGCACAGAGAATGGGGCTGCTTGCTTGTCTTGCCACCTCAAACTTCAAACGTAGCCTGGCAAAGTTGGTGTCCCAGCCAGGCTCCTTTCGCAGCCCTGCTCCGAAAGTGCGAATGTCTGCAGATAGCTGGCAGGCAGAAGGGGCTAGCCTGGAAAGCTGTTGCTCAGCCTCATCTGCCCATAGCAGTGCTCGCACAGAGGCACAGAGAATGGGGCTGCTTGCTTGTATTGCCACCTCAAACTTCAAACGTAGCCTGGGAAAGTTGGTGTCCCTGCCAGGCTCCTTTCGCAGCCCTTCTCTCGAAGGTGCGAACGTCTGCAGATAGCTGGCAGGCAGAAGGGGCTAGCCTGGAAAGCTGTTGCTCAGCCTCATCTGCCCATGGCACTGTTCGCATAGAGTCACAGAGAATGGGGCTGCTTGCTTGTCTTGCCACCTCAAACTTCAAACGTAGCCTGGGAAAGTTGGTGTCCCTGCCAGGCTCCTTTCGCAGCCCTGCTCTCGAAAGTGCGAACGTCTGCAGATAGCTGGCAGGCAGAAGGGGCTAGCCTGGAAAGCTGTTGCTCAGCCTCATCTGCCCATGGCACTGTTCGCATAGAGGCACAGAGAATGGGGCTGCTTGCTTATCTTGCCACTTGAAACTTCAAACGTAGCCTGGGAAAGTTTGTGTCCCTGCCAGGCTCCTTTCGCAGCCCTGCTCCGAAAGTGCGAACGTCTGCAGATAGCTGGCAGGCAGAAGGGGCTAGCCTGGAAAGCTGTTGCTCAGCCTCATCTGCCCATGGCAGTGCTCGCACAGAGGCACAGAGAATGGGGCTGCTTGCTTGTCTTGCCACCTCAAACTTCAAACGTAGCCTGGGAAAGTTGGTGTCCCAGCCAGGCTCCTTTCGCAGCCCTGCTCCGAAAGTGCGAACGTCTGCAGATAGCTGGCAGGCAGAAGGGGCTAGCCTGGAAAGCTGTTGCTCAGCCTCATCTGCCCATGGCACTGTTCGCATAGAGGCACAGAGAATGGGGCTGCTTGCTTATCTTGCCACTTGAAACTTCAAACGTATCCTGGGAAAGTTTGTGTCCCAGCCAGGTTCCTTTCGCAGCCCTGCTCCGAAAGTGCGAACGTCTGCAGATAGCTGGCAGCCAGAAGGGGCTATCCTGGAAAGCTGTTGCTCAGCCTCATCTGCCCATGGCACTGTTCGCATAGAGGCACAGAGAATGGGGCTGCTTGCTTATCTTGCCACTTGAAACTTCAAACGCATGCTGGGAATGGTGGTGTCCCTGCCAGGCTCCTATCACAGCCCTGCTCCGAAAGTGCGAACGTCTGCAGATAGCTGGCAGGCAGAAGGGGCTAGCCTGGAAAGCTGTTGCTCAGCCTCATCTGCCCATGGCAGTGCTCGCACAGAGGCACAGAGAATGGGGCTGCTTGCTTATCTTGCCACTTGAAACTTCAAACGCATGCTGAGAATGGTGGTGTCTCTGCCAGGCTCCTTTCGCAGCCCTGCTCCGAAAGTGCGAACGTCTGCAGATAGCTGGCAGCCAGAAGGGGCTAGCCTGGAAAGCTGTTGCTCAGCCTCATCTGCCCATGGCAGTGCTCGCACAGAGGCACAGAGAATGGGGCTGCTTGCTTGTCTTGCCACCTCAAACTTCAAACGTAGCCTGGCAAAGTTGGTGTCCCAGCCAGGCTCCTTTCGCAGCCCTGCTCCGAAAGTGCGAATGTCTGCAGATAGCTGGCAGGCAGAAGGGGCTAGCCTGGAAAGCTGTTGCTCAGCCTCATCTGCCCATAGCAGTGCTCGCACAGAGGCACAGAGAATGGGGCTGCTTGCTTGTCTTGCCACCTCAAACTTCAAACGTAGCCTGGGAAAGTTGGTGTCCCTGCCAGGCTCCTTTCGCAGCCCTGCTCTCGAAAGTGCGAACGTCTGCAGATAGCTGGCAGGCAGAAGGGGCTAGCCTGGAAAGCTGTTGCTCAGCCTCATCTGCCCATGGCACTGTTCGCATAGAGGCACAGAGAATGGGGCTGCTTGCTTATCTTGCCACTTGAAACTTCAAACGTAGCCTGGGAAAGTTTGTGTCCCAGCCAGGCTCCTTTCGCAGCCCTGCTCCGAAAGTGCGAACGTCTGCAGATAGCTGGCAGGCAGAAGGGGCTAGCCTGGAAAGCTGTTGCTCAGCCTCATCTGCCCATGGCAGTGCTCGCACAGAGGCACAGAGAATGGGGCTGCTTGCTTGTCTTGCCACCTCAAACTTGAAACGTAGCCTGGGAAAGTTGGTGTCCCAGCCAGGCTCCTTTCGCAGCCCTGCTCCGAAAGTGCGAACGTCTGCAGATAGCTGGCAGGCAGAAGGGGCTAGCCTGGAAAGCTGTTGCTCAGCCTCATCTGCCCATGGCACTGTTCCCATAGAGGCACAGAGAATGGGGCTGCTTGCTTATCTTGTCACTTGAAACTTCAAACGCATGCTGAGAATGGTGGTGTCTCTGCCAGGCTCCTTTCGCAGCCCTGCTCCGAAAGTGCGAACGTCTGCAGATAGCTGGCAGCCAGAAGGGGCTAGCCTGGAAAGCTGTTGCTCAGCCTCATCTGCCCATGGCAGTGCTCGCACAGAGGCACAGAGAATGGGGCTGCTTGCTTGTCTTGCCACCTCAAACTTCAAACGTAGCCTGGCAAAGTTGGTGTCCCAGCCAGGCTCCTTTCGCAGCCCTGCTCCGAAAGTGCGAATGTCTGCAGATAGCTGGCAGGCAGAAGGGGCTAGCCTGGAAAGCTGTTGCTCAGCCTCATCTGCCCATGGCAGTGCTCGCACAGAGGCACAGAGAATGGGGCTGCTTGCTTGTCTTGCCACCTCAAACTTCAAACGTAGCCTGGGAAAGTTGGAGTCCCTGCCAGGCTCCTTTCGCAGCCCTGCTCTCGAAAGTGCGAACGTCTGCAGATAGCTGGCAGGCAGAAGGTGCTAGCCTGGAAAGCTGTTGCTCAGCCTCATCTGCCCATGGCACTGTTCGCATAGAGGCACAGAGAATGGGGCTGCTTGCTTATCTTGCCACTTGAAACTTCAAACGTAGCCTGGGAAAGTTTGTGTCCCAGCCAGGCTCCTTTCGCAGCCCTGCTCCGAAAGTGCGAACGTCTGCAGATAGCTGGCAGCCAGAAGGGGCTAGCCTGGAAAGCTGTTGCTCAGACTCATCTGCCCATGGCAGTGCTCGCACAGAGGCACAGAGAATGGGGCTGCTTGCTTGTCTTGCCACCTCAAACTTCAAACGTAGCCTGGGAAAGTTGGTGTCCCAGCCAGGCTCCTTTCGCAGCCCTGCTCCGAAAGTGCGAACGTCTGCAGATAGCTGGCAGGCAGAAGGGGCTAGCCTGGAAAGCTGTTGCTCAGCCTCATCTGCCCATGGCACTGTTCGCATAGAGGCACAGAGAATGGGGCTGCTTGCTTATCTTGCCACTTGAAACTTCAAACGTAGCCTGGGAAAGTTTGTGTCCCAGCCAGGCTCCTTTCGCAGCCCTGCTCCGAAAGTGCGAACGTCTGCAGATAGCTGGCAGCCAGAAGGGGCTATCCTGGAAAGCTGTTGCTCAGCCTCATCTGCCCATGGCAGTGCTCGCACAGAGGCACAGAGAATGGGGCTGCTTGCTTATCTTGCCACTTGAAACTTCAAACGCATGCTGAGAATGGTGGTGTCTCTGCCAGGCTCCTTTCGCAGCCCTGCTCCGAAAGTGCGAACGTCTGCAGATAGCTGGCAGCCAGAAGGGGCTAGCCTGGAAAGCTGTTGCTCAGCCTCATCTGCCCATGGCAGTGCTCGCACAGAGGCACAGAGAATGGGGCTGCTTGCTTGTCTTGCCACCTCAAACTTCAAACGTAGCCTGGCAAAGTTGGTGTCCCAGCCAGGCTCCTTTCGCAGCCCTGCTCCGAAAGTGCGAATGTCTGCAGATAGCTGGCAGGCAGAAGGGGCTAGCCTGGAAAGCTGTTGCTCAGCCTCATCTGCCCATAGCAGTGCTCGCACAGAGGCACAGAGAATGGGGCTGCTTGCTTGTATTGCCACCTCAAACTTCAAACGTAGCCTGGGAAAGTTGGTGTCCCTGCCAGGCTCCTTTCGCAGCCCTTCTCTCGAAGGTGCGAACGTCTGCAGATAGCTGGCAGGCAGAAGGGGCTAGCCTGGAAAGCTGTTGCTCAGCCTCATCTGCCCATGGCACTGTTCGCATAGAGTCACAGAGAATGGGGCTGCTTGCTTGTCTTGCCACCTCAAACTTCAAACGTAGCCTGGGAAAGTTGGTGTCCCTGCCAGGCTCCTTTCGCAGCCCTGCTCTCGAAAGTGCGAACGTCTGCAGATAGCTGGCAGGCAGAAGGGGCTAGCCTGGAAAGCTGTTGCTCAGCCTCATCTGCCCATGGCACTGTTCGCATAGAGGCACAGAGAATGGGGCTGCTTGCTTATCTTGCCACTTGAAACTTCAAACGTAGCCTGGGAAAGTTTGTGTCCCTGCCAGGCTCCTTTCGCAGCCCTGCTCCGAAAGTGCGAACGTCTGCAGATAGCTGGCAGGCAGAAGGGGCTAGCCTGGAAAGCTGTTGCTCAGCCTCATCTGCCCATGGCAGTGCTCGCACAGAGGCACAGAGAATGGGGCTGCTTGCTTGTCTTGCCACCTCAAACTTCAAACGTAGCCTGGGAAAGTTGGTGTCCCAGCCAGGCTCCTTTCGCAGCCCTGCTCCGAAAGTGCGAACGTCTGCAGATAGCTGGCAGGCAGAAGGGGCTAGCCTGGAAAGCTGTTGCTCAGCCTCATCTGCCCATGGCACTGTTCGCATAGAGGCACAGAGAATGGGGCTGCTTGCTTATCTTGCCACTTGAAACTTCAAACGTATCCTGGGAAAGTTTGTGTCCCAGCCAGGCTCCTTTCGCAGCCCTGCTCCGAAAGTGCGAACGTCTGCAGATAGCTGGCAGCCAGAAGGGGCTATCCTGGAAAGCTGTTGCTCAGCCTCATCTGCCCATGGCACTGTTCGCATAGAGGCACAGAGAATGGGGCTGCTTGCTTATCTTGCCACTTGAAACTTCAAACGCATGCTGGGAATGGTGGTGTCCCTGCCAGGCTCCTATCACAGCCCTGCTCCGAAAGTGCGAACGTCTGCAGATAGCTGGCAGGCAGAAGGGGCTAGCCTGGAAAGCTGTTGCTCAGCCTCATCTGCCCATGGCAGTGCTCGCACAGAGGCACAGAGAATGGGGCTGCTTGCTTATCTTGCCACTTGAAACTTCAAACGCATGCTGAGAATGGTGGTGTCTCTGCCAGGCTCCTTTCGCAGCCCTGCTCCGAAAGTGCGAACGTCTGCAGATAGCTGGCAGCCAGAAGGGGCTAGCCTGGAAAGCTGTTGCTCAGCCTCATCTGCCCATGGCAGTGCTCGCACAGAGGCACAGAGAATGGGGCTGCTTGCTTGTCTTGCCACCTCAAACTTCAAACGTAGCCTGGCAAAGTTGGTGTCCCAGCCAGGCTCCTTTCGCAGCCCTGCTCCGAAAGTGCGAATGTCTGCAGATAGCTGGCAGGCAGAAGGGGCTAGCCTGGAAAGCTGTTGCTCAGCCTCATCTGCCCATAGCAGTGCTCGCACAGAGGCACAGAGAATGGGGCTGCTTGCTTGTCTTGCCACCTCAAACTTCAAACGTAGCCTGGGAAAGTTGGTGTCCCTGCCAGGCTCCTTTCGCAGCCCTGCTCTCGAAAGTGCGAACGTCTGCAGATAGCTGGCAGGCAGAAGGGGCTAGCCTGGAAAGCTGTTGCTCAGCCTCATCTGCCCATGGCACTGTTCGCATAGAGGCACAGAGAATGGGGCTGCTTGCTTATCTTGCCACTTGAAACTTCAAACGTAGCCTGGGAAAGTTTGTGTCCCAGCCAGGCTCCTTTCGCAGCCCTGCTCCGAAAGTGCGAACGTCTGCAGATAGCTGGCAGGCAGAAGGGGCTAGCCTGGAAAGCTGTTGCTCAGCCTCATCTGCCCATGGCAGTGCTCGCACAGAGGCACAGAGAATGGGGCTGCTTGCTTGTCTTGCCACCTCAAACTTGAAACGTAGCCTGGGAAAGTTGGTGTCCCAGCCAGGCTCCTTTCGCAGCCCTGCTCCGAAAGTGCGAACGTCTGCAGATAGCTGGCAGGCAGAAGGGGCTAGCCTGGAAAGCTGTTGCTCAGCCTCATCTGCCCATGGCACTGTTCCCATAGAGGCACAGAGAATGGGGCTGCTTGCTTATCTTGTCACTTGAAACTTCAAACGCATGCTGAGAATGGTGGTGTCTCTGCCAGGCTCCTTTCGCAGCCCTGCTCCGAAAGTGCGAACGTCTGCAGATAGCTGGCAGCCAGAAGGGGCTAGCCTGGAAAGCTGTTGCTCAGCCTCATCTGCCCATGGCAGTGCTCGCACAGAGGCACAGAGAATGGGGCTGCTTGCTTGTCTTGCCACCTCAAACTTCAAACGTAGCCTGGCAAAGTTGGTGTCCCAGCCAGGCTCCTTTCGCAGCCCTGCTCCGAAAGTGCGAATGTCTGCAGATAGCTGGCAGGCAGAAGGGGCTAGCCTGGAAAGCTGTTGCTCAGCCTCATCTGCCCATGGCAGTGCTCGCACAGAGGCACAGAGAATGGGGCTGCTTGCTTGTCTTGCCACCTCAAACTTCAAACGTAGCCTGGGAAAGTTGGAGTCCCTGCCAGGCTCCTTTCGCAGCCCTGCTCTCGAAAGTGCGAACGTCTGCAGATAGCTGGCAGGCAGAAGGTGCTAGCCTGGAAAGCTGTTGCTCAGCCTCATCTGCCCATGGCACTGTTCGCATAGAGGCACAGAGAATGGGGCTGCTTGCTTATCTTGCCACTTGAAACTTCAAACGTAGCCTGGGAAAGTTGGTGTCCCAGCCAGGCTCCTTTCGCAGCCCTGCTCCGAAAGTGCGAACGTCTGCAGATAGCTGGCAGCCAGAAGGGGCTAGCCTGGAAAGCTGTTGCTCAGACTCATCTGCCCATGGCAGTGCTCGCACAGAGGCACAGAGAATGGGGCTGCTTGCTTGTCTTGCCACCTCAAACTTCAAACGTAGCCTGGGAAAGTTGGTGTCCCAGCCAGGCTCCTTTCGCAGCCCTGCTCCGAAAGTGCGAACGTCTGCAGATAGCTGGCAGGCAGAAGGGGCTAGCCTGGAAAGCTGTTGCTCAGCCTCATCTGCCCATGGCACTGTTCGCATAGAGGCACAGAGAATGGGGCTGCTTGCTTATCTTGCCACTTGAAACTTCAAACGTAGCCTGGGAAAGTTTGTGTCCCAGCCAGGCTCCTTTCGCAGCCCTGCTCCGAAAGTGCGAACGTCTGCAGATAGCTGGCAGCCAGAAGGGGCTATCCTGGAAAGCTGTTGCTCAGCCTCATCTGCCCATGGCACTGTTCGCATAGAGGCACAGAGAATGGGGCTGCTTGCTTATCTTGCCACTTGAAACTTCAAACGCATGCTGGGAATGGTGGTGTCCCTGCCAGGCTCCTATCACAGCCCTGCTCCGAAAGTGCGAACGTCTGCAGATAGCTGGCAGGCAGAAGGGGCTAGCCTGGAAAGCTGTTGCTCAGCCTCATCTGCCCATGGCAGTGCTCGCACAGAGGCACAGAGAATGGGGCTGCTTGCTTGTCTTGCCACCTCAAACTTCAAACGTAGCCTGGCAAAGTTGGTGTCCCAGCCAGGCTCCTTTCGCAGCCCTGCTCCGAAAGTGCGAATGTCTGCAGATAGCTGGCAGGCAGAAGGGGCTAGCCTGGAAAGCTGTTGCTCAGCCTCATCTGCCCATAGCAGTGCTCGCACAGAGGCACAGAGAATGGGGCTGCTTGCTTGTCTTGCCACCTCAAACTTCAAACGCATGCTGGGAAAGTTGGTGTCCCTGCCAGGCTCCTTTCGCAGCCCTGCTCTCGAAAGTGCGAACGTCTGCAGATAGCTGGCAGCCAGAAGGGGCTAGCCTGGAAAGCTGTTGCTCAGCCTCATCTGCCCATGGCACTGTTCGCATAGAGGCACAGAGAATGGGGCTGCTTGCTTATCTTGCCACTTGAAACTTCAAACGTAGCCTGGGAAAGTTTGTGTCCCAGCCAGGCTCCTTTCGCAGCCCTGCTCCGAAAGTGCGAACGTCTGCAGATAGCTGGCAGGCAGAAGGGGCTAGCCTGGAAAGCTGTTGCTCAGCCTCATCTGCCCATGGCAGTGCTCGCACAGAGGCACAGAGAATGGGGCTGCTTGCTTGTCTTGCCACCTCAAACTTCAAACGTAGCCTGGGAAAGTTGGTGTCCCAGCCAGGCTCCTTTCGCAGCCCTGCTCCGAAAGTGCGAACGTCTGCAGATAGCTGGCAGGCAGAAGGGGCTAGCCTGGAAAGCTGTTGCTCAGCCTCATCTGCCCATGGCACTGTTCGCATAGAGGCACAGAGAATGGGGCTGCTTGCTTATCTTGCCACTTGAAACTTCAAACGCATGCTGAGAATGGTGGTGTCTCTGCCAGGCTCCTTTCGCAGCCCTGCTCCAAAAGTGCGAACGTCTGCAGATAGCTGGCAGCCAGAAGGGGCTAGCCTGGAAAGCTGTTGCTCAGCCTCATCTGCCCATGGCAGTGCTCGCACAGAGGCACAGAGAATGGGGCTGCTTGCTTATCTTGCCACTTGAAACTTCAAACGTAGCCTGGGAAAGTTTGTGTCCCAGCCAGGCTCCTTTCGCAGCCCTGCTCCGAAAGTGCGAACGTCTGCAGATAGCTGGCAGCCAGAAGGGGCTATCCTGGAAAGCTGTTGCTCAGCCTCATCTGCCCATGGCACTGTTCGCATAGAGGCACAGAGAATGGGGCTGCTTGCTTATCTTGCCACTTGAAACTTCAAACGCATGCTGAGAATGGTGGTGTCTCTGCCAGGCTCCTTTCGCAGCCCTGCTCCAAAAGTGCGAACGTCTGCAGATAGCTGGCAGGCAGAAGGGGCTAGCCTGGAAAGCTGTTGCTCAGCCTCATCTGCCCATGGCAGTGCTCGCACAGAGGCACAGAGAATGGGGCTGCTTGCTTGTCTTGCCACCTCAAACTTCAAACGTAGCCTGGCAAAGTTGGTGTCCCAGCCAGGCTCCTTTCGCAGCCCTGCTCCGAAAGTGCGAATGTCTGCAGATAGCTGGCAGGCAGAAGGGGCTAGCCTGGAAAGCTGTTGCTCAGCCTCATCTGCCCATGGCAGTGCTCGCACAGAGGCACAGAGAATGGGGCTGCTTGCTTGTCTTGCCACCTCAAACTTCAAACGTAGCCTGGGAAAGTTGGTGTCCCTGCCAGGCTCCTTTCGCAGCCCTGCTCTCGAAAGTGCGAACGTCTGCAGATAGCTGGCAGGCAGAAGGTGCTAGCCTGGAAAGCTGTTGCTCAGCCTCATCTGCCCATGGCACTGTTCGCATAGAGGCACAGAGAATGGGGCTGCTTGCTTATCTTGCCACTTGAAACTTCAAACGTAGCCTGGCAAAGTTGGTGTCCCAGCCAGGCTCCTTTCGCAGCCCTGCTCCGAAAGTGCGAATGTCTGCAGATAGCTGGCAGGCAGAAGGGGCTAGCCTGGAAAGCTGTTGCTCAGCCTCATCTGCCCATGGCAGTGCTCGCACAGAGGCACAGAGAATGGGGCTGCTTGCTTGTCTTGCCACCTCAAACTTCAAACGTAGCCTGGGAAAGTTGGTGTCCCTGCCAGGCTCCTTTCGCAGCCCTGCTCTCGAAAGTGCGAACGTCTGCAGATAGCTGGCAGGCAGAAGGTGCTAGCCTGGAAAGCTGTTGCTCAGCCTCATCTGCCCATGGCACTGTTCGCATAGAGGCACAGAGAATGGGGCTGCTTGCTTATCTTGCCACTTGAAACTTCAAACATAGCCTGGGAAAGTTGGTGTCCCAGCCAGGCTCCTTTCGCAGCCCTGCTCCGAAAGTGCGAACGTCTGCAGATAGCTGGCAGGCAGAAGGGGCTAGCCTGGAAAGCTGTTGCTCAGCCTCATCTGCCCATGGCACTGTTCGCATAGAGGCACAGAGAATGGGGCTGCTTGCTTATCTTGCCACTTGAAACTTCAAACGCATGCTGGGAATGGTGGTGTCCCTGCCAGGCTCCTATCACAGCCCTGCTCCGAAATTGCGAACGTCTGCAGATAGCTGGCAGCCAGAAGGGGCTAGCCTGGAAAGCTGTTGCTCAGCCTCATCTGTCCATGGCACTGTTCGCACAGAGGCACAGAGAATGGGGCTGCTTGCTTGTCTTGCCACCTCAAACTTCAAACGTAGCCTGGGAACAATGGTGTACCTGCTAGGCTCCTTTCGCAGCCCTGCTCTTGAAATGCGAACGTCTGCAGATAGCTGGCAGCCAGAAGGGGCTATCCTGAAAAGCTGTTGCTCAGCCTCATCTGCCCATGGCACTGTTCGCATAGAGGCACAGAGAATGGGGCTGCTTGCTTGTCTTGCCACCTCAAACTTCAAACGTAGCCTGGGAAAGTTGGTGTCCCAGCCAGGCTCCTTTCGCAGCCCTGCTCCGAAAGTGCGAACGTCTGCAGATAGCTGTCAGTCAGAACGGGCTAGCCTGGAAAGCTGTTGCTCAGCCTCATCTGCCCATGGCAGTGCTCGCACAGAGGCACAGAGAATGGGGCTGCTTGCTTGTATTGCCACCTCAAACTTCAAACGTAGCCTGGGAAAGTTGGTGTCCCTGCCAGGCTCCTTTAGCAGCCCTTCTCTCGAAGGTGCGAACGTCTGCAGATAGCTGGCAGGCAGAAGGGGCTAGCCTGGAAAGCTGTTGCTCAGCCTCATCTGCCCATGGCACTGTTCGCATAGAGGCACAGAGAATGGGGCTGCTTGCTTATCTTGCCACTTGAAACTTCAAACGCATGCTGGGAATGGTGGTGTCCCTGCCAGGCTCCTATCACAGCCCTGCTCCGAAAGTGCGAACGTCTGCAGATAGCTGGCAGCCAGAAGGGGCTAGCCTGGAAAGCTGTTGCTCAGCCTCATCTGCCCATGGCAGTGCTCGCACAGAGGCACAGAGAATGGGGCTGCTTGCTTGTATTGCCACCTCAAACTTCAAACGTAGCCTGGGAAAGTTGGTGTCCCTGCCAGGCTCCTTTCGCAGCCCTGCTCCGAAAGTGCGAACGTCTGCAGATAGCTGTCAGCCAGAACGGGCTAGCCTGGAAAGCTGTTGCTCAGCCTCATCTGTCCATTACACTGCTCGCACACAGGAACAGAGAATGGGGCTCCTTGCTTGTCTTGCCACCTCAAACTTCAAACGTAGCCTGGGAAAGATGGTGTACCTGCTAGGCTCCTTTCGCAGCCCTGCTCTTGAAATGCGAACGTCTGCAGATAGCTGGCAGGCAGAAGGGGCTATCCTGGAAAGCTGTTGCTCAGCCTCATCTGCCCATGGCACTGTTCGCATAGAGGCACAGAGAATGGGGCTGCTTGCTTATCTTGCCACTTGAAACTTCAAACGTAGCCTGGGAAAGTTGGTGTCCCAGCCAGGCTCCTTTCACAGCCCTGCTCCGAAAGTGCGAACGTCTGCAGATAGCTGGCAGCCAGAACGGGCTAGCCTGGAAAGCTGTTGCTCAGCCTCATCTGCCCATGGCAGTGCTCGCACAGAGGCATAGAGAATGGGGCTGCTTGCTTGTATTGCCACCTCAAACTTCAAACGTAGCCTGGGAAAGTTGGTGTCCCTGCCAGGCTCCTTTCTCATCCCTTCTCTCGAAGGTGCGAACGTCTGCAGATAGCTGGCAGGCAGAAGGGGCTAGCCTGGAAAGCTGTTGCTCAGCCTCATCTGCCCATGGCACTGTTCGCATAGAGGCACAGAGAATGGGGCTGCTTGCTTGTCTTGCCACCTCAAACTTCAAACGTAGCCTGGGAAAGTTGGTGTCCCTGCCAGGCTCCTTTCGCAGCCCTGCTCTCGAAAGTGCGAACGTCTGCAGATAGCTGGCAGGCAGAAGGTGCTAGCCTGGAAAGCTGTTGCTCAGCCTCATCTGCCCATGGCACTGTTCGCATAGAGGCACAGAGAATGGGGCTGCTTGCTTATCTTGCCACTTGAAACTTCAAACGCATGCTGGGAATGGTGGTGTCCCTGCCAGGCTCCTATCACAGCCCTGCTCCGAAAGTGCGAACGTCTGCAGATAGCTGGCAGCCACAAGGGGCTAGCCTGGAAAGCTGTTGCTCAGCCTCATCTGCCCATGGCAGTGCTCGCACAGAGGCACAGAGAATGGGGCTGCTTGCTTGTCTTGCCACCTCAAACTTCAAACGTAGCCTGGGAAAGTTGGTGTCCCAGCCAGGCTCCTTTCGCAGCCCTGCTCCGAAAGTGCGAACGTCTGCAGATAGCTGGCAGGCAGAAGGGGCTAGCCTGGAAAGCTGTTGCTCAGCCTCATCTGCCCATGGCACTGTTCGCATAGAGGCACAGAGAATGGGGCTGCTTGCTTATCTTGCCACTTGAAACTTCAAACGCATGCTGGGAATGGTGGTGTCCCTGCCAGGCTCCTATCACAGCCCTGCTCCGAAAGTGCGAACGTCTGCAGATAGCTGGCAGGCAGAAGGGGCTAGCCTGGAAAGCTGTTGCTCAGCCTCATCTGCCCATGGCACTGTTCGCATAGAGGCACAGAGAATGGGGCTGCTTGCTTGTCTTGCCACCTCAAACTTCAAACGTAGCCTGGGAAAGATGGTGTACCTGCTAGGCTCCTTTCGCAGCCCTGCTCTTGAAATGCGAACGTCTGCAGATAGCTGGCAGGCAGAAGGGGCTATCCTGAAAAGCTGTTGCTCAGCCTCATCTGCCCATGGCACTGTTCGCATAGAGGCACAGAGAATGGGGCTGCTTGCTTGTCTTGCCACCTCAAACTTCAAACGTAGCCTGGGAAAGTTGGTGTCCCAGCCAGGCTCCTTTCGCAGCCCTGCTCCGAAAGTGCGAACGTCTGCAGATAGCTGTCAGTCAGAACGGGCTAGCCTGGAAAGCTGTTGCTCAGCCTCATCTGCCCATGGCAGTGCTCGCACAGAGGCACAGAGAATGGGGCTGCTTGCTTGTATTGCCACCTCAAACTTCAAACGTAGCCTGGGAAAGTTGGTGTCCCTGCCAGGCTCCTTTCGCAGCCCTTCTCTCGAAGGTGCGAACGTCTGCAGATAGCTGGCAGGCAGAAGGGGCTAGCCTGGAAAGCTGTTGCTCAGCCTCATCTGCCCATGGCACTGTTCGCATAGAGTCACAGAGAATGGGGCTGCTTGCTTGTCTTGCCACCTCAAACTTCAAACGTAGCCTGGGAAAGTTGGTGTCCCTGCCAGGCTCCTTTCGCAGCCCTTCTCTCGAAGGTGCGAACGTCTGCAGATAGCTGGCAGGCAGAAGGGGCTAGCCTGGAAAGCTGTTGCTCAGCCTCATCTGCCCATGGCACTGTTCGCATAGAGGCACAGAGAATGGGGCTGCTTGCTTATCTTGCCACTTGAAACTTCAAACGTAGCCTGGGAAAGTTTGTGTCCCTGCCAGGCTCCTTTCGCAGCCCTGCTCCGAAAGTGCGAACGTCTGCAGATAGCTGGCAGGCAGAAGGGGCTAGCCTGGAAAGCTGTTGCTCAGACTCATCTGCCCATGGCAGTGCTCGCACAGAGGCACAGAGAATGGGGCTGCTTGCTTGTCTTGCCACCTCAAACTTCAAACGTAGCCTGGGAAAGTTGGTGTCCCAGCCAGGCTCCTTTCGCAGCCCTGCTCCGAAAGTGCGAACGTCTGCAGATAGCTGGCAGGCAGAAGGGGCTAGCCTGGAAAGCTGTTGCTCAGCCTCATCTGCCCATGGCACTGTTCGCATAGAGGCACAGAGAATGGGGCTGCTTGCTTATCTTGCCACTTGAAACTTCAAACGTATCCTGGGAAAGTTTGTGTCCCAGCCAGGCTCCTTTCGCAGCCCTGCTCCGAAAGTGCGAACGTCTGCAGATAGCTGGCAGCCAGAAGGGGCTAGCCTGGAAAGCTGTTGCTCAGCCTCATCTGCCCATGGCAGTGCTCGCACAGAGGCACAGAGAATGGGGCTGCTTGCTTGTCTTGCCACCTCAAACTTCAAACGTAGCCTGGCAAAGTTGGTGTCCCAGCCAGGCTCCTTTCGCAGCCCTGCTCCGAAAGTGCGAATGTCTGCAGATAGCTGGCAGGCAGAAGGGGCTAGCCTGGAAAGCTGTTGCTCAGCCTCATCTGCCCATGGCAGTGCTCGCACAGAGGCACAGAGAATGGGGCTGCTTGCTTGTCTTGCCACCTCAAACTTCAAACGTAGCCTGGGAAAGTTGGAGTCCCTGCCAGGCTCCTTTCGCAGCCCTGCTCTCGAAAGTGCGAACGTCTGCAGATAGCTGGCAGGCAGAAGGTGCTAGCCTGGAAAGCTGTTGCTCAGCCTCATCTGCCCATGGCACTGTTCGCATAGAGGCACAGAGAATGGGGCTGCTTGCTTATCTTGCCACTTGAAACTTCAAACGTAGCCTGGGAAAGTTTGTGTCCCAGCCAGGCTCCTTTCGCAGCCCTGCTCCGAAAGTGCGAACGTCTGCAGATAGCTGGCAGCCAGAAGGGGCTAGCCTGGAAAGCTGTTGCTCAGACTCATCTGCCCATGGCAGTGCTCGCACAGAGGCACAGAGAATGGGGCTGCTTGCTTGTCTTGCCACCTCAAACTTCAAACGTAGCCTGGGAAAGTTGGTGTCCCAGCCAGGCTCCTTTCGCAGCCCTGCTCCGAAAGTGCGAACGTCTGCAGATAGCTGGCAGGCAGAAGGGGCTAGCCTGGAAAGCTGTTGCTCAGCCTCATCTGCCCATGGCACTGTTCGCATAGAGGCACAGAGAATGGGGCTGCTTGCTTATCTTGCCACTTGAAACTTCAAACGTAGCCTGGGAAAGTTTGTGTCCCAGCCAGGCTCCTTTCGCAGCCCTGCTCCGAAAGTGCGAACGTCTGCAGATAGCTGGCAGCCAGAAGGGGCTATCCTGGAAAGCTGTTGCTCAGCCTCATCTACCCATGGCACTGTTCGCATAGAGGCACAGAGAATGGGGCTGCTTGCTTATCTTGCCACTTGAAACTTCAAACGCATGCTGGGAATGGTGGTGTCCCTGCCAGGCTCCTATCACAGCCCTGCTCCGAAAGTGCGAACGTCTGCAGATAGCTGGCAGGCAGAAGGGGCTAGCCTGGAAAGCTGTTGCTCAGCCTCATCTGCCCATGGCAGTGCTCGCACAGAGGCACAGAGAATGGGGCTGCTTGCTTGTCTTGCCACCTCAAACTTCAAACGTAGCCTGGCAAAGTTGGTGTCCCAGCCAGGCTCCTTTCGCAGCCCTGCTCCGAAAGTGCGAATGTCTGCAGATAGCTGGCAGGCAGAAGGGGCTAGCCTGGAAAGCTGTTGCTCAGCCTCATCTGCCCATAGCAGTGCTCGCACAGAGGCACAGAGAATGGGGCTGCTTGCTTGTCTTGCCACCTCAAACTTCAAACGTAGCCTGGGAAAGTTGGTGTCCCTGCCAGGCTCCTTTCGCAGCCCTGCTCTCGAAAGTGCGAACGTCTGCAGATAACTGGCAGCCAGAAGGGGCTAGCCTGGAAAGCTGTTGCTCAGCCTCATCTGCCCATGGCACTGTTCGCATAGAGGCACAGAGAATGGGGCTGCTTGCTTATCTTGCCACTTGAAACTTCAAACGTAGCCTGGGAAAGTTTGTGTCCCAGCCAGGCTCCTTTCGCAGCCCTGCTCCGAAAGTGCGAACGTCTGCAGATAGCTGGCAGGCAGAAGGGGCTAGCCTGGAAAGCTGTTGCTCAGCCTCATCTGCCCATGGCAGTGCTCGCACAGAGGCACAGAGAATGGGGCTGCTTGCTTGTCTTGCCACCTCAAACTTCAAACGTAGCCTGGGAAAGTTGGTGTCCCAGCCAGGCTCCTTTCGCAGCCCTGCTCCGAAAGTGCGAACGTCTGCAGATAGCTGGCAGGCAGAAGGGGCTAGCCTGGAAAGCTGTTGCTCAGCCTCATCTGCCCATGGCACTGTTCGCATAGAGGCACAGAGAATGGGGCTGCTTGCTTATCTTGCCACTTGAAACTTCAAACGCATGCTGAGAATGGTGGTGTCTCTGCCAGGCTCCTTTCGCAGCCCTGCTCCGAAAGTGCGAACGTCTGCAGATAGCTGGCAGGCAGAAGGGGCTAGCCTGGAAAGCTGTTGCTCAGCCTCATCTGCCCATGGCAGTGCTCGCACAGAGGCACAGAGAATGGGGCTGCTTGCTTGTCTTGCCACCTCAAACTTCAAACGTAGCCTGGCAAAGTTGGTGTCCCAGCCAGGCTCCTTTCGCAGCCCTGCTCCGAAAGTGCGAATGTCTGCAGATAGCTGGCAGGCAGAAGGGGCTAGCCTGGAAAGCTGTTGCTCAGCCTCATCTGCCCATGGCAGTGCTCGCACAGAGGCACAGAGAATGGGGCTGCTTGCTTGTCTTGCCACCTGAAACTTCAAACGTAGCCTGGGAAAGTTGGTGTCCCTGCCAGGCTCCTTTCGCAGCCCTGCTCTCGAAAGTGCGAACGTCTGCAGATAGCTGGCAGGCAGAAGGTGCTAGCCTGGAAAGCTGTTGCTCAGCCTCATCTGCCCATGGCACTGTTCGCATAGAGGCACAGAGAATGGGGCTGCTTGCTTATCTTGCCACTTGAAACTTCAAACGTAGCCTGGCAAAGTTGGTGTCCCAGCCAGGCTCCTTTCGCAGCCCTGCTCCGAAAGTGCGAATGTCTGCAGATAGCTGGCAGGCAGAAGGGGCTAGCCTGGAAAGCTGTTGCTCAGCCTCATCTGCCCATGGCAGTGCTCGCACAGAGGCACAGAGAATGGGGCTGCTTGCTTGTCTTGCCACCTCAAACTTCAAACGTAGCCTGGGAAAGTTGGTGTCCCTGCCAGGCTCCTTTCGCAGCCCTGCTCTCGAAAGTGCGAACGTCTGCAGATAGCTGGCAGGCAGAAGGTGCTAGCCTGGAAAGCTGTTGCTCAGCCTCATCTGCCCATGGCACTGTTCGCATAGAGGCACAGAGAATGGGGCTGCTTGCTTATCTTGCCACTTGAAACTTCAAACATAGCCTGGGAAAGTTGGTGTCCCAGCCAGGCTCCTTTCGCAGCCCTGCTCCGAAAGTGCGAACGTCTGCAGATAGCTGGCAGGCAGAAGGGGCTAGCCTGGAAAGCTGTTGCTCAGCCTCATCTGCCCATGGCACTGTTCGCATAGAGGCACAGAGAATGGGGCTGCTTGCTTATCTTGCCACTTGAAACTTCAAACGCATGCTGGGAATGGTGGTGTCCCTGCCAGGCTCCTATCACAGCCCTGCTCCGAAATTGCGAACGTCTGCAGATAGCTGGCAGCCAGAAGGGGCTAGCCTGGAAAGCTGTTGCTCAGCCTCATCTGTCCATGGCACTGTTCGCACAGAGGCACAGAGAATGGGGCTGCTTGCTTGTCTTGCCACCTCAAACTTCAAACGTAGCCTGGGAACAATGGTGTACCTGCTAGGCTCCTTTCGCAGCCCTGCTCTTGAAATGCGAACGTCTGCAGATAGCTGGCAGCCAGAAGGGACTATCCTGAAAAGCTGTTGCTCAGCCTCATCTGCCCATGGCACTGTTCGCATAGAGGCACAGAGAATGGGGCTGCTTGCTTGTCTTGCCACCTCAAACTTCAAACGTAGCCTGGGAAAGTTGGTGTCCCAGCCAGGCTCCTTTCGCAGCCCTGCTCCGAAAGTGCGAACGTCTGCAGATAGCTGTCAGTCAGAACGGGCTAGCCTGGAAAGCTGTTGCTCAGCCTCATCTGCCCATGGCAGTGCTCGCACAGAGGCACAGAGAATGGGGCTGCTTGCTTGTATTGCCACCTCAAACTTCAAACGTAGCCTGGGAAAGTTGGTGTCCCTGCCAGGCTCCTTTAGCAGCCCTTCTCTCGAAGGTGCGAACGTCTGCAGATAGCTGGCAGGCAGAAGGGGCTAGCCTGGAAAGCTGTTGCTCAGCCTCATCTGCCCATGGCACTGTTCGCATAGAGGCACAGAGAATGGGGCTGCTTGCTTATCTTGCCACTTGAAACTTCAAACGCATGCTGGGAATGGTGGTGTCCCTGCCAGGCTCCTATCACAGCCCTGCTCCGAAAGTGCGAACGTCTGCAGATAGCTGGCAGCCAGAAGGGGCTAGCCTGGAAAGCTGTTGCTCAGCCTCATCTGCCCATGGCAGTGCTCGCACAGAGGCACAGAGAATGGGGCTGCTTGCTTGTATTGCCACCTCAAACTTCAAACGTAGCCTGGGAAAGTTGTTGTCCCTGCCAGGCTCCTTTCGCAGCCCTGCTCCGAAAGTGCGAACGTCTGCAGATAGCTGTCAGCCAGAACGGGCTAGCCTGGAAAGCTGTTGCTCAGCCTCATCTGTCCATTACACTGCTCGCACACAGGAACAGAGAATGGGGCTCCTTGCTTGTCTTGCCACCTCAAACTTCAAACGTAGCCTGGGAAAGATGGTGTACCTGCTAGGCTCCTTTCGCAGCCCTGCTCTTGAAATGCGAACGTCTGCAGATAGCTGGCAGCCAGAAGGGGCTATCCTGGAAAGCTGTTGCTCAGCCTCATCTGCCCATGGCACTGTTCGCATAGAGGCACAGAGAATGGGGCTGCTTGCTTATCTTGCCACTTGAAACTTCAAACGTAGCCTGGGAAAGTTGGTGTCCCAGCCAGGCTCCTTTCACAGCCCTGCTCCGAAAGTGCGAACGTCTGCAGATAGCTGGCAGCCAGAACGGGCTAGCCTGGAAAGCTGTTGCTCAGCCTCATCTGCCCATGGCAGTGCTCGCACAGAGGCATAGAGAATGGGGCTGCTTGCTTGTATTGCCACCTCAAACTTCAAACGTAGCCTGGGAAAGTTGGTGTCCCTGCCAGGCTCCTTTCTCAGCCCTTCTCTCGAAGGTGCGAACGTCTGCAGATAGCTGGCAGGCAGAAGGGGCTAGCCTGGAAAGCTGTTGCTCAGCCTCATCTGCCCATGGCACTGTTCGCATAGAGGCACAGAGAATGGGGCTGCTTGCTTGTCTTGCCACCTCAAACTTCAAACGTAGCCTGGGAAAGTTGGTGTCCCTGCCAGGCTCCTTTCGCAGCCCTGCTCTCGAAAGTGCGAACGTCTGCAGATAGCTGGCAGGCAGAAGGTGCTAGCCTGGAAAGCTGTTGCTCAGCCTCATCTGCCCATGGCACTGTTCGCATAGAGGCACAGAGAATGGGGCTGCTTGCTTATCTTGCCACTTGAAACTTCAAACGCATGCTGGGAATGGTGGTGTCCCTGCCAGGCTCCTATCACAGCCCTGCTCCGAAAGTGCGAACGTCTGCAGATAGCTGGCAGCCAGAAGGGGCTAGCCTGGAAAGCTGTTGCTCAGCCTCATCTGCCCATGGCAGTGCTCGCACAGAGGCACAGAGAATGGGGCTGCTTGCTTGTCTTGCCACCTCAAACTTCAAACGTAGCCTGGGAAAGTTGGTGTCCCAGCCAGGCTCCTTTCGCAGCCCTGCTCCGAAAGTGCGAACGTCTGCAGATAGCTGGCAGGCAGAAGGGGCTAGCCTGGAAAGCTGTTGCTCAGCCTCATCTGCCCATGGCACTGTTCGCATAGAGGCACAGAGAATGGGGCTGCTTGCTTATCTTGCCACTTGAAACTTCAAACGCATGCTGGGAATGGTGGTGTCCCTGCCAGGCTCCTATCACAGCCCTGCTCCGAAAGTGCGAACGTCTGCAGATAGCTGGCAGCCAGAAGGGGCTAGCCTGGAAAGCTGTTGCTCAGCCTCATCTGCCCATGGCACTGTTCGCACAGAGGCACAGAGAATGGGGCTGCTTGCTTGTCTTGCCACCTCAAACTTCAAACGTAGCCTGGGAAAGATGGTGTACCTGCTAGGCTCCTTTCGCAGCCCTGCTCTTGAAATGCGAACGTCTGCAGATAGCTGGCAGGCAGAAGGGGCTATCCTGAAAAGCTGTTGCTCAGCCTCATCTGCCCATGGCACTGTTCGCATAGAGGCACAGAGAATGGGGCTGCTTGCTTGTCTTGCCACCTCAAACTTCAAACGTAGCCTGGCAAAGTTGGTGTCCCAGCCAGGCTCCTTTCGCAGCCCTGCTCCGAAAGTGCGAATGTCTGCAGATAGCTGGCAGGCAGAAGGGGCTAGCCTGGAAAGCTGTTGCTCAGCCTCATCTGCCCATAGCAGTGCTCGCACAGAGGCACAGAGAATGGGGCTGCTTGCTTGTCTTGCCACCTCAAACTTCAAACGTAGCCTGGGAAAGTTGGTGTCCCTGCCAGGCTCCTTTCGCAGCCCTGCTCTCGAAAGTGCGAACGTCTGCAGATAGCTGGCAGGCAGAAGGTGCTAGCCTGGAAAGCTGTTGCTCAGCCTCATCTGCCCATGGCACTGTTCGCATAGAGGCACAGAGAATGGGGCTGCTTGCTTGTCTTGCCACCTCAAACTTCAAACGTAGCCTGGGAAAGTTGGTGTCCCTGCCAGGCTCCTTTCGCAGCCCTGCTCTCGAAAGTGCGAACGTCTGCAGATAGCTGGCAGGCAGAAGGTGCTAGCCTGGAAAGCTGTTGCTCAGCCTCATCTGCCCATGGCACTGTTCGCATAGAGGCACAGAGAATGGGGCTGCTTGCTTATCTTGCCACTTGAAACTTCAAACGCATGCTGGGAATGGTGGTGTCCCTGCCAGGCTCCTATCACAGCCCTGCTCCGAAAGTGCGAACGTCTGCAGATAGCTGGCAGCCAGAAGGGGCTAGCCTGGAAAGCTGTTGCTCAGCCTCATCTGCCCATGGCAGTGCTCGCACAGAGGCACAGAGAATGGGGCTGCTTGCTTGTCTTGCCACCTCAAACTTCAAACGTAGCCTGGGAAAGTTGGTGTCCCAGCCAGGCTCCTTTCGCAGCCCTGCTCCGAAAGTGCGAACGTCTGCAGATAGCTGGCAGGCAGAAGGGGCTAGCCTGGAAAGCTGTTGCTCAGCCTCATCTGCCCATGGCACTGTTCGCATAGAGGCACAGAGAATGGGGCTGCTTGCTTATCTTGCCACTTGAAACTTCAAACGCATGCTGGGAATGGTGGTGTCCCTGCCAGGCTCCTATCACAGCCCTGCTCCGAAAGTGCGAACGTCTGCAGATAGCTGGCAGCCAGAAGGGGCTAGCCTGGAAAGCTGTTGCTCAGCCTCATCTGCCCATGGCACTGTTCGCACAGAGGCACAGAGAATGGGGCTGCTTGCTTGTCTTGCCACCTCAAACTTCAAACGTAGCCTGGGAAAGATGGTGTACCTGCTAGGCTCCTTTCGCAGCCCTGCTCTTGAAATGCGAACGTCTGCAGATAGCTGGCAGGCAGAAGGGGCTATCCTGAAAAGCTGTTGCTCAGCCTCATCTGCCCATGGCACTGTTCGCATAGAGGCACAGAGAATGGGGCTGCTTGCTTGTCTTGCCACCTCAAACTTCAAACGTAGCCTGGGAAAGTTGGTGTCCCAGCCAGGCTCCTTTCGCAGCCCTGCTCCGAAAGTGCGAACGTCTGCAGATAGCTGTCAGTCAGAACGGGCTAGCCTGGAAAGCTGTTGCTCAGCCTCATCTGCCCATGGCAGTGCTCGCACAGAGGCACAGAGAATGGGGCTGCTTGCTTGTATTGCCACCTCAAACTTCAAACGTAGCCTGGGAAAGTTGGTGTCCCTGCCAGGCTCCTTTCGCAGCCCTTCTCTCGAAGGTGCGAACGTCTGCAGATAGCTGGCAGGCAGAAGGGGCTAGCCTGGAAAGCTGTTGCTCAGCCTCATCTGCCCATGGCACTGTTCGCATAGAGTCACAGAGAATGGGGCTGCTTGCTTGTCTTGCCACCTCAAACTTCAAACGTAGCCTGGGAAAGTTGTTGTCCCTGCCAGGCTCCTTTCGCAGCCCTGCTCTCGAAAGTGCGAACGTCTGCAGATAGCTGGCAGCCAGAAGGGGCTAGCCTGGAAAGCTGTTGCTCAGCCTCATCTGCCCATGGCACTGTTCGCATAGAGGCACAGAGAATGGGGCTGCTTGCTTATCTTGCCACTTGAAACTTCAAACGTAGCCTGGGAAAGTTTGTGTCCCTGCCAGGCTCCTTTCGCAGCCCTGCTCCGAAAGTGCGAACGTCTGCAGATAGCTGGCAGGCAGAAGGGGCTAGCCTGGAAAGCTGTTGCTCAGACTCATCTGCCCATGGCAGTGCTCGCACAGAGGCACAGAGAATGGGGCTGCTTGCTTGTCTTGCCACCTCAAACTTCAAACGTAGCCTGGGAAAGTTGGTGTCCCAGCCAGGCTCCTTTCGCAGCCCTGCTCCGAAAGTGCGAACGTCTGCAGATAGCTGGCAGGCAGAAGGGGCTAGCCTGGAAAGCTGTTGCTCAGCCTCATCTGCCCATGGCACTGTTCGCATAGAGGCACAGAGAATGGGGCTGCTTGCTTATCTTGCCACTTGAAACTTCAAACGTATCCTGGGAAAGTTTGTGTCCCAGCCAGGCTCCTTTCGCAGCCCTGCTCCGAAAGTGCGAACGTCTGCAGATAGCTGGCAGCCAGAAGGGGCTATCCTGGAAAGCTGTTGCTCAGCCTCATCTGCCCATGGCACTGTTCGCATAGAGGCACAGAGAATGGGGCTGCTTGCTTATCTTGCCACTTGAAACTTCAAACGCATGCTGGGAATGGTGGTGTCCCTGCCAGGCTCCTATCACAGCCCTGCTCCGAAAGTGCGAACGTCTGCAGATAGCTGGCAGGCAGAAGGGGCTAGCCTGGAAAGCTGTTGCTCAGCCTCATCTGCCCATGGCAGTGCTCGCACAGAGGCACAGAGAATGGGGCTGCTTGCTTATCTTGCCACTTGAAACTTCAAACGCATGCTGAGAATGGTGGTGTCTCTGCCAGGCTCCTTTCGCAGCCCTGCTCCGAAAGTGCGAACGTCTGCAGATAGCTGGCAGCCAGAAGGGGCTAGCCTGGAAAGCTGTTGCTCAGCCTCATCTGCCCATGGCAGTGCTCGCACAGAGGCACAGAGAATGGGGCTGCTTGCTTGTCTTGCCACCTCAAACTTCAAACGTAGCCTGGCAAAGTTGGTGTCCCAGCCAGGCTCCTTTCGCAGCCCTGCTCCGAAAGTGCGAATGTCTGCAGATAGCTGGCAGGCAGAAGGGGCTAGCCTGGAAAGCTGTTGCTCAGCCTCATCTGCCCATAGCAGTGCTCGCACAGAGGCACAGAGAATGGGGCTGCTTGCTTGTCTTGCCACCTCAAACTTCAAACGTAGCCTGGGAAAGTTGGTGTCCCTGCCAGGCTCCTTTCGCAGCCCTGCTCTCGAAAGTGCGAACGTCTGCAGATAGCTGGCAGGCAGAAGGTGCTAGCCTGGAAAGCTGTTGCTCAGCCTCATCTGCCCATGGCACTGTTCGCATAGAGGCACAGAGAATGGGGCTGCTTGCTTATCTTGCCACTTGAAACTTCAAACGTAGCCTGGGAAAGTTTGTGTCCCAGCCAGGCTCCTTTCGCAGCCCTGCTCCGAAAGTGCGAACGTCTGCAGATAGCTGGCAGGCAGAAGGGGCTAGCCTGGAAAGCTGTTGCTCAGCCTCATCTGCCCATGGCAGTGCTCGCACAGAGGCACAGAGAATGGGGCTGCTTGCTTGTCTTGCCACCTCAAACTTCAAACGTAGCCTGGGAAAGTTGGTGTCCCAGCCAGGCTCCTTTCGCAGCCCTGCTCCGAAAGTGCGAACGTCTGCAGATAGCTGGCAGGCAGAAGGGGCTAGCCTGGAAAGCTGTTGCTCAGCCTCATCTGCCCATGGCACTGTTCCCATAGAGGCACAGAGAATGGGGCTGCTTGCTTATCTTGCCACTTGAAACTTCAAACGCATGCTGAGAATGGTGGTGTCTCTGCCAGGCTCCTTTCGCAGCCCTGCTCCGAAAGTGCGAACGTCTGCAGATAGCTGGCAGCCAGAAGGGGCTAGCCTGGAAAGCTGTTGCTCAGCCTCATCTGCCCATGGCAGTGCTCGCACAGAGGCACAGAGAATGGGGCTGCTTGCTTGTCTTGCCACCTCAAACTTCAAACGTAGCCTGGCAAAGTTGGTGTCCCAGCCAGGCTCCTTTCGCAGCCCTGCTCCGAAAGTGCGAATGTCTGCAGATAGCTGGCAGGCAGAAGGGGCTAGCCTGGAAAGCTGTTGCTCAGCCTCATCTGCCCATGGCAGTGCTCGCACAGAGGCACAGAGAATGGGGCTGCTTGCTTGTCTTGCCACCTCAAACTTCAAACGTAGCCTGGGAAAGTTGGAGTCCCTGCCAGGCTCCTTTCGCAGCCCTGCTCTCGAAAGTGCGAACGTCTGCAGATAGCTGGCAGGCAGAAGGTGCTAGCCTGGAAAGCTGTTGCTCAGCCTCATCTGCCCATGGCACTGTTCGCATAGAGGCACAGAGAATGGGGCTGCTTGCTTATCTTGCCACTTGAAACTTCAAACATAGCCTGGGAAAGTTGGTGTCCCAGCCAGGCTCCTTTCGCAGCCCTGCTCCGAAAGTGCGAACGTCTGCAGATAGCTGGCAGGCAGAAGGGGCTAGCCTGGAAAGCTGTTGCTCAGCCTCATCTGCCCATGGCACTGTTCGCATAGAGGCACAGAGAATGGGGCTGCTTGCTTATCTTGCCACTTGAAACTTCAAACGCATGCTGGGAATGGTGGTGTCCCTGCCAGGCTCCTATCACAGCCCTGCTCCGAAATTGCGAACGTCTGCAGATAGCTGGCAGCCAGAAGGGGCTAGCCTGGAAAGCTGTTGCTCAGCCTCATCTGTCCATGGCACTGTTCGCACAGAGGCACAGAGAATGGGGCTGCTTGCTTGTCTTGCCACCTCAAACTTCAAACGTAGCCTGGGAACAATGGTGTACCTGCTAGGCTCCTTTCGCAGCCCTGCTCTTGAAATGCGAACGTCTGCAGATAGCTGGCAGCCAGAAGGGGCTATCCTGAAAAGCTGTTGCTCAGCCTCATCTGCCCATGGCACTGTTCGCATAGAGGCACAGAGAATGGGGCTGCTTGCTTGTCTTGCCACCTCAAACTTCAAACGTAGCCTGGGAAAGTTGGTGTCCCAGCCAGGCTCCTTTCGCAGCCCTGCTCCGAAAGTGCGAACGTCTGCAGATAGCTGTCAGTCAGAACGGGCTAGCCTGGAAAGCTGTTGCTCAGCCTCATCTGCCCATGGCAGTGCTCGCACAGAGGCACAGAGAATGGGGCTGCTTGCTTGTATTGCCACCTCAAACTTCAAACGTAGCCTGGGAAAGTTGGTGTCCCTGCCAGGCTCCTTTAGCAGCCCTTCTCTCGAAGGTGCGAACGTCTGCAGATAGCTGGCAGGCAGAAGGGGCTAGCCTGGAAAGCTGTTGCTCAGCCTCATCTGCCCATGGCACTGTTCGCATAGAGGCACAGAGAATGGGGCTGCTTGCTTATCTTGCCACTTGAAACTTCAAACGCATGCTGGGAATGGTGGTGTCCCTGCCAGGCTCCTATCACAGCCCTGCTCCGAAAGTGCGAACGTCTGCAGATAGCTGGCAGCCAGAAGGGGCTAGCCTGGAAAGCTGTTGCTCAGCCTCATCTGCCCATGGCAGTGCTCGCACAGAGGCACAGAGAATGGGGCTGCTTGCTTGTATTGCCACCTCAAACTTCAAACGTAGCCTGGGAAAGTTGGTGTCCCTGCCAGGCTCCTTTCGCAGCCCTGCTCCGAAAGTGCGAACGTCTGCAGATAGCTGTCAGCCAGAACGGGCTAGCCTGGAAAGCTGTTGCTCAGCCTCATCTGTCCATTACACTGCTCGCACACAGGAACAGAGAATGGGGCTCCTTGCTTGTCTTGCCACCTCAAACTTCAAACGTAGCCTGGGAAAGATGGTGTACCTGCTAGGCTCCTTTCGCAGCCCTGCTCTTGAAATGCGAACGTCTGCAGATAGCTGGCAGGCAGAAGGGGCTATCCTGGAAAGCTGTTGCTCAGCCTCATCTGCCCATGGCACTGTTCGCATAGAGGCACAGAGAATGGGGCTGCTTGCTTATCTTGCCACTTGAAACTTCAAACGTAGCCTGGGAAAGTTGGTGTCCCAGCCAGGCTCCTTTCACAGCCCTGCTCCGAAAGTGCGAACGTCTGCAGATAGCTGGCAGCCAGAACGGGCTAGCCTGGAAAGCTGTTGCTCAGCCTCATCTGCCCATGGCAGTGCTCGCACAGAGGCATAGAGAATGGGGCTGCTTGCTTGTATTGCCACCTCAAACTTCAAACGTAGCCTGGGAAAGTTGGTGTCCCTGCCAGGCTCCTTTCTCATCCCTTCTCTCGAAGGTGCGAACGTCTGCAGATAGCTGGCAGGCAGAAGGGGCTAGCCTGGAAAGCTGTTGCTCAGCCTCATCTGCCCATGGCACTGTTCGCATAGAGGCACAGAGAATGGGGCTGCTTGCTTGTCTTGCCACCTCAAACTTCAAACGTAGCCTGGGAAAGTTGGTGTCCCTGCCAGGCTCCTTTCGCAGCCCTGCTCTCGAAAGTGCGAACGTCTGCAGATAGCTGGCAGGCAGAAGGTGCTAGCCTGGAAAGCTGTTGCTCAGCCTCATCTGCCCATGGCACTGTTCGCATAGAGGCACAGAGAATGGGGCTGCTTGCTTATCTTGCCACTTGAAACTTCAAACGCATGCTGGGAATGGTGGTGTCCCTGCCAGGCTCCTATCACAGCCCTGCTCCGAAAGTGCGAACGTCTGCAGATAGCTGGCAGCCACAAGGGGCTAGCCTGGAAAGCTGTTGCTCAGCCTCATCTGCCCATGGCAGTGCTCGCACAGAGGCACAGAGAATGGGGCTGCTTGCTTGTCTTGCCACCTCAAACTTCAAACGTAGCCTGGGAAAGTTGGTGTCCCAGCCAGGCTCCTTTCGCAGCCCTGCTCCGAAAGTGCGAACGTCTGCAGATAGCTGGCAGGCAGAAGGGGCTAGCCTGGAAAGCTGTTGCTCAGCCTCATCTGCCCATGGCACTGTTCGCATAGAGGCACAGAGAATGGGGCTGCTTGCTTATCTTGCCACTTGAAACTTCAAACGCATGCTGGGAATGGTGGTGTCCCTGCCAGGCTCCTATCACAGCCCTGCTCCGAAAGTGCGAACGTCTGCAGATAGCTGGCAGCCAGAAGGGGCTAGCCTGGAAAGCTGTTGCTCAGCCTCATCTGCCCATGGCACTGTTCGCACAGAGGCACAGAGAATGGGGCTGCTTGCTTGTCTTGCCACCTCAAACTTCAAACGTAGCCTGGGAAAGATGGTGTACCTGCTAGGCTCCTTTCGCAGCCCTGCTCTTGAAATGCGAACGTCTGCAGATAGCTGGCAGGCAGAAGGGGCTATCCTGAAAAGCTGTTGCTCAGCCTCATCTGCCCATGGCACTGTTCGCATAGAGGCACAGAGAATGGGGCTGCTTGCTTGTCTTGCCACCTCAAACTTCAAACGTAGCCTGGGAAAGTTGGTGTCCCAGCCAGGCTCCTTTCGCAGCCCTGCTCCGAAAGTGCGAACGTCTGCAGATAGCTGTCAGTCAGAACGGGCTAGCCTGGAAAGCTGTTGCTCAGCCTCATCTGCCCATGGCAGTGCTCGCACAGAGGCACAGAGAATGGGGCTGCTTGCTTGTATTGCCACCTCAAACTTCAAACGTAGCCTGGGAAAGTTGGTGTCCCTGCCAGGCTCCTTTCGCAGCCCTTCTCTCGAAGGTGCGAACGTCTGCAGATAGCTGGCAGGCAGAAGGGGCTAGCCTGGAAAGCTGTTGCTCAGCCTCATCTGCCCATGGCACTGTTCGCATAGAGTCACAGAGAATGGGGCTGCTTGCTTGTCTTGCCACCTCAAACTTCAAACGTAGCCTGGGAAAGTTGGTGTCCCTGCCAGGCTCCTTTCGCAGCCCTTCTCTCGAAGGTGCGAACGTCTGCAGATAGCTGGCAGGCAGAAGGGGCTAGCCTGGAAAGCTGTTGCTCAGCCTCATCTGCCCATGGCACTGTTCGCATAGAGGCACAGAGAATGGGGCTGCTTGCTTATCTTGCCACTTGAAACTTCAAACGTAGCCTGGGAAAGTTTGTGTCCCTGCCAGGCTCCTTTCGCAGCCCTGCTCCGAAAGTGCGAACGTCTGCAGATAGCTGGCAGGCAGAAGGGGCTAGCCTGGAAAGCTGTTGCTCAGACTCATCTGCCCATGGCAGTGCTCGCACAGAGGCACAGAGAATGGGGCTGCTTGCTTGTCTTGCCACCTCAAACTTCAAACGTAGCCTGGGAATGTTGGTGTCCCAGCCAGGCTCCTTTCGCAGCCCTGCTCCGAAAGTGCGAACGTCTGCAGATAGCTGGCAGGCAGAAGGGGCTAGCCTGGAAAGCTGTTGCTCAGCCTCATCTGCCCATGGCACTGTTCGCATAGAGGCACAGAGAATGGGGCTGCTTGCTTATCTTGCCACTTGAAACTTCAAACGTATCCTGGGAAAGTTTGTGTCCCAGCCAGGCTCCTTTCGCAGCCCTGCTCCGAAAGTGCGAACGTCTGCAGATAGCTGGCAGCCAGAAGGGGCTAGCCTGGAAAGCTGTTGCTCAGCCTCATCTGCCCATGGCAGTGCTCGCACAGAGGCACAGAGAATGGGGCTGCTTGCTTGTCTTGCCACCTCAAACTTCAAACGTAGCCTGGCAAAGTTGGTGTCCCAGCCAGGCTCCTTTCGCAGCCCTGCTCCGAAAGTGCGAATGTCTGCAGATAGCTGGCAGGCAGAAGGGGCTAGCCTGGAAAGCTGTTGCTCAGCCTCATCTGCCCATGGCAGTGCTCGCACAGAGGCACAGAGAATGGGGCTGCTTGCTTGTCTTGCCACCTCAAACTTCAAACGTAGCCTGGGAAAGTTGGAGTCCCTGCCAGGCTCCTTTCGCAGCCCTGCTCTCGAAAGTGCGAACGTCTGCAGATAGCTGGCAGGCAGAAGGTGCTAGCCTGGAAAGCTGTTGCTCAGCCTCATCTGCCCATGGCACTGTTCGCATAGAGGCACAGAGAATGGGGCTGCTTGCTTATCTTGCCACTTGAAACTTCAAACGTAGCCTGGGAAAGTTTGTGTCCCAGCCAGGCTCCTTTCGCAGCCCTGCTCCGAAAGTGCGAACGTCTGCAGATAGCTGGCAGCCAGAAGGGGCTAGCCTGGAAAGCTGTTGCTCAGACTCATCTGCCCATGGCAGTGCTCGCACAGAGGCACAGAGAATGGGGCTGCTTGCTTGTCTTGCCACCTCAAACTTCAAACGTAGCCTGGGAAAGTTGGTGTCCCAGCCAGGCTCCTTTCGCAGCCCTGCTCCGAAAGTGCGAACGTCTGCAGATAGCTGGCAGGCAGAAGGGGCTAGCCTGGAAAGCTGTTGCTCAGCCTCATCTGCCCATGGCACTGTTCGCATAGAGGCACAGAGAATGGGGCTGCTTGCTTATCTTGCCACTTGAAACTTCAAACGTAGCCTGGGAAAGTTTGTGTCCCAGCCAGGCTCCTTTCGCAGCCCTGCTCCGAAAGTGCGAACGTCTGCAGATAGCTGGCAGCCAGAAGGGGCTATCCTGGAAAGCTGTTGCTCAGCCTCATCTACCCATGGCACTGTTCGCATAGAGGCACAGAGAATGGGGCTGCTTGCTTATCTTGCCACTTGAAACTTCAAACGCATGCTGGGAATGGTGGTGTCCCTGCCAGGCTCCTATCACAGCCCTGCTCCGAAAGTGCGAACGTCTGCAGATAGCTGGCAGGCAGAAGGGGCTAGCCTGGAAAGCTGTTGCTCAGCCTCATCTGCCCATGGCAGTGCTCGCACAGAGGCACAGAGAATGGGGCTGCTTGCTTGTCTTGCCACCTCAAACTTCAAACGTAGCCTGGCAAAGTTGGTGTCCCAGCCAGGCTCCTTTCGCAGCCCTGCTCCGAAAGTGCGAATGTCTGCAGATAGCTGGCAGGCAGAAGGGGCTAGCCTGGAAAGCTGTTGCTCAGCCTCATCTGCCCATAGCAGTGCTCGCACAGAGGCACAGAGAATGGGGCTGCTTGCTTGTCTTGCCACCTCAAACTTCAAACGCATGCTGGGAATGGTGGTGTCCCTGCCAGGCTCCTTTCGCAGCCCTGCTCTCGAAAGTGCGAACGTCTGCAGATAACTGGCAGCCAGAAGGGGCTAGCCTGGAAAGCTGTTGCTCAGCCTCATCTGCCCATGGCACTGTTCGCATAGAGGCACAGAGAATGGGGCTGCTTGCTTATCTTGCCACTTGAAACTTCAAACGTAGCCTGGGAAAGTTTGTGTCCCAGCCAGGCTCCTTTCGCAGCCCTGCTCCGAAAGTGCGAACGTCTGCAGATAGCTGGCAGGCAGAAGGGGCTAGCCTGGAAAGCTGTTGCTCAGCCTCATCTGCCCATGGCAGTGCTCGCACAGAGGCACAGAGAATGGGGCTGCTTGCTTGTCTTGCCACCTCAAACTTCAAACGTAGCCTGGGAAAGTTGGTGTCCCAGCCAGGCTCCTTTCGCAGCCCTGCTCCGAAAGTGCGAACGTCTGCAGATAGCTGGCAGGCAGAAGGGGCTAGCCTGGAAAGCTGTTGCTCAGCCTCATCTGCCCATGGCACTGTTCGCATAGAGGCACAGAGAATGGGGCTGCTTGCTTATCTTGCCACTTGAAACTTCAAACGCATGCTGAGAATGGTGGTGTCTCTGCCAGGCTCCTTTCGCAGCCCTGCTCCGAAAGTGCGAACGTCTGCAGATAGCTGGCAGGCAGAAGGGGCTAGCCTGGAAAGCTGTTGCTCAGCCTCATCTGCCCATGGCAGTGCTCGCACAGAGGCACAGAGAATGGGGCTGCTTGCTTGTCTTGCCACCTCAAACTTCAAACGTAGCCTGGCAAAGTTGGTGTCCCAGCCAGGCTCCTTTCGCAGCCCTGCTCCGAAAGTGCGAATGTCTGCAGATAGCTGGCAGGCAGAAGGGGCTAGCCTGGAAAGCTGTTGCTCAGCCTCATCTGCCCATGGCAGTGCTCGCACAGAGGCACAGAGAATGGGGCTGCTTGCTTGTCTTGCCACCTGAAACTTCAAACGTAGCCTGGGAAAGTTGGTGTCCCTGCCAGGCTCCTTTCGCAGCCCTGCTCTCGAAAGTGCGAACGTCTGCAGATAGCTGGCAGGCAGAAGGTGCTAGCCTGGAAAGCTGTTGCTCAGCCTCATCTGCCCATGGCACTGTTCGCATAGAGGCACAGAGAATGGGGCTGCTTGCTTATCTTGCCACTTGAAACTTCAAACGTAGCCTGGCAAAGTTGGTGTCCCAGCCAGGCTCCTTTCGCAGCCCTGCTCCGAAAGTGCGAATGTCTGCAGATAGCTGGCAGGCAGAAGGGGCTAGCCTGGAAAGCTGTTGCTCAGCCTCATCTGCCCATGGCAGTGCTCGCACAGAGGCACAGAGAATGGGGCTGCTTGCTTGTCTTGCCACCTCAAACTTCAAACGTAGCCTGGGAAAGTTGGTGTCCCTGCCAGGCTCCTTTCGCAGCCCTGCTCTCGAAAGTGCGAACGTCTGCAGATAGCTGGCAGGCAGAAGGTGCTAGCCTGGAAAGCTGTTGCTCAGCCTCATCTGCCCATGGCACTGTTCGCATAGAGGCACAGAGAATGGGGCTGCTTGCTTATCTTGCCACTTGAAACTTCAAACATAGCCTGGGAAAGTTGGTGTCCCAGCCAGGCTCCTTTCGCAGCCCTGCTCCGAAAGTGCGAACGTCTGCAGATAGCTGGCAGGCAGAAGGGGCTAGCCTGGAAAGCTGTTGCTCAGCCTCATCTGCCCATGGCACTGTTCGCATAGAGGCACAGAGAATGGGGCTGCTTGCTTATCTTGCCACTTGAAACTTCAAACGCATGCTGGGAATGGTGGTGTCCCTGCCAGGCTCCTATCACAGCCCTGCTCCGAAATTGCGAACGTCTGCAGATAGCTGGCAGCCAGAAGGGGCTAGCCTGGAAAGCTGTTGCTCAGCCTCATCTGTCCATGGCACTGTTCGCACAGAGGCACAGAGAATGGGGCTGCTTGCTTGTCTTGCCACCTCAAACTTCAAACGTAGCCTGGGAACAATGGTGTACCTGCTAGGCTCCTTTCGCAGCCCTGCTCTTGAAATGCGAACGTCTGCAGATAGCTGGCAGCCAGAAGGGACTATCCTGAAAAGCTGTTGCTCAGCCTCATCTGCCCATGGCACTGTTCGCATAGAGGCACAGAGAATGGGGCTGCTTGCTTGTCTTGCCACCTCAAACTTCAAACGTAGCCTGGGAAAGTTGGTGTCCCAGCCAGGCTCCTTTCGCAGCCCTGCTCCGAAAGTGCGAACGTCTGCAGATAGCTGTCAGTCAGAACGGGCTAGCCTGGAAAGCTGTTGCTCAGCCTCATCTGCCCATGGCAGTGCTCGCACAGAGGCACAGAGAATGGGGCTGCTTGCTTGTATTGCCACCTCAAACTTCAAACGTAGCCTGGGAAAGTTGGTGTCCCTGCCAGGCTCCTTTAGCAGCCCTTCTCTCGAAGGTGCGAACGTCTGCAGATAGCTGGCAGGCAGAAGGGGCTAGCCTGGAAAGCTGTTGCTCAGCCTCATCTGCCCATGGCACTGTTCGCATAGAGGCACAGAGAATGGGGCTGCTTGCTTATCTTGCCACTTGAAACTTCAAACGCATGCTGGGAATGGTGGTGTCCCTGCCAGGCTCCTATCACAGCCCTGCTCCGAAAGTGCGAACGTCTGCAGATAGCTGGCAGCCAGAAGGGGCTAGCCTGGAAAGCTGTTGCTCAGCCTCATCTGCCCATGGCAGTGCTCGCACAGAGGCACAGAGAATGGGGCTGCTTGCTTGTATTGCCACCTCAAACTTCAAACGTAGCCTGGGAAAGTTGGTGTCCCTGCCAGGCTCCTTTCGCAGCCCTGCTCCGAAAGTGCGAACGTCTGCAGATAGCTGTCAGCCAGAACGGGCTAGCCTGGAAAGCTGTTGCTCAGCCTCATCTGTCCATTACACTGCTCGCACACAGGAACAGAGAATGGGGCTCCTTGCTTGTCTTGCCACCTCAAACTTCAAACGTAGCCTGGGAAAGATGGTGTACCTGCTAGGCTCCTTTCGCAGCCCTGCTCTTGAAATGCGAACGTCTGCAGATAGCTGGCAGCCAGAAGGGGCTATCCTGGAAAGCTGTTGCTCAGCCTCATCTGCCCATGGCACTGTTCGCATAGAGGCACAGAGAATGGGGCTGCTTGCTTATCTTGCCACTTGAAACTTCAAACGTAGCCTGGGAAAGTTGGTGTCCCAGCCAGGCTCCTTTCACAGCCCTGCTCCGAAAGTGCGAACGTCTGCAGATAGCTGGCAGCCAGAACGGGCTAGCCTGGAAAGCTGTTGCTCAGCCTCATCTGCCCATGGCAGTGCTCGCACAGAGGCATAGAGAATGGGGCTGCTTGCTTGTATTGCCACCTCAAACTTCAAACGTAGCCTGGGAAAGTTGGTGTCCCTGCCAGGCTCCTTTCTCAGCCCTTCTCTCGAAGGTGCGAACGTCTGCAGATAGCTGGCAGGCAGAAGGGGCTAGCCTGGAAAGCTGTTGCTCAGCCTCATCTGCCCATGGCACTGTTCGCATAGAGGCACAGAGAATGGGGCTGCTTGCTTGTCTTGCCACCTCAAACTTCAAACGTAGCCTGGGAAAGTTGGTGTCCCTGCCAGGCTCCTTTCGCAGCCCTGCTCTCGAAAGTGCGAACGTCTGCAGATAGCTGGCAGGCAGAAGGTGCTAGCCTGGAAAGCTGTTGCTCAGCCTCATCTGCCCATGGCACTGTTCGCATAGAGGCACAGAGAATGGGGCTGCTTGCTTATCTTGCCACTTGAAACTTCAAACGCATGCTGGGAATGGTGGTGTCCCTGCCAGGCTCCTATCACAGCCCTGCTCCGAAAGTGCGAACGTCTGCAGATAGCTGGCAGCCAGAAGGGGCTAGCCTGGAAAGCTGTTGCTCAGCCTCATCTGCCCATGGCAGTGCTCGCACAGAGGCACAGAGAATGGGGCTGCTTGCTTGTCTTGCCACCTCAAACTTCAAACGTAGCCTGGGAAAGTTGGTGTCCCAGCCAGGCTCCTTTCGCAGCCCTGCTCCGAAAGTGCGAACGTCTGCAGATAGCTGGCAGGCAGAAGGGGCTAGCCTGGAAAGCTGTTGCTCAGCCTCATCTGCCCATGGCACTGTTCGCATAGAGGCACAGAGAATGGGGCTGCTTGCTTATCTTGCCACTTGAAACTTCAAACGCATGCTGGGAATGGTGGTGTCCCTGCCAGGCTCCTATCACAGCCCTGCTCCGAAAGTGCGAACGTCTGCAGATAGCTGGCAGCCAGAAGGGGCTAGCCTGGAAAGCTGTTGCTCAGCCTCATCTGCCCATGGCACTGTTCGCACAGAGGCACAGAGAATGGGGCTGCTTGCTTGTCTTGCCACCTCAAACTTCAAACATAGCCTGGGAAAGATGGTGTACCTGCTAGGCTCCTTTCGCAGCCCTGCTCTTGAAATGCGAACGTCTGCAGATAGCTGGCAGGCAGAAGGGGCTATCCTGAAAAGCTGTTGCTCAGCCTCATCTGCCCATGGCACTGTTCGCATAGAGGCACAGAGAATGGGGCTGCTTGCTTGTCTTGCCACCTCAAACTTCAAACGTAGCCTGGGAAAGTTGGTGTCCCAGCCAGGCTCCTTTCGCAGCCCTGCTCCGAAAGTGCGAACGTCTGCAGATAGCTGTCAGTCAGAACGGGCTAGCCTGGAAAGCTGTTGCTCAGCCTCATCTGCCCATGGCAGTGCTCGCACAGAGGCACAGAGAATGGGGCTGCTTGCTTGTATTGCCACCTCAAACTTCAAACGTAGCCTGGGAAAGTTGGTGTCCCTGCCAGGCTCCTTTCGCAGCCCTTCTCTCGAAGGTGCGAACGTCTGCAGATAGCTGGCAGGCAGAAGGGGCTAGCCTGGAAAGCTGTTGCTCAGCCTCATCTGCCCATGGCACTGTTCGCATAGAGTCACAGAGAATGGGGCTGCTTGCTTGTCTTGCCACCTCAAACTTCAAACGTAGCCTGGGAAAGTTGTTGTCCCTGCCAGGCTCCTTTCGCAGCCCTGCTCTCGAAAGTGCGAACGTCTGCAGATAGCTGGCAGGCAGAAGGGGCTAGCCTGGAAAGCTGTTGCTCAGCCTCATCTGCCCATGGCACTGTTCGCATAGAGGCACAGAGAATGGGGCTGCTTGCTTATCTTGCCACTTGAAACTTCAAACGTAGCCTGGGAAAGTTTGTGTCCCTGCCAGGCTCCTTTCGCAGCCCTGCTCCGAAAGTGCGAACGTCTGCAGATAGCTGGCAGGCAGAAGGGGCTAGCCTGGAAAGCTGTTGCTCAGACTCATCTGCCCATGGCAGTGCTCGCACAGAGGCACAGAGAATGGGGCTGCTTGCTTGTCTTGCCACCTCAAACTTCAAACGTAGCCTGGGAAAGTTGGTGTCCCAGCCAGGCTCCTTTCGCAGCCCTGCTCCGAAAGTGCGAACGTCTGCAGATAGCTGGCAGGCAGAAGGGGCTAGCCTGGAAAGCTGTTGCTCAGCCTCATCTGCCCATGGCACTGTTCGCATAGAGGCACAGAGAATGGGGCTGCTTGCTTATCTTGCCACTTGAAACTTCAAACGTATCCTGGGAAAGTTTGTGTCCCAGCCAGGCTCCTTTCGCAGCCCTGCTCCGAAAGTGCGAACGTCTGCAGATAGCTGGCAGCCAGAAGGGGCTATCCTGGAAAGCTGTTGCTCAGCCTCATCTGCCCATGGCACTGTTCGCATAGAGGCACAGAGAATGGGGCTGCTTGCTTATCTTGCCACTTGAAACTTCAAACGCATGCTGGGAATGGTGGTGTCCCTGCCAGGCTCCTATCACAGCCCTGCTCCGAAAGTGCGAACGTCTGCAGATAGCTGGCAGGCAGAAGGGGCTAGCCTGGAAAGCTGTTGCTCAGCCTCATCTGCCCATGGCAGTGCTCGCACAGAGGCACAGAGAATGGGGCTGCTTGCTTATCTTGCCACTTGAAACTTCAAACGCATGCTGAGAATGGTGGTGTCTCTGCCAGGCTCCTTTCGCAGCCCTGCTCCGAAAGTGCGAACGTCTGCAGATAGCTGGCAGCCAGAAGGGGCTAGCCTGGAAAGCTGTTGCTCAGCCTCATCTGCCCATGGCAGTGCTCGCACAGAGGCACAGAGAATGGGGCTGCTTGCTTGTCTTGCCACCTCAAACTTCAAACGTAGCCTGGGAAAGTTGGTGTCCCTGCCAGGCTCCTTTCGCAGCCCTGCTCTCGAAAGTGCGAACGTCTGCAGATAGCTGGCAGGCAGAAGGTGCTAGCCTGGAAAGCTGTTGCTCAGCCTCATCTGCCCATGGCACTGTTCGCATAGAGGCACAGAGAATGGGGCTGCTTGCTTATCTTGCCACTTGAAACTTCAAACGTAGCCTGGGAAAGTTTGTGTCCCAGCCAGGCTCCTTTCGCAGCCCTGCTCCGAAAGTGCGAACGTCTGCAGATAGCTGGCAGGCAGAAGGGGCTAGCCTGGAAAGCTGTTGCTCAGCCTCATCTGCCCATGGCAGTGCTCGCACAGAGGCACAGAGAATGGGGCTGCTTGCTTGTCTTGCCACCTCAAACTTGAAACGTAGCCTGGGAAAGTTGGTGTCCCAGCCAGGCTCCTTTCGCAGCCCTGCTCCGAAAGTGCGAACGTCTGCAGATAGCTGGCAGGCAGAAGGGGCTAGCCTGGAAAGCTGTTGCTCAGCCTCATCTGCCCATGGCACTGTTCCCATAGAGGCACAGAGAATGGGGCTGCTTGCTTATCTTGCCACTTGAAACTTCAAACGCATGCTGAGAATGGTGGTGTCTCTGCCAGGCTCCTTTCGCAGCCCTGCTCCGAAAGTGCGAACGTCTGCAGATAGCTGGCAGCCAGAAGGGGCTAGCCTGGAAAGCTGTTGCTCAGCCTCATCTGCCCATGGCAGTGCTCGCACAGAGGCACAGAGAATGGGGCTGCTTGCTTGTCTTGCCACCTCAAACTTCAAACGTAGCCTGGCAAAGTTGGTGTCCCAGCCAGGCTCCTTTCGCAGCCCTGCTCCGAAAGTGCGAATGTCTGCAGATAGCTGGCAGGCAGAAGGGGCTAGCCTGGAAAGCTGTTGCTCAGCCTCATCTGCCCATGGCAGTGCTCGCACAGAGGCACAGAGAATGGGGCTGCTTGCTTGTCTTGCCACCTCAAACTTCAAACGTAGCCTGGGAAAGTTGGAGTCCCTGCCAGGCTCCTTTCGCAGCCCTGCTCTCGAAAGTGCGAACGTCTGCAGATAGCTGGCAGGCAGAAGGTGCTAGCCTGGAAAGCTGTTGCTCAGCCTCATCTGCCCATGGCACTGTTCGCATAGAGGCACAGAGAATGGGGCTGCTTGCTTATCTTGCCACTTGAAACTTCAAACGTAGCCTGGGAAAGTTTGTGTCCCAGCCAGGCTCCTTTCGCAGCCCTGCTCCGAAAGTGCGAACGTCTGCAGATAGCTGGCAGCCAGAAGGGGCTAGCCTGGAAAGCTGTTGCTCAGACTCATCTGCCCATGGCAGTGCTCGCACAGAGGCACAGAGAATGGGGCTGCTTGCTTGTCTTGCCACCTCAAACTTCAAACGTAGCCTGGGAAAGTTGGTGTCCCAGCCAGGCTCCTTTCGCAGCCCTGCTCCGAAAGTGCGAACGTCTGCAGATAGCTGGCAGGCAGAAGGGGCTAGCCTGGAAAGCTGTTGCTCAGCCTCATCTGCCCATGGCACTGTTCGCATAGAGGCACAGAGAATGGGGCTGCTTGCTTATCTTGCCACTTGAAACTTCAAACGTAGCCTGGGAAAGTTTGTGTCCCAGCCAGGCTCCTTTCGCAACCCTGCTCCGAAAGTGCGAACGTCTGCAGATAGCTGGCAGCCAGAAGGGGCTATCCTGGAAAGCTGTTGCTCAGCCTCATCTGCCCATGGCACTGTTCGCATAGAGGCACAGAGAATGGGGCTGCTTGCTTATCTTGCCACTTGAAACTTCAAACGCATGCTGGGAATGGTGGTGTCCCTGCCAGGCTCCTATCACAGCCCTGCTCCGAAAGTGCGAACGTCTGCAGATAGCTGGCAGGCAGAAGGGGCTAGCCTGGAAAGCTGTTGCTCAGCCTCATCTGCCCATGGCAGTGCTCGCACAGAGGCACAGAGAATGGGGCTGCTTGCTTGTCTTGCCACCTCAAACTTCAAACGTAGCCTGGCAAAGTTGGTGTCCCAGCCAGGCTCCTTTCGCAGCCCTGCTCCGAAAGTGCGAACGTCTGCAGATAGCTGGCAGGCAGAAGGGGCTAGCCTGGAAAGCTGTTGCTCAGCCTCATCTGCCCATAGCAGTGCTCGCACAGAGGCACAGAGAATGGGGCTGCTTGCTTGTCTTGCCACCTCAAACTTCAAACGTAGCCTGGGAAAGTTGGTGTCCCTGCCAGGCTCCTTTCGCAGCCCTGCTCTCGAAAGTGCGAACGTCTGCAGATAGCTGGCAGGCAGAAGGGGCTAGCCTGGAAAGCTGTTGCTCAGCCTCATCTGCCCATGGCACTGTTCGCATAGAGGCACAGAGAATGGGGCTGCTTGCTTATCTTGCCACTTGAAACTTCAAACGTAGCCTGGGAAAGTTTGTGTCCCAGCCAGGCTCCTTTCGCAGCCCTGCTCCGAAAGTGCGAACGTCTGCAGATAGCTGGCAGGCAGAAGGGGCTAGCCTGGAAAGCTGTTGCTCAGCCTCATCTGCCCATGGCAGTGCTCGCACAGAGGCACAGAGAATGGGGCTGCTTGCTTGTCTTGCCACCTCAAACTTCAAACGTAGCCTGGGAAAGTTGGTGTCCCAGCCAGGCTCCTTTCGCAGCCCTGCTCCGAAAGTGCGAACGTCTGCAGATAGCTGGCAGGCAGAAGGGGCTAGCCTGGAAAGCTGTTGCTCAGCCTCATCTGCCCATGGCACTGTTCGCATAGAGGCACAGAGAATGGGGCTGCTTGCTTATCTTGCCACTTGAAACTTCAAACGCATGCTGAGAATGGTGGTGTCTCTGCCAGGCTCCTTTCGCAGCCCTGCTCCAAAAGTGCGAACGTCTGCAGATAGCTGGCAGCCAGAAGGGGCTAGCCTGGAAAGCTGTTGCTCAGCCTCATCTGCCCATGGCAGTGCTCGCACAGAGGCACAGAGAATGGGGCTGCTTGCTTGTCTTGCCACCTCAAACTTCAAACGTAGCCTGGCAAAGTTGGTGTCCCAGCCAGGCTCCTTTCGCAGCCCTGCTCCGAAAGTGCGAATGTCTGCAGATAGCTGGCAGGCAGAAGGGGCTAGCCTGGAAAGCTGTTGCTCAGCCTCATCTGCCCATGGCAGTGCTCGCACAGAGGCACAGAGAATGGGGCTGCTTGCTTGTCTTGCCACCTCAAACTTCAAACGTAGCCTGGGAAAGTTGGTGTCCCTGCCAGGCTCCTTTCGCAGCCCTGCTCTCGAAAGTGCGAACGTCTGCAGATAGCTGGCAGGCAGAAGGTGCTAGCCTGGAAAGCTGTTGCTCAGCCTCATCTGCCCATGGCACTGTTCGCATAGAGGCACAGAGAATGGGGCTGCTTGCTTATCTTGCCACTTGAAACTTCAAACGTAGCCTGGCAAAGTTGGTGTCCCAGCCAGGCTCCTTTCGCAGCCCTGCTCCGAAAGTGCGAATGTCTGCAGATAGCTGGCAGGCAGAAGGGGCTAGCCTGGAAAGCTGTTGCTCAGCCTCATCTGCCCATGGCAGTGCTCGCACAGAGGCACAGAGAATGGGGCTGCTTGCTTGTCTTGCCACCTCAAACTTCAAACGTAGCCTGGGAAAGTTGGTGTCCCTGCCAGGCTCCTTTCGCAGCCCTGCTCTCGAAAGTGCGAACGTCTGCAGATAGCTGGCAGGCAGAAGGTGCTAGCCTGGAAAGCTGTTGCTCAGCCTCATCTGCCCATGGCACTGTTCGCATAGAGGCACAGAGAATGGGGCTGCTTGCTTATCTTGCCACTTGAAACTTCAAACGTAGCCTGGGAAAGTTTGTGTCCCAGCCAGGCTCCTTTCGCAGCCCTGCTCCGAAAGTGCGAACGTCTGCAGATAGCTGGCAGGCAGAAGGGGCTAGCCTGGAAAGCTGTTGCTCAGCCTCATCTGCCCATGGCAGTGCTCGCACAGAGGCACAGAGAATGGGGCTGCTTGCTTGTCTTGCCACCTCAAACTTCAAACGTAGCCTGGGAAAGTTGGTGTCCCAGCCAGGCTCCTTTCGCAGCCCTGCTCCGAAAGTGCGAACGTCTGCAGATAGCTGGCAGGCAGAAGGGGCTAGCCTGGAAAGCTGTTGCTCAGCCTCATCTGCCCATGGCACTGTTCCCATAGAGGCACAGAGAATGGGGCTGCTTGCTTATCTTGCCACTTGAAACTTCAAACGCATGCTGAGAATGGTGGTGTCTCTGCCAGGCTCCTTTCGCAGCCCTGCTCCGAAAGTGCGAACGTCTGCAGATAGCTGGCAGCCAGAAGGGGCTAGCCTGGAAAGCTGTTGCTCAGCCTCATCTGCCCATGGCGGTGCTCGCACAGAGGCACAGAGAATGGGGCTGCTTGCTTGTCTTGCCACCTCAAACTTCAAACGTAGCCTGGGAAAGTTGGTGTCCCAGCCAGGCTCCTTTCGCAGCCCTGCTCCGAAAGTGCGAACGTCTGCAGATAGCTGGCAGGCAGAAGGGGCTAGCCTGGAAAGCTGTTGCTCAGCCTCATCTGCCCATGGCAGTGCTCGCACAGAGGCACAGAGAATGGGGCTGCTTGCTTGTCTTGCCACCTCAAACTTCAAACGTAGCCTGGGAAAGTTGGAGTCCCTGCCAGGCTCCTTTCGCAGCCCTGCTCTCGAAAGTGCGAACGTCTGCAGATAGCTGGCAGGCAGAAGGTGCTAGCCTGGAAAGCTGTTGCTCAGCCTCATCTGCCCATGGCACTGTTCGCATAGAGGCACAGAGAATGGGGCTGCTTGCTTATCTTGCCACTTGAAACTTCAAACGTAGCCTGGGAAAGTTTGTGTCCCAGCCAGGCTCCTTTCGCAGCCCTGCTCCGAAAGTGCGAACGTCTGCAGATAGCTGGCAGGCAGAAGGGGCTAGCCTGGAAAGCTGTTGCTCAGCCTCATCTGCCCATGGCAGTGCTCGCACAGAGGCACAGAGAATGGGGCTGCTTGCTTGTCTTGCCACCTCAAACTTCAAACGTAGCCTGGGAAAGTTGGTGTCCCAGCCAGGCTCCTTTCGCAGCCCTGCTCCGAAAGTGCGAACGTCTGCAGATAGCTGGCAGGCAGAAGGGGCTAGCCTGGAAAGCTGTTGCTCAGCCTCATCTGCCCATGGCACTGTTCGCATAGAGGCACAGAGAATGGGGCTGCTTGCTTATCTTGCCACTTGAAACTTCAAACGTAGCCTGGGAAAGTTTGTGTCCCAGCCAGGCTCCTTTCGCAGCCCTGCTCCGAAAGTGCGAACGTCTGCAGATAGCTGGCAGCCAGAAGGGGCTATCCTGGAAAGCTGTTGCTCAGCCTCATCTGCCCATGGCACTGTTCGCATAGAGGCACAGAGAATGGGGCTGCTTGCTTATCTTGCCACTTGAAACTTCAAACGCATGCTGGGAATGGTGGTGTCCCTGCCAGGCTCCTATCACAGCCCTGCTCCGAAAGTGCGAACGTCTGCAGATAGCTGGCAGGCAGAAGGGGCTAGCCTGGAAAGCTGTTGCTCAGCCTCATCTGCCCATGGCAGTGCTCGCACAGAGGCACAGAGAATGGGGCTGCTTGCTTGTCTTGCCACCTCAAACTTCAAACGTAGCCTGGCAAAGTTGGTGTCCCAGCCAGGCTCCTTTCGCAGCCCTGCTCCGAAAGTGCGAATGTCTGCAGATAGCTGGCAGGCAGAAGGGGCTATCCTGGAAAGCTGTTGCTCAGCCTCATCTGCCCATAGCAGTGCTCGCACAGAGGCACAGAGAATGGGGCTGCTTGCTTGTCTTGCCACCTCAAACTTCAAACGTAGCCTGGGAAAGTTGGTGTCCCTGCCAGGCTCCTTTCGCAGCCCTGCTCTCGAAAGTGCGAACGTCTGCAGATAGCTGGCAGCCAGAAGGGGCTAGCCTGGAAAGCTGTTGCTCAGCCTCATCTGCCCATGGCACTGTTCGCATAGAGGCACAGAGAATGGGGCTGCTTGCTTATCTTGCCACTTGAAACTTCAAACGCATGCTGAGAATGGTGGTGTCTCTGCCAGGCTCCTTTCGCAGCCCTGCTCCGAAGGTGCGAACGTCTGCAGATAGCTGGCAGCCAGAAGGGGCTAGCCTGGAAAGCTGTTGCTCAGCCTCATCTGCCCATGGCAGTGCTCGCACAGAGGCACAGAGAATGGGGCTGCTTGCTTGTCTTGCCACCTCAAACTTCAAACGTAGCCTGGGAAAGTTGGTGTCCCTGCCAGGCTCCTTTCGCAGCCCTGCTCTCGAAAGTGCGAACGTCTGCAGATAGCTGGCAGGCAGAAGGTGCTAGCCTGGAAAGCTGTTGCTCAGCCTCATCTGCCCATGGCACTGTTCGCATAGAGGCACAGAGAATGGGGCTGCTTGCTTATCTTGCCACTTGAAACTTCAAACGTAGCCTGGGAAAGTTTGTGTCCCAGCCAGGCTCCTTTCGCAGCCCTGCTCCGAAAGTGCGAACATCTGCAGATAGCTGGCAGGCAGAAGGGGCTAGCCTGGAAAGCTGTTGCTCAGCCTCATCTGCCCATGGCAGTGCTCGCACAGAGGCACAGAGAATGGGGCTGCTTGCTTGTCTTGCCACCTCAAACTTCAAACGTAGCCTGGGAAAGTTGGTGTCCCAGCCAGGCTCCTTTCGCAGCCCTGCTCCGAAAGTGCGAACGTCTGCAGATAGCTGGCAGGCAGAAGGGGCTAGCCTGGAAAGCTGTTGCTCAGCCTCATCTGCCCATGGCACTGTTCGCATAGAGGCACAGAGAATGGGGCTGCTTGCTTATCTTGCCACTTGAAACTTCAAACGTATCCTGGGAAAGTTTGTGTCCCAGCCAGGCTCCTTTCGCAGCCCTGCTCCGAAAGTGCGAACGTCTGCAGATAGCTGGCAGCCAGAAGGGGCTAGCCTAGAAAGCTGTTGCTCAGCCTCATCTGCCCATGGCACTGTTCCCATAGAGGCACAGAGAATGGGGCTGCTTGCTTATCTTGCCACTTGAAACTTCAAACGCATGCTGGGAATGGTGGTGTCCCTGCCAGGCTCCTATCACAGGCCTGCTCCGAAAGTGCGAACGTCTGCAGATAGCTGGCAGGCAGAAGGGGCTAGCCTGGAAAGCTGTTGCTCAGCCTCATCTGCCCATGGCAGTGCTCGCACAGAGGCACAGAGAATGTGGCTGCTTGCTTGTCTTGCCACCTCAAACTTCAAACGTAGCCTGGGAAAGTTGGTGTCCTTGCTAGGCTCCTTTCGCAGCCCTCCTCCGAAAGTGCGAACGTCTGCAGATAGCTGGCAGGCAGAAGGGGCTAGCCTGGAAAGCTGTTGCTCAGCCTCATCTGCCCATGGCACTGTTCGCATAGAGGCACAGAGAATGGGGCTGCTTGCTTATCTTGCCACTTGAAACTTCAAACGTAGCCTGGGAAAGTTTGTGTCCCAGCGAGGCTCCTTTCGCAGCCCTGCTCCGAAAGTGCGAACGTCTGCAGATAGCTGGCAGCCAGAAGGGGCTAGCCTGGAAAGCTGTTGCTCAGCCTCATCTGCCCATTACACTGCTCGCACACAGGCACAGAGAATGGGGCTCCTTGCTTGTCTTGCCACCTCAAACTTCAAACGTAGCCTGGGAAAGATGCTGTACCTGCTAGGCTCCTTTCGCAGCCCTGCTCTTGAAATGCGAACGTCTGCAGATAGCTGGCAGCCAGAAAGGGCTATCCTGGAAAGCTGTTGCTCAGTCTCATCTGCCCATGGCACTGTTCGCATAGAGGCACAGAGAATGGGGCTCCTTGCTTATCTTGCCACTTGAAACTTCAAACGCATGCTGGGAATGTTGGTGTCCCTGCCAGGCTCCTATCACAGCCCTGCTCCGAAAGTGCGAACGTCTGCAGATAGCTGGCAGGCAGAAGGGGCTAGCCTGGAAAGCTGTTGCTCAGCCTCATCTGCCCATGGCACTGTTCGCACAGAGGCACAGAGAATGGGGCTGCTTGCTTGTCTTGCCACCTCAAACTTCAAACGTAGCCTGGGAAAGATGGTGTACCTGCTAGGCTCCTTTCGCAGCCCTGCTCTTGAAATGCGAACGTCTGCAGATAGCTGGCAGGCAGAAGGGGCTATCCTGAAAAGCTGTTGCTCAGCCTCATCTGCCCATGGCACTGTTCGCATAGAGGCACAGAGAATGGGGCTGCTTGCTTGTCTTGCCACCTCAAACTTCAAACGTAGCCTGGGAAAGTTGGTGTCCCAGCCAGGCTCCTTTCGCAGCCCTGCTCCGAAAGTGCGAACGTCTGCAGATAGCTGTCAGTCAGAACGGGCTAGCCTGGAAAGCTGTTGCTCAGCCTCATCTGCCCATGGCAGTGCTCGCACAGAGGCACAGAGAATGGGGCTGCTTGCTTGTATTGCCACCTCAAACTTCAAACGTAGCCTGGGAAAGTTGGTGTCCCTGCCAGGCTCCTTTCGCAGCCCTTCTCTCGAAGGTGCGAACGTCTGCAGATAGCTGGCAGGCAGAAGGGGCTAGCCTGGAAAGCTGTTGCTCAGCCTCATCTGCCCATGGCACTGTTCGCATAGAGGCACAGAGAATGGGGCTGCTTGCTTATCTTGCCACTTGAAACTTCAAACGTAGCCTGGCAAAGTTGGTGTCCCAGCCAGGCTCCTTTCGCAGCCCAGCTCCGAAAGTGCGAACGTCTGCAGATAGCTGGCAGGCAGAAGGGGCTAGCCTGGAAAGCTGTTGCTCAGCCTCATCTGCCCATGGCAGTGCTCGCACAGAGGCACAGAGAATGGGGCTGCTTGCTTGTCTTGCCACCTCAAACTTCAAACGTAGCCTGGGAAAGTTGGTGTCCTTGCTAGGCTCCTTTCGCAGCCCTCCTCCGAAAGTGCGAACGTCTGCAGATAGCTGGCAGGCAGAAGGGGCTAGCCTGGAAAGCTGTTGCTCAGCCTCATCTGCCCATGGCACTGTTCCCATAGAGGCACAGAGAATGGGGCTGCTTGCTTATCTTGCCACTTGAAACTTCAAACGTAGCCTGGGAAAGTTTGTGTCCCAGCGAGGCTCCTTTCGCAGCCCTGCTCTTGAAATGCGAACGTCTGCAGATAGCTGGCAGCCAGAAAGGGCTATCCTGGAAAGCTGTTGCTCAGCCTCATCTGCCCATGGCACTGTTCGCATAGAGGCACAGAGAATGGGGCTGCTTGCTTATCTTGCCACTTGAAACTTCAAACGCATGCTGGGAATGGTGGTGTCCCTGCCAGGCTCCTATCACAGCCCTGCTCCGAAAGTGCGAACGTCTGCAGATAGCTGGCAGGCAGAAGGGGCTAGCCTGGAAAGCTGTTGCTCAGCCTCATCTGCCCATGGCACTGTTCGCACAGAGGCACAGAGAATGGGGCTGCTTGCTTGTCTTGCCACCTCAAACTTCAAACGTAGCCTGGGAAAGATGGTGTCCCAGCCAGGCTCCTTTCGCAGCCCTGCTCTTGAAATGCGAACGTCTGCAGATAGCTGGCAGGCAGAAGGGGCTAGCCTGAAAAGCTGTTGCTCAGCCTCATCTGCCCATGGCACTGTTCGCATAGAGGCACAGAGAATGGGGCTGCTTGCTTGTCTTGCCACCTCAAACTTCAAACGTAGCCTGGGAAAGTTGGTGTCCCAGCCAGGCTCCTTTCGCAGCCCTGCTCCGAAAGTGCGAACGTCTGCAGATAGCTGTCAGTCAGAACGGGCTAGCCTGGAAAGCTGTTGCTCAGCCTCATCTGCCCATGGCAGTGCTCGCACAGAGGCACAGAGAATGGGGCTGCTTGCTTGTATTGCCACCTCAAACTTCAAACGTAGCCTGGGAAAGTTGGTGTCCCTGCCAGGCTCCTTTCGCAGCCCTTCTCTCGAAGGTGCGAACGTCTGCAGATAGCTGGCAGCCAGAAGGGGCTAGCCTGGAAAGCTGTTGCTCAGCCTCATCTGCCCATGGCACTGTTCGCATAGAGGCACAGAGAATGGGGCTGCTTGCTTATCTTGCCACTTGAAACCTCAAACGTAGCCTGGCAAAGTTGGTGTCCCAGCCAGGCTCCTTTCGCAGCCCTGCTCCGAAAGTGCGAACGTCTGCAGATAGCTGGCAGGCAGAAGGGGCTAGCCTGGAAAGCTGTTGCTCAGCCTCATCTGCCCATGGCAGTGCTCGCACAGAGGCACAGAGAATGGGGCTGCTTGCTTGTATTGCCACCTCAAACTTCAAACGTAGCCTGGGAAAGTTGGTGTCCCTGCCAGGCTCCTTTCGCAGCCCTGCTCTCGAAAGTGCGAACGTCTGCAGATAGCTGGCAGGCAGAAGGGGCTAGCCTGGAAAGCTGTTGCTCAGCCTCATCTGCCCATGGCACTGTTCGCATAGAGGCACAGAGAATGGGGCTGCTTGCTTATCTTGCCACTTGAAACTTCAAACGTAGCCTGGGAAAGTTTGTGTCCCAGCCAGGCTCCTTTCGCAGCCCTGCTCCGAAAGTGCGAACGTCTGCAGATAGCTGGCAGGCAGAAGGGGCTAGCCTGGAAAGCTGTTGCTCAGCCTCATCTGCCCATGGCAGTGCTCGCACAGAGGCACAGAGAATGGGGCTGCTTGCTTGTCTTGCCACCTCAAACTTCAAACGTAGCCTGGGAAAGTTGGTATCCCAGCCAGGCTCCTTTCGCAGCCCTGCTCCGAAAGTGCGAACGTCTGCAGATAGCTGGCAGGCAGAAGGCTAGCCTGGAAAGCTGTTGCTCAGCCTCATCTGCCCATGGCACTGTTCCCATAGAGGCACAGATAATGGGGCTGCTTGCTTATCTTGCCACTTGAAACTTCAAACATATCCTGGGAAAGTTTGTGTCCCAGCCAGGCTCCTTTCGCAGCCCTGCTCCGAAAGTGCGAACGTCTGCAGATAGCTGGCAGCCAGAAGGGGCTAGCCTGGAAAGCTGTTGCTCAGCCTCATCTGCCCATGGCACTGTTCGCATAGAGGCACAGAGAATGGGGCTGCTTGCTTATCTTGCCACTTGAAACTTCAAACGCATGCTGGGAATGGTGGTGTCCCTGCCAGGCTCCTATCACAGCCCTGCTCCGAAAGTGCGAACGTCTGCAGATAGCTGGCAGCCAGAAGGGGCTAGCCTGGAAAGCTGTTGCTCAGCCTCATCTGCCCATGGCAGTGCTCACACAGAGGCACAGAGAATGGGGCTGCTTGCTTGTCTTGCCACCTCAAACTTCAAACGTAGCCTGGGAAAGTTGGTGTCCCTGCTAGGCTCCTTTCGCAGCCCTGCTCCGAAAGTGCGAACGTCTGCAGATAGCTGGCAGGCAGAAGGGGCTAGCCTGGAAAGCTGTTGCTCAGCCTCATCTGCCCATGGCACTGTTCGCATAGAGGCACAGAGAATGGGTCTCCTTGCTTATCTTGCCACTTGAAACTTCAAACGCGTGCTGAGAATGGTGGTGTCTCTGCCAGGCTCCTTTCGAAGCCCTGCTCCGAAAGTGCGAACGTCTGCAGATAGCTGGCAGGCAGAAGGGGCTAGCCTGGAAAGCTGTTGCTCAGCCTCATCTGCCCATGGCAGTGCTCGCACAGAGGCACAGAGAATGGGGCTGCTTGCTTGTCTTGCCACCTCAAACTTCAAACGTAGCCTGGCAAAGTTGGTGTCCCAGCCAGGCTCCTTTCGCAGCCCTGCTCCGAAAGTGCGAATGTCTGCAGATAGCTGTCAGCCAGAAGGGGCTAGCCTGGAAAGCTGTTGCTCAGCCTCACCTGCCCATGGGAGTGCTCGCACAGAGGCACAGAGAATGGGGCTGCTTGCTTGTCTTGCCACCTCAAACTTCAAACGTAGCCTGGGAAAGTTGGTGTCCCTGCCAGGCTCCTTTCGCAGCCCTGCTCTCGAAAGTGCGAACGTCTGCAGATAGCTGGCAGGCAGAAGGTGCTAGCCTGGAAAGCTGTTGCTCAGCCTCATCTGCCCATGGCACTGTTCGCATAGAGGCACAGAGAATGGGGCTGCTTGCTTATCTTGCCACTTGAAACTTCAAACGTAGCCTGGCAAAGTTTGTGTCCCAGCCAGGCTCCTTTCGCAGCCCTGCTCCGAAAGTGCGAACGTCTGCAGATAGCTGGCAGGCAGAAGGGGCTAGCCTGGAAAGCTGTTGCTCAGCCTCATCTGCCCATGGCAGTGCTCGCACAGAGGCACAGAGAATGGGGCTGCTTGCTTGTCTTGCCACCTCAAACTTCAAACGTAGCCTGGGAAAGTTGGTGTCCCAGCCAGGCTCCTTTCGCAGCCCTGCTCCGAAAGTGCGAACGTCTGCAGATAGCTGGCAGGCAGAAGGGGCTAGCCTGGAAAGCTGTTGCTCAGCCTCATCTGCCCATGGCACTGTTCCCATAGAGGCACAGAGAATGGGGCTGCTTGCTTATCTTGCCACTTGAAACTTCAAACGTATCCTGGGAAAGTTTGTGTCCCAGCCAGGCTCCTTTCGCAGCCCTGCTCCGAAAGTGCGAACGTCTGCAGATAGCTGGCAGCCAGAAGGGGCTATCCTGGAAAGCTGTTGCTCAGCCTCATCTGCCCATGGCACTGTTCGCATAGAGGCACAGAGAATGGGGCTGCTTGCTTATCTTGCCACTTGAAACTTCAAACGCATGCTGGGAATGGTGGTGTCCCTGCCAGGCTCCTATCACAGCCCTGCTCCGAAAGTGCGAACGTCTGCAGATAGCTGGCAGCCAGAACGGGCTAGCCTGGAAAGCTGTTGCTCAGCCTCATCTGCCCATGGCAGTGCTCGCACAGAGGCACAGAGAATGGGGCTGCTTGCTTGTCTTGCCACCTCAAACTTCAAACCTAGCCTGGGAAAGTTGGTGTCCCTGCTAGGCTCCTTTCGCAGCCCTGCTCCGAAAGTGCGAATGTCTGCAGATAGCTGGCAGGCAGAAGGGGCTAGCCTGGAAAGCTGTTGCTCAGCCTCATCTGCCCATGGCACTGTTCGCATAGAGGCACAGAGAATGGGTCTCCTTGCTTATCTTGCCACTTGAAACCTCAAACGCATGCTGAGAATGGTGGTGTCTCTGCCAGGCTCCTTTCGAAGCCCTGCTCCGAAAGTGCGAACGTCTGCAGATAGCTGGCAGGCAGAAGGGGCTAGCCTGGAAAGCTGTTGCTCAGCCTCATCTGCCCATGGCAGTGCTCGCACAGAGGCACAGAGAATGGGGCTCCTTGCTTGTCTTGCCACCTCAAACTTCAAACGTAGCCTGGCAAAGTTGGTGTCCCTGCCAGGCTCCTTTTGCAGCCCTGCTCCGAAAGTGCGAACGTCTGCAGATAGCTGGCAGGCAGAAGGGGCTAGCCTGGAAAGCTGTTGCTCAGCCTCATCTGCCCATGGCACTGTTCGCATAGAGGCACAGAGAATGGGGCTGCTTGCTTATCTTGCCACTTGAAACTTCAAACGTAACCTGGGAAAGTTTGTGTTCCAGCCAGGCTCCTTTCGCAGCCCTGCTCCGAAAGTGCGAACGTCTGCAGATAGCTGGCAGGCAGAAGGGGCTAGCCTGGAAAGCTGTTGCTCAGCCTCATCTGCCCATGGCAGTGCTCGCACAGAGGCACAGAGAATGGGGCTGCTTGCTTGTCTTGCCACCTCAAACTTCAAACGTAGCCTGGGAAAGTTGGTGTCCCAGCCAGGCTCCTTTCGCAGCCCTGCTCCGAAAGTGCGAACGTCTGCAGATAGCTGGCAGGCAGAAGGGGCTAGCCTGGAAAGCTGTTGCTCAGCCTCATCTGCCCATGGCACTGTTCCCATAGAGGCACAGAGAATGGGGCTGCTTGCTTATCTTGCCACTTGAAACTTCAAACGCATGCTGGGAATGGTGGTGTCCCTGCCAGGCTCCTATCACAGCCCTGCTCCGAAAGTGCGAACGTCTGCAGATAGCTGGCAGCCAGAAGGGGCTAGCCTGGAAAGCTGTTGCTCAGCCTCATCTGCCCATGGCAGTGCTCGCACAGAGGCACAGAGAATGGGGCTTCTTGCTTGTCTTGCCACCTCAAACTTCAAACGTAGCCTGGGAAAGTTTGTGTCCCAGATAGGCTCCTTTCGCAGCCCTGCTCCGAAAGTGCGAACGTCTGCAGATAGCTGGCAGGCAGAAGGGGCTAGCCTGGAAAGCTGTTGCTCAGCCTCATCTGCCCATGGCACTGTTCCCATAGAGGCACAGAGAATGGGGCTGCTTGCTTATCTTGCCACTTGAAACTTCAAACGTAGCCTGGGAAAGTTGGTGTCCCAGCCAGGCTCCTATCACAGCCCTGCTCCGAAAGTGCGAACGTCTGCAGATAGCTGGCAGCCAGAAGGGGCTAGCCTGGAAAGCTGTTGCTCAGCCTCATCTGCCCATTACACTGCTCGCACACAGGCACAGAGAATGGGGCTCCTTGCTTGTCTTGCCACCTCAAACTTCAAACGTAGCCTGGGAAAGATGGTGTACCTGCTAGGCTCCTTTCGCAGCCCTGCTCTTGAAATGCGAACGTCTGCAGATAGCTGGCAGGCAGAAGGTGCTATCCTGGAAAGCTGTTGCTCAGCCTCATCTGCCCATGGCACTGTTCGCATAGAGGCACAGAGAATGGGGCTGCTTGCTTATCTTGCCACCTCAAACTTCAAACGTAGCCTGGGAAAGTTTGTGTCCCAGCCAGACTCCTTTCGCAGCCCTGCTCTCGAAAGTGCGAACGTCTGCAGATAGCTGGCAGGCAGAAGGGGCTAGCCTGGAAAGCTGTTGCTCAGCCTCATCTGCCCATGGCACTGTTCCCATAGAGGCACAGAGAATGGGGCTGCTTGCTTATCTTGCCACTTGAAACTTCAAACGTATCCTGGGAAAGTTTGTGTCCCAGCCAGGCTCCTTTCGCAGCCCTGCTCCGAAAGTGCGAACGTCTGCAGATAGCTGGCAGCCAGAAGGGGCTATCCTGGAAAGCTGTTGCTCAGCCTCATCTGCCCATGGCACTGTTCGCATAGAGGCACAGAGAATGGGGCTGCTTGCTTATCTTGCCACCTCAAACTTCAAACGTAGCCTGGGAAAGTTTGTGTCCCAGCCAGACTCCTTTCGCAGCCCTGCTCCGAAAGTGCGAACGTCTGCAGATAGCTGGCAGCCAGAAGGGGCTATCCTGGAAAGCTGTTGCTCAGCCTCATCTGCCCATGGCAGTGCTCGCACAGAGGCACAGAGAATGGGGCTGCTTGCTTGTCTTGCCACCTCAAACTTCAAACGTAGCCTGGGAAAGTTGGTGTCCCTGCCAGGCTCCTTTCGCAGCCCTGCTCCGAAAGTGCGAATGTCTGCAGATAGCTGTCAGCCAGAAGGGGCTAGCCTGGAAAGCTGTTGCTCAGCCTCATCTGCCCATGGCAGTGCTCGCACAGAGGCACAGAGAATGGGGCTGCTTGCTTGTCTTGCCACCTCAAACTTCAAACGTAGCCTGGCAAAGTTGGTGTCCCTGCCAGGCTCCTTTCGCAGCCCTGCTCTCGAAAGTGCGAACGTCTGCAGATAGCTGGCAGGCAGAAGGGGCTAGCCTGGAAAGCTGTTGCTCAGCCTCATCTGCCCATGGCACTGTTCCCATAGAGGCACAGAGAATGGGGCTGCTTGCTTATCTTGCCACTTGAAACTTCAAACGTATCCTGGGAAAGTTTGTGTCCCAGCCAGGCTCCTTTCGCAGCCCTGCTCCGAAAGTGCGAACGTCTGCAGATAGCTGGCAGCCAGAAGGGGCTATCCTGGAAAGCTGTTGCTCAGCCTCATCTGCCCATGGCACTGTTCGCATAGAGGCACAGAGAATGGGGCTGCTTGCTTATCTTGCCACTTGAAACTTCAAACGCATGCTGGGAATGGTGGTGTCCCTGCCAGGCTCCTATCACAGCCCTGCTCCGAAAGTGCGAACGTCTGCAGATAGCTGGCAGCCAGAACGGGCTATCCTGGAAAGCTGTTGCTCAGCCTCATCTGCCCATGGCAGTGCTCGCACAGAGGCACAGAGAATGGGGCTGCTTGCTTGTCTTGCCACCTCAAACTTCAAACGTAGCCTGGGAAAGTTGGTGTCCCTGCCAGGCTCCTTTCGCAGCCCTGCTCCGAAAGTGCGAACGTCTGCAGATAGCTGGCAGGCAGAAGGGGCTAGCCTGGAAAGCTGTTGCTCAGCCTCATCTGCCCATGGCAGTGCTCGCACAGAGGCACAGAGAATGGGGCTGCTTGCTTGTCTTGCCACCTCAAACTTCAAACGTAGCCTGGGAAAGTTGGTGTCCCTGCCAGGCTCCTTTCGCAGATCTGCTCTCGAAAGTGCGAACGTCTGCAGATAGCTGGCAGGCAGAAGGGGCTAGCCTGGAAAGCTGTTGCTCAGCCTCATCTGCCCATGGCACTGTTCCCATAGAGGCACAGAGAATGGGGCTGCTTGCTTATCTTGCCACTTGAAACTTCAAACGTATCCTGGGAAAGTTGGTGTCCCAGCCAGGCTCCTTTCGCAGCCCTGCTCCGAAAGTGCGAACGTCTGCAGATAGCTGGTAGCCAGAAGGGGCTATCCTGGAAAGCTGTTGCTCAGCCTCATCTGCCCATGGCACTGTTCGCATAGAGGCACAGAGAATGGGGCTGCTTGCTTATCTTGCCACTTGAAACTTCAAACGCATGCTGGGAATGGTGGTGTCCCTGCCAGGCTCCTATCACAGCCCTGCTCCGAAAGTGCGAACGTCTGCAGATAGCTGGCAGCCAGAACAGGATAGCCTGGAAAGCTGTTGCTCAGCCTCATCTGCCCATGGCAGTGCTCGCACAGAGGCACAGAGAATGGGGCTGCTTGCTTGTCTTGCCACCTCAAACTTCAAACGTAGCCTGGGAAAGTTGGTGTCCCTGCTAGGCTCCTTTCGCAGCCCTGCTCCGAAAGTGCGAACGTCTGCAGATAGCTGGCAGGCAGAAGGGGCTAGCCTGGAAAGCTGTTGCTCAGCCTCATCTGCCCATGGCACTGTTCGCATAGAGGCACAGAGAATGGGGCTGCTTGCTTATCTTGCCACTTGAAACTTCAAACGCATGCTGAGAATGGTGGTGTCTCTGCCAGGCTCCTTTCGCAGCCCTGCTCCGAAAGTGCGAACGTCTGCAGATAGCTGGCAGCCAGAAGGGGCTAGCCTGGAAAGCTGTTGCTCAGCCTCATCTGCCCATGGCAGTGCTCGCACAGAGGCACAGAGAATGGGGCTGCTTGCTTATCTTGCCACCTCAAACTTCAAACGTAGCCTGGCAAAGTTGGTGTCCCAGCCAGGCTCCTTTCGCAGCCCTGCTCCGAAAGTGCGAATGTCTGCAGATAGCTGGTAGCCAGAAGGGGCTATCCTGGAAAGCTGTTGCTCAGCCTCATCTGCCCATGGCACTGTTCGCATAGAGGCACAGAGAATGGGGCTGCTTGCTTATCTTGCCACTTGAAACTTCAAACGCATGCTGGGAATGGTGGTGTCCCTGCCAGGCTCCTATCACAGCCCTGCTCCGAAAGTGCGAACGTCTGCAGATAGCTGGCAGCCAGAACAGGATAGCCTGGAAAGCTGTTGCTCAGCCTCATCTGCCCATGGCACTGTTGGCATAGAGGCACAGAGAATGGGGCTGCTTGCTTATCTTGCCACTTGAAACTTCAAACGTAGCCTGGGAAAGTTTGTATCCCAGATAGGCTCCTTTCGCAGCCCTGCTCCGAAAGTGCGAACATCTGCAGATAGCTGGCAGGCAGAAGGGGCTAGCCTGGAAAGCTGTTGCTCAGCCTCATCTGCCCATGGCAGTGCTCGCACAGAGGCACAGAGAATGGGGCTGCTTGCTTGTCTTGCCACCTCAAACTTCAAACGTAGCCTGGGAAAGTTGGTATCCCTGCCAGGCTCCTTTCGCAGCCCTGCTCCGAAAGTGCGAACGTCTGCAGATAGCTGGCAGGCAGAAGGGGCTAGCCTGGAAAGCTGTTGCTCAGCCTCATCTGCCCATGGCACTGTTCCCATAGAGGCACAGAGAATGGGGCTGCTTGCTTATCTTGCCACTTGAAACTTCAAACGTATCCTGGGAAAGTTTGTGTCCCAGCCAGGCTCCTTTCGCAGCCCTGCTCCGAAAGTGCGAACGTCTGCAGATAGCTGGCAGCCAGAAGGGGCTATCCTGGAAAGCTGTTGCTCAGCCTCATCTGCCCATGGCACTGTTCGCATAGAGGCACAGAGAATGGGGCTGCTTGCTTATCTTGCCACTTGAAACTTCAAACGCATGCTGGGAATGGTGGTGTCCCTGCCAGGCTCCTATCACAGCCCTGCTCCGAAAGTGCGAACGTCTGCAGATAGCTGGCAGCCAGAAGGGGCTATCCTGGAAAGCTGTTGCTCAGCCTCATCTGCCCATGGCAGTGCTCGCACAGAGGCACAGAGAATGGGGCTGCTTGCTTGTCTTGCCACCTCAAACTTCAAACGTAGCCTGGGAAAGTTGGTGTCCCTGCCAGGCTCCTTTCGCAGCCCTGCTCCGAAAGTGCGAACGTCTGCAGATAGCTGGCAGCCAGAAGGGGCTAGCCTGGAAAGCTGTTGCTCAGCCTCATCTGCCCATGGCAGTGCTCGCACAGAGGCACAGAGAATGGGGCTGCTTGCTTGTCTTGCCACCTCAAACTTCAAACGTAGCCTGGGAAAGTTGGTGTCCCTGCCAGGCTCCTTTCGCAGCCCTGCTCCGAAAGTGCGAACGTCTGCAGATAGCTGGCAGGCAGAAGGGGCTAGCCTGGAAAGCTGTTGCTCAGCCTCATCTGCCCATGGCACTGTTCCCATAGAGGCACAGAGAATGGGGCTGCTTGCTTATCTTGCCACTTGAAATTTCAAACGCATGCTGGGAATGGTGGTGTCCCTGCCAGGCTCCTATCACAGCCCTGCTCCGAAAGTGCGAACGTCTGCAGATAGCTGGCAGGCAGAAGGGGCTAGCCTGGAAAGCTGTTGCTCAGCCTCATCTGCCCATGGCAGTGCTCGCACAGAGGCACAGAGAATGGGGCTGCTTGCTTGTCTTGCCACCTCAAACTTCAAACGTAGCCTGGGAAAGTTTGTGTCCCAGATAGGCTCCTTTCGCAGCCCTGCTCCGAAAGTGCGAACGTCTGCAGATAGCTGGCAGGCAGAAGGGGCTAGCCTGGAAAGCTGTTGCTCAGCCTCATCTGCCCATGGCACTGTTCCCATAGAGGCACAGAGAATGGGGCTGCTTGCTTATCTTGCCACTTGAAACTTCAAACGTAGCCTGGGAAAGTTGGTGTCCCAGCCAGGCTCCTATCACAGCCCTGCTCCGAAAGTGCGAACGTCTGCAGATAGCTGGCAGCCAGAAGGGGCTAGCCTGGAAAGCTGTTGCTCAGCCTCATCTGCCCATTACACTGCTCGCACACAGGCACAGAGAATGGGGCTCCTTGCTTGTCTTGCCACCTCAAACTTCAAACGTAGCCTGGGAAAGATGGTGTACCTGCTAGGCTCCTTTCGCAGCCCTGCTCTTGAAATGCGAACGTCTGCAGATAGCTGGCAGGCAGAAGGTGCTATCCTGGAAAGCTGTTGCTCAGCCTCATCTGCCCATGGCACTGTTCGCATAGAGGCACAGAGAATGGGGCTGCTTGCTTATCTTGCCACCTCAAACTTCAAACGTAGCCTGGGAAAGTTGGTGTCCCAGCCAGACTCCTTTCGCAGCCCTGCTCTCGAAAGTGCGAACGTCTGCAGATAGCTGGCAGGCAGAAGGGGCTAGCCTGGAAAGCTGTTGCTCAGCCTCATCTGCCCATGGCACTGTTCCCATAGAGGCACAGAGAATGGGGCTGCTTGCTTATCTTGCCACTTGAAACTTCAAACGTATCCTGGGAAAGTTTGTGTCCCAGCCAGGCTCCTTTCGCAGCCCTGCTCCGAAAGTGCGAACGTCTGCAGATAGCTGGCAGCCAGAAGGGGCTATCCTGGAAAGCTGTTGCTCAGCCTCATCTGCCCATGGCACTGTTCGCATAGAGGCACAGAGAATGGGGCTGCTTGCTTATCTTGTCACTTGAAACTTCAAACGCATGCTGGGAATGGTGGTGTCCCTGCCAGGCTCCTTTCGCAGCCCTGCTCCGAAAGTGCGAACGTCTGCAGATAGCTGGCAGCCAGAAGGGGCTATCCTGGAAAGCTGTTGCTCAGCCTCATCTGCCCATGGCAGTGCTCGCACAGAGGCACAGAGAATGGGGCTGCTTGCTTGTCTTGCCACCTCAAACTTCAAACGTAGCCTGGGAAAGTTGGTGTCCCTGCCAGGCTCCTTTCGCAGCCCTGCTCCGAAAGTGCGAACGTCTGCAGATAGCTGGCAGCCAGAAGGGGCTAGCCTGGAAAGCTGTTGCTCAGCCTCATCTGCCCATGGCAGTGCTCGCACAGAGGCACAGAGAATGGGGCTGCTTGCTTGTCTTGCCACCTCAAACTTCAAACGTAGCCTGGGAAAGTTGGTGTCCCTGCCAGGCTCCTTTCGCAGATCTGCTCTCGAAAGTGCGAACGTCTGCAGATAGCTGGCAGGCAGAAGGGGCTAGCCTGGAAAGCTGTTGCTCAGCCTCATCTGCCCATGGCACTGTTCGCATAGAGGCACAGAGAATGGGGCTGCTTGCTTATCTTGCCACTTGAAACTTCAAACGTATCCTGGGAAAGTTGGTGTCCCAGCCAGGCTCCTTTCGCAGCCCTGCTCCGAAAGTGCGAACGTCTGCAGATAGCTGGTAGCCAGAAGGGGCTATCCTGGAAAGCTGTTGCTCAGCCTCATCTGCCCATGGCACTGTTCGCATAGAGGCACAGAGAATGGGGCTGCTTGCTTATCTTGCCACTTGAAACTTCAAACGCATGCTGGGAATGGTGGTGTCCCTGCCAGGCTCCTATCACAGCCCTGCTCCGAAAGTGCGAACGTCTGCAGATAGCTGGCAGCCAGAACAGGATAGCCTGGAAAGCTGTTGCTCAGCCTCATCTGCCCATGGCAGTGCTCGCACAGAGGCACAGAGAATGGGGCTGCTTGCTTGTCTTGCCACCTCAAACTTCAAACGTAGCCTGGGAAAGTTGGTGTCCCTGCTAGGCTCCTTTCGCAGCCCTGCTCCGAAAGTGCGAACGTCTGCAGATAGCTGGCAGGCAGAAGGGGCTAGCCTGGAAAGCTGTTGCTCAGCCTCATCTGCCCATGGCACTGTTCGCATAGAGGCACAGAGAATGGGGCTGCTTGCTTATCTTGCCACTTGAAACTTCAAACGCATGCTGAGAATGGTGGTGTCTCTGCCAGGCTCCTTTCGCAGCCCTGCTCCGAAAGTGCGAACGTCTGCAGATAGCTGGCAGCCAGAAGGGGCTAGCCTGGAAAGCTGTTGCTCAGCCTCATCTGCCCATGGCAGTGCTCGCACAGAGGCACAGAGAATGGGGCTGCTTGCTTATCTTGCCACCTCAAACTTCAAACGTAGCCTGGCAAAGTTGGTGTCCCAGCCAGGCTCCTTTCGCAGCCCTGCTCCGAAAGTGCGAATGTCTGCAGATAGCTGGCAGGCAGAAGGGGCTAGCCTGGAAAGCTGTTGCTCAGCCTCATCTGCCCATGGCAGTGCTCGCACAGAGGCACAGAGAATGGGGCTGCTTGCTTATCTTGTCACTTGAAACTTCAAACGCATGCTGGGAATGGTGGTGTCCCTGCCAGGCTCCTTTCGCAGCCCTGCTCCGAAAGTGCGAACGTCTGCAGATAGCTGGCAGCCAGAAGGGGCTATCCTGGAAAGCTGTTGCTCAGCCTCATCTGCCCATGGCACTGTTCCCATAGAGGCACAGAGAATGGGGCTGCTTGCTTATCTTGCCACCTCAAACTTCAAACGTAGCCTGGGAAAGTTTGTGTCCCAGCCAGACTCCTTTCGCAGCCCTGCTCCGAATGTGCGAACGTCTGCAGATAGCTGGCAGGCAGAAGGGGCTAGCCTGGAAAGCTGTTGCTCAGCCTCATCTGCCCATGGCAGTGCTCGCACAGAGGCACAGAGAATGGGGCTGCTTGCTTGTCTTGCCACCTCAAACTTCAAACGTAGCCTGGCAAAGTTGGTGTCCCTGCCAGGCTCCTTTCGCAGCCCTGCTCTCGAAAGTGCGAACGTCTGCAGATAGCTGGCAGGCAGAAGGGGCTAGCCTGGAAAGCTGTTGCTCAGCCTCATCTGCCCATGGCACTGTTCCCATAGAGGCACAGAGAATGGGGCTGCTTGCTTATCTTGCCACTTGAAACTTCAAACGTATCCTGGGAAAGTTTGTGTCCCAGCCAGGCTCCTTTCGCAGCCCTGCTCCGAAAGTGCGAACGTCTGCAGATAGCTGGCAGCCAGAAGGGGCTATCCTGGAAAGCTGTTGCTCAGCCTCATCTGCCCATGGCACTGTTCGCATAGAGGCACAGAGAATGGGGCTGCTTGCTTATCTTGCCACTTGAAACTTCAAACGCATGCTGGGAATGGTGGTGTCCCTGCCAGGCTCCTATCACAGCCCTGCTCCGAAAGTGCGAACGTCTGCAGATAGCTGGCAGCCAGAAGGGGCTATCCTGGAAAGCTGTTGCTCAGCCTCATCTGCCCATGGCAGTGCTCGCACAGAGGCACAGAGAATGGGGCTGCTTGCTTGTCTTGCCACCTCAAACTTCAAACGTAGCCTGGGAAAGTTGGTGTCCCTGCCAGGCTCCTTTCGCAGCCCTGCTCCGAAAGTGCGAACGTCTGCAGATAGCTGGCAGCCAGAAGGGGCTAGCCTGGAAAGCTGTTGCTCAGCCTCATCTGCCCATGGCAGTGCTCGCACAGAGGCACAGAGAATGGGGCTGCTTGCTTGTCTTGCCACCTCAAACTTCAAACGTAGCCTGGGAAAGTTGGTGTCCCTGCCAGGCTCCTTTCGCAGATCTGCTCTCGAAAGTGCGAACGTCTGCAGATAGCTGGCAGGCAGAAGGGGCTAGCCTGGAAAGCTGTTGCTCAGCCTCATCTGCCCATGGCACTGTTCGCATAGAGGCACAGAGAATGGGGCTGCTTGCTTATCTTGCCACTTGAAACTTCAAACGTATCCTGGGAAAGTTGGTGTCCCAGCCAGGCTCCTTTCGCAGCCCTGCTCCGAAAGTGCGAACGTCTGCAGATAGCTGGTAGCCAGAAGGGGCTATCCTGGAAAGCTGTTGCTCAGCCTCATCTGCCCATGGCACTGTTCGCATAGAGGCACAGAGAATGGGGCTGCTTGCTTATCTTGCCACTTGAAACTTCAAACGCATGCTGGGAATGGTGGTGTCCCTGCCAGGCTCCTATCACAGCCCTGCTCCGAAAGTGCGAACGTCTGCAGATAGCTGGCAGCCAGAACAGGATAGCCTGGAAAGCTGTTGCTCAGCCTCATCTGCCCATGGCAGTGCTCGCACAGAGGCACAGAGAATGGGGCTGCTTGCTTGTCTTGCCACCTCAAACTTCAAACGTAGCCTGGGAAAGTTGGTGTCCCTGCTAGGCTCCTTTCGCAGCCCTGCTCCGAAAGTGCGAACGTCTGCAGATAGCTGGCAGGCAGAAGGGGCTAGCCTGGAAAGCTGTTGCTCAGCCTCATCTGCCCATGGCACTGTTCGCATAGAGGCACAGAGAATGGGGCTGCTTGCTTATCTTGCCACTTGAAACTTCAAACGCATGCTGAGAATGGTGGTGTCTCTGCCAGGCTCCTTTCGCAGCCCTGCTCCGAAAGTGCGAACGTCTGCAGATAGCTGGCAGCCAGAAGGGGCTAGCCTGGAAAGCTGTTGCTCAGCCTCATCTGCCCATGGCAGTGCTCGCACAGAGGCACAGAGAATGGGGCTGCTTGCTTATCTTGCCACCTCAAACTTCAAACGTAGCCTGGCAAAGTTGGTGTCCCAGCCAGGCTCCTTTCGCAGCCCTGCTCCGAAAGTGCGAATGTCTGCAGATAGCTGGCAGGCAGAAGGGGCTAGCCTGGAAAGCTGTTGCTCAGCCTCATCTGCCCATGGCAGTGCTCGCACAGAGGCACAGAGAATGGGGCTGCTTGCTTGTCTTGCCACCTCAAACTTCAAACGTAGCCTGGGAAAGTTGGTGTCCCTGCCAGGCTCCTTTCGCAGCCCTGCTCTCGAAAGTGCGAACGTCTTCAGATAGCTGGCAGGCAGAAGGGGCCAGCCTGGAAAGCTGTTGCTCAGCCTCATCTGCCCATGGCACTGTTCGCATAGAGGCACAGAGAATGGGGCTGCTTGCTTATCTTGCCACTTGAAACTTCAAACGTAGCCTGGGAAAGTTTGTATCCCAGATAGGCTCCTTTCGCAGCCCTGCTCCGAAAGTGCGAACATCTGCAGATAGCTGGCAGCCAGAAGGGGCTAGCCTGGAAAGCTGTTGCTCAGCCTCATCTGCCCATGGCAGTGCTCGCACAGAGGCACAGAGAATGGGGCTGCTTGCTTGTCTTGCCACCTCAAACTTCAAACGTAGCCTGGGAAAGTTGGTGTCCCAGCCAGGCTCCTTTCGCAGCCCTGCTCCGAAAGTGCGAACGTCTGCAGATAGCTGGCAGCCAGAAGGGGCTAGCCTGGAAAGCTGTTGCTCAGCCTCATCTGCCCATGGCACTGTTCCCATAGAGGCACAGAGAATGGGGCTGCTTGCTTATCTTGCCACTTGAAACTTCAAACGTATCCTGGGAAAGTTTGTGTCCCAGCCAGGCTCCTTTCGCAGCCCTGCTCCGAAAGTGCGAACGTCTGCAGATAGCTGGCAGCCAGAAGGGGCTAGCCTGGAAAGCTGTTGCTCAGCCTCATCTGCCCATGGCACTGTTCGCATAGAGGCACAGAGAATGGGGCTGCTTGCTTATCTTGCCACTTGAAACTTCAAACGCATGCTGGGAATGGTGGTGTCCCTGCCAGGCTCCTATCACAGCCCTGCTCCGAAAGTGCGAACGTCTGCAGATAGCTGGCAGCCAGAACGGGCTATCCTGGAAAGCTGTTGCTCAGCCTCATCTGCCCATGGCAGTGCTCGCACAGAGGCACAGAGAATGGGGCTGCTTGCTTGTCTTGCCACCTCAAACTTCAAACGTAGCCTGGGAAAGTTGGTGTACCTGCTAGGCTCCTTTCGCAGCCCTGCTCTTGAAATGCGAACGTCTGCAGATAGCTGGCAGGCAGAAGGTGCTATCCTGGAAAGCTGTTGCTCAGCCTCATCTGCCCATGGCACTGTTCGCATAGAGGCACAGAGAATGGGGCTGCTTGCTTATCTTGCCACCTCAAACTTCAAACGTAGCCTGGGAAAGTTGGTGTCCCAGCCAGACTCCTTTCGCAGCCCTGCTCTCGAAAGTGCGAACGTCTGCAGATAGCTGGCAGGCAGAAGGGGCTAGCCTGGAAAGCTGTTGCTCAGCCTCATCTGCCCATGGCACTGTTCCCATAGAGGCACAGAGAATGGGGCTGCTTGCTTATCTTGCCACTTGAAACTTCAAACGTATCCTGGGAAAGTTTGTGTCCCAGCCAGGCTCCTTTCGCAGCCCTGCTCCGAAAGTGCGAACGTCTGCAGATAGCTGGCAGGCAGAAGGGGCTATCCTGGAAAGCTGTTGCTCAGCCTCATCTGCCCATGGCACTGTTCGCATAGAGGCACAGAGAATGGGGCTGCTTGCTTATCTTGTCACTTGAAACTTCAAACGCATGCTGGGAATGGTGGTGTCCCTGCCAGGCTCCTTTCGCAGCCCTGCTCCGAAAGTGCGAACGTCTGCAGATAGCTGGCAGCCAGAAGGGGCTATCCTGGAAAGCTGTTGCTCAGCCTCATCTGCCCATGGCACTGTTCACATAGAGGCACAGAGAATGGGGCTGCTTGCTTATCTTGCCACCTCAAACTTCAAACGTAGCCTGGGAAAGTTTGTGTCCCAGCCAGACTCCTTTCGCAGCCCTGCTCCGAATGTGCGAACGTCTGCAGATAGCTGGCAGGCAGAAGGGGCTAGCCTGGAAAGCTGTTGCTCAGCCTCATCTGCCCATGGCAGTGCTCGCACAGAGGCACAGAGAATGGGGCTGCTTGCTTGTCTTGCCACCTCAAACTTCAAACGTAGCCTGGCAAAGTTGGTGTCCCTGCCAGGCTCCTTTCGCAGCCCTGCTCTCGAAAGTGCGAACGTCTGCAGATAGCTGGCAGGCAGAAGGGGCTAGCCTGGAAAGCTGTTGCTCAGCCTCATCTGCCCATGGCACTGTTCCCATAGAGGCACAGAGAATGGGGCTGCTTGCTTATCTTGCCACTTGAAACTTCAAACGTATCCTGGGAAAGTTTGTGTCCCAGCCAGGCTCCTTTCGCAGCCCTGCTCCGAAAGTGCGAACGTCTGCAGATAGCTGGCAGCCAGAAGGGGCTATCCTGGAAAGCTGTTGCTCAGCCTCATCTGCCCATGGCACTGTTCGCATAGAGGCACAGAGAATGGGGCTGCTTGCTTATCTTGCCACTTGAAACTTCAAACGCATGCTGGGAATGGTGGTGTCCCTGCCAGGCTCCTATCACAGCCCTGCTCCGAAATTGCGAACGTCTGCAGATAGCTGGCAGCCAGAAGGGGCTATCCTGGAAAGCTGTTGCTCAGCCTCATCTGCCCATGGCAGTGCTCGCACAGAGGCACAGAGAATGGGGCTGCTTGCTTGTCTTGCCACCTCAAACTTCAAACGTAGCCTGGGAAAGTTGGTGTCCCTGCCAGGCTCCTTTCGCAGATCTGCTCTCGAAAGTGCGAACGTCTGCAGATAGCTGGCAGGCAGAAGGGGCTAGCCTGGAAAGCTGTTGCTCAGCCTCATCTGCCCATGGCACTGTTCCCATAGAGGCACAGAGAATGGGGCTGCTTGCTTATCTTGCCACTTGAAACTTCAAACGTATCCTGGGAAAGTTGGTGTCCCAGCCAGGCTCCTTTCGCAGCCCTGCTCCGAAAGTGCGAACGTCTGCAGATAGCTGGTAGCCAGAAGGGGCTATCCTGGAAAGCTGTTGCTCAGCCTCATCTGCCCATGGCACTGTTCGCATAGAGGCACAGAGAATGGGGCTGCTTGCTTATCTTGCCACTTGAAACTTCAAACGCATGCTGGGAATGGTGGTGTCCCTGCCAGGCTCCTATCACAGCCCTGCTCCGAAAGTGCGAACGTCTGCAGATAGCTGGCAGCCAGAACAGGATAGCCTGGAAAGCTGTTGCTCAGCCTCATCTGCCCATGGCAGTGCTCGCACAGAGGCACAGAGAATGGGGCTGCTTGCTTGTCTTGCCACCTCAAACTTCAAACGTAGCCTGGGAAAGTTGGTGTCCCTGCTAGGCTCCTTTCGCAGCCCTGCTCCGAAAGTGCGAACGTCTGCAGATAGCTGGCAGGCAGAAGGGGCTAGCCTGGAAAGCTGTTGCTCAGCCTCATCTGCCCATGGCACTGTTCCCATAGAGGCACAGAGAATGGGGCTGCTTGCTTATCTTGCCACTTGAAACTTCAAACGCATGCTGAGAATGGTGGTGTCTCTGCCAGGCTCCTTTCGCAGCCCTGCTCCGAAAGTGCGAACGTCTGCAGATAGCTGGCAGGCAGAAGGGGCTAGCCTGGAAAGCTGTTGCTCAGCCTCATCTGCCCATGGCAGTGCTCGCACAGAGGCACAGAGAATGGGGCTGCTTGCTTATCTTGCCACCTCAAACTTCAAACGTAGCCTGGCAAAGTTGGTGTCCCAGCCAGGCTCCTTTCGCAGCCCTGCTCCGAAAGTGCGAATGTCTGCAGATAGCTGGCAGGCAGAAGGGGCTAGCCTGGAAAGCTGTTGCTCAGCCTCATCTGCCCATGGCAGTGCTCGCACAGAGGCACAGAGAATGGGGCTGCTTGCTTGTCTTGCCACCTCAAACTTCAAACGTAGCCTGGGAAAGTTGGTGTCCCTGCCAGGCTCCTTTCGCAGCCCTGCTCTCGAAAGTGCGAACGTCTGCAGATAGCTGGCAGGCAGAAGGGGCTAGCCTGGAAAGCTGTTGCTCAGCCTCATCTGCCCATGGCACTGTTCGCATAGAGGCACAGAGAATGGGGCTGCTTGCTTATCTTGCCACTTGAAACTTCAAACGTAGCCTGGGAAAGTTTGTATCCCAGATAGGCTCCTTTCGCAGCCCTGCTCCGAAAGTGCGAACATCTGCAGATAGCTGGCAGGCAGAAGGGGCTAGCCTGGAAAGCTGTTGCTCAGCCTCATCTGCCCATGGCAGTGCTCGCACAGAGGCACAGAGAATGGGGCTGCTTGCTTGTCTTGCCACCTCAAACTTCAAACGTAGCCTGGGAAAGTTGGTGTCCCAGCCAGGCTCCTTTCGCAGCCCTGCTCCGAAAGTGCGAACGTCTGCAGATAGCTGGCAGCCACAAGGGGCTAGCCTGGAAAGCTGTTGCTCAGCCTCATCTGCCCATGGCACTGTTCCCATAGAGGCACAGAGAATGGGGCTGCTTGCTTATCTTGCCACTTGAAACTTCAAACGTAGCCTGGGAAAGTTTGTGTCCCAGCCAGGCTCCTTTCGCAGCCCTGCTCCGAAAGTGCGAACGTCTGCAGATAGCTGGCAGCCAGAAGGGGCTAGCCTGGAAAGCTGTTGCTCAGCCTCATCTGCCCATGGCACTGTTCGCATAGAGGCACAGAGAATGGGGCTGCTTGCTTATCTTGCCACTTGAAACTTCAAACGCATGCTGGGAATGGTGGTGTCCCTGCCAGGCTCCTATCACAGCCCTGCTCCGAAAGTGCGAACGTCTGCAGATAGCTGGCAGCCAGAACGGGCTATCCTGGAAAGCTGTTGCTCAGCCTCATCTGCCCATGGCAGTGCTCGCACAGAGGCACAGAGAATGGGACTGCTTGCTTGTCTTGCCACCTCAAACTTCAAACGTAGCCTGGGAAAGTTGGTGTCCCTGCCAGGCTCCTTTCGCAGCCCTGCTCCGAAAGTGCGAACGTCTGCAGATAGCTGGCAGGCAGAAGGGGCTAGCCTGGAAAGCTGTTGCTCAGCCTCATCTGCCCATGGCAGTGCTCGCACAGAGGCACAGAGAATGGGGCTGCTTGCTTGTCTTGCCACCTCAAACTTCAAACGTAGCCTGGGAAAGTTGGTGTCCCTGCCAGGCTCCTTTCGCAGATCTGCTCTCGAAAGTGCGAACGTCTGCAGATAGCTGGCAGCCACAAGGGGCTAGCCTGGAAAGCTGTTGCTCAGCCTCATCTGCCCATGGCACTGTTCCCATAGAGGCACAGAGAATGGGGCTGCTTGCTTATCTTGCCACTTGAAACTTCAAACGTATCCTGGGAAAGTTGGTGTCCCAGCCAGGCTCCTTTCGCAGCCCTGCTCCGAAAGTGCGAACGTCTGCAGATAGCTGGCAGCCAGAAGGGGCTACCCTGGAAAGCTGTTGCTCAGCCTCATCTGCCCATGGCACTGTTCGCATAGAGGCACAGAGAATGGGGCTGCTTGCTTATCTTGCCACTTGAAACTTCAAACGCATGCTGGGAATGGTGGTGTCCCTGCCAGGCTCCTATCACAGCCCTGCTCCGAAAGTGCGAACGTCTGCAGATAGCTGGCAGCCAGAACGGGATAGCCTGGAAAGCTGTTGCTCAGCCTCATCTGCCCATGGCAGTGCTCGCACAGAGGCACAGAGAATGGGGCTGCTTGCTTGTCTTGCCACCTCAAACTTCAAACGTAGCCTGGGAAAGTTGGTGTCCCTGCTAGGCTCCTTTCGCAGCCCTGCTCCGAAAGTGCGAACGTCTGCAGATAGCTGGCAGGCAGAAGGGGCTAGCCTGGAAAGCTGTTGCTCAGCCTCATCTGCCCATGGCACTGTTCGCATAGAGGCACAGAGAATGGGGCTGCTTGCTTATCTTGCCACTTGAAACTTCAAACGCATGCTGAGAATGGTGGTGTCTCTGCCAGGCTCCTTTCACAGCCCTGCTCCGAAAGTGCGAACGTCTGCAGATAGCTGGCAGGCAGAAGGGGCTAGCCTGGAAAGCTGTTGCTCAGCCTCATCTGCCCATGGCAGTGCTCGCACAGAGGCACAGAGAATGGGGCTGCTTGCTTATCTTGCCACCTCAAACTTCAAACGTAGCCTGGCAAAGTTGGTGTCCCAGCCAGGCTCCTTTCGCAGCCCTGCTCCGAAAGTGCGAATGTCTGCAGATAGCTGGCAGGCAGAAGGGGCTAGCCTGGAAAGCTGTTGCTCAGCCTCATCTGCCCATGGCAGTGCTCGCACAGAGGCACAGAGAATGGGGCTGCTTGCTTATCTTGCCACCTCAAACTTCAAACGTAGCCTGGCAAAGTTGGTGTCCCAGCCAGGCTCCTTTCGCAGCCCTGCTCCGAAAGTGCGAATGTCTGCAGATAGCTGGCAGGCAGAAGGGGCTAGCCTGGAAAGCTGTTGCTCAGCCTCATCTGCCCATGGCAGTGCTCGCACAGAGGCACAGAGAATGGGGCTGCTTGCTTGTCTTGCCACCTCAAACTTCAAACGTAGCCTGGGAAAGTTGGTGTCCCTGCCAGGCTCCTTTCGCAGCCCTGCTCTCGAAAGTGCGAACGTCTTCAGATAGCTGGCAGGCAGAAGGTGCTAGCCTGGAAAGCTGTTGCTCAGCCTCATCTGCCCATGGCACTGTTCGCATAGAGGCACAGAGAATGGGGCTGCTTGCTTATCTTGCCACTTGAAACTTCAAACGCATGCTGGGAATGGTGGTGTCCCTGCCAGGCTCCTATCACAGCCCTGCTCCGAAAGTGCGAACGTCTGCAGATAGCTGGCAGCCAGAAGGGGCTAGCCTGGAAAGCTGTTGCTCAGCCTCATCTGCCCATGGCACTGTTCGCATAGAGGCACAGAGAATGGGGCTGCTTGCTTATCTTGCCACTTGAAACTTCAAACGCATGCTGGGAATGGTGGTGTCCCTGCCAGGCTCCTATCACAGCCCTGCTCCGAAAGTGCGAACGTCTGCAGATAGCTGGCAGCCAGAACGGGCTATCCTGGAAAGCTGTTGCTCAGCCTCATCTGCCCATGGCAGTGCTCGCACAGAGGCACAGAGAATGGGGCTGCTTGCTTGTCTTGCCACCTCAAACTTCAAACGTAGCCTGGGAAAGTTGGTGTCCCTGCCAGGCTCCTTTCGCAGCCCTGCTCCGAAAGTGCGAACGTCTGCAGATAGCTGGCAGCCAGAAGGGGCTAGCCTGGAAAGCTGTTGCTCAGCCTCATCTGCCCATGGCAGTGCTCGCACAGAGGCACAGAGAATGGGGCTGCTTGCTTGTCTTGCCACCTCAAACTTCAAACGTAGCCTGGGAAAGTTGGTGTCCCTGCCAGGCTCCTTTCGCAGATCTGCTCTCGAAAGTGCGAACGTCTGCAGATAGCTGGCAGGCAGAAGGGGCTAGCCTGGAAAGCTGTTGCTCAGCCTCATCTGCCCATGGCACTGTTCCCATAGAGGCACAGAGAATGGGGCTGCTTGCTTATCTTGCCACTTGAAACTTCAAACGTATCCTGGGAAAGTTGGTGTCCCAGCCAGGCTCCTTTCGCAGCCCTGCTCCGAAAGTGCGAACGTCTGCAGATAGCTGGCAGGCAGAAGGGGCTATCCTGGAAAGCTGTTGCTCAGCCTCATCTGCCCATGGCAGTGCTCGCACAGAGGCACAGAGAATGGGGCTGCTTGCTTGTCTTGCCACCTCAAACTTCAAACGTAGCCTGGGAAAGTTGGTGTCCCTGCCAGGCTCCTTTCGCAGCCCTGCTCCGAAAGTGCGAACGTCTGCAGATAGCTGGCAGGCAGAAGGGGCTAGCCTGGAAAGCTGTTGCTCAGCCTCATCTGCCCATGGCACTGTTCGCATAGAGGCACAGAGAATGGGGCTGCTTGCTTATCTTGCCACCTCAAACTTCAAACGCATGCTGAGAATGGTGGTGTCTCTGCCAGGCTCCTTTCGCAGCCCTGCTCCGAAAGTGCGAACGTCTGCAGATAGCTGGCAGCCAGAAGGGGCTAGCCTGGAAAGCTGTTGCTCAGCCTCATCTGCCCATGGCAGTGCTCGCACAGAGGCACAGAGAATGGGGCTGCTTGCTTGTCTTGCCACCTCAAACTTCAAACGTAGCCTGGCAGAGATGGTGTCCCTGCCAGGCTCCTTTCGCAGCCCTGCTCCGAAAGTGCGAATGTCTGCAGATAGCTGGCAGGCAGAAGGGGCTAGCCTGGAAAGCTGTTGCTCAGCCTCATCTGCCCATGGCAGTGCTCGCACAGAGGCACAGAGAATGGGGCTGCTTGCTTGTCTTGCCACCTCAAACTTCAAACGTAGCCTGGGAAAGTTGGTGTCCCTGCCAGGCTCCTTTCGCAGCCCTGCTCTCGAAAGTGCGAACGTCTTCAGATAGCCGGCAGGCAGAAGGGGCTAGCCTGGAAAGCTGTTGCTCAGCCTCATCTGCCCATGGCACTGTTCGCATAGAGGCACAGAGAATGGGGCTGCTTGCTTATCTTGCCACTTGAAACTTCAAACGCATGCTGGGAATGGTGGTGTCCCTGCCAGGCTCCTATCACAGCCCTGCTCCGAAAGTGCGAACGTCTGCAGATAGCTGGCAGGCAGAAGGGGCTAGCCTGGAAAGCTGTTGCTCAGCCTCATCTGCCCATGGCAGTGCTCGCACAGAGGCACAGAGAATGGGGCTGCTTGCTTGTCTTGCCACCTCAAACTTCAAACGTAGCCTGGGAAAGTTGGTGTCCCAGCCAGGCTCCTTTCGCAGCCCTGCTCCAAAAGTGCGAACGTCTGCAGATAGCTGGCAGCCAGAAGGGGCTAGCCTGGAAAGCTGTTGCTCAGCCTCATCTGCCCATGGCACTGTTCCCATAGAGGCACAGAGAATGGGGCTGCTTGCTTATCTTGCCACTTGAAACTTCAAACGTAGCCTGGCAAAGTTTGTGTCCCAGCGAGGCTCCTTTCGCAGCCCTGCTCCGAAAGTGCGAACGTCTGCAGATAGCTGGCAGCCAGAAGGGGCTAGCCTGGAAAGCTGTTGCTCAGCCTCATCTGCCCATTACACTGCTCGCACAGAGGCACAGAGAATGGGGCTGCTTGCTTGTCTTGCCACCTCAAACTTCAAACGTAGCCTGGGAAAGATGGTGTACCTGCTAGGCTCCTTTCGCAGCCCTGCTCTTGAAATGCGAACGTCTGCAGATAGCTGGCAGGCAGAAGGGGCTAGCCTGGAAAGCTGTTGCTCAGCCTCATCTGCCCATGGCACTGTTTGCATAGAGGCACAGAGAATGGGGCTGCTTGCTTATCTTGCCACTTGAAACTTCAAACGCATGCTGGGAATGGTGGTGTCACTGCTAGGCTCCTATCACAGCCCTGCTCCGAAAGTGCGAACGTCTGCAGATAGCTGTCAGCCAGAACGGGATAGCCTGGAAAGCTGTTGCTCAGCCTCATCTGCCCATGGCAGTGCTCGCACAGATGCACAGAGAATGGGGCTGCTTGCTTGTCTTGCCACCTCAAACTTCAAACGTAGCCTGGGAAAGTTGGTGTCCCAGCCAGGCTCCTTTCGCAGCCCTGCTCTCGAAAGTGCGAACGTCTGCAGATAGCTGGCAGGCAGAAGGGGCTATCCTGGAAAGCTGTTGCTCAGCCTCATCTGCCCATGGCACTGTTCGCATAGAGGCACAGAGAATGGGGCTGCTTGCTTATCTTGGCACTTGAAACTTCAAACGCATGCTGGGAATGGTGGTGTCCCTGCCAGGCTCCTATCACAGCCCTGCTCCGAAAGTGCGAACGTCTGCAGATAGCTGGCAGCCAGAAGGGGCTAGCCTGGAAAGCTGTTGCTCAGCCTCATCTGCCCATGGCACTGTTCGCACAGAGGCACAGAGAATGGGGCTGCTTGCTTGTCTTGCCACCTCAAACTTCAAACGTAGCCTGGGAAAGTTGGTGTCCCAGCCAGGCTCCTTTCGCAGCCCTGCTCCGAAAGTGCGAACGTCTGCAGATAGCTGGCAGCCAGAACGGGCTATCCTGGAAAGCTGTTGCTCAGCTTCATCTGCCCATGGCAGTGCTCGCACAGAGGCACAGAGAATGGGGCTGCTTGCTTGTATTGCCACCTCAAACTTCAAACGTAGCCTGGGAAAGTTGGTGTCCCTGCCAGGCTCCTTTCGCAGCCCTTCTCTCGAAGGTGCGAACGTCTGCAGATAGCTGGCAGCCAGAAGGGGCTATCCTGGAAAGCTGTTGCTCAGCCTCATCTGCCCATGGCACTGTTCGCATAGAGGCACAGAGAATGGGGCTGCTTGCTTATCTTGCCACTTGAAACTTCAAACGTAGCCTGGGAAAGTTGGTGTCCCAGCCAGGCTCCTTTCGCAGCCCAGCTCCGAAAGTGCGAACGTCTGCAGATAGCTGGCAGGCAGAAGGGGCTAGCCTGGAAAGCTGTTGCTCAGCCTCATCTGCCCATGGCAGTGCTCGCACAGAGGCACAGAGAATGGGGCTGCTTGCTTGTCTTGCCACCTCAAACTTCAAACGTAGCCTGGGAAAGTTGGTATCCCTGCCAGGCTCCTTTCGCAGCCCTGCTCTCGAAAGTGCGAACGTCTGCAGATAGCTGGCAGGCAGAAGGGGCTAGCCTGGAAAGCTGTTGCTCAGCCTCATCTGCCCATGGCACTGTTCGCATAGAGGCACAGAGAATGGGGCTGCTTGCTTATCTTGCCACTTGAAACTTGAAACGTATCCTGAGAAAGTTTGTGTCCCAGCCAGGCTCCTTTCGCAGCCCTGCTCCGAAAGTGCGAACGTCTGCAGATAGCTGGCAGGCAGAAGGGGCTAGCCTGGAAAGCTGTTGCTCAGCCTCATCTGCCCATGGCAGTGCTCACACAGAGGCACAGAGAATGGGGCTGCTTGCTTGTCTTGCCACCTCAAACTTCAAACGTAGCCTGGGAAAGTTGGTGTCCCAGCCAGGCTCCTTTCGCAGCCCTGCTCCGAAAGTGCGAACGTCTGCAGATAGCTGGCAGGCAGAAGGGGCTAGCCTGGAAAGCTGTTGCTCAGCCTCATCTGCCCATGGCACTGTTCCCATAGAGGCACAGAGAATGGGGCTGCTTGCTTATCTTGCTACTTGAAACTTCAAACGTATCCTGGGAATGTGTGTGTCCCAGCCAGGCTCCTTTCGCAGCCCTGCTCCGAAAGTGCGAACGTCTGCAGATAGCTGGCAGCCAGAAGGGGCTATCCTGGAAAGCTGTTGCTCAGCCTCATCTGCCCATGGCACTGTTCGCATAGAGGCACAGAAAATGGGGCTGCTTGCTTATCTTGCCACTTGAAATTTCAAACGCATGCTGAGAATGGTGGTGTCTCTGCCAGGCTCCTTTCGCAGCCCTGCTCCGAAAGTGCGAACGTCTGCAGATAGCTGGCAGGCAGAAGGGGCTAGCCTGGAAAGCTGTTGCTCAGCCTCATCTGCCCATGGCACTGTTCGCATAGAGGCACAGAGAATGGGGCTGCTTGCTTATCTTGCCACTTGAAACTTCAAACGCATGCTGAGAATGGTGGTGTCTCTGCCAGGCTCCTTTCGCAGCCCTGCTCCGAAAGTGCGAACGTCTGCAGATAGCTGGCAGGCAGAAGGGGCTAGCCTGGAAAGCTGTTGCTCAGCCTCATCTGCCCATGGCAGTGCTCGCACAGAGGCACAGAGAATGGGGCTGCTTGCTTGTCTTGCCACCTCAAACTTCAAACGTAGCCTGGCAAAGTTGGTGTCCCAGCCAGGCTCCTTTCGCAGCCCTGCTCCGAAAGTGCGAATGTCTGCAGATAGCTGTCAGCCAGAAGGGGCTAGCCTGGAAAGCTGTTGCTCAGCCTCATCTGCCCATGGCAGTGCTCGCACAGAGGCACAGAGAATGGGGCTGCTTGCTTGTCTTGCCACCTCAAACTTCACACGTAGCCTGGGAAAGTTGGTGTCCCTGCCAGGCTCCTTTCGCAGCCCTGCTCTCGAAAGTGCGAACGTCTGCAGATAGCTGGCAGGCAGAAGGGGCTAGCCTGGAAAGCTGTTGCTCAGCCTCATCTGCCCATGGCACTGTTCGCATAGAGGCACAGAGAATGGGGCTGCTTGCTTATCTTGCCACTTGAAACTTGAAACGTATCCTGAGAAAGTTTGTGTCCCAGCCAGGCTCCTTTCGCAGCCCTGCTCCGAAAGTGCGAACGTCTGCAGATAGCTGGCAGGCAGAAGGGGCTAGCCTGGAAAGCTGTTGCTCAGCCTCATCTGCCCATGGCAGTGCTCGCACAGAGGCACAGAGAATGGGGCTGCTTGCTTGTCTTGCCACCTCAAACTTCAAACGTAGCCTGGGAAAGTTGGTGTCCCAGCCAGGCTCCTTTCGCAGCCCTGCTCCGAAAGTGCGAACGTCTGCAGATAGCTGGCAGGCAGAAGGGGCTAGCCTGGAAAGCTGTTGCTCAGCCTCATCTGCCCATGGCACTGTTCCCATAGAGGCACAGAGAATGGGGCTGCTTGCTTATCTTGCCACTTGAAAGTTCAAACGTAGCCTGGGAAAGTTTGTGTCCCAGCCAGGCTCCTTTCGCAGCCCTGCTCCGAAAGTGCGAACGTCTGCAGATAGCTGGCAGCCAGAAGGGGCTATCCTGGAAAGCTGTTGCTCAGCCTCATCTGCCCATGGCACTGTTCCCATAGAGGCACAGAGAATGGGGCTGCTTGCTTATCTTGCCACTTGAAACTTCAAACGCATGCTGGGAATGGTGGTGTCCCTGCCAGGCTCCTATCACAGCCCTGCTCCGAAAGTGCGAACGTCTGCAGATAGCTGGCAGCCAGAAGGGGCTAGCCTGGAAAGCTGTTGCTCAGCCTCATCTGCCCATGGCAGTGCTCGCACAGAGGCACAGAGAATGGGGCTGCTTGCTTGTCTTTGCACCTCAAACTTCAAACGTAGCCTGGGAAAGTTGGTGTCCCAGCCAGGCTCCTTTCGCAGCCCTGCTCCGAAAGTGCGAACGTCTGCAGATAGCTGGCAGGCAGAAGGGGCTAGCCTGGAAAGCTGTTGCTCAGCCTCATCTGCCCATGGCACTGTTCGCGTAGAGGCACAGAGAATGGGGCTGCTTGCTTATCTTGCCACTTGAAACTTCAAACGTAGCCTGGGAAAGTTTGTGTCCCAGCGAGGCTCCTTTCGCAGCCCTGCTCCGAAAGTGCGAACGTCTGCAGATAGCTGGCAGCCAGAACGGGCTAGCCTGGAAAGCTTTTGCTCAGCCTCATCTGCCCATTATACTGCTCGCACACAGGCACAGAGAATGGGGCTCCTTGCTTGTCTTGCCACCTCAAACTTCAAACGTAGCCTGGGAAAGATGGTGTACCTGCTAGGCTCCTTTCGCAGCCCTGCTCTTGAAATGCGAACGTCTGCAGATAGCTGGCAGGCAGAAGGGGCTAGCCTGGAAAGCTGTTGCTCAGCCTCATCTGCCCATGGCACTGTTCGCATAGAGGCACAGAGAATGGGGCTGCTTGCTTATCTTGCCACCTCAAACTTCAAACGTAGCCTGGGAAAGTTTGTGTCCCAGCCAGGCTCCTTTCGCAGCCCTGCTCCGAAAGTGCGAACGTCTGCAGATAGCTGTCAGCCAGAAGGGGCTAGCCTGGAAAGCTGTTGCTCAGCCTCATCTGCCCATGGCAGTGCTCGCACAGAGGCACAGAGAATGGGGCTGCTTGCTTGTCTTGCCACCTCAAACTTCAAACGTAGCCTGGGAAAGTTGGTGTCCCTGCCAGGCTCCTTTCGCAGCCCTGCTCTCGAAAGTGCGAACGTCTGCAGATAGCTGGCAGGCAGAAGGTGCTAGCCTGGAAAGCTGTTGCTCAGCCTCATCTGCCCATGGCACTGTTTGCATAGAGGCACAGAGAATGGTGCTGCTTGCTTATCTTGCCACTTGAAACTTCAAACGTAGCCTGGGAAAGATGGTGTACCTGCTAGGCTCCTTTCGCAGCCCTGCTCCGAAAGTGCGAACGTCTGCAGATAGCTGGCAGCCAGAAGGGGCTATCCTGGAAAGCTGTTGCTCAGCCTCATCTGCCCATGGCACTGTTCGCATAGAGGCACAGAGAATGGGGCTGCTTGCTTATCTTGCCACTTGAAACTTCAAACGCATGCTGGGAATGGTGGTGTCCCTGCCAGGCTCCTATCACAGCCCTGCTCCGAAAGTGCGAACGTCTGCAGATAGCTGGCAGCCAGAAGGGGCTAGCCTGGAAAGCTGTTGCTCAGCCTCATCTGCCCATGGCAGTGCTCGCACAGAGGCACAGAGAATGGGGCTGCTTGCTTGTCTTGCCACCTCAAACTTCAAACGTTGCCTGGGAAAGTTGGTGTCCCTGCCAGGCTCCTTTCGCAGACCTGCTCCGAAAGTGCGAACGTCTGCAGATAGCTGGCAGGCAGAAGGGGCTAGCCTGGAAAGCTGTTGCTCAGCCTCATCTGCCCATGGCACTGTTCGCATAGAGGCACAGAGAATGGGGCTGCTTGCTTATCTTGCCACTTGAAACTTCAAACGCATGCTGAGAAAGGTGGTGTCCCAGCCAGGCTCCTATCACAGCCCTGCTCCGAAAGTGCGAACGTCTGCAGATAGCTGGCAGCCAGAAGGGGCTAGCCTGGAAAGCTGTTGCACAGCCTCATCTGCCCTTTACACTGCTCGCACAGAGGCACAGAGAATGGGGCTGCTTGCTTGTCTTGCCACCTCAAACTTCAAACGTAGCCTGGGAAAGTTGGTGTCCCAGCCAGGCTCCTTTCGCAGCCCTGCTCCGAAAGTGCGAACGTCTGCAGATAGCTGGCAGGCAGAAGGGGCTAGCCTGGAAAGCTGTTGCTCAGCCTCATCTGCCCATGGCACTGTTCGCATAGAGGCACAGAGAATGGGGCTGCTTGCTTGTCTTGCCACCTCAAACTTCAAACGTAGCCTGGGAAAGTTTGTGTCCCTGCTAGGCTCCTTTCGCAGACCTGCTCCGAAAGTGCGAACGTCTGCAGATAGCTGGCAGGCAGAAGGGGCTAGCCTGGAAAGCTGTTGCTCAGCCTCATCTGCCCATGGCACTGTTCGCATAGAGGCACAGAGAATGGGGCTCCTTGCTTATCTTGCCACTTGAAACTTCAAACGCATGCTGAGAAAAGTGGTGTCCCAGCCAGGCTCCTTTCGCAGCCCTGCTCCGAAAGTGCCAACGTCTGCAGATAGCTGGCAGGCAGAAGGGGCTAGCCTGGAAAGCTGTTGCTCAGCCTCATCTGCCCATTACACTGCTCGCACAGAGGCACAGAGAATGGGGCTGCTTGCTTGTCTTGCCACCTCAAACTTCAAACGTAGCCTGGGAAAGTTTGTGTCCCAGCCAGGCTCCTTTCGCAGCCCTGCTCCGAAAGTGCGAATGTCTGCAGATAGCTGGCAGGCAGAAGGGGCTAGCCTGGAAAGCTGTTGCTCAGCCTCATCTGCCCATGGCAGTGCTCGCACAGAGGCACAGAGAATGGGGCTTCTTGCTTGTCTTGCCACCTCAAACTTCAAACGTAGCCTGGCAAAGTTGGTGTCCCTGTCAGGCTCCTTTCGCAGCCCTGCTCTCGAAAGTGCGAACGTCTGCAGATAGCTGGCAGGCAGAAGGGGCTAGCCTGGAAAGCTGTTGCTCAGCCTCATCTGCCCATGGCACTGTTTGCATAGAGACACAGAGAATGTGGCTGCTTGCTTATCTTGCCACTTGAAACTTCAAACGTAGCCTGGGAAAGTTTGTGTCCCAGCCAGGCTCCTTTCGCAGCCCTGCTCCGAAAGTGCGAACGTCTGCAGATAGCTGGCAGGCAGAAGGGGCTAGCCTGGAAAGCTGTTGCTCAGCCTCATCTGCCCATGGCAGTGCTCGCACAGAGGCACAGAGAATGGGGCTGCTTGCTTGTCTTGCCACCTCAAACTTCAAACGTAGCCTGGGAAAGTTGGTGTCACAGCCAGGCTCCTTTCGCAGCCCTGCTCCGAAAGTGCGAACGTCTGCAGATAGCTGGCAGCCAGAAGGGGCTAGCCTGGAAAGCTGTTGCTCAGCCTCATCTGCCCATGGCACTGTTCGCATAGAGGCACAGAGAATGGGGCTGCTTGCTTATCTTGCCACTTGAAACTTCAAACGTAGCCTGGGAAAGATGGTGTACCTGCCAGGCTCCTTTCGCAGCCCTGCTCCGAAAGTGCGAACGTCTGCAGATAGCTGCAGCCAGAAGGGGCTATCCTGGAAAGCTGTTGCTCAGCCTCATCTGCCCATGGCACTGTTCGCATAGAGGCACAGAGAATGGGGCTGCTTGCTTATCTTGCCACTTGAAACTTCAAACGTAGCCTGGGAAAGATGGTGTACCTGCTAGGCTCCTTTCGCAGCCCTGCTCCGAAAGTGCGAACGTCTGCAGATAGCTGCAGCCAGAAGGGGCTATCCTGGAAAGCTGTTGCTCAGCCTCATCTGCCCATGGCACTGTTCGCATAGAGGCACAGAGAATGGGGCTGCTTGCTTATCTTGCCACTTGAAACTTCAAACGTAGCCTGGGAAAGATGGTGTACCTGCTAGGCTCCTTTCGCAGCCCTGCTCCGAAAGTGCGAACGTCTGCAGATAGCTGGCAGCCAGAAGGGGCTATCCTGGAAAGCTGTTGCTCAGCCTCATCTGCCCATGGCACTGTTCGCATAGAGGCACAGAGAATGGGGCTGCTTGCTTATCTTGCCACTTGAAACTTCAAACGCATGCTGAGAAAGGTGGTGTCCCAGCCAGGCTCCTATCACAGCCCTGCTCCGAAAGTGCGAACGTCTGCAGATAGCTGGCAGCCAGAAGGGGCTAGCCTGGAAAGCTGTTGCTCAGCCTCATCTGCCCTTTACACTGCTCGCACAGAGGCACAGAGCATGGGGCTCCTTGCTTGTCTTGCCACCTCAAACTTCAAACGTAGCCTGGGAAAGTTGGTGTCCCAGCCAGGCTCCTTTCGCAGCCCTGCTCCGAAAGTGCGAACGTCTGCAGATAGCTGGCAGGCAGAAGGGGCTAGCCTGGAAAGCTGTTGCTCAGCCTCATCTGCCCATTACACTGCTCGCACACAGGCACAGAGAATGGGGCTGCTTGCTTGTCTTGCCACCTCAAACTTCAAACGTAGCCTGGGAAAGTTTGTGTCCCTGCTAGGCTCCTATCGCAGACCTGCTCCGAAAGTGCGAACGTCTGCAGATAGCTGGCAGGCAGAAGGGGCTAGCCTGGAAAGCTGTTGCTCAGCCTCATCTGCCCATGGCAGTGCTCGCACAGAGGCACAGAGAATGGGGCTGCTTGCTTGTCTTGCCACCTCAAACTTCAAACGTAGCCTGGGAAAGTTGGTGTCACAGCCAGGCTCCTTTCGCAGCCCTGCTCCGAAAGTGCGAACGTCTGCAGATAGCTGGCAGCCAGAAGGGGCTAGCCTGGAAAGCTGTTGCTCAGCCTCATCTGCCCATGGCACTGTTCGCATAGAGGCACAGAGAATGGGGCTGCTTGCTTATCTTGCCACTTGAAACTTCAAACGTAGCCTGGGAAAGATGGTGTACCTGCCAGGCTCCTTTCGCAGCCCTGCTCCGAAAGTGCGAACGTCTGCAGATAGCTGCAGCCAGAAGGGGCTATCCTGGAAAGCTGTTGCTCAGCCTCATCTGCCCATGGCACTGTTCGCATAGAGGCACAGAGAATGGGGCTGCTTGCTTATCTTGCCACTTGAAACTTCAAAAATAGCCTGGGAAAGATGGTGTACCTGCTAGGCTCCTTTCGCAGCCCTGCTCCGAAAGTGCGAACGTCTGCAGATAGCTGGCAGCCAGAAGGGGCTAGCCTGGAAAGCTGTTGCTCAGCCTCATCTGCCCATGGCACTGTTCGCATAGAGGCACAGAGAATGGGGCTGCTTGCTTATCTTGCCACTTGAAACTTCAAACGCATGCTGAGAAAGGTGGTGTCCCAGCCAGGCTCCTATCACAGCCCTGCTCCGAAAGTGCGAACGTCTGCAGATAGCTGGCAGCCAGAAGGGGCTAGCCTGGAAAGCTGTTGCTCAGCCTCATCTGCCCTTTACACTGCTCGCACAGAGGCACAGAGAATGGGGCTCCTTGCTTGTCTTGCCACCTCAAACTTCAAACGTAGCCTGGGAAAGTTGGTGTCCCAGCCAGGCTCCTTTCGCAGCCCTGCTCCGAAAGTGCGAACGTCTGCAGATAGCTGGCAGGCAGAAGGGGCTAGCCTGGAAAGCTGTTGCTCAGCCTCATCTGCCCATTACACTGCTCGCACACAGGCACAGAGAATGGGGCTGCTTGCTTGTCTTGCCACCTCAAACTTCAAACGTAGCCTGGGAAAGTTTGTGTCCCTGCTAGGCTCCTATCGCAGACCTGCTCCGAAAGTGCGAACGTCTGCAGATAGCTGGCAGGCAGAAGGGGCTAGCCTGGAAAGCTGTTGCTCAGCCTCATCTGCCCATGGCACTGTTCGCATAGAGGCACAGAGAATGGGGCTCCTTGCTTATCTTGCCACTTGAAACTTCAAACGCATGCTGAGAAAAGTGGTGTCCCAGCCAGGCTCCTTTCGCAGCCCTGCTCCGAAAGTGCGAACGTCTGCAGATAGCTGGCAGGCAGAAGGGGCTAGCCTGGAAAGCTGTTGCTCAGCCTCATCTGCCCATTACACTGCTCGCACAGAGGCACAGAGAATGGGGCTGCTTGCTTGTCTTGCCACTTCAAACTTCAAACGTAGCCTGGGAAAGTTTGTGTCCCAGCCAGGCTCCTTTCGCAGCCCTGCTCCGAAAGTGCGAACGTCTGCAGATAGCTGGCAGGCAGAAGGGGCTAGCCTGGAAAGCTGTTGCTCAGCCTCATCTGCCCATGGCAGTGCTCGCACAGAGGCACAGAGAATGGGGCTGCTTGCTTGTCTTGCCACCTCAAACTTCAAACGTAGCCTGGGAAAGTTGGTGTCCCAGCCAGGCTCCTTTCGCAGCCCTGCTCCGAAAGTGCGAACGTCTGCAGATAGCTGGCAGCCAGAAGGGGCTAGCCTGGAAAGCTGTTGCTCAGCCTCATCTGCCCATGGCACTGTTCGCATAGAGGCACAGAGAATGGGGCTGCTTGCTTATCTTGCCACTTGAAACTTCAAACGTAGCCTGGGAAAGATGGTGTACCTGCTAGGCTCCTTTCGCAGCCCTGCTCCGAAAGTGCGAACGTCTGCAGATAGCTGGCAGCCAGAAGGGGCTATCCTGGAAAGCTGTTGCTCAGCCTCATCTGCCCATGGCACTGTTCGCATAGAGGCACAGAGAATGGGGCTGCTTGCTTATCTTGCCACTTGAAACTTCAAACGTAGCCTGGGAAAGATGGTGTACCTGCTAGGCTCCTTTCGCAGCCCTGCTCCGAAAGTGCGAACGTCTGCAGATAGCTGGCAGCCAGAAGGGGCTATCCTGGAAAGCTGTTGCTCAGCCTCATCTGCCCATGGCACTGTTCGCATAGAGGCACAGAGAATGGGGCTGCTTGCTTATCTTGCCACTTGAAACTTCAAACGCATGCTGGGAATGGTGGTGTCCCTGCCAGGCTCCTATCACAGCCCTGCTCCGAAAGTGCGAACGTCTGCAGATAGCTGGCAGCCAGAAGGGGCTAGCCTGGAAAGCTGTTGCTCAGCCTCATCTGCCCATGGCAGTGCTCGCACAGAGGCACAGAGAACGGGGCTGCTTGCTTGTCTTGCCCCCTCAAACTTCAAACGTAGCCTGGGAAAGTTGGTGTCCCTGCCAGGCTCCTTTCGCAGACCTGCTCCGAAAGTGCGAACGTCTGCAGATAGCTGGCAGGCAGAAGGGGCTAGCCTGGAAAACTGTTGATCAGCCTCATCTGCCCATGGCACTGTTCGCATAGAGGCACAGAGAATGTGGCTCCTTGCTTATCTTGCCACTTGAAACTTCAAACGCATGCTGAGAAAGGTGGTGTCCCAGCCAGGCTCCTATCACAGCCCTGCTCCGAAAGTGCGAACGTCTGCAGATAGCTGGCAGCCAGAAGGGGCTAGCCTGGAAAGCTGTTGCTCAGCCTCATCTGCCCATGGCACTGTTCGCATAGAGGCACAGAGAATGGGGCTGCTTGCTTGTCTTGCCACCTCAAACTTCAAACGTAGCCTGGGAAAGTTGGTGTCCCAGCCAGGCTCCTTTCGCAGCCCTGCTCCGAAAGTGCGAACGTCTGCAGATAGCTGGCAGCCACAAGGGGCTAGCCTGGAAAGCTGTTGCTCAGCCTCATCTGCCCATGGCACTGTTCGCATAGAGGCACAGAGAATGGGGCTGCTTGCTTATCTTGCCACTTGAAACTTCAAACGCATGCTGAGAAAAGTGGTGTCCCAGCCAGGCTCCTTTCGCAGCCCTGCTCCGAAAGTGCGAACGTCTGCAGATAGCTGGCAGCCAGAAGGGGCTAGCCTGGAAAGCTGTTGCTCAGCCTCATCTGCCCATTACACTGCTCGCACAGAGGCACAGAGAATGGGGCTGCTTGCTTGTCTTGCCACCTCAAACTTCAAACGTAGCCTGGGAAAGTTTGTGTCCCAGCCAGGCTCCTTTCGCAGCCCTGCTCCGAAAGTGCTAATGTCTGCAGATAGCTGTCAGCCAGAAGGGGCTAGCCTGGAAAGCTGTTGCTCAGCCTCATCTGCCCATGGCAGTGCTCGCACAGAGGCACAGAGAATGGGGCTGCTTGCTTGTCTTGCCACCTCAAACTTCAAACGTAGCCTGGGAAAGTTGGTGTCCCTGTCAGGCTCCTTTCGCAGCCCTGCTCTCGAAAGTGCGAACGTCTGCAGATAGCTGGCAGGCAGAAGGGGCTAGCCTGGAAAGCTGTTGCTCAGCCTCATCTGCCCATGGCACTGTTCGCATAGAGGCACAGAGAATGGGGCTGCTTGCTTATCTTGCCACTTGAAACTTCAAACGTAGCCTGGGAAAGTTTGTGTCCCAGCCAGGCTCCTTTCGCAGCCCTGCTCCGAAAGTGCGAACGTCTGCAGATAGCTGGCAGGCAGAAGGGGCTAGCCTGGAAAGCTGTTGCTCAGCCTCATCTGCCCATGGCAGTGCTCGCACAGAGGCACAGAGAATGGGGCTGCTTGCTTGTCTTGCCACCTCAAACTTCAAACGTAGCCTGGGAAAGTTGGTGTCCCAGCCAGGCTCCTTTCGCAGCCCTGCTCCGAAAGTGCGAACGTGTGCAGATAGCTGGCAGCCAGAAGGGGCTAGCCTGGAAAGCTGTTGCTCAGCCTCATCTGCCCATGGCAGTGCTCGCACAGAGGCACAGAGAATGGGGCTGCTTGCTTGTCTTGCCACATCAAACTTCAAACGTAGCCTGGGAAAGTTGGTGTCCCAGCCAGGCTCCTTTCGCAGCCCTGCTCCGAAAGTGCGAACGTCTGCAGATAGCTGGCAGGCAGAAGGGGCTAGCCTGGAAAGCTGTTGCTCAGCCTCATCTGCCCATGGCACTGTTCCCATAGAGGCACAGAGAATGGGGGTGCTTGCTTATCTTGCCACTTGAAACTTCAAACGTAGCCTGGGAAAGTTTGTGTCGAGCCAGGCTCCTTTCGCAGCCCTGCTCCGAAAGTGCGAACGTCTGCAGATAGCTGGCAGCCAGAAGGGGCTAGCCTGGAAAGCTGTTGCTCAGCCTCATCTGCCCATGGCACTGTTCGCATAGAGGCACAGAGAATGGGGCTGCTTGCTTATCTTGCCACTTGAAACTTCAAACGCATGCTGGGAATGGTGGTGTCCCTGCCAGGCTCCTATCACAGCCCTGCTCCGAAAGTGCAAACGTCTGCAGATAGCTGTCAGACAGAAGGGGCTAGCCTGGAAAGCTCTTGCTCAGCCTCATCTGCCCATGGCAGTGCTCGCACAGAGGCACAGAGAATGGGGCTGCTTGCTTGTCTTGCCACCTCAAACTTCAAACGTAGCCTGGGAAAGATGGTGTCCCTGCCAGGCTCCTTTCGCAGCCCTGCTCTCGAATGTGCGAACGTCTGCAGATAGCTGTCAGCCAGAAGGGGCTAGCCTGGAAAGCTGTTGCTCAGCCTCATCTGCCCATGGCAGTGCTCGCACAGAGGCACAGAGAATGGGGCTGCTTGCTTGTCTTGCCACCTCAAACTTCAAACATAGCCTGGGAAAGTTGGTGTCCCTGCTAGGCTCCTTTCGCAGACCTGCTCCGAAAGTGCGAACGTCTGCAGATAGCTGGCAGGCAGAAGGGGCTAGCCTGGAAAGCTGTTGCTCAGCCTCATCTGCCCATGGCACTGTTCGCATAGAGGCACAGAGAATGGGGCTGCTTGCTTATCTTGCCACTTGAAACTTCAAACGTAGCCTGGGAAAGTTTGTGTCCCAGCCAGGCTCCTTTCGCAGCCCTGCTCCGAAAGTGCGAACGTCTGCAGATAGCTGGCAGGCAGAAGGGGCTAGCCTGGAAAGCTGTTGCTCAGCCTCATCTGCCCATGGCAGTGCTCACACAGAGGCACAGAGAATGGGGCTGCTTGCTTGTCTTGCCACCTCAAACTTCAAACGTAGCCTGGGAAAGTTGGTGTCCCAGCCAGGCTCCTTTCGCAGCCCTGCTCCGAAAGTGCGAACGTGTGCAGATAGCTGGCAGCCAGAAGGGGCTAGCCTGGAAAGCTGTTGCTCAGCCTCATCTGCCCATGGCAGTGCTCGCACAGAGGCACAGAGAATGGGGCTGCTTGCTTGTCTTGCCACATCAAACTTCAAACGTAGCCTGGGAAAGTTGGTGTCCCAGCCAGGCTCCTTTCGCAGCCCTGCTCCGAAAGTGCGAACGTCTGCAGATAGCTGGCAGGCAGAAGGGGCTAGCCTGGAAAGCTGTTGCTCAGCCTCATCTGCCCATGGCACTGTTCCCATAGAGGCACAGAGAATGGGGGTGCTTGCTTATCTTGCCACTTGAAACTTCAAACGTAGCCTGGGAAAGTTTGTGTCGAGCCAGGCTCCTTTCGCAGCCCTGCTCCGAAAGTGCGAACGTCTGCAGATAGCTGGCAGCCAGAAGGGGCTAGCCTGGAAAGCTGTTGCTCAGCCTCATCTGCCCATGGCACTGTTCGCATAGAGGCACAGAGAATGGGGCTGCTTGCTTATCTTGCCACTTGAAACTTCAAACGCATGCTGGGAATGGTGGTGTCCCTGCCAGGCTCCTATCACAGCCCTGCTCCGAAAGTGCAAACGTCTGCAGATAGCTGTCAGACAGAAGGGGCTAGCCTGGAAAGCTCTTGCTCAGCCTCATCTGCCCATGGCAGTGCTCGCACAGAGGCACAGAGAATGGGGCTGCTTGCTTGTCTTGCCACCTCAAACTTCAAACGTAGCCTGGGAAAGATGGTGTCCCTGCCAGGCTCCTTTCGCAGCCCTGCTCTCGAATGTGCGAACGTCTGCAGATAGCTGTCAGCCAGAAGGGGCTAGCCTGGAAAGCTGTTGCTCAGCCTCATCTGCCCATGGCAGTGCTCGCACAGAGGCACAGAGAATGGGGCTGCTTGCTTGTCTTGCCACCTCAAACTTCAAACATAGCCTGGGAAAGTTGGTGTCCCTGCTAGGCTCCTTTCGCAGACCTGCTCCGAAAGAGCGAACGTCTGCAGATAGCTGGCAGCCAGAAGGGGCTAGCCTGGAAAGCTGTTGCTCAGCCTCATCTGCCCATTACACTGCTCGCACAGAGGCACAGAGAATGGGGCTGCTTGCTTGTCTTGCCACCTCAAACTTCAAACGTAGCGTGGGAATGGTGGTGTCCCAGCCAGGCTCCTTTCGCAGCCCTGCTCCGAAAGTGCGAATGTCTGCAGATAGCTGTCAGCCAGAAGGGGCTAGCCTGGAAAGCTGTTGCTCAGCCTCATCTGCCCATGGCAGTGCTCGCACAGAGGCACAGAGAATGGGGCTGCTTGCTTGTCTTGCCACCTCAAACTTCAAACGTAGCCTGGGAAAGTTGGTGTCCCACCCAGGCTCCTTTCGCAGCCCTGCTCCGAAAGTGCGAACGTCTGCAGATAGCTGGCAGGCAGAAGGGGCTAGCCTGGAAAGCTGTTGCTCAGCCTCATCTGCCCATGGCACTGTTCCCATAGAGGCACAGAGAATGGGGCTGCTTGCTTATCTTGCCACTTGAAACTTCAAACATAGCCTGGGAAAGTTTGTGTCCCAGCCAGGCTCCTTTCGCAGCCCTGCTCCGAAAGTGCGAACGTCTGCAGATAGCTGGCAGGCAGAAGGGGCTAGCCTGGAAAGCTGTTGCTCAGCCTCATCTGCCCATGGCAGTGCTCGCATAGAGGCACAGAGAATGGGGCTGCTTGCTTGTCTTGCCACCTCAAACTTCAAACGTAGCCTGGGAAAGTTGGTGTCCCAGCCAGGCTCCTTTCGCAGCCCTGCTCCGAAAGTGCGAACGTCTGCAGATAGCTGGCAGGCAGAAGGGGCTAGCCTGGAAAGCTGTTGCTCAGCCTCATCTGCCCATGGCACTGTTCCCATAGAGGCACAGAGAATGGGGCTGCTTGCTTATCTTGCCACTTGAAACTTCAAACGTAGCCTGGGAAAGTTTGTGTCCCTGCCAGGCTCCTTTCGCAGCCCTGCTCCGAAAGTGCGAACGTCTGCAGATAGCTGGCAGCCAGAAGGGGCTATCCTGGAAAGCTGTTGCTCAGCCTCATCTGCCCATGGCACTGTTCGCGTAGAGGCACAGAGAATGGGGCTGCTTGCTTATCTTGCCACTTGAAACTTCAAACGTAGCCTGGGAATGTTTGTGTCCCAGCCAGGCTCCTTTCGCAGCCCTGCTCCGAAAGTGCGAACGTCTGCAGATAGCTGGCAGCCAGAAGGGGCTAGCCTGGAAAGCTGTTGCTCAGCCTCATCTGCCCATGGCACTGCTCGCACAGAGGCACAGAGAATGGGGCTCCTTGCTTGTCTTGCCACCTCAAACTTCAAACGTAGCCTGGGAAAGATGGTGTACCTGCTAGGCTCCTTTCGCAGCCCTGCTCTTGAAATGCGAACGTCTGCAGATAGCTGGCAGCCAGAAGGGGCTAGCCTGGAAAGCTGTTGCTCAGCCTCATCTGCCCATGGCACTGTTTGCATAGAGGCACAGAGAATGGGGCTGCTTGCTTATCTTGCCACTTGAAACTTCAAACGCATGCTGGGAATGGTGGTGTCCCTGCCAGGCTCCTATCACAGCCCTGCTCCGAAAGTGCGAACGTCTGCAGATAGCTGGCAGGCAGAAGGGGCTAGCCTGGAAAGCTGTTGCTCAGCCTCATCTGCCCATGGCACTGTTCGCATAGAGGCACAGAGAATGGGGCTGCTTGCTTATCTTGCCACCTCAAACTTCAAACGCATGCTGGGAATGGTGGTGTCCCTGCCAGGCTCCTTTCGCAGCCCTGCTCCGAAAGTGCGAACGTCTGCAGATAGCTGGCAGCCAGAAGGGGCTAGCCTGGAAAGCTGTTGCTCAGCCTCATCTGCCCATGGCACTGTTCGCATAGAGGCACAGAGAATGGGGCTGCTTGCTTGTCTTGCCACCTCAAACTTCAAACGTAGCCTGGGAATGGTGGTGTCCCAGCCAGGCTCCTTTCGCAGCCCTGCTCCGAAAGTGCGAATGTCTGCAGATAGCTGTCAGCCAGAAGGGGCTAGCGTGGAAAGCTGTTGCTCAGCCTCATCTGCCCATGGCACTGTTCCCATAGAGGCACAGAGAATGGGGCTGCTTGCTTATCTTGCCACTTGAAACTTCAAACGTATCCTGGGAAAGTTTGTGTCCCAGCCAGGCTCCTTTCGCAGCCCTGCTCCGAAAGTGCGAACGTCTGCAGATAGCTGGCAGGCAGAAGGGGCTAGCCTGGAAAGCTGTTGCTCAGCCTCGTCTGCCCATGGCAGTGCTCGCATAGAGGCACAGAGAATGGGGCTGCTTGCTTGTCTTGCCACCTCAAACTTCAAACGTAGCCTGGGAAAGTTGGTGTCCCAGCCAGGCTCCTTTCGCAGCCCTGCTCCGAAAGTGCGAACGTGTGCAGATAGCTGGCAGGCAGAAGGGGCTAGCCTGGAAAGCTGTTGCTCAGCCTCATCTGCCCATGGCACTGTTCCCATAGAGGCACAGAGAATGGGGCTGCTTGCTTATCTTGCCACTTGAAACTTCAAACGTAGCCTGGTAAAGTTTGTGTCCCAGCCAGGCTCCTTTCGCAGCCCTGCTCCGAGAGTGCGAACGTCTGCAGATAGCTGGCAGCCAGAAGGGGCTATCCTGGAAAGCTGTTGCTCAGCCTCATCTGCCCATGGCAGTGCTCGCACAGAGGCACAGAGAATGGGGCTGCTTGCTTATCTTGCCACTTGAAACTTCAAACGTAGCCTGGGAATGTTTGTGTCCCAGCCAGGCTCCTTTCGCAGCCCTGCTCCGAAAGTGCGAACGTCTGCAGATAGCTGGCAGCCAGAAGGGGCTAGCCTGGAAAGCTGTTGCTCAGCCTCATCTGCCCATGGCACTGCTCGCACAGAGGCACAGAGAATGGGGCTCCTTGCTTGTCTTGCCACCTCAAACTTCAAACGTAGCCTGGGAAAGATGGTGTACCTGCTAGGCTCCTTTCGCAGCCCTGCTCTTGAAATGCGAACGTCTGCAGATAGCTGGCAGCCAGAAGGGGCTAGCCTGGAAAGCTGTTGCTCAGCCTCATCTGCCCATGGCACTGTTTGCATAGAGGCACAGAGAATGGGGCTGCTTGCTTATCTTGCCACTTGAAACTTCAAACGCATGCTGGGAATGGTGGTGTCCCTGCCAGGCTCCTATCACAGCCCTGCTCCGAAAGTGCGAACGTCTGCAGATAGCTGGCAGCCAGAAGGGGCTAGTCTGGAAAGCTGTTGCTCAGCCTCATCTGCCCATGGCACTGTTCGCATAGAGGCACAGAGAATGGGGCTGCTTGCTTATCTTGCCACTTGAAACTTCAAACGCATGCTGGGAATGGTGGTGTCCCAGCCAGGCTCCTTTCGCAGCCCTGCTCCGAAAGTGCGAACGTCTGCAGATAGCTGGCAGGCAGAAGGTGCTAGCCTGGAAAGCTGTTGCTCAGCTTCATCTGCCCATGGCACTGTTCGCATAGAGGCACAGAGAATGGGGCTGCTTGCTTATCTTGCCACTTGAAACTTCAAACGTAGCCTGGGAAAGTTGGTGTCCCAGCCAGGCTCCTTTCGCAGCCCTGCTCCGAAAGTGCGAACGTCTGCAGATAGCTGGCAGGCAGAAGGGGCTAGCCTGGAAAGCTGTTGCTCAGCCTCATCTGCCCATGGCAGTGCTCGCACAGAGGCACAGAGAATGGGGCTGCTTGCTTGTCTTGCCACCTCAAACTTCAAACGTAGCCTGGGAAAGTTGGTGTCCCACCCAGGCTCCTTTCGCAGCCCTGCTCCTAAAGTGCGAACGTGTGCAGATAGCTGGCAGGCAGAAGGGGCTAGCCTGGAAAGCTGTTGCTCAGCCTCATCTGCCCATGGCACTGTTCCCATAGAGGCACAGAGAATGGGGCTGCTTGCTTATCTTGCTACTTGAAACTTCAAACGTAGCCTGGGAAAGTTTGTGTCCCAGCCAGGCTCCTTTCGCAGCCCTGCTCCGAAAGTGCGAACGTCTGCAGATAGCTGGCAGGCAGAAGGGGCTAGCCTGGAAAGCTGTTGCTCAGCCTCATCTGCCCATGGCACTGTTCCCATAGAGGCACAGAGAATGGGGCTGCTTGCTTATCTTGCCACTTGAAACTTCAAACGTAGCCTGGGAAAGTTTGTGTCCCAGCCAGGCTCCTTTCGCAGCCCTGCTCCGAGAGTGCGAACGTCTGCAGATAGCTGGCAGGCAGAAGGGGCTATCCTGGAAAGCTGTTGCTCAGCCTCATCTGCCCATGGCACTGTTCGCGTAGAGGCACAGAGAATGGGGCTGCTTGCTTATCTTGCCACTTGAAACTTCAAACGTAGCCTGGGAATGTTTGTGTCCCAGCCAGGCTCCTTTCGCAGCCCTGCTCCGAAAGTGCGAACGTCTGCAGATAGCTGGCAGGCAGAAGGGGCTAGCCTGGAAAGCTGTTGCTCAGCCTCATCTGCCCATGGCACTGTTCCCATAGAGGCACAGAGAATGGGGCTGCTTGCTTATCTTGCCACTTGAAACTTCAAACGTAGCCTGGGAAAGTTTGTGTCCCAGCCAGGCTCCTTTCGCAGCCCTGCTCCGAAAGTGCGAACGTCTGCAGATAGGGGGCAGCCAGAAGGGGCTAGCCTGGAAAGCTGTTGCTCAGCCTCATCTGCCCATGGCAGTGCTCGCATAGAGGCACAGAGAATGGGGCTGCTTGCTTGTCTTGCCACCTCAAACTTCAAACGTAGCCTGGGAAAGTTGGTGTCCCAGCCAGGCTCCTTTCGCAGCCCTGCTCCGAAAGTGCGAACGTGTGCAGATAGCTGGCAGGCAGAAGGGGCTAGCCTGGAAAGCTGTTGCTCAGCCTCATCTGCCCATGGCACTGTTCCCATAGAGGCACAGAGAATGGGGCTGCTTGCTTATCTTGCCACTTGAAACTTCAAACGTAGCCTGGGAAAGTTTGTGTCCCAGCCAGGCTCCTTTCGCAGCCCTGCTCCGAGAGTGCGAACGTCTCCAGATAGCTGGCAGCCAGAAGGGGCTATCCTGGAAAGCTGTTGCTCAGCCTCATCTGCCCATGGCACTGTTCGCGTAGAGGCACAGAGAATGGGGCTGCTTGCTTATCTTGCCACTTGAAACTTCAAACGTAGCCTGGGAATGTTTGTGTCCCAGCCAGGCTCCTTTCGCAGCCCTGCTCCGAAAGTGCGAACGTCTGCAGATAGCTGGCAGCCAGAAGGGGCTAGCCTGGAAAGCTGTTGCTCAGCCTCATCTGCCCATGGCACTGCTCGCACAGAGGCACAGAGAATGGGGCTCCTTGCTTGTCTTGCCACCTCAAACTTCAAACGTAGCCTGGGAAAGATGGTGTACCTGCTAGGCTCCTTTCGCAGCCCTGCTCTTGAAATGCGAACGTCTGCAGATAGCTGGCAGCCAGAAGGGGCTAGCCTGGAAAGCTGTTGCTCAGCCTCATCTGCCCATGGCACTGTTTGCATAGAGGCACAGAGAATGGGGCTGCTTGCTTATCTTGCCACTTGAAACTTCAAACGCATGCTGGGAATGGTGGTGTCCCTGCCAGGCTCCTATCACAGCCCTGCTCCGAAAGTGCGAACGTCTGCAGATAGCTGGCAGGCAGAAGGGGCTAGCCTGGAAAGCTGTTGCTCAGCCTCATCTGCCCATGGCACTGTTCGCATAGAGGCACAGAGAATGGGGCTGCTTGCTTATCTTGCCACCTCAAACTTCAAACGCATGCTGGGAATGGTGGTGTCCCAGCCAGGCTCCTTTCGCAGCCCTGCTCCGAAAGTGCGAACGTCTGCAGATAGCTGGCAGCCAGAAGGGGCTAGCCTGGAAAGCTGTTGCTCAGACTCATCTGCCCATGGCACTGTTCGCATAGAGGCACAGAGAATGGGGCTGCTTGCTTGTCTTGCCACCTCAAACTTCAAACGTAGCCTGGGAATGGTGGTGTCCCAGCCAGGCTCCTTTCGCAGCCCTGCTCCGAAAGTGCGAATGTCTGCAGATAGCTGTCAGCCAGAAGGGGCTAGCCTGGAAAGCTGTTGCTCAGCCTCATCTGCCCATGGCAGTGCTCGCACAGAGGCACAGAGAATGGGGCTGCTTGCTTGTCTTGCCACCTCAAACTTCAAACGTAGCCTGGGAAAGATGGTGTCCCTGCCAGGCTCCTTTCGCAGCCCTGCTCTCGAAAGTGCGAACGTCTGCAGATAGCTGGCAGGCAGAAGGTGCTAGCCTGGAAAGCTGTTGCTCAGCTTCATCTGCCCATGGCACTGTTCGCATAGAGGCACAGAGAATGGGGCTGCTTGCTTATCTTGCCACTTGAAACTTCAAACGTAGCCTGGGAAAGTTTGTGTCCCAGCCAGGCTCCTTTCGCAGCCCTGCTCCGAAAGTGCGAACGTCTGCAGATAGCTGGCAGGCAGAAGGGGCTAGCCTGGAAAGCTGTTGCTCAGCCTCATCTGCCCATGGCTGTGCTCGCACAGAGGCACAGAGAATGGGGCTGCTTGCTTGTCTTGCCACCTCAAACTTCAAACGTAGCCTGGGAAAGTTGGTGTCCCACCCAGGCTCCTTTCGCAGCCCTGCTCCGAAAGTGCGAACGTGTGCAGATAGCTGGCAGCCAGAAGGGGCTAGCCTGGAAAGCTGTTGCTCAGCCTCATCTGCCCATGGCACTGTTCCCATAGAGGCACAGAGAATGGGGCTGCTTGCTTATCTTGCCACTTGAAACTTCAGACGTAGCCTGGGAAAGTTTGTGTCCCAGCCAGGCTCCTTTCGCAGCCCTGCTCCGAAAGTGCGAACGTGTGCAGATAGCTGGCAGGCAGAAGGGGCTAGCCTGGAAAGCTGTTGCTCAGCCTCATCTGCCCATGGCAGTGTTCCCATAGAGGCACAGAGAATGGGGCTGCTTGCTTATCTTGCCACTTGAAACTTCAAACGTAGCCTGGGAAAGTTTGTGTCCCAGCGAGGCTCCTTTCGCAGCCCTGCTCCGAGAGTGCGAACGTCTGCAGATAGCTGGCAGCCAGAAGGGGCTATCCTGGAAAGCTGTTGCTCAGCCTCATCTGCCCATGGCACTGTTCGCGTAGAGGCACAGAGAATGGGGCTGCTTGCTTATCTTGCCACTTGAAACTTCAAACGTAGCCTGGGAATGTTTGTGTCCCAGCCAGGCTCCTTTCGCAGCCCTGCTCCGAAAGTGCGAACGTCTGCAGATAGCTGGCAGCCAGAAGGGGCTAGCCTGGAAAGCTGTTGCTCAGCCTCATCTGCCCATGGCACTGCTCGCACAGAGGCACAGAGAATGGGGCTCCTTGCTTGTCTTGCCACCTCAAACTTCAAACGTATCCTGGGAAAGATGGTGTACCTGCTAGGCTCCTTTCGCAGCCCTGCTCTTGAAATGCGAACGTCTGCAGATAGCTGGCAGCCAGAAGGGGCTAGCCTGGAAAGCTGTTGCTCAGCCTCATCTGCCCATGGCACTGTTTGCATAGAGGCACAGAGAATGGGGCTGCTTGCTTATCTTGCCACTTGAAACTTCAAACGCATGCTGGGAATGGTGGTGTCCCTGCCAGGCTCCTATCACAGCCCTGCTCCGAAAGTGCGAACGTCTGCAGATAGCTGGCAGGCAGAAGGGGCTAGCCTGGAAAGCTGTTGCTCAGCCTCATCTGCCCATGGCACTGTTCGCATAGAGGCACAGAGAATGGGGCTGCTTGCTTATCTTGCCACCTCAAACTTCAAACGCATGCTGGGAATGGTGGTGTCCCAGCCAGGCTCCTTTCGCAGCCCTGCTCCGAAAGTGCGAACGTCTGCAGATAGCTGGCAGCCAGAAGGGGCTAGCCTGGAAAGCTGTTGCTCAGACTCATCTGCCCATGGCACTGTTCGCATAGAGGCACAGAGAATGGGGCTGCTTGCTTGTCTTGCCACCTCAAACTTCAAACGTAGCCTGGGAATGGTGGTGTCCCAGCCAGGCTCCTTTCGCAGCCCTGCTCCGAAAGTGCGAATGTCTGCAGATAGCTGTCAGCCAGAAGGGGCTAGCCTGGAAAGCTGTTGCTCAGTCTCATCTGCCCATGGCAGTGCTCGCACAGAGGCACAGAGAATGGGGCTGCTTGCTTGTCTTGCCACCTCAAACTTCAAACGTAGCCTGGGAAAGATGGTGTCCCTGCCAGGCTCCTTTCGCAGCCCTGCTCTCGAAAGTGCGAACGTCTGCAGATAGCTGGCAGGCAGAAGGTGCTAGCCTGGAAAGCTGTTGCTCAGCTTCATCTGCCCATGGCACTGTTCGCATAGAGGCACAGAGAATGGGGCTGCTTGCTTATCTTGCCACTTGAAACTTCAAACGTAGCCTGGGAATGGTGGTGTCCCAGCCAGGCTCCTTTCGCAGCCCTGCTCCGAAAGTGCGAACGTCTGCAGATAGCTGGCAGCCAGAAGGGGCTAGCCTGGAAAGCTGTTGCTCAGCCTCATCTGCCCATGGCAGTGCTCGCACAGAGGCACAGAGAATGGGGCTGCTTGCTTGTCTTGCCACCTCAAACTTCAAACGTAGCCTGGGAAAGTTGGTGTCCCAGCCAGGCTCCTTTCGCAGCCCTGCTTTGAAAGTGCGAACGTGTGCAGATAGCTGGCAGCCAGAAGGTGCTAGCCTGGAAAGCTGTTGCTCAGCCTCATCTGCCCATGGCACTGTTCCCATAGAGGCACAGAGAATGGGGCTGCTTGCTTATCTTGCCACTTGAAACTTCAAACGTAGCCTGGGAAAGTTTGTGTCCCAGCCAGGCTCCTTTCGCAGCCCTGCTCCGAAAGTGCGAACGTCTGCAGATAGCTGGCAGGCAGAAGGGGCTAGCCTGGAAAGCTGTTGCTCAGCCTCATCTGCCCATGGCAGTGCTCGCACAGAGGCACAGAGAATGGGGCTGCTTGCTTGTCTTGCCACCTCAAACTTCAAACGTAGCCTGGGAAAGTTGGTGTCCCAGCCAGGCTCCTTTCGCAGCCCTGCTCCGAAAGTGCGAACGTCTGCAGATAGCTGGCAGCCAGAAGGGGCTAGCCTGGAAAGCTGTTGCTCAGCCTCATCTGCCCATGGCACTGTTCCCATAGAGGCACAGAGAATGGGGCTGCTTGCTTATCTTGCCACTTGAAACTTCAAACGTAGCCTGGGAATGGTGGTGTCCCTGCCAGGCTCCTATCACAGCCCTGCTCCGAAAGTGCGAACGTCTGCAGATAGCTGGCAGCCAGAAGGGGCTATCCTGGAAAGCTGTTGCTCAGCCTCATCTGCCCATGGCACTGTTCGCGTAGAGGCACAGAGAATGGGGCTGCTTGCTTATCTTGCCACTTGAAACTTCAAACGTAGCCTGGGAAATTTGGTGTCCCAGCCAGGCTCCTTTCGCAGCCCTGCTCCGAAAGTGCGAACGTCTGCAGATAGCTGGCAGCCAGAAGGGGCTAGCCTGGAAAGCTGTTGCTCAGCCTCATCTGCCCATGGCAGTGCTCGCACAGAGGCACAGAGAATGGGGCTCCTTGCTTGTCTTGCCACCTCAAACTTCAAACGTAGCCTGGGAAAGATGGTGTACCTGCTAGGCTCCTTTCGCAGCCCTGCTCTTGAAATGCGAACGTCTGCAGATAGCTGGCAGGCAGAAGGGGCTAGCCTGGAAAGCTGTTGCTCAGCCTCATCTGCCCATGGCACTGTTCGCATAGAGGCACAGAGAATGGGGCTGCTTGCTTATCTTGCCACTTGAAACTTCAAACGCATGCTGGGAATGGTGGTGTCCCTGCCAGGCTCCTATCACAGCCCTGCTCCGAAAGTGCGAACGTCTGCAGATAGCTGGCAGGCAGAAGGGGCTAGCCTGGAAAGCTGTTGATCAGCCTCATCTGCCCATGGCACTGTTCGCATAGAGGCACAGAGAATGGGGCTGCTTGCTTATCTTGCCACTTGAAACTTCAAACGCATGCTGGGAATGGTGGTGTCCCTGCCAGGCTCCTATCACAGCCCTGCTCCGAAAGTGCGAACCTGTGCAGATAGCTGGCAGCCAGAAGGGGCTAGCCTGGAACGCTGTTGCTCAGCCTCATCTGCCCATGGCACTGTTCGCATAGAGGCACAGAGAATGGGGCTGCTTGCTTATCTTGCCACCTCAAACTTCAAACGCATGCTGGGAATGGTGGTGTCCCAGCCAGGCTCCTATCACAGCCCTGCTCCGAAAGTGCGAACGTCTGCAGATAGCTGGCAGGCAGAAGGGGCTAGCCTGGAAAGCTGTTGCTCAGCCTCATCTGCCCATGGCACTGTTCGCATAGAGGCACAGAGAATGGGGCTGCTTGCTTATCTTGCCACTTGAAACTTCAAACGCATGCTGGGAATGGTGGTGTCCCTGCCAGGCTCCTATCACAGCCCTGCTCCGAAAGTGCGAACGTCTGCAGATAGCTGGCAGGCAGAAGGGGCTAGCCTGGAAAGCTGTTGCTCAGCCTCATCTGCCCATGGCAGTGCTCGCACAGAGGCACAGAGAATGGGCCTCCTTGCTTGTCTTGCCACCTCAAACTTCAAACGTAGCCTGGGAAAGATGGTGTAGCTGCTAGGCTGCTTTCGCAGCCCTGCTCTTGAAATGCGAACGTCTGCAGATAGCTGGCAGTCAGAAGGGGCTATCCTGGAAAGCTGTTGCTCAGCCTCATCTGCCCATGGCACTGTTCGCATAGAGGCACAGAGAATGGGGCTGCTTGCTTATCTTGCCACTTGAAACTTCAAACGCATGCTGGGAATGGTGGTGTCCCTGCCAGGCTCCTATCACAGCCCTGCTCCGAAAGTGCGAACGTCTGCAGATAGCTGGCAGGCAGAAGGGGCTAGCCTGGAAAGCTGTTGCTCAGCCTCATCTGCCCATGGCAGTGCTCGCACAGAGGCACAGAGAATGGGGCTGCTTGCTTGTCTTGCCACCTCAAACTTCAAACGTAGCCTGGAAAATTTGGTGTCCCAGCCAGGCTCCTTTCGCAGCCCTGCTCTTGAAATGCGAACGTCTGCAGATAGCTGGCAGCCAGAAGGGGCTAGCCTGGAAAGCTGTTGCTCAGCCTCATCTGCCCATGGCACTGTTCGCATAGAGGCACAGAGAATGGGGCTGCTTGCTTATCTTGCCACTTGAAACTTCAAACGCATGCTGGGAATGGTGGTGTCCCTGCCAGGCTCCTATCACAGCCCTGCTCCGAAAGTGCGAACGTCTGCAGATAGCTGGCAGCCAGAAGGGGCTAGCCTGGAACGCTGTTGCTCAGCCTCATCTGCCCATGGCACTGTTCGCATAGAGGCACAGAGAATGGGGCTGCTTGCTTATCTTGCCACCTCAAACTTCAAACGTAGCCTGGGAAAGGTGGTGTCCCAGCCAGGCTCCTTTCGCAGCCCTGCTCTGAAAGTGCGAACGTCTGCAGATAGCTGGCAGCCAGAAGGGGCTAGCCTGGAAAGCTGTTGCTCAGCCTCATCTGCCCATGGCACTGTTCGCATAGAGGCACAGAGAATGGGGCTGCTTGCTTATCTTGCCACTTGAAACTTCAAACGTAGCCTGGGAAAGTTGGTGTCCCAGCCAGGCTCCTTTCGCAGCCCTGCTCCGAAAGTGCGAACGTCTGCAGATAGCTGGCAGCCAGAAGGGGCTATCCTGGAAAGCTGTTGCTCAGCCTCATCTGCCCATGGCACTGTTCGCATAGAGGCACAGAGAATGGGGCTGCTTGCTTATCTTGCCACTTGAAACTTCAAACGCATGCTGGGAATGGTGGTGTCCCTGCCAGGCTCCTTTCGCAGCCCTGCTCCGAAAGTGCAAACGTCTGCAGATAGCTGTCAGACAGAAGGGGCTAGCCTGGAAAGCTGTTGCTCAGCCTCATCTGCCCATGGCAGTGCTCGCACAGAGGCACAGAGAATGGGGCTGCTTGCTTGTCTTGCCACCTCAAACTTCAAACGTAGCCTGGGAAAGATGGTGTACCTGCCAGGCTCCTTTCGCAGCCCTGCTCTCGAAAGTGCGAACGTCTGCAGATAGCTGTCAGCCAGAAGGGGCTAGCCTGGAAAGCTGTTGCTCAGCCTCATCTGCCCATGGCAGTGCTCGCACAGAGGCACAGAGAATGGGGCTGCTTGCTTGTCTTGCCACCTCAAACTTCAAACGTAGCCTGGGAAAGTTGGTGTCCCTGCTAGGCTCCTTTCGCAGCCCTGCTCCGAAAGTGCGAACGTCTGCAGATAGCTGGCAGCCAGAACGGGCTAGCCTGGAAAGCTGTTGCTCAGCCTCATCTGCCCATGGCAGTGCTCGCACAGAGGCACAGAGAATGGGGCTGCTTGCTTGTCTTGCCACCTCAAACTTCAAACGTAGCCTGGGAAAGATGGTGTCCCTGCCAGGCTCCTTTCGCAGCCCTGCTCTCGAAAGTGCGAACGTCTGCAGATAGCTGGCAGGCAGAAGGTGCTAGCCTGGAAAGCTGTTGCTCAGCCTCATCTGCCCATGGCACTGTTCGCATAGAGGCACAGAGAATGGGGCTGCTTGCTTATCTTGCCACTTGAAACTTCAAACGTAGCCTGGGAAAGTTTGTGTCCCAGCCAGGCTCCTTTCGCAGCCCTGCTCCGAAAGTGCGAACGTCTGCAGATAGCTGGCAGGCAGAAGGGGCTAGCCTGGAAAGCTGTTGCTCAGCCTCATCTGCCCATGGCACTGTTCGCGTAGAGGCACAGAGAATGGGGCTGCTTGCTTGTCTTGCCACCTCAAACTTCAAACGTAGCCTGGGAAAGTTGGTGTCCCAGCCAGGCTCCTTTCGCAGCCCTGCTCCGAAAGTGCGAACGTGTGCAGATAGCTGGCAGGCAGAAGGGGCTAGCCTGGAAAGCTGTTGCTCAGCCTCATCTGCCCATGGCACTGTTTGCATAGAGGCACAGAGAATGGGGCTGCTTGCTTATCTTGCCACCTCAAACTTCAAACGTAGCCTGGGAAAGTTGGTGTCCCAGCCAGGCTCCTTTCGCAGCCCTGCTCCGAAAGTGCGAACGTCTGCAGATAGCTGGCAGGCAGAAGGGGCTAGCCTGGAAAGCTGTTGCTCAGCCTCATCTGCCCATGGCACTGTTCCCATAGAGGCACAGAGAATGGGGCTGCTTGCTTATCTTGCCACTTGAAACTTCAAACGTAGCCTGGGAATGTTTGTGTCCCAGCCAGGCTCCTTTCGCAGCCCTGCTCCGAGAGTGCGAACGTCTGCAGATAGCTGGCAGCCAGAAGGGGCTAGCCTGGAAAGCTGTTGCTCAGCCTCATCTGCCCATGGCACTGTTCGCATAGAGGCACAGAGAATGGGGCTGCTTGCTTGTCTTGCCACTTGAAACTTCAAACGTAGCCTGGGAATGGTGGTGTCCCAGCCAGGCTCCTTTCGCAGCCCTGCTCCGAAAGTGCGAATGTCTGCAGATAGCTGTCAGCCAGAAGGGGCTAGCCTGGAAAGCTGTTGCTCAGCCTCATCTGCCCATGGCAGTGCTCGCACAGAGGCACAGAGAATGGGGCTGCTTGCTTGTCTTGCCACCTCAAACTTCAAACGTAGCCTGGGAAAGATGGTGTCCCTGCCAGGCTCCTTTCGCAGCCCTGCTCTCGAAAGTGCGAACGTCTGCAGATAGCTGGCAGGCAGAAGGTGCTGGCCTGGAAAGCTGTTGCTCAGCCTCATCTGCCCATGGCACTGTTCGCATAGAGGCACAGAGAATGGGGCTGCTTGCTTATCTTGCCACTTGAAATTTAAACGTATCCTGGGAAAGTTTGTGTCCCAGCCAGGCTCCTTTCGCAGCCCTGCTCCGAAAGTGCGAACGTCTGCAGATAGCTGGCAGGCAGAAGGGGCTAGCCTGGAAAGCTGTTGCTCAGCCTCATCTGCCCATGGCAGTGCTCGCACAGAGGCACAGAGAATGGGGCTGCTTGCTTGTCTTGCCACCTCAAACTTCAAACGTAGCCTGGGAAAGTTGGTGTCCCAGCCAGGCTCCTTTCGCAGCCCTGCTCCGAAAGTGCAAACGTCTGCAGATAGCTGGCAGGCAGAAGGGGCTAGCCTGGAAAGCTGTTGCTCAGCCTCATCTGCCCATGGCACTGTTCCCATAGAGGCACAGAGAATGGGGCTGCTTGCTTATCTTGCCACTTGAAACTTCAAACGTAGCCTGGGAAAGTTTGTGTCCCAGCCAGGCTCCTTTCGCAGCCCTGCTCCGAAAGCGCGAACGTCTGCAGATAGCTGGCAGCCAGAAGGGGCTAGCCTGGAAAGCTGTTGCTCAGCCTCATCTGCCCATGGCACTGTTCGCGTAGAGGCACAGAGAATGGGGCTGCTTGCTTATCTTGCCACTTGAAACTTCAAACGTAGCCTGGGAATGTTTGTGTCCCAGCCAGGCTCCTTTCGCAGCCCTGCTCCGAAAGTGCGAACGTCTGCAGATAGCTGGCAGCCAGAAGGGGCTAGCCTGGAACGCTGTTGCTCAGCCTCATCTGCCCATGGCAGTGCTCGCATAGAGGCACAGAGAATGGGCCTCCTTGCTTGTCTTGCCACCTCAAACTTCAAACGTAGCCTGGGAAAGATGGTGTACCTGCTAGGCTCCTTTCGCAGCCCTGCTCTTGAAATGCGAACGTCTGCAGATAGATGGCAGCCAGAAGGGGCTATCCTGGAAAGCTGTTGCTCAGCCTCATCTGCCCATGGCACTGTTCGCATAGAGGCACAGAGAATGGGGCTGCTTGCTTATCTTGCCACTTGAAACTTCAAACGCATGCTGGGAATGGTGGTGTCCCTGCCAGGCTCCTATCACAGCCCTGCTCCGAAAGTGCGAACGTCTGCAGATAGCTGGCAGCCAGAAGGGGCTAGCCTGGAAAGCTGTTGCTCAGCCTCATCTGCCCATGGCAGTGCTCGCACAGAGGCACAGAGAATGGGCCTCCTGGCTTGTCTTGCCACCTCAAACTTCAAACGTAGCCTGGGAAAGATGGTGTAGCTGCTAGGCTGCTTTCGCAGCCCTGGTCTTGAAATGCGAACGTCTGCAGATACCTGGCAGCCAGAAGGGGCTAGCCTGGAAAGCTGTTGCTCAGCCTCATCTGCCCATGGCACTGTTCGCATAGAGGCACAGAGAATGGGGCTGCTTGCTTATCTTGCCACTTGAAACTTCAAACGCATGCTGGGAATGGTGGTGTCCCTGCCAGGCTCCTATCACAGCCCTGCTCCGAAAGTGCGAACATCTGCAGATAGCTGGCAGGCAGAAGGGGCTAGCCTGGAAAGCTGTTGCTCAGCCTCATCTGCCCATGGCAGTGCTCGCACAGAGGCACAGAGAATGGGGCTGCTTGCTTGTCTTGCCACCTCAAACTTCAAATGTAGCCTGGAAAATTTAGTGTCCCAGCCAGGCTCCTTTCGCAGCCCTGCTCTTGAAATGCGAACGTCTGCAGATAGCTGTCAGCCAGAAGGGGCTATCCTGGAAAGCTGTTGCTCAGCCTCATCTGCCCATGGCACTGTTCGCATAGAGGCACAGAGAATGGGGCTGCTTGCTTATCTTGCCACTTGAAACTTCAAACGCATGCTGGGAATGGTGGTGTCCCTGCCAGGCTCCTATCACAGCCCTGCTCCGAAAGTGCGAACGTCTGCAGATAGCTGGCAGGCAGAAGGGGCTAGCCTGGAACGCTGTTGCTCAGCCTCATCTGCCCATGGCACTGTTCACATAGAGGCACAGAGAATGGGGCTGCTTGCTTATCTTGCCACCTCAAACTTCAAACGCATGCTGGGAATGGTGGTGTCCCTGCCAGGCTCCTTTCGCAGCCCTGCTCCGAAAGTGCGAACGTCTGCAGATAGCTGGCAGCCAGAAGGGGCTAGCCTGGAAAGCTGTTGATCAGCCTCATCTGCCCATGGCACTGTTCCCATAGAGGCACAGAGAATGGGGCTGCTTGCTTATCTTGCCACTTGAAACTTCAAACGTAGCCTGGGAATGTTTGTGTCCCAGCCAGGCTCCTTTCGCAGCCCTGCTCCGAAAGTGCGAACGTCTGCAGATAGCTGGCAGCCAGAAGGGGCTAGCCTGGAAAGCTGTTGCTCAGCCTCATCTGCCCATGGCAGTGCTCGCACAGAGGCACAGAGAATGGGGCTCCTTGCTTGTCTTGCCACCTCAAACTTCAAACGTAGCCTGGGAAAGTTGGTGTCCCTGCTAGGCTCCTTTCGCAGCCCTGCTCTTGAAATGCGAACGTCTACAGATAGCTGGCAGCCAGAAGGGGCTAGCCTGGAAAGCTGTTGCTCAGCCTCATCTGCCCATGGCACTGTTAGCATAGAGGCACAGAGAATGGGGCTGCTTGCTTATCTTGCCACTTGAAACTTCAAACGCATGCTGGGAATGGTGGTGTCCCTGCCAGGCTCCTATCACAGCCCTGCTCCGAAAGTGCGAACCTGTGCAGATAGCTGGCAGCCAGAAGGGGCTAGCCTGGAACGCTGTTGCTCAGCCTCATCTGCCCATGGCACTGTTCGCATAGAGGCACAGAGAATGGGGCTGCTTGCTTATCTTGCCACCTCAAACTTCAAACGCATGCTGGGAATGGTGGTGTCCCAGCCAGGCTCCTTTCGCAGCCCTGCTCCGAGAGTGCGAACGTCTGCAGATAGCTGGCAGCCAGAAGGGGCTAGCCTGGAAAGCTGTTGCTCAGCCTCATCTGCCCATGGCACTGTTCGCATAGAGGCACAGAGAATGGGGCTGCTTGCTTGTCTTGCCACTTGAAACTTCAAACGTAGCCTGGGAATGGTGGTGTCCCAGCCAGGCTCCTTTCGCAGCCCTGCTCCGAAAGTGCGAATGTCTGCAGATAGCTGTCAGCCAGAAGGGGCTAGCCTGGAAAGCTGTTGCTCAGCCTCATCTGCCCATGGCAGTGCTCGCACAGAGGCACAGAGAATGGGGCTGCTTGCTTGTCTTGCCACCTCAAACTTCAAACGTAGCCTGGGAAAGATGGTGTCCCTGCCAGGCTCCTTTCGCAGCCCTGCTCTCGAAAGTGCGAACGTCTGCAGATAGCTGGCAGGCAGAAGGTGCTGGCCTGGAAAGCTGTTGCTCAGCCTCATCTGCCCATGGCACTGTTCGCATAGAGGCACAGAGAATGGGGCTGCTTGCTTATCTTGCCACTTGAAATTTAAACGTATCCTGGGAAAGTTTGTGTCCCAGCCAGGCTCCTTTCGCAGCCCTGCTCCGAAAGTGCGAACGTCTGCAGATAGCTGGCAGGCAGAAGGGGCTAGCCTGGAAAGCTGTTGCTCAGCCTCATCTGCCCATGGCAGTGCTCGCACAGAGGCACAGAGAATGGGGCTGCTTGCTTGTCTTGCCACCTCAAACTTCAAACGTAGCCTGGGAAAGTTGGTGTCCCAGCCAGGCTCCTTTCGCAGCCCTGCTCCGAAAGTGCGAACGTCTGCAGATAGCTGGCAGGCAGAAGGGGCTAGCCTGGAAAGCTGTTGCTCAGCCTCATCTGCCCATGGCACTGTTCCCATAGAGGCACAGAGAATGGGGCTGCTTGCTTATCTTGCCACTTGAAACTTCAAACGTAGCCTGGGAAAGTTTGTGTCCCAGCCAGGCTCCTTTCGCAGCCCTGCTCCGAAAGCGCGAACGTCTGCAGATAGCTGGCAGCCAGAAGGGGCTAGCCTGGAAAGCTGTTGCTCAGCCTCATCTGCCCATGGCACTGTTCGCGTAGAGGCACAGAGAATGGGGCTGCTTGCTTATCTTGCCACTTGAAACTTCAAACGTAGCCTGGGAATGTTTGTGTCCCAGCCAGGCTCCTTTCGCAGCCCTGCTCCGAAAGTGCGAACGTCTGCAGATAGCTGGCAGCCAGAAGGGGCTAGCCTGGAACGCTGTTGCTCAGCCTCATCTGCCCATGGCAGTGCTCGCATAGAGGCACAGAGAATGGGCCTCCTTGCTTGTCTTGCCACCTCAAACTTCAAACGTAGCCTGGGAAAGATGGTGTACCTGCTAGGCTCCTTTCGCAGCCCTGCTCTTGAAATGCGAACGTCTGCAGATAGATGGCAGCCAGAAGGGGCTATCCTGGAAAGCTGTTGCTCAGCCTCATCTGCCCATGGCACTGTTCGCATAGAGGCACAGAGAATGGGGCTGCTTGCTTATCTTGCCACTTGAAACTTCAAACGCATGCTGGGAATGGTGGTGTCCCTGCCAGGCTCCTATCACAGCCCTGCTCCGAAAGTGCGAACGTCTGCAGATAGCTGGCAGCCAGAAGGGGCTAGCCTGGAAAGCTGTTGCTCAGCCTCATCTGCCCATGGCAGTGCTCGCACAGAGGCACAGAGAATGGGCCTCCTGGCTTGTCTTGCCACCTCAAACTTCAAACGTAGCCTGGGAAAGATGGTGTAGCTGCTAGGCTGCTTTCGCAGCCCTGGTCTTGAAATGCGAACGTCTGCAGATACCTGGCAGCCAGAAGGGGCTAGCCTGGAAAGCTGTTGCTCAGCCTCATCTGCCCATGGCACTGTTCGCATAGAGGCACAGAGAATGGGGCTGCTTGCTTATCTTGCCACTTGAAACTTCAAACGCATGCTGGGAATGGTGGTGTCCCTGCCAGGCTCCTATCACAGCCCTGCTCCGAAAGTGCGAACATCTGCAGATAGCTGGCAGGCAGAAGGGGCTAGCCTGGAAAGCTGTTGCTCAGCCTCATCTGCCCATGGCAGTGCTCGCACAGAGGCACAGAGAATGGGGCTGCTTGCTTGTCTTGCCACCTCAAACTTCAAATGTAGCCTGGAAAATTTAGTGTCCCAGCCAGGCTCCTTTCGCAGCCCTGCTCTTGAAATGCGAACGTCTGCAGATAGCTGTCAGCCAGAAGGGGCTATCCTGGAAAGCTGTTGCTCAGCCTCATCTGCCCATGGCACTGTTCGCATAGAGGCACAGAGAATGGGGCTGCTTGCTTATCTTGCCACTTGAAACTTCAAACGCATGCTGGGAATGGTGGTGTCCCTGCCAGGCTCCTATCACAGCCCTGCTCCGAAAGTGCGAACGTCTGCAGATAGCTGGCAGGCAGAAGGGGCTAGCCTGGAACGCTGTTGCTCAGCCTCATCTGCCCATGGCACTGTTCACATAGAGGCACAGAGAATGGGGCTGCTTGCTTATCTTGCCACCTCAAACTTCAAACGCATGCTGGGAATGGTGGTGTCCCTGCCAGGCTCCTTTCGCAGCCCTGCTCCGAAAGTGCGAACGTCTGCAGATAGCTGGCAGCCAGAAGGGGCTAGCCTGGAAAGCTGTTGATCAGCCTCATCTGCCCATGGCACTGTTCCCATAGAGGCACAGAGAATGGGGCTGCTTGCTTATCTTGCCACTTGAAACTTCAAACGTAGCCTGGGAATGTTTGTGTCCCAGCCAGGCTCCTTTCGCAGCCCTGCTCCGAAAGTGCGAACGTCTGCAGATAGCTGGCAGCCAGAAGGGGCTAGCCTGGAAAGCTGTTGCTCAGCCTCATCTGCCCATGGCAGTGCTCGCACAGAGGCACAGAGAATGGGGCTCCTTGCTTGTCTTGCCACCTCAAACTTCAAACGTAGCCTGGGAAAGTTGGTGTCCCTGCTAGGCTCCTTTCGCAGCCCTGCTCTTGAAATGCGAACGTCTACAGATAGCTGGCAGCCAGAAGGGGCTAGCCTGGAAAGCTGTTGCTCAGCCTCATCTGCCCATGGCACTGTTAGCATAGAGGCACAGAGAATGGGGCTGCTTGCTTATCTTGCCACTTGAAACTTCAAACGCATGCTGGGAATGGTGGTGTCCCTGCCAGGCTCCTATCACAGCCCTGCTCCGAAAGTGCGAACCTGTGCAGATAGCTGGCAGCCAGAAGGGGCTAGCCTGGAACGCTGTTGCTCAGCCTCATCTGCCCATGGCACTGTTCGCATAGAGGCACAGAGAATGGGGCTGCTTGCTTATCTTGCCACCTCAAACTTCAAACGCATGCTGGGAATGGTGGTGTCCCAGCCAGGCTCCTATCACAGCCCTGCTCCGAAAGTGCGAACGTCTGCAGATAGCTGGCAGCCACAAGGGGCTAGCCTGGAAAGCTGTTGCTCAGCCTCATCTGCCCATGGCACTGTTCGCATAGAGGCACAGAGAATGGGGCTGCTTGCTTATCTTGCCACTTCAAACGCATGCTGGGAATGGTGGTGTCCCTGCCAGGCTCCTATCACAGCCCTGCTCCGAAAGTGCGAACGTCTGCAGATAGCTGGCAGCCAGAAGGGGCTAGCCTGGAAAGCTGTTGCTCAGCCTCATCTGCCCATGGCACTGTTCGCATAGAGGCACAGAGAATGGGGCTGCTTGCTTATCTTGCCACCTCAAACTTCAAACGCATGCTGGGAATGGTGGTGTCCCAGCCAGGCTCCTTTCGCAGCCCTGCTCCGAAAGTGCGAACGTCTGCAGATAGCTGGCAGGCAGAAGGGGCTAGCCTGGAAAGCTGTTGCTCAGCCTCATCTGCCCATGGCACTGTTCCCATAGAGGCACAGAGAATGGGGCTGCTTGCTTATCTTGCCACTTGAAACTTCAAACGCATGCTGGGAATGGTGGTGTCCCTGCCAGGCTCCTATCACAGCCCTGCTCCGAAAGTGCGAACGTCTGCAGATAGCTGGCAGCCAGAAGGGGCTAGCCTGGAAAGCTGTTGCTCAGCCTCATCTGCCCATGGCAGTGCTCGCACAGAGGCACAGAGAATGGGCCTCCTGGCTTGTCTTGCCACCTCAAACTTCAAATGTAGCCTGGAAAATTTAGTGTCCCAGCCAGGCTCCTTTCGCAGCCCTGGTCTTGAAATGCGAACGTCTGCAGATACCTGGCAGCCAGAAGGGGCTAGCCTGGAAAGCTGTTGCTCAGCCTCATCTGCCCATGGCACTGTTCGCATAGAGGCACAGAGAATGGGGCTGCTTGCTTATCTTGCCACTTGAAACTTCAAACGCATGCTGGGAATGGTGGTGTCCCTGCCAGGCTCCTATCACAGCCCTGCTCCGAAAGTGCGAACGTCTGCAGATAGCTGGCAGCCAGAAGGGGCTAGCCTGGAAAGCTGTTGCTCAGCCTCATCTGCCCATGGCAGTGCTCGCACAGAGGCACAGAGAATGGGGCTGCTTGCTTGTCTTGCCACCTCAAACTTCAAATGTAGCCTGGAAAATTTAGTGTCCCAGCCAGGCTCCTTTCGCAGCCCTGCTCTTGAAATGCGAACGTCTGCAGATAGCTGTCAGCCAGAAGGGGCTATCCTGGAAAGCTGTTGCTCAGCCTCATCTGCCCATGGCACTGTTCGCATAGAGGCACAGAGAATGGGGCTGCTTGCTTATCTTGCCACTTGAAACTTCAAACGCATGCTGGGAATGGTGGTGTCCCTGCCAGGCTCCTATCACAGCCCTGCTCCGAAAGTGCGAACGTCTGCAGATAGCTGGCAGCCAGAAGGGGCTAGCCTGGAAAGCTGTTGCTCAGCCTCATCTGCCCATGGCACTGTTCCCATAGAGGCACAGAGAATGGGGCTGCTTGCTTATCTTGCCACTTGAAACTTCAAACGTAGCCTGGGAAAGTTTGTGTCCCAGCCAGGCTCCTTTCGCAGCCCTGCTCCGAAAGCGCGAACGTCTGCAGATAGCTGGCAGCCAGAAGGGGCTAGCCTGGAAAGCTGTTGCTCAGCCTCATCTGCCCATGGCACTGTTCGCGTAGAGGCACAGAGAATGGGGCTGCTTGCTTATCTTGCCACTTGAAACTTCAAACGTAGCCTGGGAATGTTTGTGTCCCAGCCAGGCTCCTTTCGCAGCCCTGCTCCGAAAGTGCGAACGTCTGCAGATAGCTGGCAGCCAGAAGGGGCTAGCCTGGAACGCTGTTGCTCAGCCTCATCTGCCCATGGCAGTGCTCGCATAGAGGCACAGAGAATGGGCCTCCTTGCTTGTCTTGCCACCTCAAACTTCAAACGTAGCCTGGGAAAGATGGTGTACCTGCTAGGCTCCTTTCGCAGCCCTGCTCTTGAAATGCGAACGTCTGCAGATAGATGGCAGCCAGAAGGGGCTAGCCTGGAAAGCTGTTGCTCAGCCTCATCTGCCCATGGCACTGTTCGCATAGAGGCACAGAGAATGGGGCTGCTTGCTTATCTTGCCACTTGAAACTTCAAACGCATGCTGGGAATGGTGGTGTCCCTGCCAGGCTCCTATCACAGCCCTGCTCCGAAAGTGCGAACGTCTGCAGATAGCTGGCAGCCAGAAGGGGCTAGCCTGGAAAGCTGTTGCTCAGCCTCATCTGCCCATGGCAGTGCTCGCACAGAGGCACAGAGAATGGGCCTCCTGGCTTGTCTTGCCACCTCAAACTTCAAACGTAGCCTGGGAAAGATGGTGTAGCTGCTAGGCTGCTTTCGCAGCCCTGGTCTTGAAATGCGAACGTCTGCAGATACCTGGCAGCCAGAAGGGGCTAGCCTGGAAAGCTGTTGCTCAGCCTCATCTGCCCATGGCACTGTTCGCATAGAGGCACAGAGAATGGGGCTGCTTGCTTATCTTGCCACTTGAAACTTCAAACGCATGCTGGGAATGGTGGTGTCCCTGCCAGGCTCCTATCACAGCCCTGCTCCGAAAGTGCGAACATCTGCAGATAGCTGGCAGGCAGAAGGGGCTAGCCTGGAAAGCTGTTGCTCAGCCTCATCTGCCCATGGCAGTGCTCGCACAGAGGCACAGAGAATGGGGCTGCTTGCTTGTCTTGCCACCTCAAACTTCAAATGTAGCCTGGAAAATTTAGTGTCCCAGCCAGGCTCCTTTCGCAGCCCTGCTCTTGAAATGCGAACGTCTGCAGATAGCTGTCAGCCAGAAGGGGCTATCCTGGAAAGCTGTTGCTCAGCCTCATCTGCCCATGGCACTGTTCGCATAGAGGCACAGAGAATGGGGCTGCTTGCTTATCTTGCCACTTGAAACTTCAAACGCATGCTGGGAATGGTGGTGTCCCTGCCAGGCTCCTATCACAGCCCTGCTCCGAAAGTGCGAACGTCTGCAGATAGCTGGCAGGCAGAAGGGGCTAGCCTGGAACGCTGTTGCTCAGCCTCATCTGCCCATGGCACTGTTCACATAGAGGCACAGAGAATGGGGCTGCTTGCTTATCTTGCCACCTCAAACTTCAAACGCATGCTGGGAATGGTGGTGTCCCTGCCAGGCTCCTTTCGCAGCCCTGCTCCGAAAGTGCGAACGTCTGCAGATAGCTGGCAGCCAGAAGGGGCTAGCCTGGAAAGCTGTTGATCAGCCTCATCTGCCCATGGCACTGTTCCCATAGAGGCACAGAGAATGGGGCTGCTTGCTTATCTTGCCACTTGAAACTTCAAACGTAGCCTGGGAATGTTTGTGTCCCAGCCAGGCTCCTTTCGCAGCCCTGCTCCGAAAGTGCGAACGTCTGCAGATAGCTGGCAGCCAGAAGGGGCTAGCCTGGAAAGCTGTTGCTCAGCCTCATCTGCCCATGGCAGTGCTCGCACAGAGGCACAGAGAATGGGGCTCCTTGCTTGTCTTGCCACCTCAAACTTCAAACGTAGCCTGGGAAAGATGGTGTCCCTGCTAGGCTCCTTTCGCAGCCCTGCTCTTGAAATGCGAACGTCTACAGATAGCTGGCAGCCAGAAGGGGCTAGCCTGGAAAGCTGTTGCTCAGCCTCATCTGCCCATGGCACTGTTAGCATAGAGGCACAGAGAATGGGGCTGCTTGCTTATCTTGCCACTTGAAACTTCAAACGCATGCTGGGAATGGTGGTGTCCCTGCCAGGCTCCTATCACAGCCCTGCTCCGAAAGTGCGAACCTGTGCAGATAGCTGGCAGCCAGAAGGGGCTAGCCTGGAACGCTGTTGCTCAGCCTCATCTGCCCATGGCACTGTTCGCATAGAGGCACAGAGAATGGGGCTGCTTGCTTATCTTGCCACCTCAAACTTCAAACGCATGCTGGGAATGGTGGTGTCCCAGCCAGGCTCCTATCACAGCCCTGCTCCGAAAGTGCGAACGTCTGCAGATAGCTGGCAGCCACAAGGGGCTAGCCTGGAAAGCTGTTGCTCAGCCTCATCTGCCCATGGCACTGTTCGCATAGAGGCACAGAGAATGGGGCTGCTTGCTTATCTTGCCACTTCAAACGCATGCTGGGAATGGTGGTGTCCCTGCCAGGCTCCTATCACAGCCCTGCTCCGAAAGTGCGAACGTCTGCAGATAGCTGGCAGCCAGAAGGGGCTAGCCTGGAAAGCTGTTGCTCAGCCTCATCTGCCCATGGCACTGTTCGCATAGAGGCACAGAGAATGGGGCTGCTTGCTTATCTTGCCACCTCAAACTTCAAACGCATGCTGGGAATGGTGGTGTCCCAGCCAGGCTCCTTTCGCAGCCCTGCTCCGAAAGTGCGAACGTCTGCAGATAGCTGGCAGGCAGAAGGGGCTAGCCTGGAAAGCTGTTGCTCAGCCTCATCTGCCCATGGCACTGTTCCCATAGAGGCACAGAGAATGGGGCTGCTTGCTTATCTTGCCACTTGAAACTTCAAACGCATGCTGGGAATGGTGGTGTCCCTGCCAGGCTCCTATCACAGCCCTGCTCCGAAAGTGCGAACGTCTGCAGATAGCTGGCAGCCAGAAGGGGCTAGCCTGGAAAGCTGTTGCTCAGCCTCATCTGCCCATGGCAGTGCTCGCACAGAGGCACAGAGAATGGGCCTCCTGGCTTGTCTTGCCACCTCAAACTTCAAATGTAGCCTGGAAAATTTAGTGTCCCAGCCAGGCTCCTTTCGCAGCCCTGGTCTTGAAATGCGAACGTCTGCAGATACCTGGCAGCCAGAAGGGGCTAGCCTGGAAAGCTGTTGCTCAGCCTCATCTGCCCATGGCACTGTTCGCATAGAGGCACAGAGAATGGGGCTGCTTGCTTATCTTGCCACTTGAAACTTCAAACGCATGCTGGGAATGGTGGTGTCCCTGCCAGGCTCCTATCACAGCCCTGCTCCGAAAGTGCGAACGTCTGCAGATAGCTGGCAGCCAGAAGGGGCTAGCCTGGAAAGCTGTTGCTCAGCCTCATCTGCCCATGGCAGTGCTCGCACAGAGGCACAGAGAATGGGGCTGCTTGCTTGTCTTGCCACCTCAAACTTCAAATGTAGCCTGGAAAATTTAGTGTCCCAGCCAGGCTCCTTTCGCAGCCCTGCTCTTGAAATGCGAACGTCTGCAGATAGCTGTCAGCCAGAAGGGGCTATCCTGGAAAGCTGTTGCTCAGCCTCATCTGCCCATGGCACTGTTCGCATAGAGGCACAGAGAATGGGGCTGCTTGCTTATCTTGCCACTTGAAACTTCAAACGCATGCTGGGAATGGTGGTGTCCCTGCCAGGCTCCTATCACAGCCCTGCTCCGAAAGTGCGAACGTCTGCAGATAGCTGGCAGGCAGAAGGGGCTAGCCTGGAACGCTGTTGCTCAGCCTCATCTGCCCATGGCACTGTTCGCATAGAGGCACAGAGAATGGGGCTGCTTGCTTATCTTGCCACCTCAAACTTCAAACGCATGCTGGGAATGGTGGTGTCCCAGCCAGGCTCCTTTCGCAGCCCTGCTCCGAAAGTGCGAACGTCTGCAGATAGCTGGCAGCCAGAAGGGGCTAGCCTGGAAAGCTGTTGCTCAGCCTCATCTGCCCATGGCACTGTTCCCATAGAGGCACAGAGAATGGGGCTGCTTGCTTATCTTGCCACTTGAAACTTCAAACGTAGCCTGGGAAAGTTTGTGTCCCAGCCAGGCTCCTTTCGCAGCCCTGCTCCGAAAGTGCGAACGTCTGCAGATAGCTGGCAGGCAGAAGGGGCTAGCCTGGAAAGCTGTTGCTCAGCCTCATCTGCCCATGGCAGTGCTCGCACAGAGGCACAGAGAATGGGGCTGCTTGCTTGTCTTGCCACCTCAAACTTCAAACGTAGCCTGGGAAAGTTGGTGTCCCAGCCAGGCTCCTTTCGCAGCCCTGCTCCGAAAGTGCGAACGTGTGCAGATAGCTGGCAGGCAGAAGGGGCTAGCCTGGAAAGCTGTTGCTCAGCCTCATCTGCCCATGGCACTGTTCGCATAGAGGCACAGAGAATGGGGCTGCTTGCTTATCTTGCCACCTCAAACTTCAAACGTAGCCTGGGAAAGTTGGTGTCCCAGCCAGGCTCCTTTCGCAGCCCTGCTCCGAAAGTGCGAACGTCTGCAGATAGCTGGCAGGCAGAAGGGGCTAGCCTGGAAAGCTGTTGCTCAGCCTCATCTGCCCATGGCACTGTTCCCATAGAGGCACAGAGAATGGGGCTGCTTGCTTATCTTGCCACTTGAAACTTCAAACGTAGCCTGGGAATGTTTGTGTCCCAGCCAGGCTCCTTTCGCAGCCCTGCTCCGAGAGTGCGAACGTCTGCAGATAGCTGGCAGCCAGAAGGGGCTATCCTGGAAAGCTGTTGCTCAGCCTCATCTGCCCATGGCACTGTTCGCATAGAGGCACAGAGAATGGGGCTGCTTGCTTGTCTTGCCACTTGAAACTTCAAACGTAGCCTGGGAATGGTGGTGTCCCAGCCAGGCTCCTTTCGCAGCCCTGCTCCGAAAGTGCGAATGTCTGCAGATAGCTGTCAGCCAGAAGGGGCTAGCCTGGAAAGCTGTTGCTCAGCCTCATCTGCCCATGGCAGTGCTCGCACAGAGGCACAGAGAATGGGGCTGCTTGCTTGTCTTGCCACCTCAAACTTCAAACGTAGCCTGGGAAAGATGGTGTCCCTGCCAGGCTCCTTTCGCAGCCCTGCTCTCGAAAGTGCGAACGTCTGCAGATAGCTGGCAGGCAGAAGGTGCTGGCCTGGAAAGCTGTTGCTCAGCCTCATCTGCCCATGGCACTGTTCGCATAGAGGCACAGAGAATGGGGCTGCTTGCTTATCTTGCCACTTGAAATTTAAACGTATCCTGGGAAAGTTTGTGTCCCAGCCAGGCTCCTTTCGCAGCCCTGCTCCGAAAGTGCGAACGTCTGCAGATAGCTGGCAGGCAGAAGGGGCTAGCCTGGAAAGCTGTTGCTCAGCCTCATCTGCCCATGGCAGTGCTCGCACAGAGGCACAGAGAATGGGGCTGCTTGCTTGTCTTGCCACCTCAAACTTCAAACGTATCCTGGGAAAGTTTGTGTCCCAGCCAGGCTCCTTTCGCAGCCCTGCTCCGAAAGTGCGAACGTCTGCAGATAGCTGGCAGCCAGAAGGGGCTAGCCTGGAAAGCTGTTGCTCAGCCTCATCTGCCCATGGCACTGTTCGCATAGAGGCACAGAGAATGGGGCTGCTTGCTTATCTTGCCACTTGAAACTTCAAACGTAGCCTGGGAAAGTTTGTGTCCCAGCCAGGCTCCTTTCGCAGCCCTGCTCCGAAAGCGCGAACGTCTGCAGATAGCTGGCAGCCAGAAGGGGCTAGCCTGGAAAGCTGTTGCTCAGCCTCATCTGCCCATGGCACTGTTCGCGTAGAGGCACAGAGAATGGGGCTGCTTGCTTATCTTGCCACTTGAAACTTCAAACGTAGCCTGGGAATGTTTGTGTCCCAGCCAGGCTCCTTTCGCAGCCCTGCTCCGAAAGTGCGAACGTCTGCAGATAGCTGGCAGCCAGAAGGGGCTAGCCTGGAACGCTGTTGCTCAGCCTCATCTGCCCATGGCAGTGCTCGCACAGAGGCACAGAGAATGGGCCTCCTTGCTTGTCTTGCCACCTCAAACTTCAAACGTAGCCTGGGAAAGATGGTGTACCTGCTAGGCTCCTTTCGCAGCCCTGCTCTTGAAATGCGAACGTCTGCAGATAGATGGCAGCCAGAAGGGGCTATCCTGGAAAGCTGTTGCTCAGCCTCATCTGCCCATGGCACTGTTCGCATAGAGGCACAGAGAATGGGGCTGCTTGCTTATCTTGCCACTTGAAACTTCAAACGCATGCTGGGAATGGTGGTGTCCCTGCCAGGCTCCTATCACAGCCCTGCTCCGAAAGTGCGAACGTCTGCAGATAGCTGGCAGCCAGAAGGGGCTAGCCTGGAAAGCTGTTGCTCAGCCTCATCTGCCCATGGCAGTGCTCGCACAGAGGCACAGAGAATGGGCCTCCTGGCTTGTCTTGCCACCTCAAACTTCAAACGTAGCCTGGGAAAGATGGTGTAGCTGCTAGGCTGCTTTCGCAGCCCTGGTCTTGAAATGCGAACGTCTGCAGATAGCTGGCAGCCAGAAGGGGCTAGCCTGGAAAGCTGTTGCTCAGCCTCATCTGCCCATGGCACTGTTCGCATAGAGGCACAGAGAATGGGGCTGCTTGCTTATCTTGCCACTTGAAACTTCAAACGCATGCTGGGAATGGTGGTGTCCCTGCCAGGCTCCTATCACAGCCCTGCTCCGAAAGTGCGAACATCTGCAGATAGCTGGCAGGCAGAAGGGGCTAGCCTGGAAAGCTGTTGCTCAGCCTCATCTGCCCATGGCAGTGCTCGCACAGAGGCACAGAGAATGGGGCTGCTTGCTTGTCTTGCCACCTCAAACTTCAAATGTAGCCTGGAAAATTTAGTGTCCCAGCCAGGCTCCTTTCGCAGCCCTGCTCTTGAAATGCGAACGTCTGCAGATAGCTGTCAGCCAGAAGGGGCTATCCTGGAAAGCTGTTGCTCAGCCTCATCTGCCCATGGCACTGTTCGCATAGAGGCACAGAGAATGGGGCTGCTTGCTTATCTTGCCACTTGAAACTTCAAACGCATGCTGGGAATGGTGGTGTCCCTGCCAGGCTCCTATCACAGCCCTGCTCCGAAAGTGCGAACGTCTGCAGATAGCTGGCAGGCAGAAGGGGCTAGCCTGGAACGCTGTTGCTCAGCCTCATCTGCCCATGGCACTGTTCGCATAGAGGCACAGAGAATGGGGCTGCTTGCTTATCTTGCCACCTCAAACTTCAAACGCATGCTGGGAATGGTGGTGTCCCTGCCAGGCTCCTTTCGCAGCCCTGCTCCGAAAGTGCGAACGTCTGCAGATAGCTGGCAGCCAGAAGGGGCTAGCCTGGAAAGCTGTTGATCAGCCTCATCTGCCCATGGCACTGTTCCCATAGAGGCACAGAGAATGGGGCTGCTTGCTTATCTTGCCACTTGAAACTTCAAACGTAGCCTGGGAATGTTTGTGTCCCAGCCAGGCTCCTTTCGCAGCCCTGCTCCGAAAGTGCGAACGTCTGCAGATAGCTGGCAGCCAGAAGGGGCTAGCCTGGAAAGCTGTTGCTCAGCCTCATCTGCCCATGGCAGTGCTCGCACAGAGGCACAGAGAATGGGGCTCCTTGCTTGTCTTGCCACCTCAAACTTCAAACGTAGCCTGGGAAAGATGGTGTACCTGCTAGGCTCCTTTCGCAGCCCTGCTCTTGAAATGCGAACGTCTACAGATAGCTGGCAGCCAGAAGGGGCTAGCCTGGAAAGCTGTTGCTCAGCCTCATCTGCCCATGGCACTGTTAGCATAGAGGCACAGAGAATGGGGCTGCTTGCTTATCTTGCCACTTGAAACTTCAAACGCATGCTGGGAATGGTGGTGTCCCTGCCAGGCTCCTATCACAGCCCTGCTCCGAAAGTGCGAACCTGTGCAGATAGCTGGCAGCCAGAAGGGGCTAGCCTGGAACGCTGTTGCTCAGCCTCATCTGCCCATGGCACTGTTCGCATAGAGGCACAGAGAATGGGGCTGCTTGCTTATCTTGCCACCTCAAACTTCAAACGCATGCTGGGAATGGTGGTGTCCCAGCCAGGCTCCTATCACAGCCCTGCTTCGAAAGTGCGAACGTCTGCAGATAGCTGGCAGGCAGAAGGGGCTAGCCTGGAAAGCTGTTGCTCAGCCTCATCTGCCCATGGCACTGTTCGCATAGAGGCACAGAGAATGGGGCTGCTTGCTTATCTTGCCACTTGAAACTTCAAACGCATGCTGGGAATGGTGGTGTCCCTGCCAGGCTCCTATCACAGCCCTGCTCCGAAAGTGCGAACGTCAGCAGATAGCTGGCAGCCAGAAGGGGCTAGCCTGGAACTCTGTTGCTCAGCCTCATCTGCCCATGGCACTGTTCGCATAGAGGCACAGAGAATGGGGCTGCTTGCTTATCTTGCCACCTCAAACTTCAAACGCATGCTGGGAATGGTGGTGTCCCAGCCAGGCTCCTTTCGCAGCCCTGCTCCGAAAGTGCGAACGTCTGCAGATAGCTGGCAGCCACAAGGGGCTAGCCTGGAAAGCTGTTGCTCAGCCTCATCTGCCCATGGCACTGTTCGCATAGAGGCACAGAGAATGGGGCTGCTTGCTTATCTTGCCACTTCAAACGCATGCTGGGAATGGTGGTGTCCCTGCCAGGCTCCTATCACAGCCCTGCTCCGAAAGTGCGAACGTCTGCAGATAGCTGGCAGCCAGAAGGGGCTAGCCTGGAACGCTGTTGCTCAGCCTCATCTGCCCATGGCACTGTTCGCATAGAGGCACAGAGAATGGGGCTGCTTGCTTATCTTGCCACCTCAAACTTCAAACGCATGCTGGGAATGGTGGTGTCCCAGCCAGGCTCCTTTCGCAGCCCTGCTCCGAAAGTGCGAACGTCTGCAGATAGCTGGCAGGCAGAAGGGGCTAGCCTGGAAAGCTGTTGCTCAGCCTCATCTGCCCATGGCACTGTTCCCATAGAGGCACAGAGAATGGGGCTGCTTGCTTATCTTGCCACTTGAAACTTCAAACGCATGCTGGGAATGGTGGTGTCCCTGCCAGGCTCCTATCACAGCCCTGCTCCGAAAGTGCGAACGTCTGCAGATAGCTGGCAGCCAGAAGGGGCTAGCCTGGAAAGCTGTTGCTCAGCCTCATCTGCCCATGGCAGTGCTCGCACAGAGGCACAGAGAATGGGCCTCCTGGCTTGTCTTGCCACCTCAAACTTCAAATGTAGCCTGGAAAATTTAGTGTCCCAGCCAGGCTCCTTTCGCAGCCCTGGTCTTGAAATGCGAACGTCTGCAGATACCTGGCAGCCAGAAGGGGCTAGCCTGGAAAGCTGTTGCTCAGCCTCATCTGCCCATGGCACTGTTCGCATAGAGGCACAGAGAATGGGGCTGCTTGCTTATCTTGCCACTTGAAACTTCAAACGCATGCTGGGAATGGTGGTGTCCCTGCCAGGCTCCTATCACAGCCCTGCTCCGAAAGTGCGAACGTCTGCAGATAGCTGGCAGCCAGAAGGGGCTAGCCTGGAAAGCTGTTGCTCAGCCTCATCTGCCCATGGCAGTGCTCGAACAGAGGCACAGAGAATGGGGCTGCTTGCTTGTCTTGCCACCTCAAACTTCAAATGTAGCCTGGAAAATTTAGTGTCCCAGCCAGGCTCCTATCACAGCCCTGCTCCGAAAGTGCGAACGTCTGCAGATAGCTGGCAGGCAGAAGGGGCTAGCCTGGAAAGCTGTTGCTCAGCCTCATCTGCCCATGGCACTGTTCGCATAGAGGCACAGAGAATGGGGCTGCTTGCTTATCTTGCCACTTCAAACGCATGCTGGGAATGGTGGTGTCCCTGCCAGGCTCCTATCACAGCCCTGCTCCGAAAGTGCGAACGTCTGCAGATAGCTGGCAGCCAGAAGGGGCTAGCCTGGAACGCTGTTGCTCAGCCTCATCTGCCCATGGCACTGTTCGCATAGAGGCACAGAGAATGGGGCTGCTTGCTTATCTTGCCACCTCAAACTTCAAACGCATGCTGGGAATGGTGGTGTCCCAGCCAGGCTCCTTTCGCAGCCCTGCTCCGAAAGTGCGAACGTCTGCAGATAGCTGGCAGGCAGAAGGGGCTAGCCTGGAAAGCTGTTGCTCAGCCTCATCTGCCCATGGCACTGTTCCCATAGAGGCACAGAGAATGGGGCTGCTTGCTTATCTTGCCACTTGAAACTTCAAACGCATGCTGGGAATGGTGGTGTCCCTGCCAGGCTCCTATCACAGCCCTGCTCCGAAAGTGCGAACGTCTGCAGATAGCTGGCAGCCAGAAGGGGCTAGCCTGGAAAGCTGTTGCTCAGCCTCATCTGCCCATGGCAGTGCTCGCACAGAGGCACAGAGAATGGGCCTCCTGGCTTGTCTTGCCACCTCAAACTTCAAATGTAGCCTGGAAAATTTAGTGTCCCAGCCAGGCTCCTTTCGCAGCCCTGGTCTTGAAATGCGAACGTCTGCAGATACCTGGCAGCCAGAAGGGGCTAGCCTGGAAAGCTGTTGCTCAGCCTCATCTGCCCATGGCACTGTTCGCATAGAGGCACAGAGAATGGGGCTGCTTGCTTATCTTGCCACTTGAAACTTCAAACGCATGCTGGGAATGGTGGTGTCCCTGCCAGGCTCCTATCACAGCCCTGCTCCGAAAGTGCGAACGTCTGCAGATAGCTGGCAGCCAGAAGGGGCTAGCCTGGAAAGCTGTTGCTCAGCCTCATCTGCCCATGGCAGTGCTCGAACAGAGGCACAGAGAATGGGGCTGCTTGCTTGTCTTGCCACCTCAAACTTCAAATGTAGCCTGGAAAATTTAGTGTCCCAGCCAGGCTCCTATCACAGCCCTGCTCCGAAAGTGCGAACGTCTGCAGATAGCTGGCAGGCAGAAGGGGCTAGCCTGGAAAGCTGTTGCTCAGCCTCATCTGCCCATGGCAGTGCTCGCACAGAGGCACAGAGAATGGGCCTCCTGGCTTGTCTTGCCACCTCAAACTTCAAACGTAGCCTGGGAAAGATGGTGTAGCTGCTAGGCTGCTTTCGCAGCCCTGCTCTTGAAATGCGAACGTCTGCAGATAGCTGGCAGCCAGAAGGGGCTAGCCTGGAAAGCTGTTGCTCAGCCTCATCTGCCCATGGCACTGTTCGCATAGAGGCACAGAGAATGGGGCTGCTTGCTTATCTTGCCACCTCACACTTCAAACGCATGCTGGGAATGGTGGTGTCCCTGCCAGGCTCCTACAACAGCCCTGCTCCGAAAGTGCGAACGTCTGCAGATAGCTGGCAGCCAGAAGGGGCTAGCCTGGAAAGCTGTTGCTCAGTCTCATCTGCCCATGGCAGTGCTCGCACAGAGGCACAGAGAATGGGGCTCCTTGCTTATCTTGCCACCTCAAACTTCAAACGCATGCTGGGAATGGTGGTGTCCCTGCCAGGCTCCTTTAGCAGCCCTGCTCCGAAAGTGCGAACGTCTGCAGATAGCTGGCAGCCAGAAGGGGCTAGCCTGGAAAGCTGTTGCTCAGCCTCATCTGCCCATGGCACTGTTCGCATAGAGGCACAGAGAATGGGGCTGCTTGCTTATCTTGCCACCTCAAACTTCAAACGCATGCTGGGAATGGTGGTGTCCCTTCCAGGCTCCTATCACAGCCCTGCTCCGAAAGTGCGAACGTCTGCAGATAGCTGGCAGGCAGAAGGGGCTAGCCTGGAAAGCTGTTGCTCAGCCTCATCTGCCAATGGCACTGTTCGCATAGAGGCACAGAGAATGGGGCTGCTTGCTTATCTTGCCACCTCAAACTTCAAAGGCATGCTGGGATTGGTGGTGTCCCAGCCAGGCTCCTATCACAGCCCTGCTCCGAAAGTGCGAACGTCTGCAGATAGCTGGCAGGCAGAAGGGGCTAGCCTGGAAAGCTGTTGCTCAGCCTCATCTGCCCATGGCAGTGCTCGCACAGAGGCACGGAGAATGGGGCTTCTTGCTTGTCTTGCCACCTCAAACTTCAAACGTAGCCTGGGAAAGTTGGTGTCCCAGCCAGGTTCCTTTCGCAGCCCTGCTCCGAAAGTGCGAACGTCTGCAGATAGCTGGCAGCCAGAAGGGGCTAGCCTGGAAAGCTGTTGCTCAGCCTCATCTGGCCATGGCACTGTTCGCATAGAGGCACAGAGAATGGGGCTGCTTGCTTATCTTGCCACTTGAAACTTCAAACGCATGCTGGGAATGGTGGTGTCCCAGCCAGGCTCCTTTCGCAGCCCTGCTCCGAAAGTGCGAACGTCTGCAGATAGCTGGCAGCCAGAAGGGGCTAGCCTGGAAAGCTGTTGCTCAGCCTCATCTGCCCATGGCACTGTTCGCATAGAGGCACAGAGAATGGGGCTGCTTGCTTATCTTGCCACTTGAAACTTCAAACGCATGCTGGGAATGGTGGTGTCCCTGCCAGGCTCCTATCACAGCCCTGCTCCGAAAGTGCGAACGTCTGCAGATAGCTGGCAGCCAGAACGGGATAGCCTGGAAAGCTGTTGCTCAGCCTCATCTGCCCATGGCAGTGCTCGCACAGAGGCACAGAGAATGGGGCTGCTTGCTTGTCTTGCCACCTCAAACTTCAAATGTAGCCTGGAAAATTTGGTGTCCCAGCCAGGCTCCCTTCGCAGCCCTGCTCTTGAAATGCGAACGTCTGCAGATAGCTGGCAGCCAGAAGGGGCTAGCCTGGAAAGCTGTTGATCAGCCTCATCTGCCCATGGCACTGTTCGCATAGAGGCACAGAGAATGGGGCTGCTTGCTTATCTTGCCACTTGAAACTTCAAACGCATGCTGGGAATGGTGGTGTCCCTGCCAGGCTCCTTTCGCAGCCCTGCTCCGAAAGTGCGAACGTCTGCAGATAGCTGGCAGGCAGAAGGGGCTAGCCTGGAACGCTGTTGCTCAGCCTCATCTGCCCATGGCACTGTTCGCATAGAGGCACAGAGAATGGGGCTGCTTGCTTATCTTGCCACCTCAAACTTCAAACGCATGCTGGGAATGGTGGTGTCCCAGCCAGGCTCCTTTCGCAGCCCTGCTCCGAAAGTGCGAACGTCTGCAGATAGCTGGCAGGCAGAAGGGGCTAGCCTGGAAAGCTGTTGCTCAGCCTCATCTGCCCATGACAGTGCTCGCACAGAGGCACAGAGAATGGGGCTCCTTGCTTATCTTGCCACCTCAAACTTCAAACGCATGCTGGGAATGGTGGTGTCCCAGCCAGGCTCCTATCACAGCCCTGCTCCGAAAGTGCGAACGTCTGCAGATAGCTGGCAGCCAGAAGGGGCTAGCCTGGAAAGCTGTTGCTCAGCCTCATCTGCCCATGGCACTGTTCGCATAGAGGCACAGAGAATGGGGCTGCTTGCTTATCTTGCCACTTGAAACTTCAAACGCATGCTGGGAATGTTGGTGTCCCTTCCAGGTTCCTATCACAGCCCTGCTCCGAAAGTCCAAACGTCTGCAGATAGCTGGCAGGCAGAAGGGGCTAGCCTGGAAAGCTGTTGCTCAGCCTCATCTGCCAATGGCACTGTTCGCATAGAGGCACAGAGAATGGGGCTGCTTGCTTATCTTGCCACCTCAAACTTCAAAGGCATGCTGGGATTGGTGGTGTCCCAGCCAGGCTCCTATCACAGCCCTGCTCCGAAAGTGCGAACGTCTGCAGATAGCTGGCAGCCAGAAGGGGCTAGCCTGGAAAGCTGTTGCTCAGCCTCATCTGCCCATGGCAGTGCTCGCACAGAGGCACGGAGAATGGGGCTTCTTGCTTGTCTTGCCACCTCAAACTTCAAACGTAGCCTGGGAAAGTTGGTGTCCCAGCCAGGCTCCTTTCGCAGCCCTGCTCCGAAAGTGCGAACGTCTGCAGATAGCTGGCAGGCAGAAGGGGCTAGCCTGGAAAGCTGTTGCTCAGCCTCATCTGCCCATGGCACTGTTCGCATAGAGGCACAGAGAATGGGGCTGCTTGCTTATCTTGCCACTCGAAACTTCAAACGCATGCTGGGAATGGTGGTGTCCCAGCCAGGCTCCTTTCGCAGCCCTGCTCCGAAAGTGCGAACGTCTGCAGATAGCTGGCAGCCAGAAGGGGCTAGCCTGGAAAGCTGTTGCTCAGCCTCATCTGCCCATGGCACTGTTCGCATAGAGGCACAGAGAATGGGGCTGCTTGCTTGTCTTGCCACCTCAAACTTCAAACGCATGCTGGGAATGGTGGTGTCTCTGCCAGGCTCCTTTCGCAGCCCTGCTCCGAAAGTGCGAACGTCTGCAGATAGCTGGCAGGCAGAAGGGGCTAGCCTGGAAAGCTGTTGCTCAGCCTCATCTGCCCATGGCACTGTTCGCATAGAGGCACAGAGAATGGGGCTGCTTGCTTATCTTGCCACTTGAAACTTCAAACGCATGCTGGGAATGGTGGTGTCCCAGCCAGGCTCCTTTCGCAGCCCTGCTCCGAAAGTGCGAACGTCTGCAGATAGCTGGCAGGCAGAAGGGGCTAGCCTGGAAAGCTGTTGCTCAGCCTCATCTGCCCATGGCAGTGCTCGCACAGAGGCACAGAGTTTGGGGCTGCTTGCTTATCTTGCCACTTGAAACTTCAAACGCATGCTGGGAATGGTGGTGTCCCAGCCAGGCTCCTTTAGCAGCCCTGCTCCGAAAGTGCGAACGTCTGCAGATAGCTGGCAGGCAGAAGGGGCTAGCCTGGAAAGCTGTTGCTCAGCCTCATCTGCCCATGGCAGTGCTCGCACAGAGGCACGGAGAATGGGGCTGCTTGCTTGTCTTGCCACCTCAAACTTCAAACGTAGCCTGGGAAAGTTGGTGTCCCAGCCAGGCTCCTTTCGCAGCCCTGCTCCGAAAGTGCGAACGTCTGCAGATAGCTGGCAGGCAGAAGGGGCTAGCCTGGAAAGCTGTTGCTCAGCCTCATCTGCCCATGGCACTGTTCGCATAGAGGCACAGAGAATGGGGCTGCTTGCTTATCTTGCCACTCGAAACTTCAAACGCATGCTGGGAATGGTGGTGTCCCAGCCAGGCTCCTTTCGCAGCCCTGCTCCGAAAGTGCGAACGTCTGCAGATAGCTGGCAGCCAGAAGGGGCTAGCCTGGAAAGCTGTTGCTCAGCCTCATCTGCCCATGGCACTGTTCGCATAGAGGCACAGAGAATGGGGCTGCTTGCTTGTCTTGCCACCTCAAACTTCAAACGCATGCTGGGAATGGTGGTGTCCCTGCCAGGCTCCTTTCGCAGCCCTGCTCCGAAAGTGCGAACGTCTGCAGATAGCTGGCAGGCAGAAGGGGCTAGCCTGGAAAGCTGTTGCTCAGCCTCATCTGCCCATGGCACTGTTCGCATAGAGGCACAGAGAATGGGGCTGCTTGCTTATCTTGCCACTTGAAACTTCAAACGCATGCTGGGAATGGTGGTGTCCCAGCCAGGCTCCTTTCGCAGCCCTGCTCCGAAAGTGCGAACGTCTGCAGATAGCTGGCAGGCAGAAGGGGCTAGCCTGGAAAGCTGTTGCTCAGCCTCATCTGCCCATGGCAGTGCTCGCACAGAGGCACAGAGTTTGGGGCTGCTTGCTTATCTTGCCACTTGAAACTTCAAACGCATGCTGGGAATGGTGGTGTCCCAGCCAGGCTCCTTTAGCAGCCCTGCTCCGAAAGTGCGAACGTCTGCAGATAGCTGGCAGGCAGAAGGGGCTAGCCTGGAAAGCTGTTGCTCAGCCTCATCTGCCCATGGCAGTGCTCGCACAGAGGCACAGAGAATGGGGCTGCTTGCTTGTCTTGCCACCTCAAACTTCAAACGTAGCCTGGGAAAGTTGGTGTCCCAGCCAGGCTCCTTTCGCAGCCCTGCTCTTGAAATGCGAACGTCTGCAGATAGCTGGCAGCCAGAAGGTGCTAGCCTGGAAAGCTGTTGCTCAGCCTCATCTGCCCATGGCACTGTTCGCATAGAGGCACAGAGAATGGGGCTCCTTGCTTATCTTGCCACCTCAAACTTCAAACGTAGCCTGGGAAAGTTTGTGTCCCAGCCAGGCTCCTTTCGCAGCCCTGCTCCGAAAGTGCGAACGTCTGCAGATAGCTGGCAGCCAGAAGGGGCTAGCCTGGAAAGCTGTTGCTCAGCCTCATCTGCCCATGGCACTGTTCGCATAGAGGCACAGAGAATGGGGCTGCTTGCTTATCTTGCCACTTGAAACTTCAAACGCATGCTGGGAATGGTGGTGTCCCTTCCAGGCTCCTATCACAGCCCTGCTCCGAAAGTGCGAACGTCTGCAGATAGCTGGCAGCCAGAAGGGGCTAGCCTGGAAAGCTGTTGCTCAGCCTCATCTGCCCATTGCAGTGCTCGCACAGAGGCACAGAGAATGGGGCTGCTTGCTTGTCTTGCCACCTCAAACTTCAAACGTAGCCTGGGAAAGTTGGTGTCCCAGCCAGGCTCCTTTCGCAGCCCTGCTCCGAAAGTGCGAACGTCTGCAGATAGCTGGCAGCCAGAAGGAGCTAGCCTGGAAAGCTGTTGCTCAGCCTCATCTGCCCATGGCACTGTTCGCATAGAGGCACAGAGAATGGGGCTGCTTGCTTATCTTGCCACTTGAAACTTCAAACGCATGCTGGGAATGGTGGTGTCCCTGCCAGGCTCCTATCACAGCCCTGCTCCGAAAGTGCGAACGTCTGCAGATAGCTGGCAGCCAGAAGGGGCTAGCCTGGAAAGCTGTTGCTCAGCCTCATCTGCCCATGGCACTGTTCGCATAGAGGCACAGAGAATGGGGCTGCTTGCTTATCTTGCCACCTCAAACTTCAAACGCATGCTGGGAATGGTGGTTTCCCAGCCAGGCTCCTATCACAGCCCTGCTCCGAAAGTGCGAACGTCTGCAGATAGCTGGCAGCCAGAAGGGGCTAGCCTGGAAAGCTGTTGCTCAGCCTCATCTGCCCATGGCACTGTTCGCATAGAGGCACAGAGAATGGGGCTGCTTGCTTATCTTGCCACTTGAAACTTCAAACGCATGCTGGGAATGGTGGTGTCCCTGCCAGGCTCCTTTCGCAGCCCTGCTCCGAAAGTGAGAACGTCTGCAGATAACTGGCAGCCAGAACGGGATAGCCTGGAAAGCTGTTGCTCAGCCTCATCTGCCCATGGCACTGTTCGCATAGAGGCACAGAGAATGGGGCTGCTTGCTTATCTTGCCACTTGAAACTTCAAACGCATGCTGGGAATGGTGGTGTCCCTGCCAGGCTCCTATCACAGCCCTGCTCCGAAAGTGCGAACGTCTGCAGATAGCTGGCAGGCAGAAGGGGCTAGCCTGGAAAGCTGTTGCTCAGCCTCATCTGCCCATGGCACTGTTCGCACAGAGGCACAGAGAATGGGGCTTCTTGCTTGTCTTGCCACCTCAAACTTCAAACGTAGCCTGGGAAAGTTTGTGTCCCAGCCAGGCTCCTTTCGCAGCCCTGCTTCGAAAGTGCGAACGTCTGCAGATAGCTGGCAGCCAGAAGGGGCTAGCCTGGAAAGCTGTTGCTCAGCCTCATCTGCCCATGGCACTGTTCGCATAGAGGCACAGAGAATGGGGCTGCTTGCTTATCTTGCCACTTGAAACTTCAAACGCATGCTGGGACTGGTGGTGTCCCAGCCAGGCTCCTTTAGCAGCCCTGCTCCGAAAGTGCGAACGTCTGCAGATAGCTGGCAGCCAGAAGGGGCTAGCCTGGAAAGCTGTTGCTCAGCCTCATCTGCCCATGGCACTGTTCGCATAGAGGCACAGAGAATGGGGCTGCTTGCTTGTCTTGCCACCTCAAACTTCAAACGCATGCTGGGAATGGTGGTGTCCCTGCCAGGCTCCTATCACAGCCCTGCTCCGAAAGTGCGAACGTCTGCAGATAGCTGGCAGGCAGAAGGGGCTAGCCTGTAAAGCTGTTGCTCAGCCTCATCTGCCCATGGCACTGTTCGCATAGAGGCACAGAGAATGGGGCTGCTTGCTTGTCTTGCCACCTCAAACTTCAAACGTAGCCTGGGAAAGTTGGTGTCCCAGCCAGGCTCCTTTTCCAGCCCTGCTCCGAAAGTGCGAACGTCTGCAGATAGCTGGCAGGCAGAAGGGGCTAGCCTGGAAAGCTGTTGCTCAGCCTCATCTGCCCATGGCACTGTTCACATAGAGGCACAGAGAATGGGGCTGCTTGCTTATCTTGCCACTTGAAACTTCAAACGCATGCTGGGAATGGTGGTGCCCCAGCCAGGCTCTTTTCGCAGCCCTGCTCCGAAAGTGCGAACGTCTGCAGATAGCTGGCAGGCAGAAGGGGCTAGCCTGGAAAGCTGTTGCTCAGCCTCATCTGCCCATGGCACTGTTCGCATAGAGGCACAGAGAATGGGGCTGCTTGCTTATCTTGCCACTTGAAACTTCAAACGCATGCTGGGAATGGTGGTGTCCCAGACAGGCTCCTTTCGCAGCCCTGCTCCGAAAGTGAGAACGTCTGCAGATAGCTGGCAGCCAGAAGGGGCTAGCCTGGAATGCTGTTGCTCAGCCTCATCTGCCCATGGCAGTGCTCGCACAGAGGCACAGAGAATGGGGCTGCTTGCTTATCTTGCCACTTGAAACTTCAAACGCATGCTGGGAATGGTGGTGTCCCAGCCAGGCTCCTTTCGCAGCTCTGCTCCGAAAGTGCGAACTTCTGCAGATAGCTGGCAGCCAGAAGGGGCTAGCCTGGAAAGCTGTTGCTCAGCCTCATCTGCTCATGGCACTGTTCGCATAGAGGCACAGAGAATGGGGCTGCTTGCTTATCTTGCCACTTGAAACTTCAAACGCATGCTGGGAATGGTGGTGTCCCTGCCAGGCTCCTATCACAGCCCTGCTCCGAAAGTGCGAACGTGTGCAGATAGCTGGCAGGCAGAAGGGGCTAGCCTGGAAAGCTGTTGCTCAGCCTCATCTGCCCATGGCAGTGCTCGCACAGAGGCACAGAGTTTGTGGCTGCTTGCTTATCTTGCCACTTGAAACTTCAAACGCATGCTGGGAATGGTGGTGTCCCTGCCAGGCTCCTATCACAGCCCTGCTCCGAAAGTGCGAACGTCTGCAGATAGCTGGCAGCCAGAAGGGGCTAGCCTGGAAAGCTGTTGCTCAGCCTCATCTGCCCATGGCAGTGCTCGAACAGAGGCACAGAGAATGGGGCTGCTTGCTTGTCTTGCCACCTCAAACTTCAAATGTAGCCTGGAAAATTTAGTGTCCCAGCCAGGCTCCTATCACAGCCCTGCTCCGAAAGTGCGAACGTCTGCAGATAGCTGGCAGGCAGAAGGGGCTAGCCTGGAAAGCTGTTGCTCAGCCTCATCTGCCCATGGCAGTGCTCGCACAGAGGCACAGAGAATGGGCCTCCTGGCTTGTCTTGCCACCTCAAACTTCAAACGTAGCCTGGGAAAGATGGTGTAGCTGCTAGGCTGCTTTCGCAGCCCTGCTCTTGAAATGCGAACGTCTGCAGATAGCTGGCAGCCAGAAGGGGCTAGCCTGGAAAGCTGTTGCTCAGCCTCATCTGCCCATGGCACTGTTCGCATAGAGGCACAGAGAATGGGGCTGCTTGCTTATCTTGCCACCTCACACTTCAAACGCATGCTGGGAATGGTGGTGTCCCTGCCAGGCTCCTACAACAGCCCTGCTCCGAAAGTGCGAACGTCTGCAGATAGCTGGCAGCCAGAAGGGGCTAGCCTGGAAAGCTGTTGCTCAGTCTCATCTGCCCATGGCAGTGCTCGCACAGAGGCACAGAGAATGGGGCTCCTTGCTTATCTTGCCACCTCAAACTTCAAACGCATGCTGGGAATGGTGGTGTCCCTGCCAGGCTCCTTTAGCAGCCCTGCTCCGAAAGTGCGAACGTCTGCAGATAGCTGGCAGCCAGAAGGGGCTAGCCTGGAAAGCTGTTGCTCAGCCTCATCTGCCCATGGCACTGTTCGCATAGAGGCACAGAGAATGGGGCTGCTTGCTTATCTTGCCACCTCAAACTTCAAACGCATGCTGGGAATGGTGGTGTCCCTTCCAGGCTCCTATCACAGCCCTGCTCCGAAAGTGCGAACGTCTGCAGATAGCTGGCAGGCAGAAGGGGCTAGCCTGGAAAGCTGTTGCTCAGCCTCATCTGCCAATGGCACTGTTCGCATAGAGGCACAGAGAATGGGGCTGCTTGCTTATCTTGCCACCTCAAACTTCAAAGGCATGCTGGGATTGGTGGTGTCCCAGCCAGGCTCCTATCACAGCCCTGCTCCGAAAGTGCGAACGTCTGCAGATAGCTGGCAGGCAGAAGGGGCTAGCCTGGAAAGCTGTTGCTCAGCCTCATCTGCCCATGGCAGTGCTCGCACAGAGGCACGGAGAATGGGGCTTCTTGCTTGTCTTGCCACCTCAAACTTCAAACGTAGCCTGGGAAAGTTGGTGTCCCAGCCAGGCTCCTTTCGCAGCCCTGCTCCGAAAGTGCGAACGTCTGCAGATAGCTGGCAGCCAGAAGGGGCTAGCCTGGAAAGCTGTTGCTCAGCCTCATCTGGCCATGGCACTGTTCGCATAGAGGCACAGAGAATGGGGCTGCTTGCTTATCTTGCCACTTGAAACTTCAAACGCATGCTGGGAATGGTGGTGTCCCAGCCAGGCTCCTTTCGCAGCCCTGCTCCGAAAGTGCGAACGTCTGCAGATAGCTGGCAGCCAGAAGGGGCTAGCCTGGAAAGCTGTTGCTCAGCCTCATCTGCCCATGGCACTGTTCGCATAGAGGCACAGAGAATGGGGCTGCTTGCTTATCTTGCCACTTGAAACTTCAAACGCATGCTGGGAATGGTGGTGTCCCTGCCAGGCTCCTATCACAGCCCTGCTCCGAAAGTGCGAACGTCTGCAGATAGCTGGCAGCCAGAACGGGATAGCCTGGAAAGCTGTTGCTCAGCCTCATCTGCCCATGGCAGTGCTCGCACAGAGGCACAGAGAATGGGGCTGCTTGCTTGTCTTGCCACCTCAAACTTCAAATGTAGCCTGGAAAATTTGGTGTCCCAGCCAGGCTCCCTTCGCAGCCCTGCTCTTGAAATGCGAACGTCTGCAGATAGCTGGCAGCCAGAAGGGGCTAGCCTGGAAAGCTGTTGATCAGCCTCATCTGCCCATGGCACTGTTCGCATAGAGGCACAGAGAATGGGGCTGCTTGCTTATCTTGCCACTTGAAACTTCAAACGCATGCTGGGAATGGTGGTGTCCCTGCCAGGCTCCTTTCGCAGCCCTGCTCCGAAAGTGCGAACGTCTGCAGATAGCTGGCAGGCAGAAGGGGCTAGCCTGGAACGCTGTTGCTCAGCCTCATCTGCCCATGGCACTGTTCGCATAGAGGCACAGAGAATGGGGCTGCTTGCTTATCTTGCCACCTCAAACTTCAAACGCATGCTGGGAATGGTGGTGTCCCAGCCAGGCTCCTTTCGCAGCCCTGCTCCGAAAGTGCGAACGTCTGCAGATAGCTGGCAGGCAGAAGGGGCTAGCCTGGAAAGCTGTTGCTCAGCCTCATCTGCCCATGACAGTGCTCGCACAGAGGCACAGAGAATGGGGCTCCTTGCTTATCTTGCCACCTCAAACTTCAAACGCATGCTGGGAATGGTGGTGTCCCAGCCAGGCTCCTATCACAGCCCTGCTCCGAAAGTGCGAACGTCTGCAGATAGCTGGCAGCCAGAAGGGGCTAGCCTGGAAAGCTGTTGCTCAGCCTCATCTGCCCATGGCACTGTTCGCATAGAGGCACAGAGAATGGGGCTGCTTGCTTATCTTGCCACTTGAAACTTCAAACGCATGCTGGGAATGTTGGTGTCCCTTCCAGGTTCCTATCACAGCCCTGCTCCGAAAGTCCAAACGTCTGCAGATAGCTGGCAGGCAGAAGGGGCTAGCCTGGAAAGCTGTTGCTCAGCCTCATCTGCCAATGGCACTGTTCGCATAGAGGCACAGAGAATGGGGCTGCTTGCTTATCTTGCCACCTCAAACTTCAAAGGCATGCTGGGATTGGTGGTGTCCCAGCCAGGCTCCTATCACAGCCCTGCTCCGAAAGTGCGAACGTCTGCAGATAGCTGGCAGCCAGAAGGGGCTAGCCTGGAAAGCTGTTGCTCAGCCTCATCTGCCCATGGCAGTGCTCGCACAGAGGCACGGAGAATGGGGCTTCTTGCTTGTCTTGCCACCTCAAACTTCAAACGTAGCCTGGGAAAGTTGGTGTCCCAGCCAGGCTCCTTTCGCAGCCCTGCTCCGAAAGTGCGAACGTCTGCAGATAGCTGGCAGGCAGAAGGGGCTAGCCTGGAAAGCTGTTGCTCAGCCTCATCTGCCCATGGCACTGTTCGCATAGAGGCACAGAGAATGGGGCTGCTTGCTTATCTTGCCACTCGAAACTTCAAACGCATGCTGGGAATGGTGGTGTCCCAGCCAGGCTCCTTTCGCAGCCCTGCTCCGAAAGTGCGAACGTCTGCAGATAGCTGGCAGCCAGAAGGGGCTAGCCTGGAAAGCTGTTGCTCAGCCTCATCTGCCCATGGCACTGTTCGCATAGAGGCACAGAGAATGGGGCTGCTTGCTTGTCTTGCCACCTCAAACTTCAAACGCATGCTGGGAATGGTGGTGTCTCTGCCAGGCTCCTTTCGCAGCCCTGCTCCGAAAGTGCGAACGTCTGCAGATAGCTGGCAGGCAGAAGGGGCTAGCCTGGAAAGCTGTTGCTCAGCCTCATCTGCCCATGGCACTGTTCGCATAGAGGCACAGAGAATGGGGCTGCTTGCTTATCTTGCCACTTGAAACTTCAAACGCATGCTGGGAATGGTGGTGTCCCAGCCAGGCTCCTTTCGCAGCCCTGCTCCGAAAGTGCGAACGTCTGCAGATAGCTGGCAGGCAGAAGGGGCTAGCCTGGAAAGCTGTTGCTCAGCCTCATCTGCCCATGGCAGTGCTCGCACAGAGGCACAGAGTTTGGGGCTGCTTGCTTATCTTGCCACTTGAAACTTCAAACGCATGCTGGGAATGGTGGTGTCCCAGCCAGGCTCCTTTAGCAGCCCTGCTCCGAAAGTGCGAACGTCTGCAGATAGCTGGCAGGCAGAAGGGGCTAGCCTGGAAAGCTGTTGCTCAGCCTCATCTGCCCATGGCAGTGCTCGCACAGAGGCACGGAGAATGGGGCTGCTTGCTTGTCTTGCCACCTCAAACTTCAAACGTAGCCTGGGAAAGTTGGTGTCCCAGCCAGGCTCCTTTCGCAGCCCTGCTCCGAAAGTGCGAACGTCTGCAGATAGCTGGCAGGCAGAAGGGGCTAGCCTGGAAAGCTGTTGCTCAGCCTCATCTGCCCATGGCACTGTTCGCATAGAGGCACAGAGAATGGGGCTGCTTGCTTATCTTGCCACTCGAAACTTCAAACGCATGCTGGGAATGGTGGTGTCCCAGCCAGGCTCCTTTCGCAGCCCTGCTCCGAAAGTGCGAACGTCTGCAGATAGCTGGCAGCCAGAAGGGGCTAGCCTGGAAAGCTGTTGCTCAGCCTCATCTGCCCATGGCACTGTTCGCATAGAGGCACAGAGAATGGGGCTGCTTGCTTGTCTTGCCACCTCAAACTTCAAACGCATGCTGGGAATGGTGGTGTCCCTGCCAGGCTCCTTTCGCAGCCCTGCTCCGAAAGTGCGAACGTCTGCAGATAGCTGGCAGGCAGAAGGGGCTAGCCTGGAAAGCTGTTGCTCAGCCTCATCTGCCCATGGCACTGTTCGCATAGAGGCACAGAGAATGGGGCTGCTTGCTTATCTTGCCACTTGAAACTTCAAACGCATGCTGGGAATGGTGGTGTCCCAGCCAGGCTCCTTTCGCAGCCCTGCTCCGAAAGTGCGAACGTCTGCAGATAGCTGGCAGGCAGAAGGGGCTAGCCTGGAAAGCTGTTGCTCAGCCTCATCTGCCCATGGCAGTGCTCGCACAGAGGCACAGAGTTTGGGGCTGCTTGCTTATCTTGCCACTTGAAACTTCAAACGCATGCTGGGAATGGTGGTGTCCCAGCCAGGCTCCTTTAGCAGCCCTGCTCCGAAAGTGCGAACGTCTGCAGATAGCTGGCAGGCAGAAGGGGCTAGCCTGGAAAGCTGTTGCTCAGCCTCATCTGCCCATGGCAGTGCTCGCACAGAGGCACAGAGAATGGGGCTGCTTGCTTGTCTTGCCACCTCAAACTTCAAACGTAGCCTGGGAAAGTTGGTGTCCCAGCCAGGCTCCTTTCGCAGCCCTGCTCTTGAAATGCGAACGTCTGCAGATAGCTGGCAGCCAGAAGGTGCTAGCCTGGAAAGCTGTTGCTCAGCCTCATCTGCCCATGGCACTGTTCGCATAGAGGCACAGAGAATGGGGCTCCTTGCTTATCTTGCCACCTCAAACTTCAAACGTAGCCTGGGAAAGTTTGTGTCCCAGCCAGGCTCCTTTCGCAGCCCTGCTCCGAAAGTGCGAACGTCTGCAGATAGCTGGCAGCCAGAAGGGGCTAGCCTGGAAAGCTGTTGCTCAGCCTCATCTGCCCATGGCACTGTTCGCATAGAGGCACAGAGAATGGGGCTGCTTGCTTATCTTGCCACTTGAAACTTCAAACGCATGCTGGGAATGGTGGTGTCCCTTCCAGGCTCCTATCACAGCCCTGCTCCGAAAGTGCGAACGTCTGCAGATAGCTGGCAGCCAGAAGGGGCTAGCCTGGAAAGCTGTTGCTCAGCCTCATCTGCCCATTGCAGTGCTCGCACAGAGGCACAGAGAATGGGGCTGCTTGCTTGTCTTGCCACCTCAAACTTCAAACGTAGCCTGGGAAAGTTGGTGTCCCAGCCAGGCTCCTTTCGCAGCCCTGCTCCGAAAGTGCGAACGTCTGCAGATAGCTGGCAGCCAGAAGGAGCTAGCCTGGAAAGCTGTTGCTCAGCCTCATCTGCCCATGGCACTGTTCGCATAGAGGCACAGAGAATGGGGCTGCTTGCTTATCTTGCCACTTGAAACTTCAAACGCATGCTGGGAATGGTGGTGTCCCTGCCAGGCTCCTATCACAGCCCTGCTCCGAAAGTGCGAACGTCTGCAGATAGCTGGCAGCCAGAAGGGGCTAGCCTGGAAAGCTGTTGCTCAGCCTCATCTGCCCATGGCACTGTTCGCATAGAGGCACAGAGAATGGGGCTGCTTGCTTATCTTGCCACCTCAAACTTCAAACGCATGCTGGGAATGGTGGTTTCCCAGCCAGGCTCCTATCACAGCCCTGCTCCGAAAGTGCGAACGTCTGCAGATAGCTGGCAGCCAGAAGGGGCTAGCCTGGAAAGCTGTTGCTCAGCCTCATCTGCCCATGGCACTGTTCGCATAGAGGCACAGAGAATGGGGCTGCTTGCTTATCTTGCCACTTGAAACTTCAAACGCATGCTGGGAATGGTGGTGTCCCTGCCAGGCTCCTTTCGCAGCCCTGCTCCGAAAGTGAGAACGTCTGCAGATAGCTGGCAGCCAGAACGGGATAGCCTGGAAAGCTGTTGCTCAGCCTCATCTGCCCATGGCACTGTTCGCATAGAGGCACAGAGAATGGGGCTGCTTGCTTATCTTGCCACTTGAAACTTCAAACGCATGCTGGGAATGGTGGTGTCCCTGCCAGGCTCCTATCACAGCCCTGCTCCGAAAGTGCGAACGTCTGCAGATAGCTGGCAGGCAGAAGGGGCTAGCCTGGAAAGCTGTTGCTCAGCCTCATCTGCCCATGGCACTGTTCGCACAGAGGCACAGAGAATGGGGCTTCTTGCTTGTCTTGCCACCTCAAACTTCAAACGTAGCCTGGGAAAGTTTGTGTCCCAGCCAGGCTCCTTTCGCAGCCCTGCTTCGAAAGTGCGAACGTCTGCAGATAGCTGGCAGCCAGAAGGGGCTAGCCTGGAAAGCTGTTGCTCAGCCTCATCTGCCCATGGCACTGTTCGCATAGAGGCACAGAGAATGGGGCTGCTTGCTTATCTTGCCACTTGAAACTTCAAACGCATGCTGGGACTGGTGGTGTCCCAGCCAGGCTCCTTTAGCAGCCCTGCTCCGAAAGTGCGAACGTCTGCAGATAGCTGGCAGCCAGAAGGGGCTAGCCTGGAAAGCTGTTGCTCAGCCTCATCTGCCCATGGCACTGTTCGCATAGAGGCACAGAGAATGGGGCTGCTTGCTTGTCTTGCCACCTCAAACTTCAAACGCATGCTGGGAATGGTGGTGTCCCTGCCAGGCTCCTATCACAGCCCTGCTCCGAAAGTGCGAACGTCTGCAGATAGCTGGCAGGCAGAAGGGGCTAGCCTGTAAAGCTGTTGCTCAGCCTCATCTGCCCATGGCACTGTTCGCATAGAGGCACAGAGAATGGGGCTGCTTGCTTGTCTTGCCACCTCAAACTTCAAACGTAGCCTGGGAAAGTTGGTGTCCCAGCCAGGCTCCTTTTCCAGCCCTGCTCCGAAAGTGCGAACGTCTGCAGATAGCTGGCAGGCAGAAGGGGCTAGCCTGGAAAGCTGTTGCTCAGCCTCATCTGCCCATGGCACTGTTCACATAGAGGCACAGAGAATGGGGCTGCTTGCTTATCTTGCCACTTGAAACTTCAAACGCATGCTGGGAATGGTGGTGCCCCAGCCAGGCTCTTTTCGCAGCCCTGCTCCGAAAGTGCGAACGTCTGCAGATAGCTGGCAGGCAGAAGGGGCTAGCCTGGAAAGCTGTTGCTCAGCCTCATCTGCCCATGGCACTGTTCGCATAGAGGCACAGAGAATGGGGCTGCTTGCTTATCTTGCCACTTGAAACTTCAAACGCATGCTGGGAATGGTGGTGTCCCAGACAGGCTCCTTTCGCAGCCCTGCTCCGAAAGTGAGAACGTCTGCAGATAGCTGGCAGCCAGAAGGGGCTAGCCTGGAATGCTGTTGCTCAGCCTCATCTGCCCATGGCAGTGCTCGCACAGAGGCACAGAGAATGGGGCTGCTTGCTTATCTTGCCACTTGAAACTTCAAACGCATGCTGGGAATGGTGGTGTCCCAGCCAGGCTCCTTTCGCAGCTCTGCTCCGAAAGTGCGAACTTCTGCAGATAGCTGGCAGCCAGAAGGGGCTAGCCTGGAAAGCTGTTGCTCAGCCTCATCTGCTCATGGCACTGTTCGCATAGAGGCACAGAGAATGGGGCTGCTTGCTTATCTTGCCACTTGAAACTTCAAACGCATGCTGGGAATGGTGGTGTCCCTGCCAGGCTCCTATCACAGCCCTGCTCCGAAAGTGCGAACGTGTGCAGATAGCTGGCAGGCAGAAGGGGCTAGCCTGGAAAGCTGTTGCTCAGCCTCATCTGCCCATGGCAGTGCTCGCACAGAGGCACAGAGTTTGTGGCTGCTTGCTTATCTTGCCACTTGAAACTTCAAACGCATGCTGGGAATGGTGGTGTCCCAGCCAGGCTCCTATCACAGCCCTGCTCCGAAAGTGCGAACGTCTGCAGATAGCTGGCAGCCAGAAGGGGCTAGCCTGGAAAGCTGTTGCTCAGCCTCATCTGCCCATGGCACTGTTCGCATAGAGGCACAGAGAATGGGGCTGCTTGCTTATCTTGCCACCTCAAACTTCAAACGCATGCTGGGAATGGTGGTGTCCCTGCCAGGCTCCTATCACAGCCCTGCTCCGAAAGTGCGAACGTCTGCAGATAGCTGGCAGCCAGAAGGGGCTAGCCTGGAAAGCTGTTGCTCAGCCTCATCTGCCCTTTACACTGCTCGCACAGAGGCACAGAGAATGGGCCTCCTTGCTTGTCTTGCCACCTCAAACTTCAAACGTAGCCTGGGAAAGATGGTGTAGCTGCTAGGCTGCTTTCGCAGCCCTGCTCTTGAAATGCGAACGTCTGCAGATAGCTGGCAGCCAGAAGGGGCTAGCCTGGAAAGCTGTTGCTCAGCCTCATCTGCCCATGGCACTGTTCGCATAGAGGCACAGAGAATGGGGCTGCTTGCTTATCTTGCCACTTGAAACTTCAAACGCATGCTGGGAATGGTGGTGTCCCTGCCAGGCTCCTATCACAGCCCTGCTCGAAAGTGCGAACGTCTGCAGATAGCTGGCAGGCAGAAGGGGCTAGCCTGGAAAGCTGTTGCTCAGCCTCATCTGCCCATGGCAGTGCTCGCACAGAGGCACAGAGAATGGGGCTGCTTGCTTGTCTTGCCACCTCAAACTTCAAATGTAGCCTGGAAAATTTAGTGTCCCAGCCAGGCTCCTTTCGCAGCCCTGCTCTTGAAATGCGAACGTCTGCAGATAGCTGGCAGGCAGAAGGGGCTAGCCTGGAAAGCTGTTGCTCAGCCTCATCTGCCCATGGCACTGTTCGCATAGAGGCACAGAGAATGGGGCTGCTTGCTTATCTTGCCACTTGAAACTTCAAACGCATGCTGGGAATAGTGGTGTCCCTGCCAGGCTCCTATCACAGCCCTGCTCCGAAAGTGCGAACGTCTGCAGATAGCTGGCAGGCAGAAGGGGCTAGCCTGGAAAGCTGTTGATCAGCCTCATCTGCCCATGGCACTGTTCCCATAGAGGCACAGAGAATGGGGCTGCTTGCTTGTCTTGCCACTTGAAACTTCAAACGTAGCCTGGGAATGTTTGTGTCCCAGCCAGGCTCCTTTCGCAGCCCTGCTCCGAAAGTGCGAACGTCTGCAGATAGCTGGCAGGCAGAAGGGGCTATCCTGGAAAGCTGTTGCTCAGCCTCATCTGCCCATGGCAGTGCTCGCACAGAGGCACAGAGAATGGGGCTCCTTGCTTGTCTTGCCACCTCAAACTTCAAACGTAGCCTGGGAAAGATGGTGTTCCTGCTAGGCTCCTTTCGCAGCCCTGCTCTTGAAATGCGAACGTCTGCAGATAGCTGGCAGGCAGAAGGGGCTAGCCTGGAAAGCTGTTGCTCAGCCTCATCTGCCCATGGCACTGTTAGCATAGAGGCACAGAGAATGGGGCTGCTTGCTTATCTTGCCACTTGAAACTTCAAACGCATGCTGGGAATGGTGGTGTCCCTGCCAGGCTCCTATCACAGCCCTGCTCCGAAAGTGCGAACGTCTGCAGATAGCTGGCAGGCAGAAGGGGCTAGCCTGGAAAGCTGTTGATCAGCCTCATCTGCCCATGGCACTGTTCGCATAGAGGCACAGAGAATGGGGCTGCTTGCTTATCTTGCCACTTGAAACTTCAAACGCATGCTGGGAATGGTGGTGTCCCTGCCAGGCTCCTATCACAGCCCTGCTCCGAAAGTGCGAACCTGTGCAGATAGCTGGCAGCCAGAAGGGGCTAGCCTGGAACGCTGTTGCTCAGCCTCATCTGCCCATGTCACTGTTCGCATAGAGGCACAGAGAATGGGGCTGCTTGCTTATCTTGCCACCTCAAACTTCAAACGCATGCTGGGAATGGTGGTGTCCCAGCCAGGCTCCTATCACAGCCCTGCTCCAAAAGTGCGAACGTCTGCAGATAGCTGGCAGGCAGAAGGGGCTAGCCTGGAAAGCTGTTGCTCAGCCTCATCTGCCCATGGCACTGTTCGCATAGAGGCACAGAGAATGGGGCTGCTTGCTTATCTTGCCACTTGAAACTTCAAACGCATGCTGGGAATGGTGGTGTCCCTGCCAGGCTCCTATCACAGCCCTGCTCCGAAAGTGCGAACGTCTGCAGATAGCTGGCAGGCAGAAGGGGCTAGCCTGGAACGCTGTTGCTCAGCCTCATCTGCCCATGGCACTGTTCGCATAGAGGCACAGAGAATGGGGCTGCTTGCTTATCTTGCCACCTCAAACTTCAAACGCATGCTGGGAATGGTGGTGTCCCAGCCAGGCTCCTTTCGCAGCCCTGCTCCGAAAGTGCGAACGTCTGCAGATAGCTGGCAGGCAGAAGGGGCTAGCCTGGAAAGCTGTTGCTCAGCCTCATCTGCCCATGGCACTGTTCGCATAGAGGCACAGAGAATGGGGCTGCTTGCTTATCTTGCCACTTGAAACTTCAAACGCATGCTGGGAATGGTGTTGTCCCTGCCAGGCTCCTATTACAGCCCTGCTCCGAAAGTGCGAACGTCTGCAGATAGCTGGCAGCCAGAAGGGGCTAGCCTGGAACGCTGTTGCTCAGCCTCATCTGCCCATGGCACTGTTCGCATAGAGGCACAGAGAATGGGGCTGCTTGCTTATCTTGCCACCTCAAACTTCAAACGCATGCTGGGAATGGTGGTGTCCCAGCCAGGCTCCTTTCGCAGCCCTGCTCCGAAAGTGCGAACGTCTGCAGATAGCTGGCAGCCAGAAGGGGCTAGCCTGGAAAGCTGTTGCTCAGCCTCATCTGCCCATGGCACTGTTCGCATAGAGGCACAGAGAATGGGGCTGCTTGCTTATCTTGCCACTTGAAACTTCAAACGCATGCTGGGAATGGTGGTGTCCCTGCCAGGCTCCTATCACAGCCCTGCTCCGAAAGTGCGAACGTCTGCAGATAGCTGGCAGGCAGAAGGGGCTAGCCTGGAAAGCTGTTGCTCAGCCTCATCTGCCCATGGCAGTGCTCGCACAGAGGCACAGAGAATGGGCCTCCTTGCTTGTCTTGCCACCTCAAACTTCAAACGTAGCCTGGGAAAGATGGTGTAGCTGCTAGGCTGCTTTCGCAGCCCTGCTCTTGAAATGCGAACGTCTGCAGATAGCTGGCAGCCAGAAGGGGCTATCCTGGAAAGCTGTTGCTCAGCCTCATCTGCCCATGGCACTGTTCGCATAGAGGCACAGAGAATGGGGCTGCTTGCTTATCTTGCCACTTGAAACTTCAAACACATGCTGGGAATGGTGGTGTCCCTGCCAGGCTCCTATCACAGCCCTGCTCCGAAAGTGCGAACGTCTGCAGATAGCTGGCAGCCAGAACGGGATAGCCTGGAAAGCTGTTGCTCAGCCTCATCTGCCCATGGCAGTGCTCGCACAGAGGCACAGAGAATGGGGCTGCTTGCTTGTCTTGCCACCTCAAACTTCAAACGCATGCTGGAAAATTTGGTGTCCCAGCCAGGCTCCTTTCGCAGCCCTGCTCTTGAAATGCGAACGTCTGCAGATAGCTGGCAGCCAGAAGGGGCTAGCCTGGAAAGCTGTTGATCAGCCTCATCTGCTCATGGCACTGTTCGCATAGAGGCACAGAGAATGGGGCTGCTTGCTTATCTTGCCACTTGAAACTTCAAACGCATGCTGGGAATGGTGGTGTCCCTGCCAGGCTCCTATCACAGCCCTGCTCCGAAAGTGCAAACGTCTGCAGATAGCTGGCAGGCAGAAGGGGCTAGCCTGTAACGCTGTTGCTCAGCCTCATCTGCCCATGGCACTGTTCGCATAGAGGCACAGAGAATGGGGCTGCTTGCTTATCTTGCCACCTCAAACTTCAAACGCATGCTGGGAATGGTGGTGTCCCAGCCAGGCTCTTTTCGCAGCCCTGCTCCGAAAGTGCGAACGTCTGCAGATAGCTGGCAGGCAGAAGGGGCTAGCCTGGAAAGCTGTTGCTCAGCCTCATCTGCCCATGGCAGTGCTCGCACAGAGGCACAGAGAATGGGGCTGCTTGCTTGTCTTGCCACCTCAAACTTCAAACGTAGTCTGGGAAAGTTGGTGTCCCAGCCAGGCTCCTTTCGCAGCCCTGCTCCGAAAGTGCGAACGTGTGCAGATAGCTGGCAGGCAGAAGGGGCTAGCCTGGAAAGCTGTTGCTCAGCCTCATCTGCCCATGGCACTGTTCGCATAGAGGCACAGAGAATGGGGCTGCTTGCTTATCTTGCCACTTGAAACTTCAAACGCATGCTGGGAATGGTGGTGTCCCAGCCAGGCTCCTATCACAGCCCTGCTCCGAAAGTGCGAACGTCTGCAGATAGCTGGCAGGCAGAAGGGGCTAGCCTGGAAAGCTGTTGCTCAGGCTCATCTGCCCATGGCAGTGCTCGCACAGAGGCACAGAGAATGGGGCTCCTTGCTTATCTTGCCACCTCAAACTTCAAACGCATGCTGGGAATGGTGGTGTCCCAGCCAGGCTCCTATCACAGCCCTGCTCCGAAAGTGCGAACGTCTGCAGATAGCTGGCAGCCAGAAGGGGCTAGCCTGGAAAGCTGTTGCTCAGCCTCATCTGCCCATGGCACTGTTCGCATAGAGGCACAGAGAATGGGGCTGCTTGCTTATCTTGCCACTTGAAACTTCAAACGCATGCTGGGAATGGTGGTGTCCCTTCCAGGCTCCTATCACAGCCCTGCTCCGAAAGTGCGAACGTCTGCAGATAGCTGGCAGCCAGAAGGGGCTAGCCTGGAAAGCTGTTGCTCAGCCTCATCTGCCCATGGCAGTGCTCGCACAGAGGCACGGAGAATGGGGCTTCTTGCTTGTCTTGCCACCTCAAACTTCAAATGTAGCCTGGGAAAGTTGGTGTCCCAGCCAGGCTCCTTTCGCAGCCCTGCTCCGAAAGTGCGAACGTCTGCAGATAGCTGGCAGCCAGAAGGGGCTAGCCTGGAAAGCTGTTGCTCAGCCTCATCTGCCCATGGCACTGTTCGCATAGAGGCACAGAGAATGGGGCTGCTTGCTTATCTTGCCACTTGAAACTTCAAACGCATGCTGGGAATGGTGGTGTCCCAGCCAGGCTCCTTTCGCAGCCCTGCTCCGAAAGTGCGAACGTCTGCAGATAGCTGGCAGCCAGAACGGGATAGCCTGGAAAGCTGTTGCTCAGCCTCATCTGCCCATGGCAGTGCTCGCACAGAGGCACAGAGAATGGGGCTGCTTGCTTGTCTTGCCACCTCAAACTTCAAATGTAGCCTGGAAAATTTGGTGTCCCAGCCAGGCTCCTTTCGCAGCCCTGCTCTTGAAATGCGAACGTCTGCAGATAGCTGGCAGCCAGAAGGGGCTAGCCTGGAAAGCTGTTGATCAGCCTCATCTGCCCATGGCACTGTTCGCATAGAGGCACAGAGAATGGGGCTGCTTGCTTATCTTGCCACTTGAAACTTCAAACGCATGCTGGGAATGGTGGTGTCCCTGCCAGGCTCCTATCACAGCCCTGCTCCGAAAGTGCGAACGTCTGCAGATAGCTGGCAGGCAGAAGGGGCTAGCCTGGAACGCTGTTGCTCAGCCTCATCTGCCCATGGCACTGTTCGCATAGAGGCACAGAGAATGGGGCTGCTTGCTTATCTTGCCACCTCAAACTTCAAACGCATGCTGGGAATGGTGGTGTCCCAGCCAGGCTCCTTTCGCAGCCCTGCTCCGAAAGTGCGAACGTCTGCAGATAGCTGGCAGGCAGAAGGGGCTAGCCTGGAAAGCTGTTGCTCAGCCTCATCTGCCCATGGCAGTGCTCGCACAGAGGCACAGAGAATGGGGCTGCTTGCTTGTCTTGCCACCTCAAACTTCAAACGTAGCCTGGGAAAGTTGGTGTCCCAGCCAGGCTCCTTTCGCAGCCCTGCTCCGAAAGTGCGAACGTCTGCAGATAGCTGGCAGGCAGAAGGGGCTAGCCTGGAAAGCTGTTGCTCAGCCTCATCTGCCCATGGCACTGTTCGCATAGAGGCACAGAGAATGGGGCTGCTTGCTTATCTTGCCACTTCAAACTTCAAACGCATGCTGGGAATGGTGGTGTCCCAGCCAGGCTCCTTTCGCAGCCCTGCTCCGAAAGTGCGAACGTCTGCAGATAGCTGGCAGGCAGAAGGGGCTAGCCTGGAAAGCTGTTGCTCAGCCTCATCTGCCCATGGCAGTGCTCGCACAGAGGCACAGAGAATGGGGCTCCTTGCTTATCTTGCCACCTCAAACTTCAAATGCATGCTGGGAATGGTGGTGTCCCAGCCAGGCTCCTATCACAGCCCTGCTCCGAAAGTGCGAACGTCTGCAGATAGCTGGCAGCCAGAAGGGGCTAGCCTGGAAAGCTGTTGCTCAGCCTCATCTGCCCATGGCACTGTTCGCATAGAGGCACAGAGAATGGGGCTGCTTGCTTATCTTGCCACTTGAAACTTCAAACGCATGCTGGGAATGGTGGTGTCCCTTCCAGGCTCCTATCACAGCCCTGCTCCGAAAGTGCGAACGTCTGCAGATAGCTGGCAGGCAGAAGGGGCTAGCCTGGAAAGCTGTTGCTCAGCCTCATCTGCCAATGGCACTGTTCGCATAGAGGCACAGAGAATGGGGCTGCTTGCTTATCTTGCCACCTCAAACTTCAAAGGCATGCTGGCATTGGTGGTGTCCCAGCCAGGCTCCTATCACAGCCCTGCTCCGAAAGTGCGAACGTCTGCAGATAGCTGGCAGCCAGAAGGGGCTAGCCTGGAAAGCTGTTGCTCAGCCTCATCTGCCCATGGCAGTGCTCGCACAGAGGCACGGAGAATGGGGCTTCTTGCTTGTCTTGCCACCTCAAACTTCAAACGTAGCCTGGGAAAGTTGGTGTCCCAGCCAGGCTCCTTTCGCAGCCCTGCTCCGAAAGTGCGAACGTCTGCAGATAGCTGGCAGCCAGAAGGGGCTAGCCTGGAAAGCTGTTGCTCAGCCTCATCTGCCCATGGCACTGTTCGCATAGAGGCACAGAGAATGGGGCTGCTTGCTTATCTTGCCACTTGAAACTTCAAACGCATGCTGGGAATGGTGGTGTCCCAGCCAGGCTCCTTTCGCAGCCCTGCTCCGAAAGTGCGAACGTCTGCAGATAGCTGGCAGCCAGAAGGGGCTAGCCTGGAAAGCTGTTGCTCAGCCTCATCTGCCCATGGCACTGTTCGCATAGAGGCACAGAGAATGGGGCTGCTTGCTTGTCTTGCCACCTCAAACTTCAAACGCATGCTGGGAATGGTGGTGTCCCTGCCAGGCTCCTTTCGCAGCCCTGCTCCGAAAGTGCGAACGTCTGCAGATAGCTGGCAGCCAGAAGGGGCTAGCCTGGAAAGCTGTTGCTCAGCCTCATCTGCCCATGGCACTGTTCGCATAGAGGCACAGAGAATGGGGCTGCTTGCTTATCTTGCCACTTGAAACTTCAAACGCATGCTGGGAATGGTGGTGTCCCAGCCAGGCTCCTTTCGCAGCCCTGCTCCGAAAGTGCGAACGTCTGCAGATAGCTGGCAGGCAGAAGGGGCTAGCCTGGAAAGCTGTTGCTCAGCCTCATCTGCCCATGGCAGTGCTCGCACAGAGGCACAGAGTTTGGGGCTGCTTGCTTATCTTGCCACTTGAAACTTCAAACGCATGCTGGGAATGGTGGTGTCCCAGCCAGGCTCCTTTAGCAGCCCTGCTCCGAAAGTGCGAACGTCTGCAGATAGCTGGCAGGCAGAAGGGGCTAGCCTGGAAAGCTGTTGCTCAGCCTCATCTGCCCATGGCAGTGCTCGCACAGAGGCACAGAGAATGGGGCTGCTTGCTTGTCTTGCCACCTCAAACTTCAAACGTAGCCTGGGAAAGTTGGTGTCCCAGCCAGGCTCCTTTCGCAGCCCTGCTCCGAAAGTGCGAACGTCTGCAGATAGCTGTCAGCCAGAAGGGGCTAGCCTGGAAAGCTGTTGCTCAGCCTCATCTGCCCATGGCAGGCTCGCAGAGAGGCACAGAGAATGGGGCTGCTTGCTTGTCTTGCCACATCAAACTTCAAACGTAGCCTGGGAAAGTTGGTGTCCCAGCCAGGCTCCTTTCGCAGCCCTGCTCTTGAAATGCGAACGTCTGCAGATAGCTGGCAGCCAGAAGGGGCTAGCCTGGAAAGCTGTTGCTCAGCCTCATCTGCCCATGGCACTGTTCGCATAGAGGCACAGAGAATGGGGCTGCTTGCTTATCTTGCCACTTGAAACTTCAAACGCATGCTGGCAATGGTGGTGTCCCTGCCAGGCTCCTATCACAGCCCTGCTCCGAAAGTGCGAACGTCTGCAGATAGCTGGCAGCCAGAAGGGGCTAGCCTGGAAAGCTGTTGCTCAGCCTCATCTGCCCATGGCACTGTTCGCATAGAGGCACAGAGAATGGGGCTGCTTGCTTATCTTGTCACCTCAAACTTCAAACGCATGCTGGGAATGGTGGTGTCCCAGCCAGGCTCTTTTCGCAGCCCTGCTCCGAAAGTGCGAACGTCTGCAGATAGCTGGCAGCCAGAACGGGATAGCCTGGAAAGCTGTTGCTCAGCCTCATCTGCCCATTGCAGTGCTCGCACAGAGGCACAGAGAATGGGGCTGCTTGCTTGTCTTGCCACCTCAAACTTCAAATGTAGCCTGGGAAAGTTGGTGTCCCAGCCAGGCTCCTTTCGCAGCCCTGCTCTTGAAATGCGAACGTCTGCAGATAGCTGGCAGCCAGAAGGGGCTAGCCTGGAAAGCTGTTGCTCAGCCTCATCTGCCCATGGCACTGTTCGCATAGAGGCACAGAGAATGGGGCTGCTTGCTTATCTTGCCACTTGAAACTTCAAACGCATGCTGGCAATGGTGGTGTCCCTGCCAGGCTCCTATCACAGCCCTGCTCCGAAAGTGCGAACGTCTGCAGATAGCTGGCAGCCAGAAGGGGCTAGCCTGGAAAGCTGTTGCTCAGCCTCATCTGCCCATGGCACTGTTCGCATAGAGGCACAGAGAATGGGGCTGCTTGCTTATCTTGTCACCTCAAACTTCAAACGCATGCTGGGAATGGTGGTGTCCCAGCCAGGCTCTTTTCGCAGCCCTGCTCCGAAAGTGAGAACGTCTGCAGATAGCTGGCAGCCAGAACGGGATAGCCTGGAAAGCTGTTGCTCAGCCTCATCTGCCCATGGCACTGTTCGCATAGAGGCACAGAGAATGGGGCTGCTTGCTTATCTTGCCACTTGAAACTTCAAACGCATGCTGGGAATGGTGGTGTCCCTGCCAGGCTCCTATCACAGCCCTGCTCCGAAAGTGCGAACGTCTGCAGATAGCTGGCAGGCAGAAGGGGCTAGCCTGGAAAGCTGTTGCTCAGCCTCATCTGCCCATGGCACTGTTCGCACAGAGGCACAGAGAATGGGGCTTCTTGCTTGTCTTGCCACCTCAAACTTCAAACGTAGCCTGGGAAAGTTGGTGTCCCAGCCAGGCTCCTTTCGCAGCCCTGCTCCGAAAGTGCGAACGTCTGCAGATAGCTGGCAGCCAGAAGGGGCTAGCCTGGAAAGCTGTTGCTCAGCCTCATCTGCCCATGGCACTGTTCGCATAGAGGCACAGAGAATGGGGCTGCTTGCTTATCTTGCCACTTGAAACTTCAAACGCATGCTGGGAATGGTGGTGTCCCAGCCAGGCTCCTTTCGCAGCCCTGCTCCGAAAGTGCGAACGTCTGCAGATAGCTGGCAGGCAGAAGGGGCTAGCCTGGAAAGCTGTTGCTCAGCCTCATCTGCCCATGGCACTGTTCGCATAGAGGCACAGAGAATGGGGCTGCTTGCTTGTCTTGCCACCTCAAACTTCAAACGTAGCCTGGGAATGGTGGTGTCCCTGCCAGGCTCCTATCACAGCCCTGCTCCGAAAGTGCGAACGTCTGCAGATAGCTGGCAGGCAGAAGGGGCTAGCCTGGAAAGCTGTTGCTCAGCCTCATCTGCCCATGGCACTGTTCGCATAGAGGCACAGAGAATGGGGCTGCTTGCTTGTCTTGCCACCTCAAACTTCAAACGTAGCCTGGGAAAGTTGGTGTCCCAGCCAGGCTCCTTTTCCAGCCCTGCTCCGAAAGTGCGAACGTCTGCAGATAGCTGGCAGGCAGAAGGGGCTAGCCTGGAAAGCTGTTGCTCAGCCTCATCTGCCCATGGCACTGTTCCCATAGAGGCACAGAGAATGGGGCTGCTTGCTTATCTTGCCACTTGAAACTTCAAACGCATGCTGGGAATGGTGGTGTCCCAGCCAGGCTCTTTTCGCAGCCCTGCTCCGAAAGTGCGAACGTCTGCAGATAGCTGGCAGCCAGAAGGGGCTAGCCTGGAAAGCTGTTGCTCAGCCTCATCTGCCCATGGCACTGTTCGCATAGAGGCACAGAGAATGGGGCTGCTTGCTTATCTTGCCACTTGAAACTTCAAACGCATGCTGGGAATGGTGGTGTCCCTGCCAGGCTCCTATCACAGCCCTGCTCCGAAAGTGCGAACGTCTGCAGATAGCTGGCAGGCAGAAGGGGCTAGCCTGGAACGCTGTTGCTCAGCCTCATCTGCCCATGGCACTGTTCGCATAGAGGCACAGAGAATGGGGCTGCTTGCTTATCTTGCCACCTCAAACTTCAAACGCATGCTGGGAATGGTGGTGTCCCAGCCAGGCTCCTTTCGCAGCCCTGCTCCGAAAGTGCGAACGTCTGCAGATAGCTGGCAGGCAGAAGGGGCTAGCCTGGAAAGCTGTTGCTCAGCCTCATCTGCCCATGGCAGTGCTCGCACAGAGGCACAGAGAATGGGGCTGCTTGCTTGTCTTGCCACCTCAAACTTCAAACGTAGCCTGGGAAAGTTGGTGTCCCAGCCAGGCTCCTTTCGCAGCCCTGCTCCGAAAGTGCGAACGTCTGCAGATAGCTGGCAGCCAGAAGGGGCTAGCCTGGAAAGCTGTTGCTCAGCCTCATCTGCCCATGGCACTGTTCGCATAGAGGCACAGAGAATGGGGCTGCTTGCTTATCTTGCCACTTGAAACTTCAAACGCATGCTGGGAATGGTGGTGTCCCAGCCAGGCTCCTATCACAGCCCTGCTCCGAAAGTGCGAACGTCTGCAGATAGCTGGCAGGCAGAAGGGGCTAGCCTGGAAAGCTGTTGCTCAGCCTCATCTGCCCATGGCACTGTTCGCATAGAGGCACAGAGAATGGGGCTGCTTGCTTATCTTGCCACCTCAAACTTCAAACGCATGCTGGGAATGGTGGTGTCCCTGCCAGGCTCCTACAACAGCCCTGCTCCGAAAGTGCGAACGTCTGCAGATAGCTGGCAGGCAGAAGGGGCTAGCCTGGAAAGCTGTTGCTCAGCCTCATCTGCCCATGGCAGTGCTCGCACAGAGGCACAGAGAATGGGGCTCCTTGCTTATCTTGCCACCTCAAACTTCAAACGCATGCTGGGAATGGTGGTGTCCCAGCCAGGCTCCTATCACAGCCCTGCTCCGAAAGTGCGAACGTCTGCAGATAGCTGGCAGCCAGAAGGGGCTAGCCTGGAAAGCTGTTGCTCAGCCTCATCTGCCCATGGCACTGTTCGCATAGAGGCACAGAGAATGGGGCTGCTTGCTTATCTTGCCACTTGAAACTTCAAACGCATGCTGGGAATGGTGGTGTCCCTTCCAGGCTCCTATCACAGCCCTGCTCCGAAAGTGCGAACGTCTGCAGATAGCTGGCAGGCAGAAGGGGCTAGCCTGGAAAGCTGTTGCTCAGCCTCATCTGCCAATGGCACTGTTCGCATAGAGGCACAGAGAATGGGGCTGCTTGCTTATCTTGCCACCTCAAACTTCAAAGGCATGCTGGGATTGGTGGTGTCCCAGCCAGGCTCCTATCACAGCCCTGCTCCGAAAGTGCGAACGTCTGCAGATAGCTGGCAGCCAGAAGGGGCTAGCCTGGAAAGCTGTTGCTCAGCCTCATCTGCCCATGGCAGTGCTCGCACAGAGGCACGGAGAATGGGGCTTCTTGCTTGTCTTGCCACCTCAAACTTCAAACGTAGCCTGGGAAAGTTGGTGTCCCAGCCAGGCTCCTTTCGCAGCCCTGCTCCGAAAGTGCGAACGTCTGCAGATAGCTGGCAGCCAGAAGGGGCTAGCCTGGAAAGCTGTTGCTCAGCCTCATCTGCCCATGGCACTGTTCGCATAGAGGCACAGAGAATGGGGCTGCTTGCTTATCTTGCCACTTGAAACTTCAAACGCATGCTGGGAATGGTGGTGTCCCTGCCAGGCTCCTTTCGCAGCCCTGCTCCGAAAGTGCGAACGTCTGCAGATAGCTGGCAGGCAGAAGGGGCTAGCCTGGAAAGCTGTTGCTCAGCCTCATCTGCCCATGGCACTGTTCGCATAGAGGCACAGAGAATGGGGCTGCTTGCTTGTCTTGCCACCTCAAACTTCAAACGCATGCTGGGAATGGTGGTGTCCCTGCCAGGCTCCTTCGCAGCCCTGCTCCGAAAGTGCGAACGTCTGCAGATAGCTGGCAGGCAGAAGGGGCTAGCCTGGAAAGCTGTTGCTCAGCCTCATCTGCCCATGGCAGTGCTCGCACAGAGGCACAGAGTTTGGGGCTGCTTGCTTATCTTGCCACTTGAAACTTCAAACGCATGCTGGGAATGGTGGTGTCCCAGCCAGGCTCCTTTAGCAGCCCTGCTCCGAAAGTGCGAACGTCTGCAGATAGCTGGCAGGCAGAAGGGGCTAGCCTGGAAAGCTGTTGCTCAGCCTCATCTGCCCATGGCAGTGCTCGCACAGAGGCACAGAGAATGGGGCTGCTTGCTTGTCTTGCCACCTCAAACTTCAAACGTAGCCTGGGAAAGTTGGTGTCCCAGCCAGGCTCCTTTCGCAGCCCTGCTCCGAAAGTGCGAACGTCTGCAGATAGCTGTCAGCCAGAAGGGGCTAGCCTGGAAAGCTGTTGCTCAGCCTCATCTGCCCATGGCAGGCTCGCACAGAGGCACAGAGAATGGGGCTGCTTGCTTGTCTTGCCACTTGAAACTTCAAACGCATGCTGGGAATGGTGGTGTCCCTGCCAGGCTCCTATCACAGCCCTGCTCCGAAAGTGCGAACGTCTGCAGATAGCTGGCAGGCCGAAGGGGCTAGCCTGGAAAGCTGTTGCTCAGCCTCATCTGCCCATTGCAGTGCTCGCACAGAGGCACAGAGAATGGGGCTGCTTGCTTGTCTTGCCACCTCAAACTTCATATGTAGCCTGGGAAAGTTGGTGTCCCAGCCAGGCTCCTTTCGCAGCCCTGCTCTTGAAATGCGAACGTCTGCAGATAGCTGGCAGCCAGAAGGGGCTAGCCTGGAAAGCTGTTGCTCAGCCTCATCTGCCCATGGCACTGTTCGCATAGAGGCACAGAGAATGGGGCTGCTTGCTTATCTTGCCACTTGAAACTTCAAACGCATGCTGGCAATGGTGGTGTCCCTGCCAGGCTCCTATCACAGCCCTGCTCCGAAAGTGCGAACGTCTGCAGATAGCTGGCAGCCAGAAGGGGCTAGCCTGGAAAGCTGTTGCTCAGCCTCATCTGCCCATGGCACTGTTCGCATAGAGGCACAGAGAATGGGGCTGCTTGCTTATCTTGCCACCTCAAACTTCAAACGCATGCTGGGAATGGTGGTGTCCCAGCCAGGCTCTTTTCGCAGCCCTGCTCCGAAAGTGCGAACGTCTGCAGATAGCTGGCAGGCAGAAGGGGCTAGCCTGGAAAGCTGTTGCTCAGCCTCATCTGCCCATGGCACTGTTCGCATAGAGGCACAGAGAATGGGGCTGCTTGCTTATCTTGCCACTTGAAACTTCAAACGCATGCTGGGAATGGTGGTGTCCCTGCCAGGCTCCTTTCGCAGCCCTGCTCCGAAAGTGCGAACGTCTGCAGATAGCTGGCAGCCAGAACGGGATAGCCTGGAAAGCTGTTGCTCAGCCTCATCTGCCCATGGCACTGTTCGCATAGAGGCACAGAGAATGGGGCTGCTTGCTTATCTTGCCACTTGAAACTTCAAACGCATGCTGGGAATGGTGGTGTCCCTGCCAGGCTCCTATCACAGCCCTGCTCCGAAAGTGCGAACGTCTGCAGATAGCTGGCAGGCAGAAGGGGCTAGCCTGGAAAGCTGTTGCTCAGCCTCATCTGCCCATGGCACTGTTCGCACAGAGGCACAGAGAATGGGGCTTCTTGCTTGTCTTGCCACCTCAAACTTCAAACGTAGCCTGGGAAAGTTGGTGTCCCAGCCAGGCTCCTTTCGCAGCCCTGCTCCGAAAGTGCGAACGTCTGCAGATAGCTGGCAGCCAGAAGGGGCTAGCCTGGAAAGCTGTTGCTCAGCCTCATCTGCCCATGGCACTGTTCGCATAGAGGCACAGAGAATGGGGCTGCTTGCTTATCTTGCCACTTGAAACTTCAAACGCATGCTGGGAATGGTGGTGTCCCAGCCAGGCTCCTTTCGCAGCCCTGCTCCGAAAGTGCGAACGTCTGCAGATAGCTGGCAGCCAGAAGGGGCTAGCCTGGAAAGCTGTTGCTCAGCCTCATCTGCCCATGGCACTGTTCGCATAGAGGCACAGAGAATGGGGCTGCTTGCTTGTCTTGCCACCTCAAACTTCAAACGTAGCCTGGGAATGGTGGTGTCCCTGCCAGGCTCCTATCACAGCCCTGCTCCGAAAGTGCGAACGTCTGCAGATAGCTGGCAGGCAGAAGGGGCTAGCCTGGAAAGCTGTTGCTCAGCCTCATCTGCCCATGGCACTGTTCGCATAGAGGCACAGAGAATGGGGCTGCTTGCTTGTCTTGCCACCTCAAACTTCAAACGTAGCCTGGGAAAGTTGGTGTCCCAGCCAGGCTCCTTTTCCAGCCCTGCTCCGAAAGTGCGAACGTCTGCAGATAGCTGGCAGGCAGAAGGGGCTAGCCTGGAAAGCTGTTGCTCAGCCTCATCTGCCCATGGCACTGTTCCCATAGAGGCACAGAGAATGGGGCTGCTTGCTTATCTTGCCACTTGAAACTTCAAACGCATGCTGGGAATGGTGGTGTCCCAGCCAGGCTCTTTTCGCAGCCCTGCTCCGAAAGTGCGAACGTCTGCAGATAGCTGGCAGCCAGAAGGGGCTAGCCTGGAAAGCTGTTGCTCAGCCTCATCTGCCCATGGCACTGTTCGCATAGAGGCACAGAGAATGGGGCTGCTTGCTTATCTTGCCACTTGAAACTTCAAACGCATGCTGGGAATGGTGGTGTCCCTGCCAGGCTCCTATCACAGCCCTGCTCCGAAAGTGCGAACGTCTGCAGATAGCTGGCAGGCAGAAGGGGCTAGCCTGGAACGCTGTTGCTCAGCCTCATCTGCCCATGGCACTGTTCGCATAGAGGCACAGAGAATGGGGCTGCTTGCTTATCTTGCCACCTCAAACTTCAAACGCATGCTGGGAATGGTGGTGTCCCAGCCAGGCTCCTTTCGCAGCCCTGCTCCGAAAGTGCGAACGTCTGCAGATAGCTGGCAGGCAGAAGGGGCTAGCCTGGAAAGCTGTTGCTCAGCCTCATCTGCCCATGGCAGTGCTCGCACAGAGGCACAGAGAATGGGGCTGCTTGCTTGTCTTGCCACCTCAAACTTCAAACGTAGCCTGGGAAAGTTGGTGTCCCAGCCAGGCTCCTTTCGCAGCCCTGCTCCGAAAGTGCGAACGTCTGCAGATAGCTGGCAGCCAGAAGGGGCTAGCCTGGAAAGCTGTTGCTCAGCCTCATCTGCCCATGGCACTGTTCGCATAGAGGCACAGAGAATGGGGCTGCTTGCTTATCTTGCCACTTGAAACTTCAAACGCATGCTGGGAATGGTGGTGTCCCAGCCAGGCTCCTATCACAGCCCTGCTCCGAAAGTGCGAACGTCTGCAGATAGCTGGCAGGCAGAAGGGGCTAGCCTGGAAAGCTGTTGCTCAGCCTCATCTGCCCATGGCACTGTTCGCATAGAGGCACAGAGAATGGGGCTGCTTGCTTATCTTGCCACCTCAAACTTCAAACGCATGCTGGGAATGGTGGTGTCCCTGCCAGGCTCCTACAACAGCCCTGCTCCGAAAGTGCGAACGTCTGCAGATAGCTGGCAGGCAGAAGGGGCTAGCCTGGAAAGCTGTTGCTCAGCCTCATCTGCCCATGGCAGTGCTCGCACAGAGGCACAGAGAATGGGGCTCCTTGCTTATCTTGCCACCTCAAACTTCAAACGCATGCTGGGAATGGTGGTGTCCCAGCCAGGCTCCTATCACAGCCCTGCTCCGAAAGTGCGAACGTCTGCAGATAGCTGGCAGCCAGAAGGGGCTAGCCTGGAAAGCTGTTGCTCAGCCTCATCTGCCCATGGCACTGTTCGCATAGAGGCACAGAGAATGGGGCTGCTTGCTTATCTTGCCACTTGAAACTTCAAACGCATGCTGGGAATGGTGGTGTCCCTTCCAGGCTCCTATCACAGCCCTGCTCCGAAAGTGCGAACGTCTGCAGATAGCTGGCAGGCAGAAGGGGCTAGCCTGGAAAGCTGTTGCTCAGCCTCATCTGCCAATGGCACTGTTCGCATAGAGGCACAGAGAATGGGGCTGCTTGCTTATCTTGCCACCTCAAACTTCAAAGGCATGCTGGGATTGGTGGTGTCCCAGCCAGGCTCCTATCACAGCCCTGCTCCGAAAGTGCGAACGTCTGCAGATAGCTGGCAGCCAGAAGGGGCTAGCCTGGAAAGCTGTTGCTCAGCCTCATCTGCCCATGGCAGTGCTCGCACAGAGGCACGGAGAATGGGGCTTCTTGCTTGTCTTGCCACCTCAAACTTCAAACGTAGCCTGGGAAAGTTGGTGTCCCAGCCAGGCTCCTTTCGCAGCCCTGCTCCGAAAGTGCGAACGTCTGCAGATAGCTGGCAGCCAGAAGGGGCTAGCCTGGAAAGCTGTTGCTCAGCCTCATCTGCCCATGGCACTGTTCGCATAGAGGCACAGAGAATGGGGCTGCTTGCTTATCTTGCCACTTGAAACTTCAAACGCATGCTGGGAATGGTGGTGTCCCTGCCAGGCTCCTTTCGCAGCCCTGCTCCGAAAGTGCGAACGTCTGCAGATAGCTGGCAGGCAGAAGGGGCTAGCCTGGAAAGCTGTTGCTCAGCCTCATCTGCCCATGGCACTGTTCGCATAGAGGCACAGAGAATGGGGCTGCTTGCTTGTCTTGCCACCTCAAACTTCAAACGCATGCTGGGAATGGTGGTGTCCCTGCCAGGCTCCTTCGCAGCCCTGCTCCGAAAGTGCGAACGTCTGCAGATAGCTGGCAGGCAGAAGGGGCTAGCCTGGAAAGCTGTTGCTCAGCCTCATCTGCCCATGGCAGTGCTCGCACAGAGGCACAGAGTTTGGGGCTGCTTGCTTATCTTGCCACTTGAAACTTCAAACGCATGCTGGGAATGGTGGTGTCCCAGCCAGGCTCCTTTAGCAGCCCTGCTCCGAAAGTGCGAACGTCTGCAGATAGCTGGCAGGCAGAAGGGGCTAGCCTGGAAAGCTGTTGCTCAGCCTCATCTGCCCATGGCAGTGCTCGCACAGAGGCACAGAGAATGGGGCTGCTTGCTTGTCTTGCCACCTCAAACTTCAAACGTAGCCTGGGAAAGTTGGTGTCCCAGCCAGGCTCCTTTCGCAGCCCTGCTCCGAAAGTGCGAACGTCTGCAGATAGCTGTCAGCCAGAAGGGGCTAGCCTGGAAAGCTGTTGCTCAGCCTCATCTGCCCATGGCAGGCTCGCACAGAGGCACAGAGAATGGGGCTGCTTGCTTGTCTTGCCACTTGAAACTTCAAACGCATGCTGGGAATGGTGGTGTCCCTGCCAGGCTCCTATCACAGCCCTGCTCCGAAAGTGCGAACGTCTGCAGATAGCTGGCAGGCCGAAGGGGCTAGCCTGGAAAGCTGTTGCTCAGCCTCATCTGCCCATTGCAGTGCTCGCACAGAGGCACAGAGAATGGGGCTGCTTGCTTGTCTTGCCACCTCAAACTTCATATGTAGCCTGGGAAAGTTGGTGTCCCAGCCAGGCTCCTTTCGCAGCCCTGCTCTTGAAATGCGAACGTCTGCAGATAGCTGGCAGCCAGAAGGGGCTAGCCTGGAAAGCTGTTGCTCAGCCTCATCTGCCCATGGCACTGTTCGCATAGAGGCACAGAGAATGGGGCTGCTTGCTTATCTTGCCACTTGAAACTTCAAACGCATGCTGGCAATGGTGGTGTCCCTGCCAGGCTCCTATCACAGCCCTGCTCCGAAAGTGCGAACGTCTGCAGATAGCTGGCAGCCAGAAGGGGCTAGCCTGGAAAGCTGTTGCTCAGCCTCATCTGCCCATGGCACTGTTCGCATAGAGGCACAGAGAATGGGGCTGCTTGCTTATCTTGCCACCTCAAACTTCAAACGCATGCTGGGAATGGTGGTGTCCCAGCCAGGCTCTTTTCGCAGCCCTGCTCCGAAAGTGCGAACGTCTGCAGATAGCTGGCAGGCAGAAGGGGCTAGCCTGGAAAGCTGTTGCTCAGCCTCATCTGCCCATGGCACTGTTCGCATAGAGGCACAGAGAATGGGGCTGCTTGCTTATCTTGCCACTTGAAACTTCAAACGCATGCTGGGAATGGTGGTGTCCCTGCCAGGCTCCTTTCGCAGCCCTGCTCCGAAAGTGCGAACGTCTGCAGATAGCTGGCAGCCAGAACGGGATAGCCTGGAAAGCTGTTGCTCAGCCTCATCTGCCCATGGCACTGTTCGCATAGAGGCACAGAGAATGGGGCTGCTTGCTTATCTTGCCACTTGAAACTTCAAACGCATGCTGGGAATGGTGGTGTCCCTGCCAGGCTCCTATCACAGCCCTGCTCCGAAAGTGCGAACGTCTGCAGATAGCTGGCAGGCAGAAGGGGCTAGCCTGGAAAGCTGTTGCTCAGCCTCATCTGCCCATGGCACTGTTCGCACAGAGGCACAGAGAATGGGGCTTCTTGCTTGTCTTGCCACCTCAAACTTCAAACGTAGCCTGGGAAAGTTGGTGTCCCAGCCAGGCTCCTTTCGCAGCCCTGCTCCGAAAGTGCGAACGTCTGCAGATAGCTGGCAGCCAGAAGGGGCTAGCCTGGAAAGCTGTTGCTCAGCCTCATCTGCCCATGGCACTGTTCGCATAGAGGCACAGAGAATGGGGCTGCTTGCTTATCTTGCCACTTGAAACTTCAAACGCATGCTGGGAATGGTGGTGTCCCAGCCAGGCTCCTTTAGCAGCCCTGCTCCGAAAGTGCGAACGTCTGCAGATAGCTGGCAGCCAGAAGGGGCTAGCCTGGAAAGCTGTTGCTCAGCCTCATCTGCCCATGGCACTGTTCGCATAGAGGCACAGAGAATGGGGCTGCTTGCTTGTCTTGCCACCTCAAACTTCAAACGCATGCTGGGAATGGTGGTGTCCCTGCCAGGCTCCTATCACAGCCCTGCTCCGAAAGTGCGAACGTGTGCAGATAGCTGGCAGGCAGAAGGGGCTAGCCTGGAAAGCTGTTGCTCAGCCTCATCTGCCCATGGCACTGTTCGCATAGAGGCACAGAGAATGGGGCTGCTTGCTTGTCTTGCCACCTCAAACTTCAAACGTAGCCTGGGAAAGTTGGTATCCCAGCCAGGCTCCTTTTCCAGCCCTGCTCCGAAAGTGCGAACATCTGCAGATAGCTGGCAGGCAGAAGGGGCTAGCCTGGAAAGCTGTTGCTCAGCCTCATCTGCCCATGGCACTGTTCCCATAGAGGCACAGAGAATGGGGCTGCTTGCTTATCTTGCCACTTGAAACTTCAAACGCATGCTGGGAATGGTGGTGTCCCTTCCAGGCTCCTATCACAGCCCTGCTCCGAAAGTGCGAACGTCTGCAGATAGCTGGCAGGCAGAAGGGGCTAGCCTGGAAAGCTGTTGCTCAGCCTCATCTGCCAATGGCACTGTTCGCATAGAGGCACAGAGAATGGGGCTGCTTGCTTATCTTGCCACCTCAAACTTCAAAGGCATGCTGGGATTGGTGGTGTCCCAGCCAGGCTCCTATCACAGCCCTGCTCCGAAAGTGCGAACGTCTGCAGATAGCTGGCAGCCAGAAGGGGCTAGCCTGGAAAGCTGTTGCTCAGCCTCATCTGCCCATGGCAGTGCTCGCACAGAGGCACGGAGAATGGGGCTTCTTGCTTGTCTTGCCACCTCAAACTTCAAACGTAGCCTGGGAAAGTTGGTGTCCCAGCCAGGCTCCTTTCGCAGCCCTGCTCCGAAAGTGCGAACGTCTGCAGATAGCTGGCAGCCAGAAGGGGCTAGCCTGGAAAGCTGTTGCTCAGCCTCATCTGCCCATGGCACTGTTCGCATAGAGGCACAGAGAATGGGGCTGCTTGCTTATCTTGCCACTTGAAACTTCAAACGCATGCTGGGAATGGTGGTGTCCCTGCCAGGCTCCTTTCGCAGCCCTGCTCCGAAAGTGCGAACGTCTGCAGATAGCTGGCAGGCAGAAGGGGCTAGCCTGGAAAGCTGTTGCTCAGCCTCATCTGCCCATGGCACTGTTCGCATAGAGGCACAGAGAATGGGGCTGCTTGCTTGTCTTGCCACCTCAAACTTCAAACGCATGCTGGGAATGGTGGTGTCCCTGCCAGGCTCCTTCGCAGCCCTGCTCCGAAAGTGCGAACGTCTGCAGATAGCTGGCAGGCAGAAGGGGCTAGCCTGGAAAGCTGTTGCTCAGCCTCATCTGCCCATGGCAGTGCTCGCACAGAGGCACAGAGTTTGGGGCTGCTTGCTTATCTTGCCACTTGAAACTTCAAACGCATGCTGGGAATGGTGGTGTCCCAGCCAGGCTCCTTTAGCAGCCCTGCTCCGAAAGTGCGAACGTCTGCAGATAGCTGGCAGGCAGAAGGGGCTAGCCTGGAAAGCTGTTGCTCAGCCTCATCTGCCCATGGCAGTGCTCGCACAGAGGCACAGAGAATGGGGCTGCTTGCTTGTCTTGCCACCTCAAACTTCAAACGTAGCCTGGGAAAGTTGGTGTCCCAGCCAGGCTCCTTTCGCAGCCCTGCTCCGAAAGTGCGAACGTCTGCAGATAGCTGTCAGCCAGAAGGGGCTAGCCTGGAAAGCTGTTGCTCAGCCTCATCTGCCCATGGCAGGCTCGCACAGAGGCACAGAGAATGGGGCTGCTTGCTTGTCTTGCCACTTGAAACTTCAAACGCATGCTGGGAATGGTGGTGTCCCTGCCAGGCTCCTATCACAGCCCTGCTCCGAAAGTGCGAACGTCTGCAGATAGCTGGCAGGCCGAAGGGGCTAGCCTGGAAAGCTGTTGCTCAGCCTCATCTGCCCATTGCAGTGCTCGCACAGAGGCACAGAGAATGGGGCTGCTTGCTTGTCTTGCCACCTCAAACTTCATATGTAGCCTGGGAAAGTTGGTGTCCCAGCCAGGCTCCTTTCGCAGCCCTGCTCTTGAAATGCGAACGTCTGCAGATAGCTGGCAGCCAGAAGGGGCTAGCCTGGAAAGCTGTTGCTCAGCCTCATCTGCCCATGGCACTGTTCGCATAGAGGCACAGAGAATGGGGCTGCTTGCTTATCTTGCCACTTGAAACTTCAAACGCATGCTGGCAATGGTGGTGTCCCTGCCAGGCTCCTATCACAGCCCTGCTCCGAAAGTGCGAACGTCTGCAGATAGCTGGCAGCCAGAAGGGGCTAGCCTGGAAAGCTGTTGCTCAGCCTCATCTGCCCATGGCACTGTTCGCATAGAGGCACAGAGAATGGGGCTGCTTGCTTATCTTGCCACCTCAAACTTCAAACGCATGCTGGGAATGGTGGTGTCCCAGCCAGGCTCTTTTCGCAGCCCTGCTCCGAAAGTGCGAACGTCTGCAGATAGCTGGCAGGCAGAAGGGGCTAGCCTGGAAAGCTGTTGCTCAGCCTCATCTGCCCATGGCACTGTTCGCATAGAGGCACAGAGAATGGGGCTGCTTGCTTATCTTGCCACTTGAAACTTCAAACGCATGCTGGGAATGGTGGTGTCCCTGCCAGGCTCCTTTCGCAGCCCTGCTCCGAAAGTGCGAACGTCTGCAGATAGCTGGCAGCCAGAACGGGATAGCCTGGAAAGCTGTTGCTCAGCCTCATCTGCCCATGGCACTGTTCGCATAGAGGCACAGAGAATGGGGCTGCTTGCTTATCTTGCCACTTGAAACTTCAAACGCATGCTGGGAATGGTGGTGTCCCTGCCAGGCTCCTATCACAGCCCTGCTCCGAAAGTGCGAACGTCTGCAGATAGCTGGCAGGCAGAAGGGGCTAGCCTGGAAAGCTGTTGCTCAGCCTCATCTGCCCATGGCACTGTTCGCACAGAGGCACAGAGAATGGGGCTTCTTGCTTGTCTTGCCACCTCAAACTTCAAACGTAGCCTGGGAAAGTTGGTGTCCCAGCCAGGCTCCTTTCGCAGCCCTGCTCCGAAAGTGCGAACGTCTGCAGATAGCTGGCAGCCAGAAGGGGCTAGCCTGGAAAGCTGTTGCTCAGCCTCATCTGCCCATGGCACTGTTCGCATAGAGGCACAGAGAATGGGGCTGCTTGCTTATCTTGCCACTTGAAACTTCAAACGCATGCTGGGAATGGTGGTGTCCCAGCCAGGCTCCTTTAGCAGCCCTGCTCCGAAAGTGCGAACGTCTGCAGATAGCTGGCAGCCAGAAGGGGCTAGCCTGGAAAGCTGTTGCTCAGCCTCATCTGCCCATGGCACTGTTCGCATAGAGGCACAGAGAATGGGGCTGCTTGCTTGTCTTGCCACCTCAAACTTCAAACGCATGCTGGGAATGGTGGTGTCCCTGCCAGGCTCCTATCACAGCCCTGCTCCGAAAGTGCGAACGTGTGCAGATAGCTGGCAGGCAGAAGGGGCTAGCCTGGAAAGCTGTTGCTCAGCCTCATCTGCCCATGGCACTGTTCGCATAGAGGCACAGAGAATGGGGCTGCTTGCTTGTCTTGCCACCTCAAACTTCAAACGTAGCCTGGGAAAGTTGGTATCCCAGCCAGGCTCCTTTTCCAGCCCTGCTCCGAAAGTGCGAACATCTGCAGATAGCTGGCAGGCAGAAGGGGCTAGCCTGGAAAGCTGTTGCTCAGCCTCATCTGCCCATGGCACTGTTCCCATAGAGGCACAGAGAATGGGGCTGCTTGCTTATCTTGCCACTTGAAACTTCAAACGCATGCTGGGAATGGTGGTGTCCCAGCCAGGCTCTTTTCGCAGCCCTGCTCCGAAAGTGCGAACGTCTGCAGATAGCTGGCAGGCAGAAGGGGCTAGCCTGGAAAGCTGTTGCTCAGCCTCATCTGCCCATGGCACTGTTCGCATAGAGGCACAGAGAATGGGGCTGCTTGCTTATCTTGCCACTTGAAACTTCAAACGCATGCTGGGAATGGTGGTGTCCAAGACAGGCTCCTTTCGCAGCCCTGCTCCAAAAGTGAGAACGTCTGCAGATAGCTGGCAGGCAGAAGGGGCTAGCCTGGAATGCTGTTGCTCAGCCTCATCTGCCCATGGCAGTGCTCGCACAGAGGCACAGAGTTTGGGGCTGCTTGCTTATCTTGCCACTTGAAACTTCAAACGCATGCTGGGAATGGTGGTGTCCCAGCCAGGCTCCTTTAGCAGCCCTGCTCCGAAAGTGCGAACTTCTGCAGATAGCTGGCAGCCAGAAGGGGCTAGCCTGGAAAGCTGTTGCTCAGCCTCATCTGCTCATGGCACTGTTCGCATAGAGGCACAGAGAATGGGGCTGCTTGCTTATCTTGCCACTTGAAACTTCAAACGCATGCTGGGAATGGTGGTGTCCTGCCAGGCTCCTATCACAGCCCTGCTCCGTAAGTGCGAACGTGTGCAGATAGCTGACAGGCAGAAGGGGCTAGCCTGGAAAGCTGTTGCTCAGCCTCATCTGCCCATGGCAGTGCTCGCACAGAGGCACAGAGTTTGTGGCTGCTTGCTTATCTTGCCACTTGAAACTTCAAACGCATGCTGGGAATGGTGGTGTCCCAGCCAGGCTCCTATCACAGCCCTGCTCCGAAAGTGCGAACGTCTGCAGATAGCTGGCAGCCAGAAGGGGCTAGCCTGGAAAGCTGTTGCTCAGCCTCATCTGCCCATGGCACTGTTCGCATAGAGGCACAGAGAATGGGGCTGCTTGCTTATCTTGCCACCTCAAACTTCAAACGCATGCTGGGAATGGTGGTGTCCCTGCCAGGCTCCTATCACAGCCCTGCTCCCAAAGTGCGAACGTCTGCAGATAGCTGGCAGCCAGAAGGGGCTAGCCTGGAAAGCTATTGCTCAGCCTCATCTGCCCATGGCAGTGCTCGCACAGAGGCACAGAGAATGGGGCTGCTTGCTTTTCTTGCCACCTCAAACTTCAAATGTAGCCTGGGAAAGTTGGTGTCCCAGCCAGGCTCCTTTCGCAGCCCTGATCCGAAAGTGCGAACGTCTGCAGATAGCTGGGAGGCAGAAGGGGCTAGCTTGGAAAGCTGTTGCTCAGCCTCATCTGCCCATGGCAGTGCTCGCACAGAGGCACAGAGAATGGGGCTGCTTGCTTGTCTTGCCACCTCAAACTTCAAACGTAGCCTGGGAAAGATGGTGTAGCTGCTAGGCTGCTTTCCCAGCCCTGCTCTTGAAATGCGAACGTCTGCAGATAGCTAGCAGGCAGAAGGGGCTAGCCTGGAAAGCTGTTGCTCAGCCTCATCTGCCCATGGCACTGTTCACATAGAGGCACAGAGAATGGGGCTGCTTGCTTGTCTTGCCACCTCAAACTTCAAACGTAGCCTGGGAAAGATGGTGTAGCTGCTTGGCTGCTTTCCCAGCCCTGCTCTTGAAATGCGAACGTCTGCAGATAGCTAGCAGGCAGAAGGGGCTAGCCTGGAAAGCTGTTGCTCAGCCTCATCTGCCCATGGCACTGTTCACATAGAGGCACAGAGAATGGGGCTGCTTGCTTATCTTGCCACTTGAAACTTCAAACGCATGCTGGGAATGGTGGTGTCCCTGCCAGGCTCCTTTCGCAGCCCTGCTCCGAAAGTGCGAACATCTGCAGATTGCTGGCAGGCAGAAGGGGCTAGCCTGGAAAGCTGTTGCTCAGCCTCATCTGCCCATGGCAGTGCTCGCACAGAGGCACAGAGAATGGGGCTGCTTGCTTGTCTTGCCACCTCAAACTTCAAACGTAATCTGGGAAGTTGGTGTCCCAGCCAGGCTCCTTTAGCAGCCCTGCTCCGAAAGTGCGAACGTCTGCAGATAGCTGGCAGGCAGAAGGGGCTAGCCTGGAAAGCTGTTGCTCAGCCTCATCTGCCCATGGCACTGTTCGCATAGAGGCACAGAGAATGGGGCTGCTTGCTTATCTTGCCACTTGAAACTTCAAACGCATGCTGGGAATGGTGGTGTCCCTGCCAGGCTCCTATCACAGCACTGCTCCGAAAGTGTGAACGTCTGCAGATAGCTGGCAGCCAGAAGGGGCTAGCCTGGAAAGCTGTTGCTCAGCCTCATCTGCCCATGGCACTGTTCGCATAGAGGCACAGAGAATGGGGCTGCTTGCTTATCTTGCCACTTGAAACTTCAAACGCATGCTGGGAATGGTGGTGTCCCTGCCAGGCTCCTATCACAGCCCTGCTCCGAAAGTGCGAACGTCTGCAGATAGCTGGCAGCCAGAAGGGGCTAGCCTGGAAAGCTGTTGCTCAGCCTCATCTGCCCATGGCAGTGCTCGCACAGAGGCACAGAGAATGGGGCTGCTTGCTTGTCTTGCCACTTGAAACTTCAAACGTATCCTGGGAAAGTTTGTGTCCCAGCCAGGCTCCTTTCGCAGCCCTGCTCCGAAAGTGCGAACGTCTGCAGATAGCTGGCAGCCAGAAGGTGCTAGCCTGGAAAGCTCTTGCTCAGCCTCATCTGCCCATGGCACTGCTCGCACAGAGGCACACAGAATTGGCCTCCTTGCTTGTCTTGCAACCTCAAACTTCAAATGTAGCCTGGGAAAGATGGTGTACCTGCTAGGCTCCTTTCGCAGCCCTGCTTTTGAAATGCGAAGGTCTGCAGATAGCTGGCAGCCAGAAGGGGCTAGCCTGGAAAGCTGTTGCTCAGCCTCATCTGCCCATGGCACTGTTCGCATAGAGGCACTTAGAATGGGGCTGCTTGCTTATCTTGCCACTTGAAACTTCAAACGCATGCTGGGAATGGTGGTGTCCCTGCCAGGCTCCTATCACAGCCCTGCTCCGAAAGTGCGAACGTCTGCAGATATCTGGCAGGCAGAAGGGGCTAGCCTGGAAAGCTGTTGCTCAGCCTCATCTGCCCGTGGCAGTGCTCGCACAGAGGCACAGAGAATGGGGCTGCTTGCTTGTCTTGCCACCTCAAACTTCAAACGTAGCCTGGCAAAGTTGGTGTCCCAGCCAGGCTCCTTTCGCAGCCCTGCTCCGAAAGTGCGAACGTCTGCAGATAGCTGGCAGCCAGAAGGGGCTAGCCTGGAAAGCTGTTGCTCAGCCTCATCTGCCCATGGCACTGTTCGCATAGAGGCACAGAGAATGGGGCTGCTTGCTTGTCTTGCCACCTCAAACTTCAAACGTAGCCTGGGAAAGATGGTGTACCTACTAGGCTGCTTTCGCAGCCCTGCTCTTGAAATGCGAACATCTGCAGATAGCTGGCAGCCAGAAGGGGCTAGCCTGGAAAGCTGTTGATCAGCCTCATCTGCCCATGGCACTGTTCGCATAGAGGCACAGAGAATGGGGCTGCTTGCTTATCTTGCCACTTGAAACTTCAAACGCATGCTGGGAATGGTGGTGTCCCTGCCAGGCTCCTATCACAGCCCTGCTCCGAAAGTGCGAACGTCTGCAGATAGCTGGCAGGCAGAAGGGGCTAGCCTGGAAAGCTGTTGCTCAGCCTCATCTGCCCATGGCAGTGCTCGCACAGAGGCACAGAGAATGGGGCTGCTTGCTTGTCTTGCCACCTCAAACTTCAAACGTAGCCTGGGAAAGTTGGTGTCCCAGCCAGGCTCCTTTCGCAGCCCTGCTCCGAAAGTGCGAACGTCTGCAGATAGCTGGCAGCCAGAAGGGGCTAGCCTGGAAAGCTGTTGCTCAACCTCATCTGCCCATGGCAGTGCTCGCACAGAGGCACAGAGAATGGGGCTGCTTGCTTATCTTGCCACCTCAAACTTCAAATGTAGCCTGGGAAAGTTGGTGTCCCAGCCAGGCTCCTTTCGCAGCCCTGCTCCGAAAGTGCGAACGTCTGCAGATAGCTGGCAGCCAGAAGGTGCTAGCCTGGAAAGCTGTTGCTCAGCCTCATCTGCCCATGGCACTGTTCGCATAGAGGCACAGAGAATGGGGCTGCTTGCTTATCTTGTCACTTGAAACTTCAAACGTAGCCTGGGAATGGTGGTGTCCCTGCCAGGCTCCTATCACAGCCCTGCTCCGAAAGTGCGAACGTCTGCAGATAGCTAGGAGGCAGAAGGGGCTAGCCTGGAAAGCTGTTGCTCAGCCTCATCTGCCCATTACACTGCTCGCACAGAGGCACAGAGAATGGGGCTGCTTGCTTGTCTTGCCACCTCAAACTTCAAACGTAGCCTGGGAATGGTGGTGTCCCAGCCAGGCTCCTTTCGCAGCCCTGCTCCGAAAGTGCGAACGTCTGCAGATAGCTGGTAGCCAGAAGGGGCTAGCCTGGAAAGCTGTTGCTCAGCCTCATCTGCCCATGGCACTGTTCGCATAGAGGCACAGAGAATGGGGCTGCTTGCTTATCTTGCCACTTGAAACTTCAAACGCATGCTGGGAATGGTGGTGTCCCTGCCACGCTCCTATCACAGCCCTGCTCCGAAAGTGCGAACGTCTGCAGATAGCTGGCAGCCAGAAGGGGCTAGCCTGGAAAGCTGTTGCTCAGCCTCATCTGCCCGTGGCAGTGCTCGCACAGATGCACAGAGAATGGGGCTGCTTGCTTGTCTTGCCACCTCAAACTTCAAACGTAGCCTGGGAAAGTTGGTGTCCCAGCCAGGCTCCTTTCGCAGCCCTGCTCCGAAAGTGCGAACGTCTGCAGATAGCTGGCAGGCAGAAGGGGCTAGCCTGGAAAGCTGTTGCTCAGCCTCATCTGCCCATAGCAGTGCTCGCACAGAGGCACAGAGAATGGGGCTGCTTGCTTGTCTTGCCACCTCAAACTTCAAACGTAGCCTGGGAAAGTTGGTGTCCCAGCCAGGCTCCTTTTGCAGCCCTGCTCCGAAAGTGCGAACGTCTGCAGATAGCTGGCAGCCAGAAGGGGCTAGCCTGGAAAGCTGTTGCTCAGCCTCATCTGCCCATGGCACTGTTCGCATAGAGGCACAGAGAATGGGGCTGCTTGCTTGTCTTGCCACCTCAAACTTCAAACGCATGCTGGGAAAGTTGGTGTCCCTGCCAGGCTCCTATCACAGCCCTGCTCCGAAAGTGCGAACGTCTGCAGATAGCTGGCAGGCAGAAGGGGCTAGCCTGGAAAGCTGTTGCTCAGCCTCATCTGCCCATGGCACTGTTCGCATAGAGGCACAGAGAATGGGGCTGCTTGCTTGTCTTGCCACCTCAAACTTCAAACGGAATCTGGGAAAGTTGGTGTCCCAGCCAGGCTCCTTTCGCAGCCCTGCTCCGAAAGTGCGAACGTCTGCAGATAGCTGGCAGGCAGAAGGGGCTAGCCTGGAAAGCTGTTGCTCAGCCTCATCTGCCCATGGCAGTGCTCGCACAGAGGCACAGAGAATGGGGCTGCTTGCTTGTCTTGCCACTTGAAACTTCAAACGCATGCTGGGAATGGTGGTGTCCCTGCCAGGCTCCTATCACAGCCCTGCTCCGAAAGTGCGAACGTCTGCAGATAGCTGGCAGCCAGAAGGGGCTAGCCTGGAAAGCTGTTGCTCAGTCTCATCTGCTCATGGCAGTGCTCGCACACAGGCACAGAGAATGGGGCTTCTTGCTTGTCTTGCCACCTCAAACTTCAAACGTAGCCTGGGAAAGTTGGTGTCCCAGTCAGGCTCCTTTCGCAGCCCTGCTCCGAAAGTGCGAACGTCTGCAGATAGCTGGCAGCCAGAAGGGGCTAGCCTGGAAAGCTGTTGCTCAGCCTCATCTGCCCATGGCACTGTTCGCATAGAGGCACAGAGAATGGGTCTGCTTGCTTATCTTGCCACTTGAAACTTCAAACGCATGCTGGGAATGGTGGTGTCCCTGCCACGCTCCTATCACAGCCCTGCTCCGAAAGTGCGAACGTCTGCAGATAGCTGGCAGCCAGAAGGGGCTAGCCTGGAAAGCTGTTGCTCAGCCTCATCTGCCCGTGGCAGTGCTCGCACAGATGCACAGAGAATGGGGCTGCTTGCTTGTCTTGCCACCTCAAACTTCAAACGTAGCCTGGGAAAGTTGGTGTCCCAGCCAGGCTCCTTTCGCAGCCCTGCTCCGAAAGTGCGAACGTCTGCAGATAGCTGGCAGGCAGAAGGGGCTAGCCTGGAAAGCTGTTGCTCAGCCTCATCTGCCCATAGCACTGTTCGCATAGAGGCACAGAGAATGGGGCTGCTTGCTTATCTTGCCACTTGAAACTTCAAACGCATGCTGGGAATGGTGGTGTCCCTGCCAGGCTCCTATCACAGCCCTGCTCCGAAAGTGCGAACGTCTGCAGATAGCTGGCAGCCAGAAGGGGCTAGCCTGGAAAGCTGTTGCTCAGCCTCATCTGCCCATGGCACTGTTCGCATAGAGGCACAGAGAATGGGGCTGCTTGCTTGTCTTGCCACCTCAAACTTCAAACGCATGCTGGGAAAGTTGGTGTCCCAGCCAGGCTCCTATCACAGCCCTGCTCCGAAAGTGCGAACGTCTGCAGATAGCTGGCAGGCAGAAGGGGCTAGCCTGGAAAGCTGTTGCTCAGCCTCATCTGCCCATGGCACTGTTCGCATAGAGGCACAGAGAATGGGGCTGCTTGCTTGTCTTGCCACCTCAAACTTCAAACGTATGCTGGGAAAGTTGGTGTCACAGCCAGGCTCCTTTCGCAGCCCTGCTCCGAAAGTGCGAACGTCTGCAGATAGCTGGCAGCCAGAAGGGGCTAGCCTGGAAAGCTGTTGCTCAGCCTCATCTGCCCATGGCACTGTTCGCATAGAGGCACACAGAATGGGGCTGCTTGCTTGTCTTGCCACTTGAAACTTCAAACGCATGCTGGGAATGGTGGTGTCCCTGCCAGGCTCCTATCACAGCCCTGCTCCGAAAGTGCGAACGTCTGCAGATAGCTGGCAGGCAGAAGGGGCTAGCCTGGAAAGCTGTTGCTCAGCCTCATCTGCTCATGTCAGTGCTCGCACACAGGCACAGAGAATGGGGCTTCTTGCTTGTCTTGCCACCTCAAACTTCAAATGTAGCCTGGGAAAGTTTGTGTCCCAGTCAGGCTCCTTTCGCAGCCCTGCTCCGAAAGTCCAAACGTCTGCAGATAGCTGGCAGCCAGAAGGGGCTAGCCTGGAAAGCTGTTGCTCAGCCTCATCTGCCCATGGCACTGTTCGCATAGAGGCACAGAGAATGGGGCTGCTTGCTTATCTTGCCACTTGAAACTTCAAACGCATGCTGGGAATGGTGGTGTCCCAGCCAGGCTCCTTTCGCAGCCCTGCTCCGAAAGTGCGAACGTCTGCAGATAGCTGGCAGCCAGAAGGGGCTAGCCTGGAAAGCTGTTGCTCAGCCTCATCTGCCCATGGCACTGTTCGCATAGAGGCACAGAGAATGGGGCTGCTTGCTTGTCTTGCCACCTCAAACTTCAAACGCATGCTGGGAAAGTTGGTGTCCCAGCCAGGCTCCTTTCGCAGCCCTGCTCCGAAAGTGCGAACGTCTGCAGATAGCTGGCAGGCAGAAGGGGCTAGCCTGGAAAGCTGTTGCTCAGCCTCATCTGCCCATGGCACTGTTCGCATAGAGGCACAGAGAATGGGGCTGCTTGCTTGTCTTGCCACCTCAAACTTCAAACGTATGCTGGGAAAGTTGGTGTCCCAGCCAGGCTCCTTTCGCAGCCCTGCTCCGAAAGTGCGAACGTCTGCAGATAGCTGGCAGGCAGAAGGGGCTAGCCTGGAAAGCTGTTGCTCAGCCTCATCTGCCCATGGCACTGTTCGCATAGAGGCACAGAGAATGGGGCTGCTTGCTTATCTTGCCACTTGAAACTTCAAACGCATGCTGGGAATGGTGGTGTCCCTGCCAGGCTCCTATCACAGCCCTGCTCCGAAAGTGCGAACGTCTGCAGATAGCTGGCAGGCAGAAGGGGCTAGCCTGGAAAGCTGTTGCTCAGCCTCATCTGCTCATGGCAGTGCTCGCACAGAGGCACAGAGAATGGGGCTTCTTGCTTGTCTTGCCACCTCAAACTTCAAACGTAGCCTGGGAAAGTTTGTGTCCCAGTCAGGCTCCTTTCGCAGCCCTGCTCCGAAAGTGCGAACGTCTGCAGATAGCTGGCAGCCAGAAGGGGCTAGCCTGGAAAGCTGTTGCTCAGCCTCATCTGCCCATGGCACTGTTCGCATAGAGGCACAGAGAATGGGGCTGCTTGCTTATCTTGCCACTTGAAACTTCAAACGCATGCTGGGAATGGTGGTGTCCCAGCCAGGCTCCTTTCGCAGCCCTGCTCCGAAAGTGCGAACGTCTGCAGATAGCTGGCAGCCAGAAGGGGCTAGCCTGGAAAGCTGTTGCTCAGCCTCATCTGCCCATGGCACTGTTCGCATAGAGGCACAGAGAATGGGGCTGCTTGCTTATCTTGCCACTCGAAACTTCAAACGCATGCTGGGAATGGTGGTGTCCCTGCCAGGCTCCTATCACAGCCCTGCTCCGAAAGTGCGAACGTCTGCAGATAGCTGGTAGGCAGAAGGGACTAGCCTGGAAAGCTGTTGGTCAGCCTCATCTGCCCATGGCACTGTTCGCATAGAGGCACAGAGAATGGGGCTGCTTGCTTATCTTGCCACTTGAAACTTCAAACGCATGCTGGGAATGGTGGTGTCCCTGCCAGGCTCCTATCACAGCCCTGCTCCGAAAGTGCGAACGTCTGCAGATAGCTGGCAGCCAGAAGGGGCTAGCCTGGAAAGCTGTTGCTCAGCCTCATCTGCCCATGGCAGTGCTCGCACAGAGGCACAGAGAATGGGGCTTCTTGCTTGTCTTGCCACCTAAAACTTCAAACGTAGCCTGGGAAAGTTTGTGTCCCAGCCAGGCTCCTTTCGCAGCCCTGCTCCGAAAGTGCGAACGTCTGCAGATAGCTGGCAGCCAGAAGGGGCTAGCCTGGAAAGCTGTTGCTCAGCCTCATCTGCCCATGGCACTGTTCGCATAGAGGCACAGAGAATGGGGCTGCTTGCTTATCTTGCCACTTGAAACTTCAAACGCATGCTGGGAATGGTGGTGTCCCAGCCAGGCTCCTTTCGCAGCCCTGCTCCGAAAGTGCGAACGTCTGCAGATAGCTGGCAGCCAGAAGGGGCTACCCTGGAAAGCTGTTGCTCAGCCTCATCTGCCCATGGCACTGTTCACATAGAGGCACAGAGAATGGGGCTGCTTGCTTGTCTTGCCACCTCAAACTTCAAACGCATGCTGGGAATGGTGGTGTCCCAGCCAGGCTCCTTTCGCAGCCCTGCTCCGAAAGTGCGAACGTCTGCAGATAGCTGGCAGGCAGAAGGGGCTAGCCTGGAAAGCTGTTGCTCAGCCTCATCTGCCCATGGCACTGTTCGCATAGAGGCACAGAGAATGGGGCTGCTTGCTTATCTTGCCACTTGAAACTTCAAACGCATGCTGGGAATGGTGGTGTCCCTGCCAGGCTCCTATCACAGCCCTGCTCTGAAAGTGCGAACGTCTGCAGATAGCTGGCAGGCAGAAGGGGCTAGCCTGGAAAGCTGTTGCTCGGCCTGATCTGTCCATGGCAGTGCTCGCACAGAGGCACAGAGAATGGGGCTGCTTGCTTGTCTTGCCACCTCAAACTTCAAACGTAGCCTGGGAAAGTTGGTGTCCCAGCCAGGCTCCTTTCGCAGCCCTGCTCCGAAAGTGCGAACGTCTGCAGATAGCTGGCAGCCAGAAGGGGCTAGCCTGGAAAGCTGTTGCTCAGCCTCATCTGCCCATGGCACTGTTCGCATAGAGGCACAGAGAATGGGGCTGCTTGCTTATCTTGCCACTTGAAACTTCAAACGCATGCTGGGAATGGTGGTGTCCCAGCCAGGCTCCTTTCGCAGCCCTGCTCCGAAAGTGCGAACGTCTGCAGATAGCTGGCAGCCAGAAGGCGCTAGCCTGGAAAGCTGTTGCTCAGCCTCATCTGCGCATGGCACTGTTCGCATAGAGACACAGAGAATGGGGCTGCTTGCTTATCTTGCCACTTGAAACTTCAAACGCATGCTGAGAATGGTGGTGTCCCAGCCAGGCTCCTTTAGCAGCCCTGCTCTGAAAGTGCGAACGTCTGCAGATAGCTGGCAGCCAGAAGGGGCTAGCCTGGAAAGCTGTTGCTCAGCCTCATCTGCCCATGGCAGTGCTCGCACAGAGGCACAGAGTTTGGGGCTGCTTGCTTATCTTGCCACTTGAAACTTCAAACGCAAGCTGGGAAAGTTGGTGTCCCAGCCAGGCTCCTTTCGCAGCCCTGCTCCGAAAGTGCGAACGTCTGCAGATAGCTGGCAGGCAGAAGGGGCTAGCCTGGAAAGCTGTTGCTCAGCCTCATCTGCCCATGGCACTGTTCGCATAGAGGCACAGAGAATGGGGCTGCTTGCTTATCTTGCCACTTGAAACTTCAAACGCATGCTGGGAATGGTGGTGTCCCTGCCAGGCTCCTATCACAGCCCTGCTCCGAAAGTGCGAACGTCTGCAGATAGCTGGCAGGCAGAAGGGGCTAGCCTGGAAAGCTGTTGCTCAGCCTCATCTGCCCATGGCACTGTTCGCATAGAGGCACTGAGAATGGGGCTGCTTGCTTATCTTGCCACTTGAAACTTCAAACGCATGCTGGGAATGGTGGTGTCCCTGCCAGGCTCCTTTCGCAGCCCTGCTCCGAAAGTGCGAACGTCTGCAGATAGCTGGCAGCCAGAAGGGGCTAGCCTGGAAAGCTGTTGCTCAGCCTCATCTGCCCATGGCACTGTTCGCATAGAGGCACAGAGAATGGGGCTGCTTGCTTATCTTGCCACTTGAAACTTCAAACGCATGCTGGGAATGGTGGTGTCCCTGCCAGGCTCCTATCATAGCCCTGCTCCGAAAGTGCGAACGTCTGCAGATAGCTGGCAGGCAGAAGGGACTAGCCTGGAAAGCTGTTGGTCAGCCTCATCTGCCCATGGCACTGTTCGCATAGAGGCACAGAGAATGGGGCTGCTTGCTTATCTTGCCACTTGAAACTTCAAACGCATGCTGGGAATGGTGGTGTCCCTGCCAGGCTCCTATCACAGCCCTGCTCCGAAAGTGCGAACGTCTGCAGATAGCTGGCAGGCAGAAGGGGCTAGCCTGGAAAGCTGTTGCTCAGCCTCATCTGCCCATGGCAGTGCTCGCACAGAGGCACAGAGAATGGGGCTTCTTGCTTGTCTTGCCACCTCAAACTTCAAACGTAGCCTGGGAAAGTTTGTGTCCCAGCCAGGCTCCTTTCGCAGCCCTGCTCCGAAAGTGCGAACGTCTGCAGATAGCTGGCAGGCAGAAGGGGCTAGCCTGGAAAGCTGTTGCTCAGCCTCATCTGCCCATGGCACTGTTCGCATAGAGGCACAGAGAATGGGGCTGCTTGCTTATCTTGCCACTTGAAACTTCAAACGCATGCTGGGAATGGTGGTGTCCCTGCCAGGCTCCTTTCGCAGCCCTGCTCCGAAAGTGCGAACGTCTGCAGATAGCTGGCAGCCAGAAGGGGCTACCCTGGAAAGCTGTTGCTCAGCCTCATCTGCCCATGGCACTGTTCACATAGAGGCACAGAGAATGGGGCTGCTTGCTTGTCTTGCCACCTCAAACTTGAAACGCATGCTGGGAATGGTGGTGTCCCAGCCAGGCTCCTATCACAGCCCTGCTCTGAAAGTGCGAACGTCTGCAGATACCTGGCAGGCAGAAGGGGCTAGCCTGGAAAGCTGTTGCTCGGCCTCATCTGCCCATGGCACTGTTCGCATAGAGGCACAGAGAATGGGGCTGCTTGCTTATCTTGCCACTTGAAACTTCAAACGCATGCTGGGAATGGTGGTGTCCCAGCCAGGCTCCTTTCGCAGCCCTGCTCCGAAAGTGCGAACGTCTGCAGATAGCTGGCAGGCAGAAGGGGCTAGCCTGGAAAGCTGTTGCTCAGCCTCATCTGCGCATGGCACTGTTCGCATAGAGACACAGAGAATGGGGCTGCTTGCTTATCTTGCCACTTGAAACTTCAAACGCATGCTGAGAATGGTGGTGTCCCAGCCAGGCTCCTTTAGCAGCCCTGCTCTGAAAGTGCGAACGTCTGCAGATAGCTGGCAGCCAGAAGGGGCTAGCCTGGAAAGCTGTTGCTCAGCCTCATCTGCCCATGGCAGTTCTCGCACAGAGGCACAGAGTTTGGGGCTGCTTGCTTATCTTGCCACTTGAAACTTCAAACGCAAGCTGGGAAAGTTGGTGTCCCAGCCAGGCTCCTTTCGCAGCCCTGCTCCGAAAGTGCGAACGTCTGCAGATAGCTGGCAGGCAGAAGGGGCTAGCCTGGAAAGCTGTTGCTCAGCCTCATCTGCCCATGGCACTGTTCGCATAGAGGCACAGAGAATGGGGCTGCTTGCTTATCTTGCCACTTGAAACTTCAAACGCATGCTGGGAATGGTGGTGTCCCTGCCAGGCTCCTATCACAGCCCTGCTCCGAAAGTGCGAACGTCTGCAGATAGCTGGCAGGCAGAAGGGGCTAGCCTGGAAAGCTGTTGCTCAGCCTCATCTGCCCATGGCACTGTTCGCATAGAGGCACAGAGAATGGGGCTGCTTGCTTATCTTGCCACTTGAAACTTCAAACGCATGCTGGGAATGGTGGTGTCCCTGCCAGGCTCCTTTCGCAGCCCTGCTCCGAAAGTGCGAACGTCTGCAGATAGCTGGCAGCCAGAAGGGGCTAGCCTGGAAAGCTGTTGCTCAGCCTCATCTGCCCATGGCACTGTTCGCATAGAGGCACAGAGAATGGGGCTGCTTGCTTATCTTGCCACTTGAAACTTCAAACGCATGCTGGGAATGGTGGTGTCCCTGCCAGGCTCCTATCATAGCCCTGCTCCGAAAGTGCGAACGTCTGCAGATAGCTGGCAGGCAGAAGGGACTAGCCTGGAAAGCTGTTGGTCAGCCTCATCTGCCCATGGCACTGTTCGCATAGAGGCACAGAGAATGGGGCTGCTTGCTTATCTTGCCACTTGAAACTTCAAACGCATGCTGGGAATGGTGGTGTCCCTGCCAGGCTCCTATCACAGCCCTGCTCCGAAAGTGCGAACGTCTGCAGATAGCTGGCAGGCAGAAGGGGCTAGCCTGGAAAGCTGTTGCTCAGCCTCATCTGCCCATGGCAGTGCTCGCACAGAGGCACAGAGAATGGGGCTTCTTGCTTGTCTTGCCACCTCAAACTTCAAACGTAGCCTGGGAAAGTTTGTGTCCCAGCCAGGCTCCTTTCGCAGCCCTGCTCCGAAAGTGCGAACGTCTGCAGATAGCTGGCAGGCAGAAGGGGCTAGCCTGGAAAGCTGTTGCTCAGCCTCATCTGCCCATGGCACTGTTCGCATAGAGGCACAGAGAATGGGGCTGCTTGCTTATCTTGCCACTTGAAACTTCAAACGCATGCTGGGAATGGTGGTGTCCCTGCCAGGCTCCTTTCGCAGCCCTGCTCCGAAAGTGCGAACGTCTGCAGATAGCTGGCAGCCAGAAGGGGCTAGCCTGGAAAGCTGTTGCTCAGCCTCATCTGCCCATGGCACTGTTCACATAGAGGCACAGAGAATGGGGCTGCTTGCTTGTCTTGCCACCTCAAACTTCAAACGCATGCTGGGAATGGTGGTGTCCCAGCCAGGCTCCTTTCGCAGCCCTGCTCCGAAAGTGCGAACGTCTGCAGATAGCTGGCAGGCAGAAGGGGCTAGCCTGGAAAGCTGTTGCTCAGCCTCATCTGCCCATGGCACTGTTCGCATAGAGGCACAGAGAATGGGGCTGCTTGCTTATCTTGCCACTTGAAACTTCAAACGCATGCTGGGAATGGTGGTGTCCCTGCCAGGCTCCTATCACAGCCCTGCTCCGAAAGTGCGAACGTCTGCAGATACCTGGCAGGCAGAAGGGGCTAGCCTGGAAAGCTGTTGCTCGGCCTGATCTGTCCATGGCAGTGCTCGCACAGAGGCACAGAGAATGGGGCTGCTTGCTTGTCTTGCCACCTCAAACTTCAAACGTAGCCTGGGAAAGTTTGTGTCCCAGCCAGGCTCCTTTCGCAGCCCTGCTCCGAAAGTGCGAACGTCTGCAGATAGCTGGCAGCCAGAAGGGGCTAGCCTGGAAAGCTGTTGCTCAGCCTCATCTGCCCATGGCACTGTTCGCATAGAGGCACAGAGAATGGGGCTGCTTGCTTATCTTGCCACTTGAAACTTCAAACGCATGCTGGGAATGGTGGTGTCCCTGCCAGGCTCCTATCACAGCCCTGCTCCGAAAGTGCGAACGTCTGCAGATAGCTGGCAGGCAGAAGGGGCTAGCCTGGAAAGCTGTTGCTCAGCCTCATCTGCCCATGGCACTGTTCGCATAGAGGCACAGAGAATGGGGCTGCTTGCTTATCTTGCCACTTGAAACTTCAAACGCATGCTGGGAATGGTGGTGTCCCTGCCAGGCTCCTTTCGCAGCCCTGCTCCGAAAGTGCGAACGTCTGCAGATAGCTGGCAGCCAGAAGGGGCTAGCCTGGAAAGCTGTTGCTCAGCCTCATCTGCCCATGGCACTGTTCGCATAGAGGCACAGAGAATGGGGCTGCTTGCTTATCTTGCCACTTGAAACTTCAAACGCATGCTGGGAATGGTGGTGTCCCTGCCAGGCTCCTATCATAGCCCTGCTCCGAAAGTGCGAACGTCTGCAGATAGCTGGCAGGCAGAAGGGACTAGCCTGGAAAGCTGTTGGTCAGCCTCATCTGCCCATGGCACTGTTCGCATAGAGGCACAGAGAATGGGGCTGCTTGCTTATCTTGCCACTTGAAACTTCAAACGCATGCTGGGAATGGTGGTGTCCCTGCCAGGCTCCTATCACAGCCCTGCTCCGAAAGTGCGAACGTCTGCAGATAGCTGGCAGGCAGAAGGGGCTAGCCTGGAAAGCTGTTGCTCAGCCTCATCTGCCCATGGCAGTGCTCGCACAGAGGCACAGAGAATGGGGCTTCTTGCTTGTCTTGCCACCTCAAACTTCAAACGTAGCCTGGGAAAGTTTGTGTCCCAGCCAGGCTCCTTTCGCAGCCCTGCTCCGAAAGTGCGAACGTCTGCAGATAGCTGGCAGGCAGAAGGGGCTAGCCTGGAAAGCTGTTGCTCAGCCTCATCTGCCCATGGCACTGTTCGCATAGAGGCACAGAGAATGGGGCTGCTTGCTTATCTTGCCACTTGAAACTTCAAACGCATGCTGGGAATGGTGGTGTCCCTGCCAGGCTCCTTTCGCAGCCCTGCTCCGAAAGTGCGAACGTCTGCAGATAGCTGGCAGCCAGAAGGGGCTAGCCTGGAAAGCTGTTGCTCAGCCTCATCTGCCCATGGCACTGTTCACATAGAGGCACAGAGAATGGGGCTGCTTGCTTGTCTTGCCACCTCAAACTTCAAACGCATGCTGGGAATGGTGGTGTCCCAGCCAGGCTCCTTTCGCAGCCCTGCTCCGAAAGTGCGAACGTCTGCAGATAGCTGGCAGGCAGAAGGGGCTAGCCTGGAAAGCTGTTGCTCAGCCTCATCTGCCCATGGCACTGTTCGCATAGAGGCACAGAGAATGGGGCTGCTTGCTTATCTTGCCACTTGAAACTTCAAACGCATGCTGGGAATGGTGGTGTCCCTGCCAGGCTCCTATCACAGCCCTGCTCCGAAAGTGCGAACGTCTGCAGATACCTGGCAGGCAGAAGGGGCTAGCCTGGAAAGCTGTTGCTCGGCCTGATCTGTCCATGGCAGTGCTCGCACAGAGGCACAGAGAATGGGGCTGCTTGCTTGTCTTGCCACCTCAAACTTCAAACGTAGCCTGGGAAAGTTTGTGTCCCAGCCAGGCTCCTTTCGCAGCCCTGCTCCGAAAGTGCGAACGTCTGCAGATAGCTGGCAGCCAGAAGGGGCTAGCCTGGAAAGCTGTTGCTCAGCCTCATCTGCCCATGGCACTGTTCGCATAGAGGCACAGAGAATGGGGCTGCTTGCTTATCTTGCCACTTGAAACTTCAAACGCATGCTGGGAATGGTGGTGTCCCAGCCAGGCTCCTTTCGCAGCCCTGCTCCGAAAGTGCGAACGTCTGCAGATAGCTGGCAGCCAGAAGGCGCTAGCCTGGAAAGCTGTTGCTCAGCCTCATCTGCGCATGGCACTGTTCGCATAGAGACACAGAGAATGGGGCTGCTTGCTTATCTTGCCACTTGAAACTTCAAACGCATGCTGAGAATGGTGGTGTCCCAGCCAGGCTCCTTTAGCAGCCCTGCTCTGAAAGTGCGAACGTCTGCAGATAGCTGGCAGGCAGAAGGGGCTAGCCTGGAAAGCTGTTGCTCAGCCTCATCTGCCCATGGCAGTGCTCGCACAGAGGCACAGAGAATGGGGCTGCTTGCTTGTCTTGCCACCTCAAACTTCAAACGTAGCCTGGGAAAGTTGGTGTCCCAGCCAGGCTCCTTTCGCAGCCCTGCTCCGAAAGTGCGAACGTCTGCAGATAGCTGGCAGGCAGAAGGGGCTAGCCTGGAAAGCTGTTGCTCAGCCTCATCTGCCCATGGCACTGTTCGCATAGAGGCACAGAGAATGGGGCTGCTTGCTTATCTTGCCACTTGAAACTTCAAACGTAGCCTGGGAAAGTTGGTGTCCCAGCCAGGCTCCTTTCGCAGCCCTGCTCCGAAAGTGCGAACGTCTGCAGATAGCTGGCAGGCAGAAGGGGCTAGCCTGGAAAGCTGTTGCTCAGCCTCATCTGCCCATGGCACTGTTTGCATAGAGGCACAGAGAATGGGGCTGCTTGCTTATCTTGCCACTTGAAACTTCAAACGCATGCTGGGAATGGTGGTGTCCCTGCCAGGCTCCTATCACAGCCCTTCTCCGAAAATGCGAACGTCTGCAGATAGCTGGCAGTCAGAAGGGGCTATCCTGGAAAGCTGTTGCTCAGCCTCATCTGCCCATGGCAGTGCTCGCACAGAGGCACAGAGAATGGGGCTGCTTGCTTGTCTTGCCACCTCAAACTTCAAACGTAGCCTGGGAAAGTTGGTGTCCCAGCCAGGCTCCTTTCACAGCCCTGCTCCGAAAGTGCGAACGTCTGCAGATAGCTGGCAGGCAGAAGGGGCTAGCCTGGAAAGCTGTTGCTCAGCCTCATCTGCCCATGGCAGTGCTCACACAGAGGCACAGAGAATGGGGCTGCTTGCTTATCTTGCCACTTGAAACTTCAAACGCATGCTGGCAATGGTGGTGTCCCAGCCAGGCTCCTTTCGCAGCCCTGCTCCGAAAGTGCGAACGTCTGCAGATAGCTGGCAGCCAGAAGGGGCTAGCCTGGAAAGCTGTTGCTCAGCCTCATCTGCCCATGGCAGTGCTCGCACAGAGGCACAGAGAATGGGGCTGCTTGCTTATCTTGCCACTTGAAACTTCAAACACATGCTGGGAAAGGTGGTGTCCCAGCCAGGCTCCTATCACAGCCCTGCTCCGAAAGTGCGAACGTCTGCAGATAGCTGGCAGCCAGAAGGGGCTAGCCTGGAAAGCTGTTGCTCAGCCTCATCTGCCCATGGCACTGTTCGCATAGAGGCACAGAGAATGGGGCTGCTTGCTTATCTTGCCACCTCAAACTTCAAACGCATGCTGGGAATGGTGGTGTCCCTGCCAGGCTCCTATCACAGCCCTGCTCCGAAAGTGCGAACGTCTGCAGATAGCTGGCAGCCAGAAGGGGCTAGCCTGGAAAGCTGTTGCTCAGCCTCATCTGCCCATGGCAGTGCTCGCACAGAGGCACAGAGAATGGGGCTCCTTGCTTGTCTTGCCACTTGAAACTTCAAACGCAGCCTGGGAAAGATGGCGTACCTGCTACGCTCGTTTCGCAGCCCTGCTCTTGAAATGCGAACGTCTGCAGATAGCTGGCAGGCAGAAGGGGCTAGCCTGGAAAGCTGTTGCTCAGCCTCATCTGCCCATGGCAGTGCTCGCACAGAGGCACAGAGATGGGGCTGCTTGCTTGTCTTGCCACCTCAAACTTCAAACGTAGCCTGGGAAAGTTGGTGTCCCAGCCAGGGTCCTATCACAGCCCTGCTCCGAAAGTGCGAACGTCTGCAGATAGCTGGCAGGCAGAAGGGGCTAGCCTGGAAAGCTGTTGCTCAGCCTCATCTGCCCATGGCACTGTTCCCATAGAGGCACAGAGAATGGGGCTGCTTGCTTATCTTGCCACTTGAAACTTCAAACGCATGCTGGGAATGGTGGTGTCCCTGCCAGGCTCCTATCACAGCCCTGCTCCGAAAGTGCGAACGTCTGCAGATAGCTGGCAGGCAGAAGGGGCTAGCCTGGAAAGCTGTTGCTCAGCCTCATCTGCCCATGGCACTGTTCGCATAGAGGCACAGAGAATGGGGCTGCTTGCTTATCTTGCCACTTGAAACTTCAAACGCATGCTGGGAATGGTGGTGTCCCTGCCAGTCTCCTATCACAGCCCTGCTCCGAAAGTGCGAACGTCTGCAGATAGCTGGCAGGCAGAAGGGGCTAGCCTGGAAAGCTGTTGCTCAGCCTCATCTGCCCATGGCACTGTTCCCATAGAGGCACAGAGAATGGGGCTGCTTGCTTATCTTGCCACTTGAAACTTCAAACGCATGCTGGGAATGGTGGTGTCCCTGCCAGGCTCCTATCACAGCCCTGCTCCGAAAGTGCGAACGTCTGCAGATAGCTGGCAGGCAGAAGGGGCTAGCCTGGAAAGCTGTTGCTCAGCCTCATCTGCCCATGGCAGTGCTCGCACAGAGGCACAGAGAATGGGGCTCCTTGCTTGTCTTGCCACTTGAAACTTCAAACGCAGCCTGGGAAAGATGGCGTACCTGCTACGCTCGTTTCGCAGCCCTGCTCTTGAAATGCGAACGTCTGCAGATAGCTGGCAGGCAGAAGGGGCTAGCCTGGAAAGCTGTTGCTCAGCCTCATCTGCCCATGGCAGTGCTCGCACAGAGGCACAGAGATGGGGCTGCTTGCTTGTCTTGCCACCTCAAACTTCAAACGTAGCCTGGGAAAGTTGGTGTCCCAGCCAGGGTCCTATCACAGCCCTGCTCCGAAAGTGCGAACGTCTGCAGATAGCTGGCAGGCAGAAGGGGCTAGCCTGGAAAGCTGTTGCTCAGCCTCATCTGCCCATGGCACTGTTCCCATAGAGGCACAGAGAATGGGGCTGCTTGCTTATCTTGCCACTTGAAACTTCAAACGCATGCTGGGAATGTTGGTGTCCCTGCCAGGCTCCTATCACAGCCCTGCTCCGAAAGTGCGAACGTCTGCAGATAGCTGGCAGGCAGAAGGGGCTAGCCTGGAAAGCTGTTGCTCAGCCTCATCTGCCCATGGCACTGTTCGCATAGAGGCACAGAGAATGGGGCTGCTTGCTTATCTTGCCACTTGAAACTTCAAACGTATCCTGGGAAAGTTTGTGTCCCAGCCAGGCTCCTTTCGCAGCCCTGCTCCGAAAGTGCGAACGTCTGCAGATAGCTGGCAGCCAGAAGGGGCTAGCCTGGAAAGCTGTTGCTCAGCCTCATCTGCCCATGGCACTGTTCCCATAGAGGCACAGAGAATGGGGCTGCTTGCTTATCTTGCCACTTGAAACTTCAAACGCATGCTGGGAATGGTGGTGTCCCTGCCAGGCTCCTATCACAGCCCTGCTCCGAAAGTGCGAACGTCTGCAGATAACTGGCAGCCAGAAGGGGCTAGCCTGGAAAGCTGTTGCTCAGCCTCATCTGCCCATGGCAGTGCTCGCACAGAGGCACAGAGTTTGGGGCTGCTTGCTTATCTTGCCACTTGAAACTTCAAACGCATGCTGGGAAAGATGGTGTCCCAGCCAGGCTCCTTTCGCAGCCCTGCTCCGAAAGTGCGAACGTCTGCAGATAGCTGGCAGCCAGAAGGGGCTAGCCTGGAAAGCTGTTGCTCAGCCTCATCTGCCCATGGCACTGTTCGCATAGAGGCACAGAGAATGGGGCTCCTTGCTTATCTTGCCAATTGAAACTTCAAACGCATGCTGGGAATGGTGGTGTCCCTGCCAGGCTCCTATCACAGCCCTGCTCCGAAAGTGCGAACGTCTGCAGATAGCTGGCAGCCAGAAGGGGCTAGCCTGGAAAGCTGTTGCTCAGCCTCATCTGCCCATGGCAGTGCTCGCACAGAGGCACAGAGAATGGGGCTGCTTGCTTTTCTTGCCACCTCAAACTTCAAACGTAGCCTGGGAAAGTTGGTGTCCCAGCCAGGCTCCTTTCGCAGCCCTGCTCCGAAAGTGCGAACGTCTGCAGATAGCTGGCAGCCAGAAGGGGCTATCCTGGAAAGCTGTTGCTCAGCCTCATCTGCCCATGGCACTGTTCGCATAGAGGCACAGAGAATGGGGCTGCTTGCTTATCTTGCCACTTGAAACTTCAAACGTAGCCTGGGAAAGTTGGTGTCCCAGCCAGGCTCCTTTCGCAGCCCTGCTCCGAAAGTGCGAACGTCTGCAGATAGCTGGCAGCCAGAAGGGGCTAGCCTGGAAAGCTGTTGCTCAGCCTCATCTGCCCATGGCACTGTTTGCATAGAGGCACAGAGAATGGGGCTGCTTGCTTATCTTGCCACTTGAAACTTCAAACGCATGCTGGGAATGGTGGTGTCCCTGCCAGGCTCCTATCACAGCCCTGCTCCGAAAATGCGAACGTCTGCAGATAGCTGGCAGTCAGAAGGGGCTAGCCTGGAAAGCTGTTGCTCAGCCTCATCTGCCCATTACACTGCTCGCACAGAGGCACAGAGAATGGGGCTGCTTGCTTGTCTTGCCACCTCAAACTTCAAACGGAGCCTGGGAAAGTTGGTGTCCCAGCCAGGCTCCTTTCACAGCCCTGCTCCGAAAGTGCGAACGTCTGCAGATAACTGGCAGGCAGAAGGGGCTAGCCTGGAAAGCTGTTGCTCAGCCTCATCTGCCCATGGCACTGTTCGCATAGAGGCACAGAGAAAGGGGCTGCTTGCTTATCTTGCCACCTCAAACTTCAAACGTAGCCTGGGAAAGTTGGTGTCCCAGCCAGGCTCCTTTCGCAGCCCTGCTCCGAAAGTGCGAACGTCTGCAGATAGCTGGCAGCCAGAAGGGGCTAGCCTGGAAAGCTGTTGCTCAGCCTCATCTGCCCATGGCAGTGCTCGCACAGAGGCACAGAGATGGGGCTGCTTGCTTGTCTTGCCACCTCAAACTTCAAACGTAGCCTGGGAAAGTTGGTGTCCCAGCCAGGCTCCTTTCGCAGCCCTGCTCCGAAAGTGCGAACGTCTGCAGATAGCTGGCAGCCAGAAGGGGCTAGCCTGGAAAGCTGTTGCTCAGCCTCATCTGCCCATGGCAGTGCTCGCACAGAGGCACAGAGAATGGGGCTGCTTGCTTTTCTTGCCACCTCAAACTTCAAACGTAGCCTGGGAAAGTTGGTGTCCCAGCCAGGCTCCTTTCGCAGCCCTGCTCCGAAAGTGCGAACGTCTGCAGATAGCTGGCAGGCAGAAGGGGCTATCCTGGAAAGCTGTTGCTCAGCCTCATCTGCCCATGGCACTGTTCGCATAGAGGCACAGAGAATGGGGCTGCTTGCTTATCTTGCCACCTCAAACTTCAAACGTAGCCTGGGAAAGTTGGTGTCCCAGCCAGGCTCCTTTCGCAGCCCTGCTCCGAAAGTGCGAACGTCTGCAGATAGCTGGCAGCCAGAAGGGGCTAGCCTGGAAAGCTGTTGCTCAGCCTCATCTGCCCATGGCACTGTTTGCATAGAGGCACAGAGAATGGGGCTGCTTGCTTATCTTGCCACTTGAAACTTCAAACGCATGCTGGGAATGGTGGTGTCCCTGCCAGGCTCCTATCACAGCCCTGCTCCGAAAGTGCGAACGTCTGCAGATAGCTGGCAGTCAGAAGGGGCTAGCCTGGAAAGCTGTTGCTCAGCCTCATCTGCCCATGGCACTGTTCGCATAGAGGCACAGAGAAAGGGGCTGCTTGCTTATCTTGCCACCTCAAAATTCAAACGTAGCCTGGGAAAGTTGGTGTCCCAGCCAGGCTCCTTTCGCAGCCCTGCTCCGAAAGTGCGAACGTCTGCAGATAGCTGGCAGCCAGAAGGGGCTAGCCTGGAAAGCTGTTGCTCAGCCTCATCTGCCCATGGCAGTGCTCGCACAGAGGCACAGAGATGGGGCTGTTTGCTTGTCTTGCCACCTCAAACTTCAAACGTAGCCTGGGAAAGTTGGTGTCCCAGCCAGGCTCCTTTCGCAGCCCTGCTCCGAAAGTGCGAACGTCTGCAGATAGCTGGCAGTCAGAAGGGGCTAGCCTGGAAAGCTGTTGCTCAGCCTCATCTGCCCATGGCACTGTTCGCATAGAGGCACAGAGAATGGGGCTGCTTGCTTATCTTGCCACTTGAAACTTCAAACGCATGCTGGGAAAGATGGTGTCCCAGCCAGGCTCCTTTCGCAGCCCTGCTCCGAAAGTGCGAACGTCTGCAGATAGCTGGCAGGCAGAAGGGGCTAGCCTGGAAAGCTGTTGCTCAGCCTCATCTGCCCATGGCACTGTTTGCATAGAGGCACAGAGAATGGGGCTGCTTGCTTATCTTGCCACTTGAAACTTCAAACGCATGCTGGGAATGGTGGTGTCCCTGCCAGGCTCCTATCACAGCCCTGCTCCGAAAATGCGAACGTCTGCAGATAGCTGGCAGTCAGAAGGGGCTAGCCTGGAAAGCTGTTGCTCAGCCTCATCTGCCCATGGCAGTGCTCGCACAGAGGCACAGAGAATGGGGCTCCTTGCTTGTCTTGCCACTTGAAACTTCAAACGCAGCCTGGGAAAGATGGCGTACCTGCTACGCTCGTTTCGCAGCCCTGCTCTTGAAATGCGAACGTCTGCAGATAGCTGGCAGGCAGAAGGGGCTAGCCTGGAAAGCTGTTGCTCAGCCTCATCTGCCCATGGCAGTGCTCGCACAGAGGCACAGAGATGGGGCTGCTTGCTTGTCTTGCCACCTCAAACTTCAAACGTAGCCTGGGAAAGTTGGTGTCCCAGCCAGGGTCCTATCACAGCCCTGCTCCGAAAGTGCGAACGTCTGCAGATAGCTGGCAGGCAGAAGGGGCTAGCCTGGAAAGCTGTTGCTCAGCCTCATCTGCCCATGGCACTGTTCCCATAGAGGCACAGAGAATGGGGCTGCTTGCTTATCTTGCCACTTGAAACTTCAAACGCATGCTGGGAATGTTGGTGTCCCTGCCAGGCTCCTATCACAGCCCTGCTCCGAAAGTGCGAACGTCTGCAGATAGCTGGCAGGCAGAAGGGGCTAGCCTGGAAAGCTGTTGCTCAGCCTCATCTGCCCATGGCACTGTTCGCATAGAGGCACAGAGAATGGGGCTGCTTGCTTATCTTGCCACTTGAAACTTCAAACGCATGCTGGGAAAGTTGGTGTCCCAGCCAGGCTCCTTTCGCAGCCCTGCTCCGAAAGTGCGAACGTCTGCAGATAGCTGGCAGCCAGAAGGGGCTAGCCTGGAAAGCTGTTGCTCAGCCTCATCTGCTCATGGCACTGTTCGCATAGAGGCACAGAGAATGGGGCTCCTTGCTTATCTTGCCAATTGAAACTTCAAACGCATGCTGGGAATGGTGGTGTCCCTGCCAGGCTCCTATCACAGCCCTGCTCCGAAAGTGCGAACGTCTGCAGATAGCTGGCAGCCAGAAGGGGCTAGCCTGGAAAGCTGTTGCTCAGCCTCATCTGCCCATGGCACTGTTTGCATAGAGGCACAGAGAATGGGGCTGCTTGCTTATCTTGCCACTTGAAACTTCAAACGCATGCTGGGAATGGTGGTGTCCCAGCAAGGCTCCTATCACAGCCCTGCTCCGAAAGTGCGAACGTCTGCAGATAGCTGGCAGTCAGAAGGGGCTAGCCTGGAAAGCTGTTGCTCAGCCTCATCTGCCCATGGCACTGTTCGCATAGAGGCACAGAGAAAGGGGCTGCTTGCTTATCTTGCCACCTCAAACTTCAAACGTAGCCTGGGAAAGTTGGTGTCCCAGCCAGGCTCCTTTCGCAGCCCTGCTCCGAAAGTGCGAACGTCTGCAGATAGCTGGCAGCCAGAAGGGGCTAGCCTGGAAAGCTGTTGCTCAGCCTCATCTGCCCATGGCAGTGCTCGCACAGAGGCACAGAGATGGGGCTGCTTGCTTGTCTTGCCACCTCAAACTTCAAACGTAGCCTGGGAAAGTTGGTGTCCCAGCCAGGCTCCTTTCGCAGCCCTGCTCCGAAAGTGCGAACGTCTGCAGATAGCTGGCAGGCAGAAGGGGCTAGCCTGGAAAGCTGTTGCTCAGCCTCATCTGCCCATGGCACTGTTCGCATAGAGGCACAGAGAATGGGGCTGCTTGCTTATCTTGCCACTTGAAACTTCAAACGCATGCTGGGAAAGTTGGTGTCCCAGCCAGGCTCCTTTCGCAGCCCTGCTCCGAAAGTGCGAACGTCTGCAGATAGCTGGCAGGCAGAAGGGGCTAGCCTGGAAAGCTGTTGCTCAGCCTCATCTGCCCATGGCACTGTTTGCATAGAGGCACAGAGAATGGGGCTGCTTGCTTATCTTGCCACTTGAAACTTCAAACGCATGCTGGGAATGGTGGTGTCCCTGCCAGGCTCCTATCACAGCCCTGCTCCGAAAATGCGAACGTCTGCAGATAGCTGGCAGGCAGAAGGGGCTAGCCTGGAAAGCTGTTGCTCAGCCTCATCTGCCCATGGCAGTGCTCGCACAGAGGCACAGAGAATGGGGCTGCTTGCTTGTCTTGCCACCTCAAACTTCAAACGTAGCCTGGGAAAGTTGGTGTCCCAGCCAGGCTCCTTTCACAGCCCTGCTCCGAAAGTGCGAACGTCTGCAGATAACTGGCAGGCAGAAGGGGCTAGCCTGGAAAGCTGTTGCTCAGCCTCATCTGCCCATGGCACTGTTCGCATAGAGGCACAGAGAAAGGGGCTGCTTGCTTATCTTGCCACCTCAAACTTCAAACGTAGCCTGGGAAAGTTGGTGTCCCAGCCAGGCTCCTATCACAGCCCTGCTCCGAAAGTGCGAACGTCTGCAGATAGCTGGCAGGCAGAAGGGGCTAGCCTGGAAAGCTGTTGCTCAGCCTCATCTGCCCATGGCACTGTTCCCATAGAGGCACAGAGAATGGGGCTGCTTGCTTATCTTGCCACTTGAAACTTCAAACGCATGCTGGGAATGTTGGTGTCCCTGCCAGGCTCCTATCACAGCCCTGCTCCGAAAGTGCGAACGTCTGCAGATAGCTGGCAGCCAGAAGGGGCTAGCCTGGAAAGCTGTTGCTCAGCCTCATCTGCCCATGGCACTGTTCGCATAGAGGCACAGAGAAAGGGGCTGCTTGCTTATCTTGCCACCTCAAACTTCAAACGTAGCCTGGGAAAGTTGGTGTCCCAGCCAGGCTCCTTTCGCAGCCCTGCTCCGAAAGTGCGAACGTCTGCAGATAGCTGGCAGCCAGAAGGGGCTAGCCTGGAAAGCTGTTGCTCAGCCTCATCTGCCCATGGCAGTGCTCGCACAGAGGCACAGAGATGGGGCTGCTTGCTTGTCTTGCCACCTCAAACTTCAAACGTAGCCTGGGAAAGTTGGTGTCCCAGCCAGGCTCCTTTCGCAGCCCTGCTCCGAAAGTGCGAACGTCTGCAGATAGCTGGCAGCCAGAAGGGGCTAGCCTGGAAAGCTGTTGCTCAGCCTCATCTGCCCATGGCACTGTTCGCATAGAGGCACAGAGAATGGGGCTGCTTGCTTATCTTGCCACTTGAAACTTCAAACGCATGCTGGGAATGGTGGTGTCCCTGCCAGGCTCCTATCACAGCCCTGCTCCGAAAATGCGAACGTCTGCAGATAGCTGGCAGTCAGAAGGGGCTAGCCTGGAAAGCTGTTGCTCAGCCTCATCTGCCCATGGCAGTGCTCGCACAGAGGCACAGAGAATGGGGCTGCTTGCTTGTCTTGCCACCTCAAACTTCAAACGTAGCCTGGGAAAGTTGGTGTCCCAGCCAGGCTCCTTTCACAGCCCTGCTCCGAAAGTGCGAACGTCTGCAGATAACTGGCAGGCAGAAGGGGCTAGCCTGGAAAGCTGTTGCTCAGCCTCATCTGCCCATGGCACTGTTCGCATAGAGGCACAGAGAAAGGGGCTGCTTGCTTATCTTGCCACCTCAAACTTCAAACGTAGCCTGGGAAAGTTGGTGTCCCAGCCAGGCTCCTATCACAGCCCTGCTCCGAAAGTGCGAACGTCTGCAGATAGCTGGCAGGCAGAAGGGGCTAGCCTGGAAAGCTGTTGCTCAGCCTCATCTGCCCATGGCACTGTTCCCATAGAGGCACAGAGAATGGGGCTGCTTGCTTATCTTGCCACTTGAAACTTCAAACGCATGCTGGGAATGTTGGTGTCCCTGCCAGGCTCCTATCACAGCCCTGCTCCGAAAGTGCGAACGTCTGCAGATAGCTGGCAGGCAGAAGGGGCTAGCCTGGAAAGCTGTTGCTCAGCCTCCTCTGCCCATGGCACTGTTCGCATAGAGGCACAGAGAATGGGGCTGCTTGCTTATCTTGCCACTTGAAACTTCAAACGTATCCTGGGAAAGTTTGTGTCCCAGCCAGGCTCCTTTCGCAGCCCTGCTCCGAAAGTGCGAACGTCTGCAGATAGCTGGCAGCCAGAAGGGGCTAGCCTGGAAAGCTGTTGCTCAGCCTCATCTGCCCATGGCACTGTTCGCATAGAGGCACAGAGAATGGGGCTGCTTGCTTATCTTGCCACTTGAAACTTCAAACGCATGCTGGGAATGGTGGTGTCCCTGCCAGGCTCCTATCACAGCCCTGCTCCGAAAGTGCGAACGTCTGCAGATAGCTGGCAGCCAGAAGGGGCTAGCCTGGAAAGCTGTTGCTCAGCCTCATCTGCCCATGGCAGTGCTCGCACAGAGGCACAGAGTTTGGGGCTGCTTGCTTATCTTGCCACTTGAAACTTCAAACGCATGCTGGGAAAGTTGGTGTCCCAGCCAGGCTCCTTTCGCAGCCCTGCTCCGAAAGTGCGAACGTCTGCAGATAGCTGGCAGGCAGAAGGGGCTATCCTGGAAAGCTGTTGCTCAGCCTCATCTGCCCATGGCACTGTTCGCATAGAGGCACAGAGAATGGGGCTGCTTGCTTATCTTGCCACTTGAAACTTCAAACGTAGCCTGGGAAAGTTGGTGTCCCAGCCAGGCTCCTTTCGCAGCCCTGCTCCGAAAGTGCGAACGTCTGCAGATAGCTGGCAGCCAGAACGGGATAGCCTGGAAAGCTGTTGCTCAGCCTCATCTGCCCATGGCACTGTTTGCATAGAGGCACAGAGAATGGGGCTGCTTGCTTATCTTGCCACTTGAAACTTCAAACGCATGCTGGGAATGGTGGTGTCCCTGCCAGGCTCCTATCACAGCCCTGCTCCGAAAATGCGAACGTCTGCAGATAGCTGGCAGTCAGAAGGGGCTAGCCTGGAAAGCTGTTGCTCAGCCTCATCTGCCCATTACACTGCTCGCACAGAGGCACAGAGAATGGGGCTGCTTGCTTGTCTTGCCACCTCAAACTTCAAACGTAGCCTGGGAAAGTTGGTGTCCCAGCCAGGCTCCTTTCACAGCCCTGCTCCGAAAGTGCGAACGTCTGCAGATAACTGGCAGGCAGAAGGGGCTAGTCTGGAAAGCTGTTGCTCAGCCTCATCTGCCCATGGCACTGTTCGCATAGAGGCACAGAGAAAGGGGCTGCTTGCTTATCTTGCCACCTCAAACTTCAAACGTAGCCTGGGAAAGTTGGTGTCCCAGCCAGGCTCCTTTCGCAGCCCTGCTCCGAAAGTGCGAACGTCTGCAGATAGCTGGCAGGCAGAAGGGGCTATCCTGGAAAGCTGTTGCTCAGCCTCATCTGCCCATGGCACTGTTTGCATAGAGGCACAGAGAATGGGGCTGCTTGCTTATCTTGCCACCTCAAACTTCAAACGTAGCCTGGGAAAGTTGGTGTCCCAGCCAGGCTCCTTTCGCAGCCCTGCTCCGAAAGTGCGAACGTCTGCAGATAGCTGGCAGCCAGAAGGGGCTAGCCTGGAAAGCTGTTGCTCAGCCTCATCTGCCCATGGCACTGTTTGCATAGAGGCACAGAGAATGGGGCTGCTTGCTTATCTTGCCACTTGAAACTTCAAACGTAGCCTGGGAAAGTTGGTGTCCCTGCCAGGCTCCTATCACAGCCCTGCTCCGAAAGTGCGAACGTCTGCAGATAGCTGGCAGTCAGAAGGGGCTAGCCTGGAAAGCTGTTGCTCAGCCTCATCTGCCCATGGCAGTGCTCGCACAGAGGCACAGAGAATGGGGCTGCTTGCTTGTCTTGCCACCTCAAACTTCAAACGTAGCCTGGGAAAGTTGGTGTCCCAGCCAGGCTCCTTTCACAGCCCTGCTCCGAAAGTGCGAACGTCTGCAGATAACTGGCAGGCAGAAGGGGGTAGCCTGGAAAGCTGTTGCTCAGCCTCATCTGCCCATGGCACTGTTCGCATAGAGGCACAGAGAAAGGGGCTGCTTGCTTATCTTGCCACCTCAAACTTCAAACGTAGCCTGGGAAAGTTGGTGTCCCAGCCAGGCTCCTTTCGCAGCCCTGCTCCGAAAGTGCGAACGTCTGCAGATAGCTGGCAGCCAGAAGGGGCTAGCCTGGAAAGCTGTTGCTCAGCCTCATCTGCCCATGGCAGTGCTCGCACAGAGGCACAGAGATGGGGCTGCTTGCTTGTCTTGCCACCTCAAACTTCAAACGTAGCCTGGGAAAGTTGGTGTCCCAGCCAGGCTCCTTTCGCAGCCCTGCTCCGAAAGTGCGAACGTCTGCAGATAGCTGGCAGGCAGAAGGGGCTAGCCTGGAAAGCTGTTGCTCAGCCTCATCTGCCCATGGCACTGTTCGCATAGAGGCACAGAGAATGGGGCTGCTTGCTTATCTTGCCACTTGAAACTTCAAACGTAGCCTGGGAAAGTTGGTGTCCCAGCCAGGCTCCTTTCGCAGCCCTGCTCCGAAAGTGCGAACGTCTGCAGATAGCTGGCAGGCAGAAGGGGCTAGCCTGGAAAGCTGTTGCTCAGCCTCATCTGCCCATGGCACTGTTTGCATAGAGGCACAGAGAATGGGGCTGCTTGCTTATCTTGCCACTTGAAACTTCAAACGCATGCTGGGAATGGTGGTGTCCCTGCCAGGCTCCTATCACAGCCCTGCTCCGAAAATGCGAACGTCTGCAGATAGCTGGCAGTCAGAAGGCGCTAGCCTGGAAAGCTGTTGCTCAGCCTCATCTGCCCATGGCAGTGCTCGCACAGAGGCACAGAGAATGGGGCTGCTTGCTTGTCTTGCCACCTCAAACTTCAAACGTAGCCTGGGAAAGTTGGTGTCCCAGCCAGGCTCCTTTCACAGCCCTGCTCCGAAAGTGCGAACGTCTGCAGATAACTGGCAGGCAGAAGGGGCTAGCCTGGAAAGCTGTTGCTCAGCCTCATCTGCCCATGGCACTGTTCGCATAGAGGCACAGAGAATGGGGCTGCTTGCTTATCTTGCCACCTCAAACTTCAAACGTAGCCTGGGAAAGTTGGTTTCCCAGCCAGGCTCCTTTCGCAGCCCTGCTCCGAAAGTGCGAACGTCTGCAGATAGCTGGCAGCCAGAAGGGGCTAGCCTGGAAAGCTGTTGCTCAGCCTCATCTGCCCATGGCAGTGCTCGCACAGAGGCACAGAGATGGGGCTGCTTGCTTGTCTTGCCACCTCAAACTTCAAACGTAATCTGGGAAAGTTGGTGTCCCAGCCAGGCTCCTATCACAGCCCTGCTCCGAAAGTGCGAACGTCTGCAGATAGCTGGCAGCCAGAAGGGGCTAGCCTGGAAAGCTGTTGCTCAGCCTCATCTGCCCATGGCACTGCTCGCACAGAGGCACAGAGAATGGGGCTGCTTGCTTATCTTGCCACTTGAAACTTCAAACGCATGCTGGGAATGGTGGTGTCCCAGCCAGGCTCCTTTCGCAGCCCTGCTCCGAAAGTGCGAACGTCTGCAGATAGCTGGCAGCCAGAAGGGGCTAGCCTGGAAAGCTGTTGCTCAGCCTCATCTGCCCATTACACTGCTCGCACAGAGGCACAGAGAATGGGGCTGCTTGCTTGTCTTGCCACCTCAAACTTCAAACGTAGCCTGGGAAAGTTGGTGTCCCAGCCAGGCTCCTTTCACAGCCCTGCTCCGAAAGTGCGAACGTCTGCAGATAACTGGCAGGCAGAAGGGGCTAGTCTGGAAAGCTGTTGCTCAGCCTCATCTGCCCATGGCACTGTTCGCATAGAGGCACAGAGAAAGGGGCTGCTTGCTTATCTTGCCACCTCAAACTTCAAACGTAGCCTGGGAAAGTTGGTGTCCCAGCCAGGCTCCTTTCGCAGCCCTGCTCCGAAAGTGCGAACGTCTGCAGATAGCTGGCAGGCAGAAGGGGCTAGCCTGGAAAGCTGTTGCTCAGCCTCATCTGCCCATGGCAGTGCTCGCACAGAGGCACAGAGATGGGGCTGCTTGCTTGTCTTGCCACCTCAAACTTCAAACGTAGCCTGGGAAAGTTGGTGTCCCAGCCAGGCTCCTTTCGCAGCCCTGCTCCGAAAGTGCGAACGTCTGCAGATAGCTGGCAGCCAGAAGGGGCTAGCCTGGAAAGCTGTTGCTCAGCCTCATCTGCCCATGGCAGTGCTCGCACAGAGGCACAGAGAATGGGGCTGCTTGCTTTTCTTGCCACCTCAAACTTCAAACGTAGCCTGGGAAAGTTGGTGTCCCAGCCAGGCTCCTTTCGCAGCCCTGCTCCGAAAGTGCGAACGTCTGCAGATAGCTGGCAGGCAGAAGGGGCTATCCTGGAAAGCTGTTGCTCAGCCTCATCTGCCCATGGCACTGTTCCCATAGAGGCACAGAGAATGGGGCTGCTTGCTTATCTTGCCACCTCAAACTTCAAACGTAGCCTGGGAAAGTTGGTGTCCCAGCCAGGCTCCTTTCGCAGCCCTGCTCCGAAAGTGCGAACGTCTGCAGATAGCTGGCAGGCAGAAGGGGCTAGCCTGGAAAGCTGTTGCTCAGCCTCATCTGCCCATGGCACTGTTTGCATAGAGGCACAGAGAATGGGGCTGCTTGCTTATCTTGCCACTTGAAACTTCAAACGCATGCTGGGAATGGTGGTGTCCCTGCCAGGCTCCTATCACAGCCCTGCTCCGAAAGTGCGAACGTCTGCAGATAGCTGGCAGGCAGAAGGGGCTAGCCTGGAAAGCTGTTGCTCAGCCTCATCTGCCCATGGCAGTGCTCGCACAGAGGCACAGAGAATGGGGCTGCTTGCTTGTCTTGCCACCTCAAACTTCAAACGTAGCCTGGGAAAGCTGGTGTCCCAGCCAGGCTCCTTTCACAGCCCTGCTCCGAAAGTGCGAACGTCTGCAGATAACTGGCAGGCAGAAGGGGCTAGCCTGGAAAGCTGTTGCTCAGCCTCATCTGCCCATGGCACTGTTCGCATAGAGGCACAGAGAAAGGGGCTGCTTGCTTATCTTGCCACCTCAAACTTCAAACGTAGCCTGGGAAAGTTGGTGTCCCAGCCAGGCTCCTTTCGCAGCCCTGCTCCGAAAGTGCGAACGTCTGCAGATAGCTGGCAGGCAGAAGGGGCTAGCCTGGAAAGCTGTTGCTCAGCCTCATCTGCCCATGGCAGTGCTCGCACAGAGGCACAGAGATGGGGCTGCTTGCTTGTCTTGCCACCTCAAACTTCAAACGTAGCCTGGGAAAGTTGGTGTCCCAGCCAGGCTCCTTTCGCAGCCCTGCTCCGAAAGTGCGAACGTCTGCAGATAGCTGGCAGCCAGAAGGGGCTAGCCTGGAAAGCTGTTGCTCAGCCTCATCTGCCCATGGCACTGTTTGCATAGAGGCACAGAGAATGGGGCTGCTTGCTTGTCTTGCCACTTGAAACTTCAAACGCATGCTGGGAATGGTGGTGTCCCAGCCAGGCTCCTATCACAGCCCTGCTCCGAAAGTGCGAACGTCTGCAGATAGCTGGCAGTCAGAAGGGGCTAGCCTGGAAAGCTGTTGCTCAGCCTCATCTGCCCATGGCACTGTTCGCATAGAGGCACAGAGAAAGGGGCTGCTTGCTTATCTTGCCACCTCAAACTTCAAACGTAGCCTGGGAAAGTTGGTGTCCCAGCCAGGCTCCTTTCGCAGCCCTGCTCCGAAAGTGCGAACGTCTGCAGATAGCTGGCAGCCAGAAGGGGCTAGCCTGGAAAGCTGTTGCTCAGCCTCATCTGCCCATGGCACTGCTCGCACAGAGGCACAGAGATGGGGCTGCTTGCTTGTCTTGCCACCTCAAACTTCAAACGTAGCCTGGGAAAGTTGGTGTCCCAGCCAGGCTCCTTTCGCAGCCCTGCTCCGAAAGTGCGAACGTCTGCAGATAGCTGGCAGGCAGAAGGGGCTAGCCTGGAAAGCTGTTGCTCAGCCTCATCTGCCCATGGCACTGTTTGCATAGAGGCACAGAGAATGGGGCTGCTTGCTTATCTTGCCACTTGAAACTTCAAACGCATGCTGGGAATGGTGGTGTCCCTGCCAGGCTCCTATCACAGCCCTGCTCCGAAAATGCGAACGTCTGCAGATAGCTGGCAGGCAGAAGGGGCTAGCCTGGAAAGCTGTTGCTCAGCCTCATCTGCCCATGGCAGTGCTCGCACAGAGGCACAGAGAATGGGGCTGCTTGCTTGTCTTGCCACCTCAAACTTCAAACGTAGCCTGGGAAAGTTGGTGTCCCAGCCAGGCTCCTTTCACAGCCCTGCTCCGAAAGTGCGAACGTCTGCAGATAACTGGCAGGCAGAAGGGGCTAGCCTGGAAAGCTGTTGCTCAGCCTCATCTGCCCATGGCACTGTTCGCATAGAGGCACAGAGAAAGGGGCTGCTTGCTTATCTTGCCACCTCAAACTTCAAACGTAGCCTGGGAAAGTTGGTGTCCCAGCCAGGCTCCTTTCGCAGCCCTGCTCCGAAAGTGCGAACGTCTGCAGATAGCTGGCAGCCAGAAGGGGCTAGCCTGGAAAGCTGTTGCTCAGCCTCATCTGCCCATGGCAGTGCTCGCACAGAGGCACAGAGATGGGGCTGCTTGCTTGTCTTGCCACCTCAAACTTCAAACGTAGCCTGGGAAAGTTGGTGTCCCAGCCAGGCTCCTTTCGCAGCCCTGCTCCGAAAGTGCGAACGTCTGCAGATAGCTGGCAGCCAGAAGGGGCTAGCCTGGAAAGCTGTTGCTCAGCCTCATCTGCCCATGGCACTGTTCGCATAGAGGCACAGAGAATGGGGCTGCTTGCTTATCTTGCCACTTGAAACTTCAAACGCATGCTGGGAATGGTGGTGTCCCTGCCAGGCTCCTATCACAGCCCTGCTCCGAAAATGCGAACGTCTGCAGATAGCTGGCAGTCAGAAGGGGCTAGCCTGGAAAGCTGTTGCTCAGCCTCATCTGCCCATGGCAGTGCTCGCACAGAGGCACAGAGAATGGGGCTGCTTGCTTGTCTTGCCACCTCAAACTTCAAACGTAGCCTGGGAAAGTTGGTGTCCCAGCCAGGCTCCTTTCACAGCCCTGCTCCGAAAGTGCGAACGTCTGCAGATAACTGGCAGGCAGAAGGGGCTAGCCTGGAAAGCTGTTGCTCAGCCTCATCTGCCCATGGCACTGTTCGCATAGAGGCACAGAGAAAGGGGCTGCTTGCTTATCTTGCCACCTCAAACTTCAAACGTAGCCTGGGAAAGTTGGTGTCCCAGCCAGGCTCCTATCACAGCCCTGCTCCGAAAGTGCGAACGTCTGCAGATAGCTGGCAGGCAGAAGGGGCTAGCCTGGAAAGCTGTTGCTCAGCCTCATCTGCCCATGGCACTGTTCCCATAGAGGCACAGAGAATGGGGCTGCTTGCTTATCTTGCCACTTGAAACTTCAAACGCATGCTGGGAATGTTGGTGTCCCTGCCAGGCTCCTATCACAGCCCTGCTCCGAAAGTGCGAACGTCTGCAGATAGCTGGCAGGCAGAAGGGGCTAGCCTGGAAAGCTGTTGCTCAGCCTCCTCTGCCCATGGCACTGTTCGCATAGAGGCACAGAGAATGGGGCTGCTTGCTTATCTTGCCACTTGAAACTTCAAACGTATCCTGGGAAAGTTGGTGTCCCAGCCAGGCTCCTTTCGCAGCCCTGCTCCGAAAGTGCGAACGTCTGCAGATAGCTGGCAGCCAGAAGGGGCTAGCCTGGAAAGCTGTTGCTCAGCCTCATCTGCCCATGGCACTGTTCGCATAGAGGCACAGAGAATGGGGCTGCTTGCTTATCTTGCCACTTGAAACTTCAAACGCATGCTGGGAATGGTGGTGTCCCTGCCAGGCTCCTATCACAGCCCTGCTCCGAAAGTGCGAACGTCTGCAGATAGCTGGCAGCCAGAAGGGGCTAGCCTGGAAAGCTGTTGCTCAGCCTCATCTGCCCATGGCAGTGCTCGCACAGAGGCACAGAGTTTGGGGCTGCTTGCTTATCTTGCCACTTCAAACTTCAAACGCATGCTGGGAAAGTTGGTGTCCCAGCCAGGCTCCTTTCGCAGCCCTGCTCCAAAAGTGCGAACGTCTGCAGATAGCTGGCAGGCAGAAGGGGCTATCCTGGAAAGCTGTTGCTCAGCCTCATCTGCCCATGGCACTGTTCGCATAGAGGCACAGAGAATGGGGCTGCTTGCTTATCTTGCCACTTGAAACTTCAAACGTAGCCTGGGAAAGTTGGTGTCCCAGCCAGGCTCCTTTCGCAGCCCTGCTCCGAAAGTGCGAACGTCTGCAGATAGCTGGCAGCCAGAACGGTATAGCCTGGAAAGCTGTTGCTCAGCCTCATCTGCCCATGGCACTGTTTGCATAGAGGCACAGAGAATGGGGCTGCTTGCTTATCTTGCCACTTGAAACTTCAAACGCATGCTGGGAATGGTGGTGTCCCTGCCAGGCTTCTATCACAGCCCTGCTCCGAAAATGCGAACGTCTGCAGATAGCTGGCAGTCAGAAGGGGCTAGCCTGGAAAGCTGTTGCTCAGCCTCATCTGCCCATTACACTGCTCGCACAGAGGCACAGAGAATGGGGCTGCTTGCTTGTCTTGCCACCTCAAACTTCAAACGTAGCCTGGGAAAGTTGGTGTCCCAGCCAGGCTCCTTTCACAGCCCTGCTCCGAAAGTGCGAACGTCTGCAGATAACTGGCAGGCAGAAGGGGCTAGTCTGGAAAGCTGTTGCTCAGCCTCATCTGCCCATGGCACTGTTCGCATAGAGGCACAGAGAAAGGGGCTGCTTGCTTATCTTGCCACCTCAAACTTCAAACGTAGCCTGGGAAAGTTGGTGTCCCAGCCAGGCTCCTTTCGCAGCCCTGCTCCGAAAGTGCGAACGTCTGCAGATAGCTGGCAGGCAGAAGGGGCTAGCCTGGAAAGCTGTTGCTCAGCCTCATCTGCCCATGGCACTGTTCCCATAGAGGCACAGAGAATGGGGCTGCTTGCTTATCTTGCCACCTCAAACTTCAAACGTAGCCTGGGAAAGTTGGTGTCCCAGCCAGGCTCCTTTCGCAGCCCTGCTCCGAAAGTGCGAACGTCTGCAGATAGCTGGCAGCCAGAAGGGGCTAGCCTGGAAAGCTGTTGCTCAGCCTCATCTGCCCATGGCACTGTTTGCATAGAGGCACAGAGAATGGGGCTGCTTGCTTATCTTGCCACTTGAAACTTCAAACGCATGCTGGGAATGGTGGTGTCCCTGCCAGGCTCCTATCACAGCCCTGCTCCGAAAATGCGAACGTCTGCAGATAGCTGGCAGGCAGAAGGGGCTAGCCTGGAAAGCTGTTGCTCAGCCTCATCTGCCCATGGCAGTGCTCGCACAGAGGCACAGAGAATGGGGCTGCTTGCTTGTCTTGCCACCTCAAACTTCAAACGTAGCCTGGGAAAGTTGGTGTCCCAGTCAGGCTCCTTTCACAGCCCTGCTCCGAAAGTGCGAACGTCTGCAGATAACTGGCAGGCAGAAGGGGGTAGCCTGGAAAGCTGTTGCTCAGCCTCATCTGCCCATGGCACTGTTCGCATAGAGGCACAGAGAAAGGGGCTGCTTGCTTATCTTGCCACCTCAAACTTCAAACGTAGCCTGGGAAAGTTGGTGTCCCAGCCAGGCTCCTTTCGCAGCCCTGCTCCGAAAGTGCGAACGTCTGCAGATAGCTGGCAGGCAGAAGGGGCTAGCCTGGAAAGCTGTTGCTCAGCCTCATCTGCCCATGGCAGTGCTCGCACAGAGGCACAGAGATGGGGCTGCTTGCTTGTCTTGCCACCTCAAACTTCAAACGTAGCCTGGGAAAGTTGGTGTCCCAGCCAGGCTCCTTTCGCAGCCCTGCTCCGAAATTGCGAACGTCTGCAGATAGCTGGCAGGCAGAAGGGGCTAGCCTGGAAAGCTGTTGCTCAGCCTCATCTGCCCATGGCACTGTTCGCATAGAGGCACAGAGAATGGGGCTGCTTGCTTATCTTGCCACTTGAAACTTCAAACGTAGCCTGGGAAAGTTGGTGTCCCAGCCAGGCTCCTTTCGCAGCCCTGCTCCGAAAGTGCGAACGTCTGCAGATAGCTGGCAGGCAGAAGGGGCTAGCCTGGAAAGCTGTTGCTCAGCCTCATCTGCCCATGGCACTGTTTGCATAGAGGCACAGAGAATGGGGCTGCTTGCTTATCTTGCCACTTGAAACTTCAAACGCATGCTGGGAATGGTGGTGTCCCTGCCAGGCTCCTATCACAGCCCTGCTCCGAAAATGCGAACTTCTGCAGATAGCTGGCAGTCAGAAGGCGCTAGCCTGGAAAGCTGTTGCTCAGCCTCATCTGCCCATGGCAGTGCTCGCACAGAGGCACAGAGAATGGGGCTGCTTGCTTGTCTTGCCACCTCAAACTTCAAACGTAGCCTGGGAAAGTTGGTGTCCCAGCCAGGCTCCTTTCGCAGCCCTGCTCCGAAAGTGCGAACGTCTGCAGATAGCTGGCAGCCAGAAGGGGCTAGCCTGGAAAGCTGTTGCTCAGCCTCATCTGCCCATGGCAGTGCTCGCACAGAGGCACAGAGATGGGGCTGCTTGCTTGTCTTGCCACCTCAAACTTCAAACGTAATCTGGGAAAGTTGGTGTCCCAGCCAGGCTCCTATCACAGCCCTGCTCCGAAAGTGCGAACGTCTGCAGATAGCTGGCAGCCAGAAGGGGCTAGCCTGGAAAGCTGTTGCTCAGCCTCATCTGCCCATGGCACTGCTCGCACAGAGGCACAGAGAATGGGGCTGCTTGCTTATCTTGCCACTTGAAACTTCAAACGCATGCTGGGAATGGTGGTGTCCCAGCCAGGCTCCTTTCGCAGCCCTGCTCCGAAAGTGCGAACGTCTGCAGATAGCTGGCAGCCAGAAGGGGCTAGCCTGGAAAGCTGTTGCTCAGCCTCATCTGCCCATTACACTGCTCGCACAGAGGCACAGAGAATGGGGCTGCTTGCTTGTCTTGCCACCTCAAACTTCAAACGTAGCCTGGGAAAGTTGGTGTCCCAGCCAGGCTCCTTTCACAGCCCTGCTCCGAAAGTGCGAACGTCTGCAGATAACTGGCAGGCAGAAGGGGCTAGTCTGGAAAGCTGTTGCTCAGCCTCATCTGCCCATGGCACTGTTCGCATAGAGGCACAGAGAAAGGGGCTGCTTGCTTATCTTGCCACCTCAAACTTCAAACGTAGCCTGGGAAAGTTGGTGTCCCAGCCAGGCTCCTTTCGCAGCCCTGCTCCGAAAGTGCGAACGTCTGCAGATAGCTGGCAGGCAGAAGGGGCTAGCCTGGAAAGCTGTTGCTCAGCCTCATCTGCCCATGGCAGTGCTCGCACAGAGGCACAGAGATGGGGCTGCTTGCTTGTCTTGCCACCTCAAACTTCAAACGTAGCCTGGGAAAGTTGGTGTCCCAGCCAGGCTCCTTTCGCAGCCCTGCTCCGAAAGTGCGAACGTCTGCAGATAGCTGGCAGCCAGAAGGGGCTAGCCTGGAAAGCTGTTGCTCAGCCTCATCTGCCCATGGCAGTGCTCGCACAGAGGCACAGAGAATGGGGCTGCTTGCTTTTCTTGCCACCTCAAACTTCAAACGTAGCCTGGGAAAGTTGGTGTCCCAGCCAGGCTCCTTTCGCAGCCCTGCTCCGAAAGTGCGAACGTCTGCAGATAGCTGGCAGGCAGAAGGGGCTATCCTGGAAAGCTGTTGCTCAGCCTCATCTGCCCATGGCACTGTTCCCATAGAGGCACAGAGAATGGGGCTGCTTGCTTATCTTGCCACCTCAAACTTCAAACGTAGCCTGGGAAAGTTGGTGTCCCAGCCAGGCTCCTTTCGCAGCCCTGCTCCGAAAGTGCGAACGTCTGCAGATAGCTGGCAGCCAGAAGGGGCTAGCCTGGAAAGCTGTTGCTCAGCCTCATCTGCCCATGGCACTGTTTGCATAGAGGCACAGAGAATGGGGCTGCTTGCTTATCTTGCCACTTGAAACTTCAAACGCATGCTGGGAATGGTGGTGTCCCTGCCAGGCTCCTATCACAGCCCTGCTCCGAAAGTGCGAACGTCTGCAGATAGCTGGCAGGCAGAAGGGGCTAGCCTGGAAAGCTGTTGCTCAGCCTCATCTGCCCATGGCAGTGCTCGCACAGAGGCACAGAGAATGGGGCTGCTTGCTTGTCTTGCCACCTCAAACTTCAAACGTAGCCTGGGAAAGTTGGTGTCCCAGCCAGGCTCCTTTCACAGCCCTGCTCCGAAAGTGCGAACGTCTGCAGATAACTGGCAGGCAGAAGGGGCTAGCCTGGAAAGCTGTTGCTCAGCCTCATCTGCCCATGGCACTGTTCGCATAGAGGCACAGAGAAAGGGGCTGCTTGCTTATCTTGCCACCTCAAACTTCAAACGTAGCCTGGGAAAGTTGGTGTCCCAGCCAGGCTCCTTTCGCAGCCCTGCTCCGAAAGTGCGAACGTCTGCAGATAGCTGGCAGCCAGAAGGGGCTAGCCTGGAAAGCTGTTGCTCAGCCTCATCTGCCCATGGCAGTGCTCGCACAGAGGCACAGAGATGGGGCTGCTTGCTTGTCTTGCCACCTCAAACTTCAAACGTAGCCTGGGAAAGTTGGTGTCCCAGCCAGGCTCCTTTCGCAGCCCTGCTCCGAAAGTGCGAACGTCTGCAGATAGCTGGCAGGCAGAAGGGGCTAGCCTGGAAAGCTGTTGCTCAGCCTCATCTGCCCATGGCACTGTTCGCATAGAGGCACAGAGAATGGGGCTGCTTGCTTATCTTGCCACTTGAAACTTCAAACGCATGCTGGGAAAGTTGGTGTCCCAGCCAGGATCCTTTCGCAGCCCTGCTCCGAAAGTGCGAACGTCTGCAGATAGCTGGCAGGCAGAAGGGGCTAGCCTGGAAAGCTGTTGCTCAGCCTCATCTGCCCATGGCACTGTTTGCATAGAGGCACAGAGAATGGGGCTGCTTGCTTATCTTGCCACTTGAAACTTCAAACGCATGCTGGGAATGGTGGTGTCCCTGCCAGGCTCCTATCACAGCCCTGCTCCGAAAATGCGAACGTCTGCAGATAGCTGGCAGTCAGAAGGGGCTAGCCTGGAAAGCTGTTGCTCAGCCTCATCTGCCCATGGCAGTGCTCGCACAGAGGCACAGAGAATGGGGCTGCTTGCTTGTCTTGCCACCTCAAACTTCAAACGTAGCCTGGGAAAGTTGGTGTCCCAGCCAGGCTCCTTTCACAGCCCTGCTCCGAAAGTGCGAACGTCTGCAGATAACTGGCAGGCAGAAGGGGCTAGCCTGGAAAGCTGTTGCTCAGCCTCATCTGCCCATGGCACTGTTCGCATAGAGGCACAGAGAAAGGGGCTGCTTGCTTATCTTGCCACCTCAAACTTCAAACGTAGCCTGGGAAAGTTGGTGTCCCAGCCAGGCTCCTTTCGCAGCCCTGCTCCGAAAGTGCGAACGTCTGCAGATAGCTGGCAGCCAGAAGGGGCTAGCCTGGAAAGCTGTTGCTCAGCCTCATCTGCCCATGGCAGTGCTCGCACAGAGGCACAGAGATGGGGCTGCTTGCTTGTCTTGCCACCTCAAACTTCAAACGTAATCTGGGAAAGTTGGTGTCCCAGCCAGGCTCCTATCACAGCACTGCTCCGAAAGTGCGAACGTCTGCAGATAGCTGGCAGCCAGAAGGGGCTAGCCTGGAAAGCTGTTGCTCAGCCTCATCTGCCCATGGCACTGCTCGCACAGAGGCACAGAGAATGGGGCTGCTTGCTTATCTTGCCACTTGAAACTTCAAACGCATGCTGGGAATGGTGGTGTCCCAGCCAGGCTCCTTTCGCAGCCCTGCTCCGAAAGTGCGAACGTCTGCAGATAGCTGGCAGCCAGAAGGGGCTAGCCTGGAAAGCTGTTGCTCAGCCTCATCTGCCCATGGCAGTGCTCGCACAGAGGCACAGAGAATGGGGCTGCTTGCTTGTCTTGCCACCTCAAACTTCAAACGTAGCCTGGGAAAGTTGGTGTCCCAGCCAGGCTCCTTTCACACCCCTGCTCCGAAAGTGCGAACGTCTGCAGATAGCTGGCAGACAGAAGGGGCTAGCCTGGAAAGCTGTTGCTCAGCCTCATCTGCCCATGGCACTGTTCGCATAGAGGCACAGAGAAAGGGGCTGCTTGCTTATCTTGCCACCTCAAACTTCAAACGTAGCCTGGGAAAGTTGGTGTCCTAGCCAGGCTCCTTTCGCAGCCCTGCTCCGAAAGTGCGAACGTCTGCAGATAGCTGGCAGGCAGAAGGGGCTAGCCTGGAAAGCTGTTGCTCAGCCTCATCTGCCCATGGCAGTGCTCGCACAGAGGCACAGAGATGGGGCTGCTTGCTTGTCTTGCCACCTCAAACTTCAAACGTAATCTGGGAAAGTTGGTGTCCCAGCCAGGCTCCTATCACAGCCCTGCTCCGAAAGTGCGAACGTCTGCAGATAGCTGGCAGCCAGAAGGCGCTAGCCTGGAAAGCTGTTGCTCAGCCTCATCTGCCCATGGCACTGCTCGCACAGAGGCACAGAGAATGGGGCTGCTTGCTTATCTCGCCACTTGAAACTTCAAACGCATGCTGGGAATGGTGGTGTCCCAGCCAGGCTCCTTTCGCAGCCCTGCTCCGAAAGTGCGAACGTCTGCAGATAGCTGGCAGCCAGAAGGGGCTAGCCTGGAAAGCTGTTGCTCAGCCTCATCTGCCCATGGCACTGTTCGCATAGAGGCACAGAGAATGGGGCTGCTTGCTTATCTTGCCACTTGAAACTTCAAACGCGTGCTGGGAATGGTGGTGTCCCTGCCAGGCTCCTATCACAGCCCTGCTCCGAAAGTGCGAACGTCTGCAGATAGCTGGCAGGCAGAAGGGGCTAGCCTGGAAAGCTGTTGCTCAGCCTCATCTGCCCATGGCACTGTTCGCATAGAGGCACAGAGAATGGGGCTGCTTGCTTATCTTGCCACCTCAAACTTCAAACGCATGCTGGGAATGGTGGTGTCCCTGCCAGGCTCCTATCACAGCCCTGCTCCGAAAGTGCGAACGTCTGCAGATAGCTGGCAGCCAGAAGGGGCTAGCCTGGAAAGCTGTTGCTCAGCCTCATCTGCCCATGGCAGTGCTCGCACAGAGGCACAGAGAATGGGGCTGCTTGCTTGTCTTGCCAACTCAAACTTCAAACGTAGCTTGGGAAAGTTTGTGTCCCAGCCAGGCTCCTTTCGCAGCCCTGCTCCGAAAGTGCGAACGTCTGCAGATAGCTGGCAGGCAGAAGGGGCTAGCCTGGAAAGCTGTTGCTCAGCCTCATCTGCCCATGGCACTGCTCGCACAGAGGCACAGAGAATGGGGCTGCTTGCTTATCTTGCCACCTCAAACTTCAAACGTAGCCTGGGAAAGTTGGTGTCCCAGCCAGGCTCCTTTCGCAGCCCTGCTCCGAAAGTGCGAACGTCTGCAGATAGCTGGCAGCCAGAAGGGGCTAGCCTGGAAAGCTGTTGCTCAGCCTCATCTGCCCATGGCAGTGCTCGCACAGAGGCACAGAGATGGGGCTGCTTGCTTGTCTTGCCACCTCAAACTTCAAACGTAATCTGGGAAAGTTGGTGTCCCAGCCAGGCTCCTATCACAGCCCTGCTCCGAAAGTGCGAACGTCTGCAGATAGCTGGCAGCCAGAAGGGGCTAGCCTGGAAAGCTGTTGCTCAGCCTCATCTGCCCATGGCACTGCTCGCACAGAGGCACAGAGAATGGGGCTGCTTGCTTATCTTGCCACTTGAAACTTCAAACGCATGCTGGGAATGGTGGTGTCCCAGCCAGGCTCCTTTCGCAGCCCTGCTCCGAAAGTGCGAACGTCTGCAGATAGCTGGCAGCCAGAAGGGGCTAGCCTGGAAAGCTGTTGCTCAGCCTCATCTGCCCATTACACTGCTCGCACAGAGGCACAGAGAATGGGGCTGCTTGCTTGTCTTGCCACCTCAAACTTCAAACGTAGCCTGGGAAAGTTGGTGTCCCAGCCAGGCTCCTTTCACAGCCCTGCTCCGAAAGTGCGAACGTCTGCAGATAGCTGGCAGGCAGAAGGGGCTAGTCTGGAAAGCTGTTGCTCAGCCTCATCTGCCCATGGCACTGTTCGCATAGAGGCACAGAGAAAGGGGCTGCTTGCTTATCTTGCCACCTCAAACTTCAAACGTAGCCTGGGAAAGTTGGTGTCCCAGCCAGGCTCCTTTCACAGCCCTGCTCCGAAAGTGCGAACGTCTGCAGATAACTGGCAGGCAGAAGGGGCTAGCCTGGAAAGCTGTTGCTCAGCCTCATCTGCCCATGGCACTGTTCGCATAGAGGCACAGAGAAAGGGGCTGCTTGCTTATCTTGCCACCTCAAACTTCAAACGTAGCCTGGGAAAGTTGGTGTCCCAGCCAGGCTCCTTTCGCAGCCCTGCTCCGAAAGTGCGAACGTCTGCAGATAGCTGGCAGGCAGAAGGGGCTAGCCTGGAAAGCTGTTGCTCAGCCTCATCTGCCCATGGCAGTGCTCGCACAGAGGCACAGAGATGGGGCTGCTTGCTTGTCTTGCCACCTCAAACTTCAAACGTAATCTGGGAAAGTTGGTGTCCCAGCCAGGCTCCTATCACAGCCCTGCTCCGAAAGTGCGAACGTCTGCAGATAGCTGGCAGCCAGAAGGCGCTAGCCTGGAAAGCTGTTGCTCAGCCTCATCTGCCCATGGCACTGCTCGCACAGAGGCACAGAGAATGGGGCTGCTTGCTTATCTCGCCACTTGAAACTTCAAACGCATGCTGGGAATGGTTGTGTCCCAGCCAGGCTCCTTTCGCAGCCCTGCTCCGAAAGTGCGAACGTCTGCAGATAGCTGGCAGCCAGAAGGGGCTAGCCTGGAAAGCTGTTGCTCAGCCTCATCTGCCCATGGCACTGTTCGCATAGAGGCACAGAGAATGGGGCTGCTTGCTTATCTTGCCACTTGAAACTTCAAACGCGTGCTGGGAATGGTGGTGTCCCTGCCAGGCTCCTATCACAGCCCTGCTCCGAAAGTGCGAACGTCTGCAGATAGCTGGCAGGCAGAAGGGGCTAGCCTGGAAAGCTGTTGCTCAGCCTCATCTGCCCATGGCACTGTTCGCATAGAGGCACAGAGAATGGGGCTGCTTGCTTATCTTGCCACCTCAAACTTCAAACGCATGCTGGGAATGGTGGTGTCCCTGCCAGGCTCCTATCACAGCCCTGCTCCGAAAGTGCGAACGTCTGCAGATAGCTGGCAGCCAGAAGGGGCTAGCCTGGAAAGCTGTTGCTCAGCCTCATCTGCCCATGGCAGTGCTCGCACAGAGGCACAGAGAATGGGGCTGCTTGCTTGTCTTGCCAACTCAAACTTCAAACGTAGCTTGGGAAAGTTTGTGTGCCAGCCAGGCTCCTTTCGCAGCCCTGCTCCGAAAGTGCGAACGTCTGCAGATAGCTGGCAGGCAGAAGGGGCTAGCCTGGAAAGCTGTTGCTCAGCCTCATCTGCCCATGGCACTGCTCGCACAGAGGCACAGAGAATGGGGCTGCTTGCTTATCTTGCCACCTCAAACTTCAAACGTAGCCTGGGAAAGTTGGTGTCCCAACCAGGCTCCTTTCGCAGCCCTGCTCCGAAAGTGCGAACGTCTGCAGATAGCTGGCAGCCAGAAGGGGCTAGCCTGGAAAGCTGTTGCTCAGCCTCATCTGCCCATGGCAGTGCTCGCACAGAGGCACAGAGATGGGGCTGCTTGCTTGTCTTGCCACCTCAAACTTCAAACGTAATCTGGGAAAGTTGGTGTCCCAGCCAGGCTCCTATCACAGCCCTGCTCCGAAAGTGCGAACGTCTGCAGATAGCTGGCAGCCAGAAGGGGCTAGCCTGGAAAGCTGTTGCTCAGCCTCATCTGCCCATGGCACTGCTCGCACAGAGGCACAGAGAATGGGGCTGCTTGCTTATCTTGCCACTTGAAACTTCAAACGCATGCTGGGAATGGTGGTGTCCCAGCCAGGCTCCTTTCGCAGCCCTGCTCCGAAAGTGCGAACGTCTGCAGATAGCTGGCAGCCAGAAGGGGCTAGCCTGGAAAGCTGTTGCTCAGCCTCATCTGCCCATTACACTGCTCGCACAGAGGCACAGAGAATGGGGCTGCTTGCTTGTCTTGCCACCTCAAACTTCAAACGTAGCCTGGGAAAGTTGGTGTCCCAGCCAGGCTCCTTTCACAGCCCTGCTCCGAAAGTGCGAACGTCTGCAGATAACTGGCAGGCAGAAGGGGCTAGTCTGGAAAGCTGTTGCTCAGCCTCATCTGCCCATGGCACTGTTCGCATAGAGGCACAGAGAAAGGGGCTGCTTGCTTATCTTGCCACCTCAAACTTCAAACGTAGCCTGGGAAAGTTGGTGTCCCAGCCAGGCTCCTTTCGCAGCCCTGCTCCGAAAGTGCGAACGTCTGCAGATAGCTGGCAGCCAGAAGGGGCTAGCCTGGAAAGCTGTTGCTCAGCCTCATCTGCCCATGGCAGTGCTCGCACAGAGGCACAGAGATGGGGCTGCTTGCTTGTCTTGCCACCTCAAACTTCAAACGTAGCCTGGGAAAGTTGGTGTCCCAGCCAGGCTCCTTTCTCAGCCCTGCTCCGAAAGTGCGAACGTCTGCAGATAGCTGGCAGCCAGAAGGGGCTAGCCTGGAAAGCTGTTGCTCAGCCTCATCTGCCCATGGCAGTGCTCGCACAGAGGCACAGAGAATGGGGCTGCTTGCTTTTCTTGCCACCTCAAACTTCAAACGTAGCCTGGGAAAGTTGGTGTCCCAGCCAGGCTCCTTTCGCAGCCCTGCTCCGAAAGTGCGAACGTCTGCAGATAGCTGGCAGGCAGAAGGGGCTATCCTGGAAAGCTGTTGCTCAGCCTCATCTGCCCATGGCACTGTTCCCATAGAGGCACAGAGAATGGGGCTGCTTGCTTATCTTGCCACCTCAAACTTCAAACGTAGCCTGGGAAAGTTGGTGTCCCAGCCAGGCTCCTTTCGCAGCCCTGCTCCGAAAGTGCGAACGTCTGCAGATAGCTGGCAGCCAGAAGGGACTAGCCTGGAAAGCTGTTGCTCAGCCTCATCTGCCCATGGCACTGTTTGCATAGAGGCACAGAGAATGGGGCTGCTTGCTTATCTTGCCACTTGAAACTTCAAACGCATGCTGGGAATGGTGGTGTCCCTGCCAGGCTCCTATCACAGCCCTGCTCCGAAAGTGCGAACGTCTGCAGATAGCTGGCAGGCAGAAGGGGCTAGCCTGGAAAGCTGTTGCTCAGCCTCATCTGCCCATGGCAGTGCTCGCACAGAGGCACAGAGAATGGGGCTGCTTGCTTGTCTTGCCACCTCAAACTTCAAACGTAGCCTGGGAAAGTTGGTGTCCCAGCCAGGCTCCTTTCACAGCCCTGCTCCGAAAGTGCGAACGTCTGCAGATAACTGGCAGTCAGAAGGGGCTAGCCTGGAAAGCTGTTGCTCAGCCTCATCTGCCCATGGCACTGTTCGCATAGAGGCACAGAGAAAGGGGCTGCTTGCTTATCTTGCCACCTCAAACTTCAAACGTAGCCTGGGAAAGTTGGTGTCCCAGCCAGGCTCCTTTCGCAGCCCTGCTCCGAAAGTGCGAACGTCTGCAGATAGCTGGCAGCCAGAAGGGGCTAGCCTGGAAAGCTGTTGCTCAGCCTCATCTGCCCATGGCAGTGCTCGCACAGAGGCACAGAGATGGGGCTGCTTGCTTGTCTTGCCACCTCAAACTTCAAACGTAGCCTGGGAAAGTTGGTGTCCCAGCCAGGCTCCTTTCGCAGCCCTGCTCCGAAAGTGCGAACGTCTGCAGATAGCTGGCAGGCAGAAGGGGCTAGCCTGGAAAGCTGTTGCTCAGCCTCATCTGCCCATGGCACTGTTCGCATAGAGGCACAGAGAATGGGGCTGCTTGCTTATCTTGCCACTTGAAACTTCAAACGCATGCTGGGAAAGTTGGTGTCCCAGCCAGGATCCTTTCGCAGCCCTGCTCCGAAAGTGCGAACGTCTGCAGATAGCTGGCAGGCAGAAGGGGCTAGCCTGGAAAGCTGTTGCTCAGCCTCATCTGCCCATGGCACTGTTTGCATAGAGGCACAGAGAATGGGGCTGCTTGCTTATCTTGCCACTTGAAACTTCAAACGCATGCTGGGAATGGTGGTGTCCCTGCCAGGCTCCTATCACAGCCCTGCTCCGAAAATGCGAACGTCTGCAGATAGCTGGCAGTCAGAAGGGGCTAGCCTGGAAAGCTGTTGCTCAGCCTCATCTGCCCATGGCAGTGCTCGCACAGAGGCACAGAGAATGGGGCTGCTTGCTTGTCTTGCCACCTCAAACTTCAAACGTAGCCTGGGAAAGTTGGTGTCCCAGCCAGGCTCCTTTCACAGCCCTGCTCCGAAAGTGCGAACGTCTGCAGATAACTGGCAGGCAGAAGGGGCTAGCCTGGAAAGCTGTTGCTCAGCCTCATCTGCCCATGGCACTGTTCGCATAGAGGCACAGAGAAAGGGGCTGCTTGCTTATCTTGCCACCTCAAACTTCAAACGTAGCCTGGGAAAGTTGGTGTCCCAGCCAGGCTCCTTTCGCAGCCCTGCTCCGAAAGTGCGAACGTCTGCAGATAGCTGGCAGCCAGAAGGGGCTAGCCTGGAAAGCTGTTGCTCAGCCTCATCTGCCCATGGCAGTGCTCGCACAGAGGCACAGAGATGGGGCTGCTTGCTTGTCTTGCCACCTCAAACTTCAAACGTAGCCTGGGAAAGTTGGTGTCCCAGCCAGGCTCCTATCACAGCACTGCTCCGAAAGTGCGAACGTCTGCAGATAGCTGGCAAGCAGAAGGGGCTAGCCTGGAAAGCTGTTGCTCAGCCTCATCTGCCCATGGCACTGCTCGCACAGAGGCACAGAGAATGGGGCTGCTTGCTTATCTTGCCACTTGAAACTTCAAACGCATGCTGGGAATGGTGGTGTCCCAGCCAGGCTCCTTTCGCAGCCCTGCTCCGAAAGTGCGAACGTCTGCAGATAGCTGGCAGCCAGAAGGGGCTAGCCTGGAAAGCTGTTGCTCAGCCTCATCTGCCCATGGCAGTGCTCGCACAGAGGCACAGAGAATGGGGCTGCTTGCTTGTCTTGCCACCTCAAACTTCAAACGTAGCCTGGGAAAGTTGGTGTCCCAGCCAGGCTCCTTTCACACCCCTGCTCCGAAAGTGCGAACGTCTGCAGATAGCTGGCAGACAGAAGGGGCTAGCCTGGAAAGCTGTTGCTCAGCCTCATCTGCCCATGGCACTGTTCGCATAGAGGCACAGAGAAAGGGGCTGCTTGCTTATCTTGCCACCTCAAACTTCAAACGTAGCCTGGGAAAGTTGGTGTCCCAGCCAGGCTCCTTTCGCAGCCCTGCTCCGAAAGTGCGAACGTCTGCAGATAGCTGGCAGCCAGAAGGGGCTAGCCTGGAAAGCTGTTGCTCAGCCTCATCTGCCCATGGCAGTGCTCGCACAGAGGCACAGAGATGGGGCTGCTTGCTTGTCTTGCCACCTCAAACTTCAAACGTATTCTGGGAAAGTTGATGTCCCAGCCAGGCTCCTATCACAGCCCTGCTCCGAAAGTGCGAACGTCTGCAGATAGCTGGCAGCCAGAAGGCGCTAGCCTGGAAAGCTGTTGCTCAGCCTCATCTGCCCATGGCACTGCTCGCACAGAGGCACAGAGAATGGGGCTGCTTGCTTATCTCGCCACTTGAAACTTCAAACGCATGCTGGGAATGGTGGTGTCCCAGCCAGGCTCCTTTCGCAGCCCTGCTCCGAAAGTGCGAACGTCTGCAGATAGCTGGCAGCCAGAAGGGGCTAGCCTGGAAAGCTGTTGCTCAGCCTCATCTGCCCATGGCACTGTTCGCATAGAGGCACAGAGAATGGGGCTGCTTGCTTATCTTGCCACTTGAAACTTCAAACGCGTGCTGGGAATGGTGGTGTCCCTGCCAGGCTCCTATCACAGCCCTGCTCCGAAAGTGCGAACGTCTGCAGATAGCTGGCAGGCAGAAGGGGCTAGCCTGGAAAGCTGTTGCTCAGCCTCATCTGCCCATGGCACTGTTCGCATAGAGGCACAGAGAATGGGGCTGCTTGCTTATCTTGCCACCTCAAACTTCAAACGCATGCTGGGAATGGTGGTGTCCCTGCCAGGCTCCTATCACAGCCCTGCTCCGAAAGTGCGAACGTCTGCAGATAGCTGGCAGCCAGAAGGGGCTAGCCTGGAAAGCTGTTGCTCAGCCTCATCTGCCCATGGCAGTGCTCGCACAGAGGCACAGAGAATGGGGCTGCTTGCTTGTCTTGCCAACTCAAACTTCAAACGTAGCTTGGGAAAGTTTGTGTGCCAGCCAGGCTCCTTTCGCAGCCCTGCTCCGAAAGTGCGAACGTCTGCAGATAGCTGGCAGCCAGAAGGGGCTAGCCTGGAAAGCTGTTGCTCAGCCTCATCTGCCCATGGCACTGCTCGCACAGAGGCACAGAGAATGGGGCTGCTTGCTTATCTTGCCACTTGAAACTTCAAACGCATGCTGGGAATGGTGGTGTCCCAGCCAGGCTCCTTTCGCAGCCCTGCTCCGAAAGTGCGAACGTCTGCAGATAGCTGGCAGCCAGAAGGGGCTAGCCTGGAAAGCTGTTGCTCAGCCTCATCTGCCCATGGCAGTGCTCGCACAGAGGCACAGAGAATGGGGCTGCTTGCTTGTCTTGCCACCTCAAACTTCAAACGTAGCCTGGGAAAGTTGGTGTCCCAGCCAGGCTCCTTTCACAGCCCTGCTCCGAAAGTGTGAACGTCTGCAGATAACTGGCAGGCAGAAGGGGCTAGCTTGGAAAGCTGTTGCTCAGCCTCATCTGCCCATGGCACTGTTCGCATAGAGGCCCAGAGAATGGGGCTCCTTGCTTATCTTGCCACTTGAAACTTCAAACGCATGCTGGGAATGGTGGTGTCCCAGCCAGGCTCCTTTCGCAGCCCTGCTCCGAAAGTGCGAACGTCTGCAGATAGCTGGCAGGCAGAAGGCGCTAGCCTGGAAAGCTGTTGCTCAGCCTCATCTGCCCATGGCACTGTTCGCATAGAGGCACAGAGAATGGGGCTGCTTGCTTATCTTGCCACTTGAAACTTCAAACGCATGCTGGGAAAGTTGGTGTCCCAGCCAGGCTCCTTTCGCAGCCCTGCTCCGAAAGTGCGAACGTCTGCAGATAGCTGGCAGGCAGAAGGGGCTAGCCTGGAAAGCTGTTGCTCAGCCTCATCTGCCCATGGCAGTGCTCGCACAGAGGCACAGAGAATGGGGCTGCTTGCTTGTCTTGCCAACTCAAACTTCAAACGTAGCCTGGGAAAGTTTGTGTCCCAACCAGGCTCCTTTCGCAGCCCTGCTCCGAAAGTGCGAACGTCTGCAGATAGCTGGCAGGCAGAAGGGGCTAGCCTGGAAAGCTGTTGCTCAGCCTCATCTGCCCATGGCACTGTTCGCATAGAGGCACAGAGAATGGGGCTGCTTGCTTATCTTGCCACTTGAAACTTCAAACGCATGCTGGGAATGGTGGTGTCCCAGCCAGGCTCCTTTCGCAGCCCTGCTCCGAAAGTGCGAACGTCTGCAGATAGCTGGCAGGCAGAAGGGGCTAGCCTGGAAAGCTGTTGCTCAGCCTCATCTGCCCATGGCACTGTTCACATAGAGGCACAGAGAATGGGGCTGCTTGCTTGTCTTGCCACCTCAAACTTCAAACGCATGCTGGGAATGGTGGTGTCCCAGCCAGGCTCCTTTCGCAGCCCTGCTCCGAAAGTGCGAACGTCTGCAGATAGCTGGCAGCCAGAAGGGGCTAGCCTGGAAAGCTGTTGCTCAGCCTCATCTGCCCATGGCACTGTTCGCATAGAGGCACAGAGAATGGGGCTGCTTGCTTATCTTGCCACTTGAAACTTCAAACGCATGCTGGGAATGGTGTTGTCCCTGCCAGGCTTCTATCACAGCCCTGCTCCGAAAGTGCGAACGTCTGCAGATAGCTGGCAGGCAGAAGGGGCTAGCCTGGAAAGCTGTTGCTCAGCCTGATCTGTCCATGGCAGTGCTCGCACAGAGGCACAGAGAATGGGGCTGCTTGCTTGTCTTGCCACCTCAAACTTCAAACGTAGCCTGGGAAAGTTTGTGTCCCAGCCAGGCTCCTTTCGCAGCCCTGCTCCGAAAGTGCGAACGTCTGCAGATAGCTGGCAGCCAGAAGGCGCTAGCCTGGAAAGCTGTTGCTCAGCCTCATCTGCCCATGGCACTGTTCGCATAGAGGCACAGAGAATGGGGCTGCTTGCTTATCTTGCCACTTGAAACTTCAAACGCATGCTGGGAAAGTTGGTGTCCCAGCCAGGCTCCTTTCGCAGCCCTGCTCCGAAAGTGCGAACGTCTGCAGATAGCTGGCAGGCAGAAGGGGCTAGCCTGGAAAGCTGTTGCTCAGCCTCATCTGCCCATGGCACTGTTTGCATAGAGGCACAGAGAATGGGGCTGCTTGCTTATCTTGCCACTTGAAACTTCAAACGCATGCTGGGAATGGTGGTGTCCCTGCCAGGCTCCTATCACAGCCCTGCTCCGAAAATGCGAACGTCTGCAGATAGCTGGCAGTCAGAAGGGGCTAGCCTGGAAAGCTGTTGCTCAGCCTCATCTGCCCATGGCAGTGCTCGCACAGAGACACAGAGAATGGGGCTGCTTGCTTGTCTTGCCACCTCAAACTTCAAACGTAGCCTGGGAAAGTTTGTGTCCCAGCCAGGCTCCTTTCACAGCCCTGCTCCGAAAGTGCGAACGTCTGCAGATAACTGGCAGGCAGAAGGGGCTAGCCTGGAAAGCTGTTGCTCAGCCTCATCTGCCCATGGCACTGTTCGCATAGAGGCACAGAGAAAGGGGCTGCTTGCTTATCTTGCCACCTCAAACTTCAAATGTAGCCTGGGAAAGTTGGTGTCCCAGCCAGGCTCCTTTCGCAGCCCTGCTCCGAAAGTGCGAACGTCTGCAGATAGCTGGCAGCCAGAAGGGGCTAGCCTGGAAAGCTGTTGCTCAGCCTCATCTGCCCATGGCAGTGCTCGCACAGAGGCACAGAGATGGGGCTGCTTGCTTGTCTTGCCACCTCAAACTTCAAACGTAATCTGGGAAAGTTGGTGTCCCAGCCAGGCTCCTATCACAGCCCTGCTCCGAAAGTGCGAACGTCTGCAGATAGCTGGCAGCCAGAAGGCGCTAGCCTGGAAAGCTGTTGCTCAGCCTCATCTGCCCATGGCACTGCTCGCACAGAGGCACAGAGAATGGGGCTGCTTGCTTATCTTGCCACTTGAAACTTCAAACGCATGCTGGGAATGGTGGTGTCCCTGCCAGGCTCCTATCACAGCCCTGCTCCGAAAGTGCGAACGTCTGCAGATAGCTGGCAGTCAGAAGGGGCTAGCCTGGAAAGCTGTTGCTCAGCCTCATCTGCCCATGGCAGTGCTCGCACAGAGGCACAGAGAATGGGGCTGCTTGCTTGTCTTGCCACCTCAAACTTCAATCGTAGCCTGGGAAAGTTGGTGTCCCAGCCAGGCTCCTTTCACAGCCCTGCTCCGAAAGTGCGAACGTCTGCAGATAGCTGGCAGGCAGAAGGGGGTAGCATGGAAAGCTGTTGCTCAGCCTCATCTGCTCATGGCACTATTCGCATAGAGGCACAGAGAATGGGGCTCCTTGCTTATCTTGCCACTTGAAACTTCAAACGCATGCTGGCAATGGTGGTGTCCCTGCCAGGCTCCTATCACAGCCCTGCTCCGAAAGTGCGAACGTCTGCAGATAGCTGGCAGCCAGAAGGGGCTAGCCTGGAAAGCTGTTGCTCAGCCTCATCTGCCCATGGCAGTGCTCGCACAGAGGCACAGAGAATGGGGCTGCTTGCTTATCTTACCACCTCAAACTTCAAACGTAGCCTGGGAAAGTTGGTGTCCCAGCCAGGCTCCTTTCGCAGCCCTGCTCCGAAAGTGCGAACGTCTGCAGATAGCTGGCAGCCAGAAGGGGCTAGCCTGGAAAGCTGTTGCTCAGCCTCATCTGCCCATGGCACTGTTCGCATAGAGGCACAGAGAATGGGGCTGCTTGCTTATCTTGCCACCTCAAACTTCAAACGTAGCCTGGGAAAGTTGGTGTCCCTGCCAGGCTCCTTTCGCAGCCCTGCTCCGAAAGTGCGAACGTCTGCAGATAGCTGGCAGCCAGAAGGTGCTAGCCTGGAAAGCTGTTGCTCAGCCTCATCTGCCCATGGCAGTGCTCGCACAGAGGCACAGAGAATGGGGCTCCTTGCTTGTCTTGCAACCTCAAACTTCAAACGCAGCCTGGGAAAGATGATGTACCTGCTAGGCTCGTTTCGCAGCCCTGCTCTTGAATTGCGAACGTCTGCAGATAGCTGGCAGCCAGAAGGGGCTAGCCTGGAAAGCTGTTGCTCAGCCTCATCTGCCCATGGCACTGTTCGCATAGAGGCACAGAGAATGGGGCTGCTTGCTTATCTTGCCACTTGAAACTTCAAACGCATGCTGGGAATGGTGGTGTCCCAGCCAGGCTCCTATCACAGTCCTGCTCCGAAAGTGCGAACGTCTGCAGATAGCTGGCAGCCAGAAGGGGCTAGCCTGGAAAGCTGTTGCTCAGCCTCATCTGCCCATGGCACTGTTCGCATAGAGGCACAGAGAATGGGGCTGCTTGCTTATCTTGCCACTTGAAACTTCAAACGCATGCTGGGAATGGTGGTGTCCCTGCCAGGCTCCTATCACAGCCCTGCTCCGAAAGTGCGAACGTCTGCAGATAGCTGGCAGCCAGAAGGGGCTAGCCTGGAAAGCTGTTGCTCAGCCTCATCTGCCCATGGCAGTGCTCGCACAGAGGCACAGAGAATGGGGCTCCTTGCTTGTCTTGCCACTTGAAACTTCAAACGCAGCCTGGGAAAGATGGCGTACCTGCTACGCTCGTTTCGCAGCCCTGCTCTTGAAATGCGAACGTCTGCAGATAGCTGGCAGGCAGAAGGGGCTAGCCTGGAAAGCTGTTGCTCAGCCTCATCTGCCCATGGCAGTGCTCGCACAGAGGCACAGAGATGGGGCTGCTTGCTTGTCTTGCCACTTGAAACTTCAAACGTAGCCTGGGAAAGTTGGTGTCCCAGCCAGGGTCCTATCACAGCCCTGCTCCGAAAGTGCGAACGTCTGCAGATAGCTGGCAGGCAGAAGGGGCTAGCCTGGAAAGCTGTTGCTCAGCCTCATCTGCCCATGGCACTGTTCCCATAGAGGCACAGAGAATGGGGCTGCTTGCTTATCTTGCCACTTGAAACTTCAAACGCATGCTGGGAATGGTGGTGTCCCTGCCAGGCTCCTATCACAGCCCTGCTCCGAAAGTGCGAACGTCTGCAGATAGCTGGCAGCCAGAAGGGGCTAGCCTGGAAAGCTGTTGCTCAGCCTCATCTGCCCATGGCACTGTTCGCATAGAGGCACAGAGAATGGGGCTGCTTGCTTATCTTGCCACTTGAAACTTCAAACGCATGCTGGGAAAGTTGGTGTCCCTGCCAGGCTCCTTTCGCAGCCCTGCTCCGAAAGTGCGAACGTCTGCAGATAGCTGGCAGCCAGAAGGGGCTAGCCTGGAAAGCTGTTGCTCAGCCTCATCTGCCCATGGCACTGTTCGCATAGAGGCACAGAGAATGGGGCTGCTTGCTTATCTTGCCACTTGAAACTTCAAACGCATGCTGGGAATGGTGGTGTCCCTGCCAGGCTCCTATCACAGCCCTGCTCCGAAAGTGCGAACGTCTGCAGATAGCTGGCAGGCAGAAGGGGCTAGCCTGGAAAGCTGTTGCTCAGCCTCATCTGCCCATGGCACTGTTCGCATAGAGGCACAGAGAATGGGGCTGCTTGCTTATCTTGCCACTTGAAACTTCAAACGCATGCTGGGAATGGTGGTGTCCCTGCCAGGCTCCTATCACAGCCCTGCTCCGAAAGTGCGAACGTCTGCAGATAGCTGGCAGGCAGAAGGGGCTAGCCTGGAAAGCTGTTGCTCAGCCTCATCTGCCCATGGCAGTGCTCGCACAGAGGCACAGAGAATGGGGCTCCTTGCTTGTCTTGCCACTTGAAACTTCAAACGCAGCCTGGGAAAGATGGCGTACCTGCTACGCTCGTTTCGCAGCCCTGCTCTTGAAATGCGAACGTCTGCAGATAGCTGGCAGGCAGAAGGGGCTAGCCTGGAAAGCTGTTGCTCAGCCTCATCTGCCCATGGCAGAGCTCGCACAGAGGCACAGAGATGGGGCTGCTTGCTTGTCTTGCCACCTCAAACTTCAAACGTAGCCTGGGAAAGTTGGTGTCCCAGCCAGGGTCCTATCACAGCCCTGCTCCGAAAGTGCGAACGTCTGCAGATAGCTGGCAGGCAGAAGGGGCTAGCCTGGAAAGCTGTTGCTCAGCCTCATCTGCCCATGGCACTGTTCCCATAGAGGCACAGAGAATGGGGCTGCTTGCTTATCTTGCCACTTGAAACTTCAAACGCATGCTGGGAATGGTGGTGTCCCTGCCAGGCTCCTATCACAGCCCTGCTCCGAAAGTGCGAACGTCTGCAGATAGCTGGCAGGCAGAAGGGGCTAGCCTGGAAAGCTGTTGCTCAGCCTCATCTGCCCATGGCACTGTTCGCATAGAGGCACAGAGAATGGGGCTGCTTGCTTATCTTGCCACTTGAAACTTCAAACGTATCCTGGGAAAGTTTGTGTCCCAGCCAGGCTCCTTTCGCAGCCCTGCTCCGAAAGTGCGAACGTCTGCAGATAGCTGGCAGCCAGAAGGGGCTAGCGTGGAAAGCTGTTGCTCAGCCTCATCTGCCCATGGCACTGTTCGCATAGAGGCACAGAGAATGGGGCTGCTTGCTTATCTTGCCACCTCAAACTTCAAACGCATGCTGGGAATGGTGGTGTCCCTGCCAGGCTCCTATCACAGCCCTGCTCCGAAAGTGCGAACGTCTGCAGATAGCTGGCAGCCAGAAGGGGCTAGCCTGGAAAGCTGTTGCTCAGCCTCATCTGCCCATGGCAGTGCTCGCACAGAGGCACAGAGTTTGGGGCTGCTTGCTTATCTTGCCACTTGAAACTTCAAACGCATGCTGGGAAAGTTGGTGTCCCAGCCAGGCTCCTTTCGCAGCCCTGCTCCGAAAGTGCGAACGTCTGCAGATAGCTGGCAGGCAGAAGGGGCTAGCCTGGAAAGCTGTTGCTCAGCCTCATCTGCCCATGGCACTGTTCGCACAGAGGCACAGAGAATGGGGCTGCTTGCTTATCTTGCCACTTGAAACTTCAAACGCATGCTGGGAATGGTGGTGTCCCTGCCAGGCTCCTATCACAGCCCTGCTCCGAAAGTGCGAACGCCTGCAGATAGCTGGCAGCCAGAAGGGGCTAGCCTGGAAAGCTGTTGCTCAGCCTCATCTGCCCATGGCAGTGCTCGCACAGAGGCACAGAGAATGGGGCTGCTTGCTTTTCTTGCCACCTCAAACTTCAAACGTAGCCTGGGAAAGTTGGTGTCCCAGCCAGGCTCCTTTCGCAGCCCTGCTCCGAAAGTGCGAACGTCTGCAGATAGCTGGCAGGCAGAAGGGGCTATCCTGGAAAGCTGTTGCTCAGCCTCATCTGCCCATGGCACTGTTCGCATAGAGGCACAGAGAATGGGGCTGCTTGCTTATCTTGCCACTTGAAATTTCAAACGTAGCCTGGCAAAGTTGGTGTCCCAGCCAGGCTCCTTTCGCAGCCCTGCTCCGAAAGTGCGAACGTCTGCAGATAGCTGGCAGGCAGAAGGGGCTAGCCTGGAAAGCTGTTGCTCAGCCTCATCTGCCCATGGCACTGTTCGCATAGAGGCACAGAGAAAGGGGCTGCTTGCTTATCTTGCCACCTCAAACTTCAAACGTAGCCTGGGAAAGTTGGTGTCCCAGCCAGGCTCCTTTCGCAGCCCTGCTCCGAAAGTGCGAACGTCTGCAGATAGCTGGCAGCCAGAAGGGGCTAGCCTGCAAAGCTGTTGCTCAGCCTCATCTGCCCATGGCAGTGCTCGCACAGAGGCACAGAGAATGGGGCTGCTTGCTTGTCTTGCCACCTCAAACTTCAAACGTAGCCTGGGAAAGTTGGTGTCCCAGCCAGGCTCCTTTCACAGCCCTGCTCCGAAAGTGCGAACGTCTGCAGATAGCTGGCAGGCAGAAGGGGCTAGCCTGGAAAGCTGTTGCTCAGCCTCATCTGCCCATGGCAGTGCTCGCACAGAGGCACAGAGATGGGGCTGCTTGCTTGTCTTGCCACCTCAAACTTCAAACGTAATCTGGGAAAGTTGGTGTCCCAGCCAGGCTCCTTTCGCAGCCCTGCTCCGAAAGTGCGAACGTCTGCAGATAGCTGGCAGCCAGAAGGCGCTAGCCTGGAAAGCTGTTGCTCAGCCTCATCTGCCCATGGCACTGCTCGCACAGAGGCACAGAGAATGGGGCTGCTTGCTTATCTTGCCACTTGAAACTTCAAACGCATGCTGGGAATGGTGGTGTCCCAGCCAGGCTCCTTTCACAGCCCTGCTCCGAAAGTGCGAACGTCTGCAGATAGCTGGCAGCCAGAAGGGGTTAGCCTGCAAAGCTGTTGCTCAGCCTCATCTGCGCATGGCAGTGCTCGCACAGAGGCACAGAGAATGGGGCTGCTTGCTTGTCTTGCCACCTCAAACTTCAAACGTAGCCTGGGAAAGTTGGTGTCCCAGCCAGGCTCCTTTCACAGCCCTGCTCCGAAAGTGCGAACGTCTGCAGATAGCTGGCAGCCAGAAGGGGCTAGCCTGGAAAGCTGTTGCTCAGCCTCATCTGCCCATGGCACTGTTCGCATAGAGGCACAGAGAAAGGGGCTGCTTGCTTATCTTGCCACCTCAAACTTCAAACGTAGCCTGGGAAAGTTGGTGTCCCAGCCAGGCTCCTTTCGCAGCCCTGCTCCGAAAGTGCGAACGTCTGCAGATAGCTGGCAGGCAGAAGGGGCTAGCCTGGAAAGCTGTTGCTCAGCCTCATCTGCCCATGGCAGTGCTCGCACAGAGGCACAGAGATGGGGCTGCTTGCTTGTCTTGCCACCTCAAACTTCAAACGTAATCTGGGAAAGTTGGTGTCCCAGCCAGGCTCCTATCACAGCCCTGCTCCGAAAGTGCGAACGTCTGCAGATAGCTGGCAGCCAGAAGGCGCTAGCCTGGAAAGCTGTTGCTCAGCCTCATCTGCCCATGGCACTGCTCGCACAGAGGCACAGAGAATGGGGCTGCTTGCTTATCTTGCCACTTGAAACTTCAAACGCATGCTGGGAATGGTGGTGTCCCAGCCAGGCTCCTTTCGCAGCCCTGCTCCGAAAGTGCGAACGTCTGCAGATAGCTGGCAGCCAGAAGGGGCTAGCCTGGAAAGCTGTTGCTCAGCCTCATCTGCCCATGGCACTGTTCGCATAGAGGCACAGAGAATGGGGCTGCTTGCTTATCTTGCCACTTGAAACTTCAAACGCATGCTGGGAATGGTGGTGTCCCTGCCAGGCTCCTATCACAGCCCTGCTCCGAAAGTGCGAACGTCTGCAGATAGCTGGCAGGCAGAAGGGGCTAGCCTGGAAAGCTGTTGCTCAGCCTCATCTGCCCATGGCACTGTTCGCATAGAGGCACAGAGAATGGGGCTGCTTGCTTATCTTGCCACCTCAAACTTCAAACGCATGCTGGGAATGGTGGTGTCTCTGCCAGGCTCCTATCACAGCCCTGCTCCGAAAGTGCGAACGTCTGCAGATAGCTGGCAGCCAGAAGGGGCTAGCCTGGAAAGCTGTTGCTCAGCCTCATCTGCCCATGGCAGTGCTCGCACAGAGGCACAGAGAATGGGGCTGCTTGCTTGTCTTGCCAACTCAAACTTAAAACGCATGCTGGGAATGGTGGTGTCCCAGCCAGGCTCCTTTCGCAGCCCTGCTCCGAAAGTGCGAACGTCTGCAGATAGCTGGCAGGCAGAAGGGGCTAGCCTGGAAAGCTGTTGCTCAGCCTCATCTGTCCATGGCACTGCTCGCACAGAGGCACAGAGAATGGGGCTGCTTGCTTATCTTGCCACTTGAAACTTCAAACGCATGCTGGGAATGGTGGTGTCCCAGCCAGGCTCCTTTCGCAGCCCTGCTCCGAAAGTGCGAACGTCTGCAGATAGCTGGCAGCCAGAAGGGGCTAGCCTGGAAAGCTGTTGCTCAGCCTCATCTGCCCATGGCAGTGCTCGCACAGAGGCACAGAGAATGGGGCTGCTTGCTTGTCTTGCCACCTCAAACTTCAAACGTAGCCTGGGAAAGTTGGTGTCCCAGCCAGGCTCCTTTCCCAGCCCTGCTCCGAAAGTGCGAACGTCTGCAGATAACTGGCAGCCAGAAGGGGCTAGCCTGGAAAGCTGTTGCTCAGCCTCATCTGCCCATGGCACTGTTCGCATAGAGGCACAGAGAATGGGGCTGCTTGCTTATCTTGCCACTTGAAACTTCAAACGCATGCTGGGAATGGTGGTGTCCCTGCCAGGCTCCTATCACAGCCCTGCTCCGAAAGTGCGAACGTCTGCAGATAGCTGGCAGCCAGAAGGGGCTAGCCTGGAAAGCTGTTGCTCAGCCTCATCTGCCCATGGCACTGTTCGCATAGAGGCACAGAGAATGGGGCTGCTTGCTTATCTTGCCACCTCAAACTTCAAAAGCATGCTGGGAATGGTGGTGTCCCTGCCAGGCTCCTATCACAGCCCTGCTCCGAAAGTGCGAACGTCTGCAGATAGCTGGCAGGCAGAAGGGGCTAGCCTGGAAAGCTGTTGCTCAGCCTCATCTGCCCATGGCACTGTTCGCATAGAGGCACAGAGAATGGGGCTGCTTGCTTATCTTGCCACTTCAAACTTCAAACGCATGCTGGGAATGGTGGTGTCCCAGCCAGGCTCCTTTCGCAGCCCTGCTCCGAAAGTGCGAACGTCTGCAGATAGCTGGCAGGCAGAAGGGGCTAGCCTGGAAAGCTGTTGCTCAGCCTCATCTGCCCATGGCACTGTTCGCATAGAGGCACAGAGAATGGGGCTGCTTGCTTATCTTGCCACTTGAACCTTCAAACGCATGCTGGGAATGGTGGTGTCCCAGCCAGGCTCCTTTCGCAGCCCTGCTCCGAAAGTGCGAATGTCTGCAGATAGCTGGCAGCCAGAAGGGGCTAGCCTGGAAAGCTGTTGCTCAGCCTCATCTGCCCATGGCACTGTTCACATAGAGGCACAGAGAATGGGGCTGCTTGCTTGTCTTGCCACCTCAAACTTCAAACGCATGCTGGGAATGGTGGTGTCCCAGCCAGGCTCCTTTCGCAGCCCTGCTCCGAAAGTGCGAACGTCTGCAGATAGCTGGCAGCCAGAAGGGGCTAGCCTGGAAAGCTGTTGCTCAGCCTCATCTGCCCATGGCACTGTTCGCATAGAGGCACAGAGAATGGGGCTGCTTGCTTGTCTTGCCACTTGAAACTTCAAACGCATGCTGGGAATGGTGGTGTCCCTGCCAGGCTCCTATCACAGCCCTGCTCCGAAAGTGCGAACGTCTGCAGATAGCTGGCAGGCAGAAGGGGCTAGCCTGGAAAGCTGTTGCTCAGCCTCATCTGCCCATGGCAGTGCTCGCACAGAGGCACAGAGAATGGGGCTGCTTGCTTGTCTTGCCACCTCAAATTTCAAACGTAGCCTGGGAAAGTTGGTGTCCCAGCCAGGCTCCTTTCACAGCCCTGCTCCGAAAGTGCGAACGTCTGCAGATAGCTGGCAGGCAGAAGGGGCTAGCCTGGAAAGCTGTTGCTCAGCCTCATCTGCCCATGGCACTGTTCGCATAGAGGCACAGAGAAAGGGGCTGCTTGCTTATCTTGCCACCTCAAACTTCAAACGTAGCCTGGGAAAGTTGGTGTCCCAGCCAGGCTCCTTTCGCAGCCCTGCTCCGAAAGTGCGAACGTCTGCAGATAGCTGGCAGCCAGAAGGCGCTAGCCTGGAAAGCTGTTGCTCAGCCTCATCTGCCCATGGCACTGCTCGCACAGAGGCACAGAGAATGGGGCTGCTTGCTTATCTTGCCACTTGAAACTTCAAACGCATGCTGGGAATGGTGGTGTCCCAGCCAGGCTCCTTTCGCAGCCCTGCTCCGAAAGTGCGAACGTCTGCAGATAGCTGGCAGCCAGAAGGGGTTAGCCTGCAAAGCTGTTGCTCAGCCTCATCTGCGCATGGCAGTGCTCGCACAGAGGCACAGAGAATGGGGCTGCTTGCTTGTCTTGCCACCTCAAACTTCAAACGTAGCCTGGGAAAGTTGGTGTCCCAGCCAGGCTCCTTTCACAGCCCTGCTCCGAAAGTGCGAACGTCTGCAGATAGCTGGCAGCCAGAAGGGGCTAGCCTGGAAAGCTGTTGCTCAGCCTCATCTGCCCATGGCACTGTTCGCATAGAGGCACAGAGAAAGGGGCTGCTTGCTTATCTTGCCACCTCAAACTTCAAACGTAGCCTGGGAAAGTTGGTGTCCCAGCCAGGCTCCTTTCGCAGCCCTGCTCCGAAAGTGCGAACGTCTGCAGATAGCTGGCAGGCAGAAGGGGCTAGCCTGGAAAGCTGTTGCTCAGCCTCATCTGCCCATGGCAGTGCTCGCACAGAGGCACAGAGATGGGGCTGCTTGCTTGTCTTGCCACCTCAAACTTCAAACGTAATCTGGGAAAGTTGGTGTCCCAGCCAGGCTCCTATCACAGCCCTGCTCCGAAAGTGCGAACGTCTGCAGATAGCTGGCAGCCAGAAGGCGCTAGCCTGGAAAGCTGTTGCTCAGCCTCATCTGCCCATGGCACTGCTCGCACAGAGGCACAGAGAATGGGGCTGCTTGCTTATCTTGCCACTTGAAACTTCAAACGCATGCTGGGAATGGTGGTGTCCCAGCCAGGCTCCTTTCGCAGCCCTGCTCCGAAAGTGCGAACGTCTGCAGATAGCTGGCAGCCAGAAGGGGCTAGCCTGGAAAGCTGTTGCTCAGCCTCATCTGCCCATGGCACTGTTCGCATAGAGGCACAGAGAATGGGGCTGCTTGCTTATCTTGCCACTTGAAACTTCAAACGCATGCTGGGAATGGTGGTGTCCCTGCCAGGCTCCTATCACAGCCCTGCTCCGAAAGTGCGAACGTCTGCAGATAGCTGGCAGGCAGAAGGGGCTAGCCTGGAAAGCTGTTGCTCAGCCTCATCTGCCCATGGCACTGTTCGCATAGAGGCACAGAGAATGGGGCTGCTTGCTTATCTTGCCACCTCAAACTTCAAACGCATGCTGGGAATGGTGGTGTCTCTGCCAGGCTCCTATCACAGCCCTGCTCCGAAAGTGCGAACGTCTGCAGATAGCTGGCAGCCAGAAGGGGCTAGCCTGGAAAGCTGTTGCTCAGCCTCATCTGCCCATGGCAGTGCTCGCACAGAGGCACAGAGAATGGGGCTGCTTGCTTGTCTTGCCAACTCAAACTTAAAACGCATGCTGGGAATGGTGGTGTCCCAGCCAGGCTCCTTTCGCAGCCCTGCTCCGAAAGTGCGAACGTCTGCAGATAGCTGGCAGGCAGAAGGGGCTAGCCTGGAAAGCTGTTGCTCAGCCTCATCTGTCCATGGCACTGCTCGCACAGAGGCACAGAGAATGGGGCTGCTTGCTTATCTTGCCACTTGAAACTTCAAACGCATGCTGGGAATGGTGGTGTCCCAGCCAGGCTCCTTTCGCAGCCCTGCTCCGAAAGTGCGAACGTCTGCAGATAGCTGGCAGCCAGAAGGGGCTAGCCTGGAAAGCTGTTGCTCAGCCTCATCTGCCCATGGCAGTGCTCGCACAGAGGCACAGAGAATGGGGCTGCTTGCTTGTCTTGCCACCTCAAACTTCAAACGTAGCCTGGGAAAGTTGGTGTCCCAGCCAGGCTCCTTTCCCAGCCCTGCTCCGAAAGTGCGAACGTCTGCAGATAACTGGCAGCCAGAAGGGGCTAGCCTGGAAAGCTGTTGCTCAGCCTCATCTGCCCATGGCACTGTTCGCATAGAGGCACAGAGAATGGGGCTGCTTGCTTATCTTGCCACTTGAAACTTCAAACGCATGCTGGGAATGGTGGTGTCCCTGCCAGGCTCCTATCACAGCCCTGCTCCGAAAGTGCGAACGTCTGCAGATAGCTGGCAGCCAGAAGGGGCTAGCCTGGAAAGCTGTTGCTCAGCCTCATCTGCCCATGGCACTGTTCGCATAGAGGCACAGAGAATGGGGCTGCTTGCTTATCTTGCCACCTCAAACTTCAAAAGCATGCTGGGAATGGTGGTGTCCCTGCCAGGCTCCTATCACAGCCCTGCTCCGAAAGTGCGAACGTCTGCAGATAGCTGGCAGGCAGAAGGGGCTAGCCTGGAAAGCTGTTGCTCAGCCTCATCTGCCCATGGCACTGTTCGCATAGAGGCACAGAGAATGGGGCTGCTTGCTTATCTTGCCACTTCAAACTTCAAACGCATGCTGGGAATGGTGGTGTCCCAGCCAGGCTCCTTTCGCAGCCCTGCTCCGAAAGTGCGAACGTCTGCAGATAGCTGGCAGGCAGAAGGGGCTAGCCTGGAAAGCTGTTGCTCAGCCTCATCTGCCCATGGCACTGTTCGCATAGAGGCACAGAGAATGGGGCTGCTTGCTTATCTTGCCACTTGAACCTTCAAACGCATGCTGGGAATGGTGGTGTCCCAGCCAGGCTCCTTTCGCAGCCCTGCTCCGAAAGTGCGAATGTCTGCAGATAGCTGGCAGCCAGAAGGGGCTAGCCTGGAAAGCTGTTGCTCAGCCTCATCTGCCCATGGCACTGTTCACATAGAGGCACAGAGAATGGGGCTGCTTGCTTGTCTTGCCACCTCAAACTTCAAACGCATGCTGGGAATGGTGGTGTCCCAGCCAGGCTCCTTTCGCAGCCCTGCTCCGAAAGTGCGAACGTCTGCAGATAGCTGGCAGCCAGAAGGGGCTAGCCTGGAAAGCTGTTGCTCAGCCTCATCTGCCCATGGCACTGTTCGCATAGAGGCACAGAGAATGGGGCTGCTTGCTTGTCTTGCCACTTGAAACTTCAAACGCATGCTGGGAATGGTGGTGTCCCTGCCAGGCTCCTATCACAGCCCTGCTCCGAAAGTGCGAACGTCTGCAGATAGCTGGCAGGCAGAAGGGGCTAGCCTGGAAAGCTGTTGCTCAGCCTCATCTGCCCATGGCAGTGCTCGCACAGAGGCACAGAGAATGGGGCTGCTTGCTTGTCTTGCCACCTCAAATTTCAAACGTAGCCTGGGAAAGTTGGTGTCCCAGCCAGGCTCCTTTCACAGCCCTGCTCCGAAAGTGCGAACGTCTGCAGATAGCTGGCAGGCAGAAGGGGCTAGCCTGGAAAGCTGTTGCTCAGCCTCATCTGCCCATGGCACTGTTCGCATAGAGGCACAGAGAAAGGGGCTGCTTGCTTATCTTGCCACCTCAAACTTCAAACGTAGCCTGGGAAAGTTGGTGTCCCAGCCAGGCTCCTTTCGCAGCCCTGCTCCGAAAGTGCGAACGTCTGCAGATAGCTGGCAGCCAGAAGAGGCTAGCCTGGAAAGCTGTTGCTCAGCCTCATCTGCCCATGGCAGTGCTCGCACAGAGGCACAGAGATGGGGCTGCTTGCTTGTCTTGCCACCTCAAACTTCAAACGTAATCTGGGAAAGTTGGTGTCCCAGCCAGGCTCCTATCATTGCCCTGCTCCGAAAGTGCGAACGTCTGCAGATAACTGGCAGCCAGAAGGCGCTAGCCTGGAAAGCTGTTGCTCAGCCTCATCTGCCCATGGCACTGCTCGCACAGAGGCACAGAGAATGGGGCTGCTTGCTTATCTTGCCACTTGAAACTTCAAACGCATGCTGGGAATGGTGGTGTCCCAGCCAGGCTCCTTTAGCAGCCCTGCTCCGAAAGTGCGAACGTCTGCAGATAGCTGGCAGCCAGAAGGGGCTAGCCTGGAAAGCTGTTGCTCAGCCTCATCTGCCCATGGCAGTGCTCGCACAGAGGCACAGAGAATGGGGCTGCTTGCTTGTCTTGCCACCTCAAACTTCAAACGTAGCCTGGGAAAGTTGGTGTCCCAGCCAGGCTCCTTTCACAGCCCTGCTCCGAAAGTGCGAACGTCTGCAGATAGCTGGCAGGCAGAAGGGGCTAGCCTGGAAAGCTGTTGCTCAGCCTCATCTGCCCATGGCAGTGCTCGCACAGAGGCACAGAGATGGGGCTGCTTGCTTGTCTTGCCACCTCAAACTTCAAACGTAATCTGGGAAAGTTGGTGTCCCAGCCAGGCTCCTATCACAGCCCTGCTCCGAAAGTGCGAACGTCTGCAGATAGCTGGCAGCCAGAAGGCGCTAGCCTGGAAAGCTGTTGCTCAGCCTCATCTGCCCATGGCAGTGCTCACACAGAGGCACAGAGAATGGGGCTGCTTGCTTATCTCGCCACTTGAAACTTCAAACGCATGCTGGGAATGGTGGTGTCCCAGCCAGGCTCCTTTCGCAGCCCTGCTCCGAAAGTGCGAACGTCTGCAGATAGCTGGCAGCCAGAAGGGGCTAGCCTGGAAAGCTGTTGCTCAGCCTCATCTGCCCATGGCACTGTTCGCATAGAGGCACAGAGAATGGGGCTGCTTGCTTATCTTGCCACTTGAAACTTCAAACGCATGCTGGGAATGGTGGTGTCCCTGCCAGGCTCCTATCACAGCCCTGCTCCGAAAGTGCGAACGTCTGCAGATAGCTGGCAGGCAGAAGGGGCTAGCCTGGAAAGCTGTTGCTCAGCCTCATCTGCCCATGGCACTGTTCGCATAGAGGCACAGAGAATGGGGCTGCTTGCTTATCTTGCCACCTCAAACTTCAAACGCATGCTGGGAATGGTGGTGTCCCTGCCAGGCTCCTATCACAGCCCTGCTCCGAAAGTGCGAACGTCTGCAGATAGCTGGCAGCCAGAAGGGGCTAGCCTGGAAAGCTGTTGCTCAGCCTCATCTGTCCATGGCAGTGCTCGCACAGAGGCACAGAGAATGGGGCTGCTTGCTTGTCTTGCCAACTCAAACTTCAAATGTAGCTTGGGAAAGTTTGTGTCCCAGCCAGGCTCCTTTCGCAGCCCTGCTCCGAAAGTGCGAACGTCTGCAGATAGCTGGCAGGCAGAAGGGGCTAGCCTGGAAAGCTGTTGCTCAGCCTCATCTGTCCATGGCACTGCTCGCACAGAGGCACAGAGAATGGGGCTGCTTGCTTGTCTTGCCACCTCAAACTTCAAACGTAGCCTGGGAAAGTTGGTGTCCCAGCCAGGCTCCTTTCCCAGCCCTGCTCCGAAAGTGCGAACGTCTGCAGATAACTGGCAGGCAGAAGGGGCTAGCCTGGAAAGCTGTTGCTCAGCCTCATCTGCCCATGGCACTGTTCGCATAGAGGCACAGAGAATGGGGCTGCTTGCTTATCTTGCCACTTGAAACTTCAAGCGCATGCTGGGAATGGTGGTGTCCCTGCCAGGCTCCTATCACAGCCCTGCTCCGAAAGTGCGAACGTCTGCAGATAGCTGGCAGCCAGAAGGGGCTAGCCTGGAAAGCTGTTGCTCAGCCTCATCTGCCCATGGCACTGTTCGCATAGAGGCACAGAGAATGGGGCTGCTTGCTTATCTTGCCACCTCAAACTTCAAAAGCATGCTGGGAATGGTGGTGTCCCTGCCAGGCTCCTATCACAGCCCTGCTCCGAAAGTGCGAACGTCTGCAGATAGCTGGCAGCCAGAAGGGGCTAGCCTGGAAAGCTGTTGCTCAGCCTCATCTGCCCATGGCACTGTTCGCATAGAGGCACAGAGAATGGGGCTGCTTGCTTATCTTGCCACTTCAAACTTCAAACGCATGCTGGGAATGGTGGTGTCCCTGCCAGGCACCTTTCGCAGCCCTGCTCCGGAAGTGCGAACGTCTGCAGATAGCTGGCAGTCAGAAGGGGCTAGCCTGGAAAGCTGTTGCTCAGCCTCATCTGCCCATGGCACTGTTCGCATAGAGGCACAGAGAATGCGGCTGCTTGCTTATCTTGCCACTTGAAACTTCAAACGCATGCTGGGAATGGTGGTGTCCCAGCCAGGCTCCTTTCGCAGCCCTGCTCCGAAAGTGCGAATGTCTGCAGATAGCTGGCAGGCAGAAGGGGCTAGCCTGGAAAGCTGTTGCTCAGCCTCATCTGCCCATGGCACTGTTCACATAGAGGCACAGAGAATGGGGCTGCTTGCTTGTCTTGCCACCTCAAACTTCAAACGCATGCTGGGAATGGTGGTGTCCCAGCCAGGCTCCTTTCGCAGCCCTGCTCCGAAAGTGCGAACGTCTGCAGATAGCTGGCAGCCAGAAGGGGCTAGCCTGGAAAGCTGTTGCTCAGCCTCATCTGCCCATGGCACTGTTCGCATAGAGGCACAGAGAATGGGGCTGCTTGCTTGTCTTGCCACTTGAAACTTCAAACGCATGCTGGGAATGGTGTTGTCCCTGCCAGGCTCCTATCACAGCCGTGCTCCGAAAGTGCGAACGTCTGCAGATAGCTGGCAGCCAGAAGGGGCTAGCCTGGAAAGCTGTTGCTCAGCCTCATCTGTCCATGGCAGTGCTCGCACAGAGGCACAGAGAATGGGGCTGCTTGCTTGTCTTGCCACCTCAAACTTCAAACGTAGCCTGGGAAAGTTTGTGTCCCAGCCAGGCTCCTTTCGCAGCCCTGCTCCGAAAGTGCGAACGTCTGCAGATAGCTGGCAGCCAGAAGGGGCTAGCCTGGAAAGCTGTTGCTCAGCCTCATCTGCCCATGGCACTGTTCGCATAGAGGCACAGAGAATGGGGCTCCTTGCTTATCTTGCCACTTGAAACTTCAAACGCATGCTGGGAATGGTGGTGTCCCAGCCAGGCTCCTTTCGCAGCCCTGCTCCGAAAGTGCGAACGTCTGCAGATAGCTGGCAGCCAGAAGGCGCTAGCCTGGAAAGCTGTTGCTCAGCCTCATCTGCCCATGGCACTGTTCGCATAGAGGCACAGAGAATGGGGCTGCTTGCTTATCTTGCCACTTGAAACTTCAAACGCATGCTGGGAAAGTTGGTGTACCAGCCAGGCTCCTTTCGCAGCCCTGCTCCGAAAGTGCGAACGTCTGCAGATAGCTGGCAGCCAGAAGGGGCTAGCCTGGAAAGCTGTTGCTCAGCCTCATCTGCCCATGGCACTGTTTGCATAGAGGCACAGAGAATGGGGCTGCTTGCTTATCTTGCCACTTGAAACTTCAAACGCATGCTGGGAATGGTGGTGTCCCTGCCAGGCTCCTATCACAGCCCTGCTCCGAAAATGCGAACGTCTGCAGATAGCTGGCAGTCAGAAGGGGCTGGCCTGGAAAGCTGTTGCTCAGCCTCATCTGCCCATGGCAGTGCTCGCACAGAGGCACAGAGAATGGGGCTGCTTGCTTGTCTTGCCACCTCAAACTTCAAACGTAGCCTGGGAAAGTTGGTGTCCCAGCCAGGCTCCTTTCACAGCCCTGCTCCGAAAGTGCGAACGTCTGCAGATAACTGGCAGGCAGAAGGGGCTAGCCTGGAAAGCTGTTGCTCAGCCTCATCTGCCCATGGCACTGTTCGCATAGAGGCACAGAGAATGGGGCTGCTTGCTTATCTTGCCACTTGAAACTTCAAACGCATGCTGGGAATGGTGGTGTCCCTGCCAGGCTCCTATCACAGCCCTGCTCCGAAAGTGCGAACGTCTGCAGATAGCTGGCAGCCAGAAGGGGCTAGCCTGGAAAGCTGTTGCTCAGCCTCATCTGCCCATGGCACTGTTCGCATAGAGGCACAGAGAATGGGGCTGCTTGCTTATCTTGCCACCTCAAACTTCAAAAGCATGCTGGGAATGGTGGTGTCCCTGCCAGGCTCCTATCACAGCCCTGCTCCGAAAGTGCGAACGTCTGCAGATAGCTGGCAGCCAGAAGGGGCTAGCCTGGAAAGCTGTTGCTCAGCCTCATCTGCCCATGGCACTGTTCGCATAGAGGCACAGAGAATGGGGCTGCTTGCTTATCTTGCCACTTCAAACTTCAAACGCATGCTGGGAATGGTGGTGTCCCAGCCAGGCTCCTTTCGCAGCCCTGCTCCGGAAGTGCGAACGTCTGCAGATAGCTGGCAGGCAGAAGGGGCTAGCCTGGAAAGCTGTTGCTCAGCCTCATCTGCCCATGGCACTGTTCGCATAGAGGCACAGAGAATGCGGCTGCTTGCTTATCTTGCCACTTGAAACTTCAAACGCATGCTGGGAATGGTGGTGTCCCAGCCAGGCTCCTTTCGCAGCCCTGCTCCGAAAGTGCGAATGTCTGCAGATAGCTGGCAGCCAGAAGGGGCTAGCCTGGAAAGCTGTTGCTCAGCCTCATCTGCCCATGGCACTGTTCACATAGAGGCACAGAGAATGGGGCTGCTTGCTTGTCTTGCCACCTCAAACTTCAAACGCATGCTGGGAATGGTGGTGTCCCAGCCAGGCTCCTTTCGCAGCCCTGCTCCGAAAGTGCGAACGTCTGCAGATAGCTGGCAGCCAGAAGGGGCTAGCCTGGAAAGCTGTTGCTCAGCCTCATCTGCCCATGGCACTGTTCGCATAGAGGCACAGAGAATGGGGCTGCTTGCTTGTCTTGCCACTTGAAACTTCAAACGCATGCTGGGAATGGTGTTGTCCCTGCCAGGCTCCTATCACAGCCCTGCTCCGAAAGTGCGAACGTCTGCAGATAGCTGGCAGCCAGAAGGGGCTAGCCTGGAAAGCTGTTGCTCAGCCTCATCTGTCCATGGCAGTGCTCGCACAGAGGCACAGAGAATGGGGCTGCTTGCTTGTCTTGCCACCTCAAACTTCAAACGTAGCCTGGGAAAGTTTGTGTCCCAGCCAGGCTCCTTTCGCAGCCCTGCTCCGAAAGTGCGAACGTCTGCAGATAGCTGGCAGCCAGAAGGGGCTAGCCTGGAAAGCTGTTGCTCAGCCTCATCTGCCCATGGCACTGTTCGCATAGAGGCACAGAGAATGGGGCTCCTTGCTTATCTTGCCACTTGAAACTTCAAACGCATGCTGGGAATGGTGGTGTCCCAGCCAGGCTCCTTTCGCAGCCCTGCTCCGAAAGTGCGAACGTCTGCAGATAGCTGGCAGGCAGAAGGCGCTAGCCTGGAAAGCTGTTGCTCAGCCTCATCTGCCCATGGCACTGTTCGCATAGAGGCACAGAGAATGGGGCTGCTTGCTTATCTTGCCACTTGAAACTTCAAACGCATGCTGGGAAAGTTGGTGTCCCAGCCAGGCTCCTTTCGCAGCCCTGCTCCGAAAGTGCGAACGTCTGCAGATAGCTGGCAGGCAGAAGGGGCTAGCCTGGAAAGCTGTTGCTCAGCCTCATCTGCCCATGGCACTGTTTGCATAGAGGCACAGAGAATGGGGCTGCTTGCTTATCTTGCCACTTGAAACTTCAAACGCATGCTGGGAATGGTGGTGTCCCTGCCAGGCTCCTATCACAGCCCTGCTCCGAAAATGCGAACGTCTGCAGATAGCTGGCAGTCAGAAGGGGCTGGCCTGGAAAGCTGTTGCTCAGCCTCATCTGCCCATGGCAGTGCTCGCACAGAGGCACAGAGAATGGGGCTGCTTGCTTGTCTTGCCACCTCAAACTTCAAACGTAGCCTGGGAAAGTTGGTGTCCCAGCCAGGCTCCTTTCACAGCCCTGCTCCGAAAGTGCGAACGTCTGCAGATAACTGGCAGGCAGAAGGGGCTAGCCTGGAAAGCTGTTGCTCAGCCTCATCTGCCCATGGCACTGTTCGCATAGAGGCACAGAGAAAGGGGCTGCTTGCTTATCTTGCCACCTCAAACTTCAAACGTAGCCTGGGAAAGTTGGTGTCCCAGCCAGGCTCCTTTCGCAGCCCTGCTCCGAAAGTGCGAACGTCTGCAGATAGCTGGCAGCCAGAAGGTGCTAGCCTGGAAAGCTGTTGCTCAGCCTCATCTGCCCATGGCAGTGCTCGCACAGAGGCACAGAGATGGGGCTGCTTGCTTGTCTTGCCACCTCAAACTTCAAACGTAATCTGGGAATGTTGGTGTCCCAGCCAGGCTCCTATCACAGCCCTGCTCCGAAAGTGCGAACGTCTGCAGATAGCTGGCAGCCAGAAGGCGCTAGCCTGGAAAGCTGTTGCTCAGCCTCATCTGCCCATGGCACTGCTCGCACAGAGGCACAGAGAATGGGGCTGCTTGCTTATCTTGCCACTTGAAACTTCAAACGCATGCTGGGAATGGTGTTGTCCCTGCCAGGCTCCTATCACAGCCCTGCTCCGAAAGTGCGAACATCTGCAGATAGATGGCAGTCAGAAGGGGCTAGCCTGGAAAGCTGTTGCTCAGCCTCATCTGCCCATGGCAGTGCTCGCACAGAGGCACAGAGAATGGGGCTGCTTGCTTGTCTTGCCACCTCAAACTTCAAACGTAGCCTGGGAAAGTTGGTGTCCCAGCCAGGCTCCTTTCACAGCCCTGCTCCGAAAGTGCCAACGTCTGCAGATAGCTGGCAGGCAGAAGGGGCTAGCGTGGAAAGCTGTTGCTCAGCCTCATCTGCCCATGGCACTATTCGCATAGAGGCACAGAGAATGGGGCTGCTTGCTTATCTTGCCACTTGAAACTTCAAACGCATGCTGGGAATGGTGGTGTCCCTGCCAGGCTCCTATCACAGCCCTGCTCCGAAAGTGCGAACGTCTGCAGATAGCTGGCAGGCAGAAGGGGCTAGCCTGGAAAGCTGTTGCTCAGCCTCATCTGCCCATGGCAGTGCTCGCACAGAGGCACAGAGAATGGGGCTGCTTGCTTGTCTTGCCACCTCAAACTTCAAACGTAGCCTGGGAAAGTTGGTGTCCCAGCCAGGCTCCTTTCGCAGCCCTGCTCCGAAAGTGCGAACGTCTGCAGATAGCTGGCAGGCAGAAGGGGCTAGCCTGGAAAGCTGTTGCTCAGCCTCATCTGCCCATGGCACTGTTCGCATAGAGGCACAGAGAATGGGGCTGCTTGCTTATCTTGCCACCTCAAACTTCAAACGTAGCCTGGGAAAGTTGGTGTCCCAGCCAGGCTCCTTTCGCAGCCCTGCTCCGAAAGTGCGAACGTCTGCAGATAGCTGGCAGACAGAAGGGGCTAGCCTGGAAAACTGTTGCTCAGCCTCATCTGCCCATGGCACTGTTCGCATAGAGGCACAGAGAATGGGGCTGCTTGCTTATCTTGCCACCTCAAACTTCAAACGTAGCCTGGGAAAATTGGTGTCCCAGCCAGGCTCCTTTCGCAGCCCTGCTCCGAAATTGCGAACGTCTGCAGATAGCTGGCAGCCAGAAGGTGCTAGCCTGGAAAGCTGTTGCTCAGCCTCATCTGCCCATGGCACTGTTCGCATAGAGGCACAGAGAATGGGGCTGCTTGCTTATCTTGCCACTTGAAACTTCAAACGCATGCTGGGAATGGTAGTGTCCCTGCCAGGCTCCTATCACAGCCCTGCTCCGAAAGTGCGAACGTCTGCAGATAGCTGGCAGGCAGAAGGGGCTAGCCTGGAAAGCTGTTGCTCAGCCTCATCTGCCCATGGCACTGTTCGCATAGAGGCACAGAGAATGGGGCTGCTTGCTTATCTTGCCACCTCAAACTTCAAACGCATGCTGGGAATGGTGGTGTCCCTGCCAGGCTCCTATCACAGCCCTGCTCCGAAAGTGCGAACGTCTGCAGATAGCTGGCAGCCAGAAGGGGCTAGCCTGGAAAGCTGTTGCTCAGCCTCATCTGCCCATGGCAGTGCTCGCACAGAGGCACAGAGAATGGGGCTGCTTGCTTGTCTTGCCAACTCAAACTTCAAACGTAGCTTGGGAAAGTTTGTGTCCCAGCCAGGCTCCTTTCGCAGCCCTGCTCCGAAAGTGCGAACGTCTGCAGATAGCTGGCAGGCAGAAGGGGCTAGCCTGGAAAGCTGTTGCTCAGCCTCATCTGTCCATGGCACTGCTCGCACAGAGGCACAGAGAATGGGGCTGCTTGCTTGTCTTGCCACCTCAAACTTCAAACGTAGCCTGGGAAAGTTGGTGTCCCAGCCAGGCTCCTTTCCCAGCCCTGCTCCGAAAGTGCGAACGTCTGCAGATAACTGGCAGGCAGAAGGGGCTAGCCTGGAAAGCTGTTGCTCAGCCTCATCTGCCCATGGCACTGTTCGCATAGAGGCACAGAGAATGGGGCTGCTTGCTTATCTTGCCACTTGAAACTTCAAACGCATGCTGGGAATGGTGGTGTCCCAGCCAGGCTCCTTTCGCAGCCCTGCTCCGAAAGTGCGAACGTCTGCAGATAGCTGGCAGACAGAAGGGGCTAGCCTGGAAAACTGTTGCTCAGCCTCATCTGCCCATGGCACTGTTCGCATAGAGGCACAGAGAATGGGGCTGCTTGCTTATCTTGCCACCTCAAACTTCAAACGTAGCCTGGGAAAATTGGTGTCCCAGCCAGGCTCCTTTCGCAGCCCTGCTCCGAAATTGCGAACGTCTGCAGATAGCTGGCAGGCAGAAGGGGCTAGCCTGGAAAGCTGTTGCTCAGCCTCATCTGCCCATGGCACTGTTTGCATAGAGGCACAGAGAATGGGGCTGCTTGCTTATCTTGCCACTTGAAACTTCAAACGCATGCTGGGAATGGTGGTGTCCCTGCCAGGCTCCTATCACAGCCCTGCTCCGAAAATGCGAACGTCTGCAGATAGCTGGCAGCCAGAAGGGGCTAGCCTGGAAAGCTGTTGCTCAGCCTCATCTGCCCATGGCACTGTTCGCATAGAGGCACAGAGAATGGGGCTGCTTGCTTATCTTGCCAATTCAAACTTCAAACGCATGCTGGGAATGGTGGTGTCCCAGCCAGGCTCCTTTCGCAGCCCTGCTCCGGAAGTGCGAACGTCTGCAGATAGCTGGCAGGCAGAAGGGGCTAGCCTGGAAAGCTGTTGCTCAGCCTCATCTGCCCATGGCACTGTTCGCATAGAGGCACAGAGAATGCGGCTGCTTGCTTATCTTGCCACTTGAAACTTCAAACGCATGCTGGGAATGGTGGTGTCCCAGCCAGGCTCCTTTCGCAGCCCTGCTCCGAAAGTGCGAATGTCTGCAGATAGCTGGCAGCCAGAAGGGGCTAGACTGGAAAGCTGTTGCTCAGCCTCATCTGCCCATGGCACTGTTCACATAGAGGCACAGAGAATGGGGCTGCTTGCTTGTCTTGCCACCTCAAACTTCAAACGCATGCTGGGAATGGTGGTGTCCCAGCCAGGCTCCTTGCGCAGCCCTGCTCCGAAAGTGCGAACGTCTGCAGATAGCTGGCAGCCAGAAGGGGCTAGCCTGGAAAGCTGTTGCTCAGCCTCATCTGCCCATGGCACTGTTCGCATAGAGGCACAGAGAATGGGGCTGCTTGCTTGTCTTGCCACTTGAAACTTCAAACGCATGCTGGGAATGGTGTTGTCCCTGCCAGGCTCCTATCACAGCCCTGCTCCGAAAGTGCGAACGTCTGCAGATAGCTGGCAGCCAGAAGGGGCTAGCCTGGAAAGCTGTTGCTCAGCCTCATCTGTCCATGGCAGTGCTCGCACAGAGGCACAGAGAATGGGGCTGCTTGCTTGTCTTGCCACCTCAAACTTCAAACGTAGCCTGGGAAAGTTTGTGTCCCAGCCAGGCTCCTTTCGCAGCCCTGCTCCGAAAGTGCGAACGTCTGCAGATAGCTGGCAGCCAGAAGGGGCTAGCCTGGAAAGCTGTTGCTCAGCCTCATCTGCCCATGGCACTGTTCGCATAGAGGCACAGAGAATGGGGCTGCTTGCTTATCTTGCCACTTGAAACTTCAAACGCATGCTGGGAATGGTGGTGTCCCAGCCAGGCTCCTTTCGCAGCCCTGCTCCGAAAGTGCGAACGTCTGCAGATAGCTGGCAGGCAGAAGGCGCTAGCCTGGAAAGCTGTTGCTCAGCCTCATCTGCCCATGGCACTGTTCGCATAGAGGCACAGAGAATGGGGCTGCTTGCTTATCTTGCCACTTGAAACTTCAAACGCATGCTGGGAAAGTTGGTGTCCCAGCCAGGCTCCTTTCGCAGCCCTGCTCCGAAAGTGCGAACGTCTGCAGATAGCTGGCAGGCAGAAGGGGCTAGCCTGGAAAGCTGTTGCTCAGCCTCATCTGCCCATGGCACTGTTTGCATAGAGGCACAGAGAATGGGGCTGCTTGCTTATCTTGCCACTTGAAACTTCAAACGCATGCTGGGAATGGTGGTGTCCCTGCCAGGCTCCTATCACAGCCCTGCTCCGAAAATGCGAACGTCTGCAGATAGCTGGCAGTCAGAAGGGGCTGGCCTGGAAAGCTGTTGCTCAGCCTCATCTGCCCATGGCAGTGCTCGCACAGAGGCACAGAGAATGGGGCTGCTTGCTTGTCTTGCCACCTCAAACTTCAAACGTAGCCTGGGAAAGTTGGTGTCCCAGCCAGGCTCCTTTCACAGCCCTGCTCCGAAAGTGCGAACGTCTGCAGATAACTGGCAGGCAGAAGGGGCTAGCCTGGAAAGCTGTTGCTCAGCCTCATCTGCCCATGGCACTGTTCGCATAGAGGCACAGAGAAAGGGGCTGCTTGCTTATCTTGCCACCTCAAACTTCAAACGTAGCCTGGGAAAGTTGGTGTCCCAGCCAGGCTCCTTTCGCAGCCCTGCTCCGAAAGTGCGAACGTCTGCAGATAGCTGGCAGCCAGAAGGTGCTAGCCTGGAAAGCTGTTGCTCAGCCTCATCTGCCCATGGCAGTGCTCGCACAGAGGCACAGAGATGGGGCTGCTTGCTTGTCTTGCCACCTCAAACTTCAAACGTAATCTGGGAATGTTGGTGTCCCAGCCAGGCTCCTATCACAGCCCTGCTCCGAAAGTGCGAACGTCTGCAGATAGCTGGCAGCCAGAAGGCGCTAGCCTGGAAAGCTGTTGCTCAGCCTCATCTGCCCATGGCACTGCTCGCACAGAGGCACAGAGAATGGGGCTGCTTGCTTATCTTGCCACTTGAAACTTCAAACGCATGCTGGGAATGGTGGTGTCCCTGCCAGGCTCCTATCACAGCCCTGCTCCGAAAGTGCGAACATCTGCAGATAGATGGCAGTCAGAAGGGGCTAGCCTGGAAAGCTGTTGCTCAGCCTCATCTGCCCATGGCAGTGCTCGCACAGAGGCACAGAGAATGGGGCTGCTTGCTTGTCTTGCCACCTCAAACTTCAAACGTAGCCTGGGAAAGTTGGTGTCCCAGCCAGGCTCCTTTCACAGCCCTGCTCCGAAAGTGCCAACGTCTGCAGATAGCTGGCAGGCAGAAGGGGCTAGCGTGGAAAGCTGTTGCTCAGCCTCATCTGCCCATGGCACTATTCGCATAGAGGCACAGAGAATGGGGCTGCTTGCTTATCTTGCCACTTGAAACTTCAAACGCATGCTGGGAATGGTGGTGTCCCTGCCAGGCTCCTATCACAGCCCTGCTCCGAAAGTGCGAACGTCTGCAGATAGCTGGCAGGCAGAAGGGGCTAGCCTGGAAAGCTGTTGCTCAGCCTCATCTGCCCATGGCACTGTTCGCATAGAGGCACAGAGAATGGGGCTCCTTGCTTATCTTGCCACTTGAAACTTCAAACGCATGCTGGGAATGGTGGTGTCCCAGCCAGGCTCCTTTCGCAGCCCTGCTCCGAAAGTGCGAACGTCTGCAGATAGCTGGCAGGCAGAAGGCGCTAGCCTGGAAAGCTGTTGCTCAGCCTCATCTGCCCATGGCACTGTTCGCATAGAGGCACAGAGAATGGGGCTGCTTGCTTATCTTGCCACTTGAAACTTCAAACGCATGCTGGGAAAGTTGGTGTCCCAGCCAGGCTCCTTTCGCAGCCCTGCTCCGAAAGTGCGAACGTCTGCAGATAGCTGGCAGGCAGAAGGGGCTAGCCTGGAAAGCTGTTGCTCAGCCTCATCTGCCCATGGCACTGTTTGCATAGAGGCACAGAGAATGGGGCTGCTTGCTTATCTTGCCACTTGAAACTTCAAACGCATGCTGGGAATGGTGGTGTCCCTGCCAGGCTCCTATCACAGCCCTGCTCCGAAAATGCGAACGTCTGCAGATAGCTGGCAGTCAGAAGGGGCTGGCCTGGAAAGCTGTTGCTCAGCCTCATCTGCCCATGGCAGTGCTCGCACAGAGGCACAGAGAATGGGGCTGCTTGCTTGTCTTGCCACCTCAAACTTCAAACGTAGCCTGGGAAATTTGGTGTCCCAGCCAGGCTCCTTTCACAGCCCTGCTCCGAAAGTGCGAACGTCTGCAGATAACTGGCAGGCAGAAGGGGCTAGCCTGGAAAGCTGTTGCTCAGCCTCATCTGCCCATGGCACTGTTCGCATAGAGGCACAGAGAAAGGGGCTGCTTGCTTATCTTGCCACCTCAAACTTCAAACGTAGCCTGGGAAAGTTGGTGTCCCAGCCAGGCTCCTTTCGCAGCCCTGCTCCGAAAGTGCGAACGTCTGCAGATAGCTGGCAGCCAGAAGGTGCTAGCCTGGAAAGCTGTTGCTCAGCCTCATCTGCCCATGGCAGTGCTCGCACAGAGGCACAGAGATGGGGCTGCTTGCTTGTCTTGCCACCTCAAACTTCAAACGTAATCTGGGAATGTTGGTGTCCCAGCCAGGCTCCTATCACAGCCCTGCTCCGAAAGTGCGAACGTCTGCAGATAGCTGGCAGCCAGAAGGCGCTAGCCTGGAAAGCTGTTGCTCAGCCTCATCTGCCCATGGCACTGCTCGCACAGAGGCACAGAGAATGGGGCTGCTTGCTTATCTTGCCACTTGAAACTTCAAACGCATGCTGGGAATGGTGGTGTCCCTGCCAGGCTCCTATCACAGCCCTGCTCCGAAAGTGCGAACATCTGCAGATAGATGGCAGTCAGAAGGGGCTAGCCTGGAAAGCTGTTGCTCAGCCTCATCTGCCCATGGCAGTGCTCGCACAGAGGCACAGAGAATGGGGCTGCTTGCTTGTCTTGCCACCTCAAACTTCAAACGTAGCCTGGGAAAGTTGGTGTCCCAGCCAGGCTCCTTTCGCAGCCCTGCTCCGAAAGTGCGAACGTCTGCAGATAGCTGGCAGGCAGAAGGGGCTAGCCTGGAAAGCTGTTGCTCAGCCTCATCTGCCCATGGCACTGTTCGCATAGAGGCACAGAGAATGGGGCTGCTTGCTTATCTTGCCACCTCAAACTTCAAACGTAGCCTGGGAAAGTTGGTGTCCCAGCCAGGCTCCTTTCGCAGCCCTGCTCCGAAAGTGCGAACGTCTGCAGATAGCTGGCAGACAGAAGGGGCTAGCCTGGAAAACTGTTGCTCAGCCTCATCTGCCCATGGCACTGTTCGCATAGAGGCACAGAGAATGGGGCTGCTTGCTTATCTTGCCACCTCAAACTTCAAACGTAGCCTGGGAAAATTGGTGTCCCAGCCAGGCTCCTTTCGCAGCCCTGCTCCGAAATTGCGAACGTCTGCAGATAGCTGGCAGCCAGAAGGTGCTAGCCTGGAAAGCTGTTGCTCAGCCTCATCTGCCCATGGCACTGTTCGCATAGAGGCACAGAGAATGGGGCTGCTTGCTTATCTTGCCACTTGAAACTTCAAACGCATGCTGGGAATGGTAGTGTCCCTGCCAGGCTCCTATCACAGCCCTGCTCCGAAAGTGCGAACGTCTGCAGATAGCTGGCAGGCAGAAGGGGCTAGCCTGGAAAGCTGTTGCTCAGCCTCATCTGCCCATGGCACTGTTCGCATAGAGGCACAGAGAATGGGGCTGCTTGCTTATCTTGCCACCTCAAACTTCAAACGCATGCTGGGAATGGTGGTGTCCCTGCCAGGCTCCTATCACAGCCCTGCTCCGAAAGTGCGAACGTCTGCAGATAGCTGGCAGCCAGAAGGGGCTAGCCTGGAAAGCTGTTGCTCAGCCTCATCTGCCCATGGCAGTGCTCGCACAGAGGCACAGAGAATGGGGCTGCTTGCTTGTCTTGCCAACTCAAACTTCAAACGTAGCTTGGGAAAGTTTGTGTCCCAGCCAGGCTCCTTTCGCAGCCCTGCTCCGAAAGTGCGAACGTCTGCAGATAGCTGGCAGGCAGAAGGGGCTAGCCTGGAAAGCTGTTGCTCAGCCTCATCTGTCCATGGCACTGCTCGCACAGAGGCACAGAGAATGGGGCTGCTTGCTTGTCTTGCCACCTCAAACTTCAAACGTAGCCTGGGAAAGTTGGTGTCCCAGCCAGGCTCCTTTCCCAGCCCTGCTCCGAAAGTGCGAACGTCTGCAGATAACTGGCAGGCAGAAGGGGCTAGCCTGGAAAGCTGTTGCTCAGCCTCATCTGCCCATGGCACTGTTCGCATAGAGGCACAGAGAATGGGGCTGCTTGCTTATCTTGCCACTTGAAACTTCAAACGCATGCTGGGAATGGTGGTGTCCCAGCCAGGCTCCTTTCGCAGCCCTGCTCCGAAAGTGCGAACGTCTGCAGATAGCTGGCAGACAGAAGGGGCTAGCCTGGAAAACTGTTGCTCAGCCTCATCTGCCCATGGCACTGTTCGCATAGAGGCACAGAGAATGGGGCTGCTTGCTTATCTTGCCACCTCAAACTTCAAACGTAGCCTGGGAAAATTGGTGTCCCAGCCAGGCTCCTTTCGCAGCCCTGCTCCGAAATTGCGAACGTCTGCAGATAGCTGGCAGCCAGAAGGTGCTAGCCTGGAAAGCTGTTGCTCAGCCTCATCTGCCCATGGCACTGTTTGCATAGAGGCACAGAGAATGGGGCTGCTTGCTTATCTTGCCACTTGAAACTTCAAACGCATGCTGGGAATGGTAGTGTCCCTGCCAGGCTCCTATCACAGCCCTGCTCCGAAAGTGCGAACGTCTGCAGATAGCTGGAAGGCAGAAGGGGCTAGCCTGGAAAGCTGTTGCTCAGCCTCATCTGCCCATGGCACTGTTCGCATAGAGGCACAGAGAATGGGGCTGCTTGCTTATCTTGCCACCTCAAACTTCAAACGCATGCTGGGAATGGTGGTGTCCCTGCCAGGCTCCTTTCGCAGCCCTGCTCCGAAAGTGCGAACGTCTGCAGATAGCTGGCAGCCAGAAGGGGCTAGCCTGGAAAGCTGTTGCTCAGCCTCATCTGCCCATGGCAGTGCTCGCACAGAGGCACAGAGAATGGGGCTGCTTGCTTGTCTTGCCAACTCAAACTTCAAACGTAGCTTGGGAAAGTTTGTGTCCCAGCCAGGCTCCTTTCGCAGCCCTGCTCCGAAAGTGCGAACGTCTGCAGATAGCTGGCAGGCAGAAGGGGCTAGCCTGGAAAGCTGTTGCTCAGCCTCATCTGTCCATGGCACTGCTCGCACAGAGGCACAGAGAATGGGGCTGCTTGCTTGTCTTGCCACCTCAAACTTCAAACGTAGCCTGGGAAAGTTGGTGTCCCAGCCAGGCTCCTTTCCCAGCCCTGCTCCGAAAGTGCGAACGTCTGCAGATAACTGGCAGGCAGAAGGGGCTAGCCTGGAAAGCTGTTGCTCAGCCTCATCTGCCCATGGCACTGTTCGCATAGAGGCACAGAGAATGGGGCTGCTTGCTTATCTTGCCACTTGAAACTTCAAACGCATGCTGGGAATGGTGGTGTCCCTGCCAGGCTCCTATCACAGCCCTGCTCCGAAAGTGCGAACGTCTGCAGATAGCTGGCAGCCAGAAGGGGCTAGCCTGGAAAGCTGTTGCTCAGCCTCATCTGCCCATGGCACTGTTCGCATAGAGGCACAGAGAATGGGGCTGCTTGCTTATCTTGCCACTTCAAACTTCAAACGCATGCTGGGAATGGTGGTGTCCCAGCCAGGCTCCTTTCGCAGCCCTGCTCCGGAAGTGCGAACGTCTGCAGATAGCTGGCAGGCAGAAGGGGCTAGCCTGGAAAGCTGTTGCTCAGCCTCATCTGCCCATGGCACTGTTCACATAGAGGCACAGAGAATGGGGCTGCTTGCTTGTCTTGCCACCTCAAACTTCAAACGCATGCTGGGAATGGTGGTGTCCCAGCCAGGCTCCTTTCGCAGCCCTGCTCCGAAAGTGCGAACGTCTGCAGATAGCTGGCAGCCAGAAGGGGCTAGCCTGGAAAGCTGTTGCTCAGCCTCATCTGCCCATGGCACTGTTCGCATAGAGGCACAGAGAATGGGGCTGCTTGCTTGTCTTGCCACTTGAAACTTCAAACGCATGCTGGGAATGGTGTTGTCCCTGCCAGGCTCCTATCACAGCCCTGCTCCGAAAGTGCGAACGTCTGCAGATAGCTGGCAGGCAGAAGGGGCTAGCCTGGAAAGCTGTTGCTCAGCCTGATCTGTCCATGGCAGTGCTCGCACAGAGGCACAGAGAATGGGGCTGCTTGCTTGTCTTGCCACCTCAAACTTCAAACGTAGCCTGGGAAAGTTTGTGTCCCAGCCAGGCTCCTTTCGCAGCCCTGCTCCGAAAGTGCGAACGTCTGCAGATAGCTGGCAGCCAGAAGGGGCTAGCCTGGAAAGCTGTTGCTCAGCCTCATCTGCCCATGGCACTGTTCGCATAGAGGCACAGAGAATGGGGCTCCTTGCTTATCTTGCCACTTGAAACTTCAAACGCATGCTGGGAATGGTGGTGTCCCAGCCAGGCTCCTTTCGCAGCCCTGCTCCGAAAGTGCGAACGTCTGCAGATAGCTGGCAGGCAGAAGGGGCTAGCCTGGAAAGCTGTTGCTCAGCCTCATCTGCCCATGGCACTGTTCGCATAGAGGCACAGAGAATGGGGCTGCTTGCTTATCTTGCAACTTGAAACTTCAAACGCATGCTGGGAAAGTTGGTGTCCCAGCCAGGCTCCTTTCGCAGCCCTGCTCCGAAAGTGCCAACGTCTGCAGATAGCTGGCAGGCAGAAGGGGCTAGCCTGGAAAGCTGTTGCTCAGCCTCATCTGCCCATGGCAGTGCTCGCACAGAGGCACAGAGATGGGGCTGCTTGCTTGTCTTGCCACCTCAAACTTCAAACGTAATCTGGGAATGTTGGTGTCCCAGCCAGGCTCCTATCACAGCCCTGCTCCGAAAGTGCGAACGTCTGCAGATAGCTGGCAGCCAGAAGGCGCTAGCCTGGAAAGCTGTTGCTCAGCCTCATCTGCCCATGGCACTGCTCGCACAGAGGCACAGAGAATGGGGCTGCTTGCTTATCTTGCCACTTGAAACTTCAAACGCATGCTGGGAATGGTGGTGTCCCTGCCAGGCTCCTATCACAGCCCTGCTCCGAAAGTGCGAACGTCTGCAGATAGATGGCAGTCAGAAGGGGCTAGCCTGGAAAGCTGTTGCTCAGCCTCATCGGCCCATGGCAGTGCTCGCACAGAGGCACAGAGAATGGGGCTGCTTGCTTGTCTTGCCACCTCAAACTTCAAACGTAGCCTGGGAAAGTTGGTGTCCCAGCCAGGCTCCTTTCACAGCCCTGCTCCGAAAGTGCCAACGTCTGCAGATAGCTGGCAGGCAGAAGGGGCTAGCGTGGAAAGCTGTTGCTCAGCCTCATCTGCCCATGGCACTATTCGCATAGAGGCACAGAGAATGGGGCTCCTTGCTTATCTTGCCACTTGAAACTTCAAACGCATGCTGGCAATGGTGGTGTCCCTGCCAGGCTCCTATCACAGCCCTGCTCCGAAAGTGCGAACGTCTGCAGATAGCTGGCAGCCAGAAGGGGCTAGCCTGGAAAGCTGTTGCTCAGCCTCATCTGCCCATGGCAGTGCTCGCACAGAGGCACAGAGAATGGGGCTGCTTGCTTGTCTTGCCACCTCAAACTTCAAACGTAGCCTGGGAAAGTTGGTGTCCCAGCCAGGCTCCTTTCGCAGCCCTGCTCCGAAAGTGCGAACGTCTGCAGATAGCTGGCAGCCAGAAGGGGCTAGCCTGGAAAGCTGTTGCTCAGCCTCATCTGCCCATGGCACTGTTCGCATAGAGGCACAGAGAATGGGGCTGCTTGCTTATCTTGCCACCTCAAACTTCAAACGTAGCCTGGGAAAGTTGGTGTCCCAGCCAGGCTCCTTTCGCAGCCCTGCTCCGAAAGTGCGAACGTCTGCAGATAGCTGGCAGACAGAAGGGGCTAGCCTGGAAAACTGTTGCTCAGCCTCATCTGCCCATGGCACTGTTCGCATAGAGGCACAGAGAATGGGGCTGCTTGCTTATCTTGCCACCTCAAACTTCAAACGTAGCCTGGGAAAATTGGTGTCCCAGCCAGGCTCCTTTCGCAGCCCTGCTCCTAAATTGCGAACGTCTGCAGATAGCTGGCAGCCAGAAGGTGCTAGCCTGGAAAGCTGTTGCTCAGCCTCATCTGCCCATGGCACTGTTCGCATAGAGGCACAGAGAATGGGGCTGCTTGCTTATCTTGCCACTTGAAACTTCAAACGCATGCTGGGAATGGTAGTGTCCCAGCCAGGCTCCTATCACAGCCCTGCTCTGAAATGCGTACGTCTGCAGATAGCTGGCAGCCAGAAGGGGCTAGCCTGGAAAGCTGTTGCTCAGCCTCATCTGCCCATGGCAGTGCTCGCACAGAGGCACAGAGAATGGGGCTTCTTGCTTGTCTTGCCACCTCAAACTTCAAACGTAGCCTGGGAAAATTTGTGTCCCAGCCAGGCTCCTTTCGCAGCCCTGCTCCGAAAGTGCCAACGTCTGCAGATAGCTGGCAGCCAGAAGGGGCTAGCCTGGAAAGCTGTTGCTCAGCCTCATCTGCCCATGGCACTGTTCGCATAGAGGCACAGAGAATGGGGCTGCTTGCTTATCTTGCCACTTCAAACTTCAAATGCATGCTAGGAATGGCGGTGTCCCAGACAGGCTCCTTTCGCAGCCCTGCTCCGAAAGTGCGAACGTCTGCAGATAGCTGGCAGGCAGAAGGGGCTAGCCTGGAAAGCTGTTGCTCAGCCTCATCTGCCCATGGCAGTGCTCGCACAGAGGCACAGAGAATGGGGCTGCTTGCTTATCTTGCCACTTGACACTTCAAACGCATGCTGGGAATGGTGGTGTCCCAGCCAGGCTCCTATCACAGCCCTGCTCCGAAAGTGCGAACGTCTGCAGATAGCTGGCAGGCAGAAGGGGCTAGCCTGGAAAGCTGTTGCTCAGCCTCATCTGCCCATGGCACTGTTCGCATAGAGGCACAGAGAATGGGGCTGCTTGCTTATCTTGCCACTTGAAACTTCAAACGCATGCTGGGAATGGTGGTGTCCCTGCCAGGCTCCTATCACAGCCCTGCTCCGAAAGTGCGAACGTCTGCAGATAGCTGGCAGCCAGAAGGGGCTAGCCTGGAAAGCTGTTGCTCAGCCTCATCTGCCCATGGCAGTGCTCGCACAGAGGCACAGAGAATGGGGCTGCTTGCTTGTCTTGTAACCTCAAACTTCAAACGTAGCCTGGGAAAATTTGTGTCCCAGCCAGGCTCCTTTCGCAGCCCTGCTCCGAAAGTGCCAACGTCTGCAGATAGCTGGCAGCCAGAAGGGGCTAGCCTGGAAAGCTGTTGCTCAGCCTCATCTGCCCATGGCACTGTTCGCATAGAGGCACAGAGAATGGGGCTGCTTGCTTATCTTGCCACTTCAAACTTCAAACGCATGCTAGGAATGGCGGTGTCCCAGCCAGGCTCCTTTCGCAGCCCTGCTCCGAAAGTGCGAACGTCTGCAGATAGCTGGCAGGCAGAAGGGGCTAGCCTGGAAAGCTGTTGCTCAGCCTCATCTGCCCATGGCAGTGCTCGCACAGAGGCACAGAGAATGGGGCTGCTTGCTTATCTTGCCACTTGACACTTCAAACGCATGCTGGGAATGGTGGTGTCCCAGCCAGGCTCCTATCACAGCCCTGCTCCGAAAGTGCGAACGTCTGCAGATAGCTGGCAGGCAGAAGGGGCTAGCCTGGAAAGCTGTTGCTCAGCCTCATCTGCCCATGGCACTGTTCGCATAGAGGCACAGAGAATGGGGCTGCTTGCTTATCTTGCCACTTGAAACTTCAAACGCATGCTGGGAATGGTGGTGTCCCTGCCAGGCTCCTATCACAGCCCTGCTCCGAAAGTGCGAACGTCTGCAGATAGCTGGCAGGCAGAAGGGGCTAGCCTGGAAAGCTGTTGCTCAGCCTCATCTGCCCATGGCAGTGCTCGCACAGAGGCACAGAGAATGGGGCTGCTTGCTTGTCTTGCCACCTCAAACTTCAAACGCAGCCTGGGAAAGATGGCGAACCTGCTAGGCTCGTTTCACAGCCCTGCTCTTGAAATGCGAACGTCTGCAGATAGCTGGCAGGCAGAAGGGGCTAGCCTGGAAAGCTGTTGCTCAGCCTCATCTGCCCATGGCACTGTTCGCATAGAGGCACAGAGAATGGGGCTGCTTGCTCATCTTGCCACTTGAAACTTCAAACGCATGCTGGGAATGGTGGTGTCCCAGCCAGGCTCCTTTCGCAGCCCTGCTCCGAAAGTGCGAACGTCTGCAGATAGCTGGCAGGTAGAAGGGGCTAGCCTGGAAAGCTGTTGCTCAGCCTCATCTGCCCATGGCAGTGCTCGCACAGAGGCACAGAGAATGGGGCTCCTTGCTTGTCTTGCCACCTCAAACTTCAAACGTAACCTGGGAAAGTTGGTGTCCCAGCCAGGCTCCTTTCGCAGCCCTGCTCCGAAAGTGCCAACGTCTGCAGATAGCTGGCAGCCAGAAGGTGCTAGCCTGGAAAGCTGTTGCTCATCCTCATCTGCCCATGGCACTGTTCGCATAGAGGCACAGAGAATGGGGCTGCTTGCTTATCTTGCCACTTGAAACTTCAAACGCATGCTGGGAATGGTGGTGTCCCAGTCAGGCTCCTATCACAGCCCTGCTATGAAAGTGCGTACGTCTGCAGATAGCTGGCAGGCAGAAGGGGCTAGCCTGGAAAACTGTTGCTCAGCCTCATCTGCCCATGGCAGTGCTCGCACAGAGGCACAGAGAATGGGGCTTCTTGCTTGTCTTGCCACCTCAAACTTCAAATGTAGCCTTGGAAAATTTGTGTCCCAGCCAGGCACCTTTCGCAGCCCTGCTCCGAAAGTGCCAACGTCTGCAGATAGCTGGCAGCCAGAAGGGGCTAGCCTGGAAAGCTGTTGCTCAGCCTCATCTGCCCATGGCACTGTTCGCATAGAGGCACAGAGAATGGGGCTGCTTGCTTATCTTGCCACTTGAAACTTCAAACGCATGCTGGGAATGGTGGTGTCCCTGCCAGGTTCCTTTCGCAGCCCTGCTCCGAAAGTGCGAACGTCTGCAGATAGCTGGCAGCCAGAAGGGGCTAGCCTGGAAAGCTGTTGCTCAGCCTCATCTGCCCATGGCACTGTTTGCATAGAGGCACAGAGAATGGGGCTGCTTGCTTATCTTGCCACTTGAAACTTCAAACGCATGCTGGGAATGGTGGTGTCCCAGCCAGGTTCCTTTCACAGCCCTGCTCCGAAAGTGCGAACGTCTGCAGATAGCTGGCAGCCAGAAGGGGTTAGCCTGGAAAGCTGTTGCTCAGCCTCATCTGCCCATGGCAGTGCTCGCACAGAGGCACAGAGATGGGGCTGTTTGCTTGTCTTGCCACCTCAAACTTCAAACGGAATCTGGGAAAGTTGGTGTCCCAGCCAGGCTCCTATCACAGCCCTGCTCCGAAAGTGCGAACGTCTGCAGATAGCTGGCAGCCAGAAGGCGCTAGCCTGGAAAGCTGTTGCTCAGCCTCATCTGCCCATGACACTGCTCGCACAGAGGCACAGAGAATGGGGCTGCTTGCTTATCTTGCCACTTGAAACTTCAAACGCATGCTGGGAATGGTGGTGTCCCTGCCAGACTCGTATCACAGCCCTGCTCCGAAAGTGCGAACGTCTGCAGATAGCTGGCAGTCAGAAGGGGCTAGCCTGGAAAGCTGTTGCTCAGCCTCATCTGCCCATGGCAGTGCTCGCACAGAGGCACAGAGAATGGGGCTGCTTGCTTGTCTTGCCACCTCAAACTTCAAATGTAGCCTGGGAAAGTTGGTGTCCCAGCCAGGCTCCTTTAGCAGCCCTGCTCCGAAAGTGCGAACGTCTGCAGATAGCTGGCAGGCAGAAGGGGCTAGCCTGGAAAGCTGTTGCTCAGCCTCATCTGCTCATGGCACTATTCGCATAGAGGCACAGAGAATGGGGCTCCTTGCTTATCTTGCCACTTGAAACTTCAAACGCATGCTGGCAATGGTGGTGTCCCTGCCAGGCTCCTATCACAGCCCTGCTCCGAAAGTGCGAACGTCTGCAGATAGCTGGCAGGCAGAAGGGGCTAGCCTGGAAAGCTGTTGCTCAGCCTCATCTGCCCATGGCAGTGCTCGCACAGAGGCACAGAGAATGGGGCTGCTTGCTTGTCTTGCCACCTCAAACTTCAAACGTAGCCTGGGAAAGTTGGTGTCCCAGCCAGGCTCCTTTCGCAGCCCTGCTCCGAAAGTGCGAACGTCTGCAGATAGCTGGCAGGCAGAAGGGGCTAGCCTGGAAAGCTGTTGCTCAGCCTCATCTGCCCATGGCACTGTTCGCATAGAGGCACAGAGAATGGGGCTGCTTGCTTATCTTGCCACCTCAAACTTCAAACGTAGCCTGGGAAAGTTGGTGTCCCAGCCAGGCTCCTTTCGCAGCCCTGCTCCGAAAGTGCGAACGTCTGCAGATAGCTGGCAGACAGAAGGGGCTAGCCTGGAAAACTGTTGCTCAGCCTCATCTGCCCATGGCACTGTTCGCATAGAGGCACAGAGAATGGGGCTGCTTGCTTATCTTGCCACCTCAAACTTCAAACGTAGCCTGGGAAAGTTGGTGTCCCAGCCAGGCTCCTTTCGCAGCCCTGCTCCGAAAGTGCGAACGTCTGCAGATAGCTGGCAGCCAGAAGGGGCTAGCCTGGAAAGCTGTTGCTCAGCCTCATCTGCCCATGGCACTGTTCGCATAGAGGCACAGAGAATGGGGCTGCTTGCTTATCTTGCCACCTCAAACTTCAAACGTAGCCTGGGAAAGTTGGTGTCCCAGCCAGGCTCCTTTCGCAGCCCTGCTCCGAAAGTGCCAACGTCTGCAGATAGCTGGCAGGCAGAAGGGGCTAGCCTGGAAAGCTGTTGCTCAGCCTCATCTGCCCATGGCAGTGCTCACACAGAGGCACAGAGAATGGGGCTGCTTGCTTGTCTTGCCACCTCAAACTTCAAACGTAGCCTGGGAAAGTTGGTGTCCCTGCCAGGCTCCTATTACAGCCCTGCTCCGAAAGTGCGAACGTCTGCAGATAGCTGGCAGCCAGAAGGTGCTAGCCTGGAAAGCTGTTGCTCAGCCTCATCTGCCCATGGCACTGTTCGCATAGAGGCACAGAGAATGGGGCTGCTTGCTTGTCTTGCAACCTCAAACTTCAAACGCAGCCTGGGAAAGATGATGTACCTGCTAGGCTCGTTTCGCAGCCCTGCTCTTGAAATGCGAACGTCTGCAGATAGCTGGCAGCCAGAAGGGGCTAGCCTGGAAAGCTGTTGCTCAGCCTCATCTGCCCATGGCACTGTTCGCATAGAGGCACAGAGAATGGGGCTGCTTGCTTATCTTGCCACTTCAAACTTCAAACGCATGCTGCGAATGGTGGTGTGCCAGCCAGGCTCCTTTCGCAGCCCTGCTCCGAAAGTGCGAACGTCTGCAGATAGCTGGCAGGCAGAAGGGGCTAGCCTGGAAAGCTGTTGCTCAGCCTCATCTGCCCATGGCAGTGCTCGCACAGAGGCACAGAGAATGGGGCTGCTTGCTTGTCTTGCCACCTCAAACTTCAAAGGTAGCCTGGGAAAGTTGGTGTCCCAGCCAGGCTCCTTTCGCAGCCCTGCTCCGAAATTGCAAACGTCTGCAGATAGCTGGCAGCCAGAAGGTGCTAGCCTGGAAAGCTGTTGCTCAGCCTCATCTGCCCATGGCACTGTTCGTATAGAGGCACAGAGAATGGGGCTGCTTGCTTATCTTGCCACTTGAAACTTCAAACGCATGCTGGGAATGGTAGTGTCCCAGCCAGGCTCCTATCACAGCCCTGCTCTGAAATGCGAACGTCTGCAGATAGCTGGCAGCCAGAAGGGGCTAGCCTGGAAAGCTGTTGATCAGCCTCATCTGCCCATGGCAGTGCTCGCACAGAGGCACAGAGAATGGGGCTTCTTGCTTGTCTTGCCACCTCAAACTTCAAACGTAGCCTGGGAAAATTTGTGTCCCAGCCAGGCTCCTTTCGCAGCCCTGCTCCGAAAGTGCCAACGTCTGCAGATAGCTGGCAGCCAGAAGGGGCTAGCCTGGAAAGCTGTTGCTCAGCCTCATCTGCCCATGGCACTGTTTGCATAGAGGCACAGAGAATGGGGCTGCTTGCTTATCTTGCCACTTGAAACTTCAAACGCATGCTGGGAATGGTGGTGTTCCAGCCAGGCTCCTATCACAGCCCTGCTCCGAAAGTGCGAACGTCTGCAGATAGCTGGCAGGCAGAAGGGGCTAGCCTGGAAAGCTGTTGCTCAGCCTCATCTGCCCATGGCACTGTTCGCATAGAGGCACAGAGAATGGGGCTGCTTGCTTATCTTGCCACTTGAAACTTCAAACGCATGCTGGGAATGGTGGTGTCCCAGCCAGGTTCCTTTCACAGCCCTGCTCCGAAAGTGCGAACGTCTGCAGATAGCTGGCAGCCAGAAGGGGCTAGCCTGGAAAGCTGTTGCTCAGCCTCATCTGCCCATGGCACTGTTCGCATAGAGGCACAGAGAATGGGGCTGCTTGCTTATCTTGCCACTTGAAACTTCAAACGCATGCTGGGAATGGTGGTGTCCCAGACAGGCTCCTTTCGCAGCCCTGCTCCGAAAGTGATAACGTCTGCAGATAGCTGGCAGGCAGAAGGGGCTAGCCTGGAAAGCTGTTGCTCAGCCTCATCTGCCCATGGCAGTGCTTGCACAGAGGCACAGAGAATGGGGCTGCTTGCTTATCTTGCCACTTGAAACTTCAAACGCATGCTGGGAATGGTGGTGTCCCAGCCAGGGTCCTATCACAGCCCTGCTCCGAAAGTGCGAACGTCTGCAGATAGCTGGCAGGCAGAAGGGGCTAGCCTGGAAAGCTGTTGCTCAGCCTCATCTGCCCATGGCACTGTTCGCATAGAGGCACAGAGAATGGGGCTGCTTGCTTATCTTGCCACTTCAAACTTCAAACGCATGCTGGGAATGGTGGTGTCCCTGCCAGGCTCCTATCACAGCCCTGCTCCGAAAGTGCGAACGTCTGCAGATAGCTGGCAGGCAGAAGGGGCTAGCCTGGAAAGCTGTTGCTCAGCCTCATCTGCCCATGGCAGTGCTCACACAGAGGCACAGAGAATGGGGCTGCTTGCTTGTCTTGCCACCTCAAACTTCAAACGTAGCCTGGGAAAGTTGGTGTCCCTGCCAGGCTCCTTACGCAGCCCTGCTCCGAAAGTGCGAACGTCTGCAGATAGCTGGCAGCCAGAAGGGGCTAGCCTGGAAAGCTGTTGCTCAGCCTCATCTGCCCATGGCAGTGCTCGCACAGAGGCACAGAGAATGGGGCTGCTTGCTTGTCTTGCAACCTCAAACTTCAAACGCAGCCTGGGAAAGATGATGTACCTGCTAGGCTCGTTTCGCAGCCCTGCTCTTGAAATGCGAACGTCTGCAGATAGCTGGCAGCCAGAAGGGGCTAGCCTGGAAAGCTGTTGCTCAGCCTCATCTGCCCATGGCACTGTTCGCATAGAGGCACAGAGAATGGGGCTGCTTGCTTATCTTGCCACTTCAAACTTCAAACGCATGCTGCGAATGGTGGTGTGCCAGCCAGGCTCCTTTCGCAGCCCTGCTCCGAAAGTGCGAACGTCTGCAGATAGCTGGCAGGCAGAAGGGGCTAGCCTGGAAAGCTGTTGCTCAGCCTCATCTGCCCATGGCAGTGCTCGCACAGAGGCACAGAGATGGGGCTGCTTGCTTATCTTGCCACCTCAAACTTCAAACGTAGCCTGGGAAAGTTGGTGTCCCAGCCAGGCTCCTTTCGCAGCCCTGCTCCGAAATTGCAAACGTCTGCAGATAGCTGGCAGCCAGAAGGTGCTAGCCTGGAAAGCTGTTGCTCAGCCTCATCTGCCCATGGCACTGTTCGCATAGAGGCACAGAGAATGGGGCTGCTTGCTTATCTTGCCACTTGAAACTTCAAACGCATGCTGGGAATGGTAGTGTCCCAGCCAGGCTCCTATCACAGCCCTGCTCTGAAATGCGAACGTCTGCAGATAGCTGGCAGCCAGAAGGGGCTAGCCTGGAAAGCTGTTGATCAGCCTCATCTGCCCATGGCAGTGCTCGCACAGAGGCACAGAGAATGGGGCTTCTTGCTTGTCTTGCCACCTCAAACTTCAAACGTAGCCTGGGAAAATTTGTGTCCCAGCCAGGCTCCTTTCGCAGCCCTGCTCCGAAAGTGCCAACGTCTGCAGATAGCTGGCAGGCAGAAGGGGCTAGCCTGGAAAGCTGTTGCTCAGCCTCATCTGCCCATGGCACTGTTCGCATAGAGGCACAGAGAATGGGGCTGCTTGCTTATCTTGCCACTTGAAACTTCAAACGCATGCTGGGAATGGTGGTGTTCCAGCCAGGCTCCTATCACAGCCCTGCTCCGAAAGTGCGAACGTCTGCAGATAGCTGGCAGGCAGAAGGGGCTAGCCTGGAAAGCTGTTGCTCAGCCTCATCTGCCCATGGCACTGTTCGCATAGAGGCACAGACAATGGGGCTGCTTGCTTATCTTGCCACTTGAAACTTCAAACGCATGCTGGGAATGCTGGTGTCCCAGCCAGGTTCCTTTCACAGCCCTGCTCCGAAAGTGCGAACGTCTGCAGATAGCTGGCAGCCAGAAGGGGCTAGCCTGGAAAGCTGTTGCTCAGCCTCATCTGCCCATGGCACTGTTCGCATAGAGGCACAGAGAATGGGGCTGCTTGCTTATCTTGCCACTTGAAACTTCAAACGCATGCTGGGAATGGTGGTGTCCCAGACAGGCTCCTTTCGCAGCCCTGCTCCGAAAGTGATAACGTCTGCAGATAGCTGGCAGGCAGAAGGGGCTAGCCTGGAAAGCTGTTGCTCAGCCTCATCTGCCCATGGCAGTGCTTGCACAGAGGCACAGAGAATGGGGCTGCTTGCTTATCTTGCCACTTGAAACTTCAAACGCATGCTGGGAATGGTGGTGTCCCAGCCAGGGTCCTATCACAGCCCTGCTCCGAAAGTGCGAACGTCTGCAGATAGCTGGCAGGCAGAAGGGGCTAGCCTGGAAAGCTGTTGCTCAGCCTCATCTGCCCATGGCACTGTTCGCATAGAGGCACAGAGAATGGGGCTGCTTGCTTATCTTGCCACTTGAAACTTCAAACGCATGCTGGGAATGGTGGTGTCCCTGCCAGGCTCCTATCACAGCCCTGCTCCGAAAGTGCGAACGTCTGCAGATAGCTGGCAGGCAGAAGGGGCTAGCCTGGAAAGCTGTTGCTCAGCCTCATCTGCCCATGGCAGTGCTCGCACAGAGGCACAGAGAATGGGGCTGCTTGCTTGTCTTGCCACCTCAAACTTCAAACGCAGCCTGGGAAAGATGGCGTACCTGCTAGGCTCGTTTCACAGCCCTGCTCTTGAAATGCGAACGTCTGCAGATAGCTGGCAGGCAGAAGGGGCTAGCCTGGAAAGCTGTTGCTCAGCCTCATCTGCCCATGGCACTGTTCACATAGAGGCACAGAGAATGGGGCTGCTTGCTTATCTTGCCACTTCAAACTTCAAACGCATGCTAGGAATGGCGGTGTCCCAGACAGGCTCCTTTCGCAGCCCTGCTCCGAAAGTGCGAACGTCTGCAGATAGCTGGCAGGCAGAAGGGGCTAGCCTGGAAAGCTGTTGCTCAGCCTCATCTGCCCATGGCAGTGCTCGCACAGAGGCACAGAGAATGGGGCTGCTTGCTTATCTTGCCACTTGAAACTTCAAACGCATGCTGGGAATGGTGGTGTCCCAGCCAGGCTCCTATCACAGCCCTGCTATGAAAGTGCGAACGTCTGCAGATAGCTGGCAGGCAGAAGGGGCTAGCCTGGAAAGCTGTTGCTCAGCCTCATCTGCCCATGGCACTGTTGGCATAGAGGCACAGAGAATGGGGCTGCTTGCTTATCTTGCCACTTGAAACTTCAAACGCATGCTGGGAATGGTGGTGTCCCTGCCAGGCTCCAATCACAGCCCTGCTCCGAAAGTGCGAACGTCTGCAGATAGCTGGCAGCCAGAAGGGGCTAGCCTGGAAAGCTGTTGCTCAGCCTCATCTGCCCATGGCAGTGCTCGCACAGAGGCACAGAGAATGGGGCTGCTTGCTTGTCTTGCCACCTCAAACTTCAAACGCAGCCTGGGAAAGATGGCGTACCTGCTAGGCTCGTTTCACAGCCCTGCTCTTGAAATGCGAACGTCTGCAGATAGCTGGCAGGCAGAAGGGGCTATCCTGGAAAGCTGTTGCTCAGCCTCATCTGCCCATGGCACTGTTCGCATAGAGGCACAGAGAATGGGGCTGCTTGCTTATCTTGCCACTTGAAACTTCAAACGCATGCTGGGAATGGTGGTGTCCCAGACAGGCTCCTTTCGCAGCCCTGCTCCGAAAGTGCGAACGTCTGCAGATAGCTGGCAGGTAGAAGGGGCTAGCCTGGAAAGCTGTTGCTCAGCCTCATCTGCCCATGGCAGTGCTCGCACAGAGGCACAGAGAATGGGGCTGCTTGCTTGTCTTGCCACCTCCAACTTCAAACGTAGCCTGGGAAAGTTGGTGTCCCAGCCAGGCTACTTTCGCAGCCCTGCTCCGAAAGTGCGAACGTCTGCAGATAGCTGGCAGCCAGAAGGTGCTAGCCTGGAAAGCTGTTGCTCAGCCTCATCTGCCCATGGCACTGTTCGCATAGAGGCACAGAGAATGGGGCTGCTTGCTTATCTTGCCACTTGAAACTTCAAACGCATGCTGGGAATGGTGGTGTCCCAGCCAGGCTCCTATCACAGCCCTGCTATGAAAGTGCGTACGTCTGCAGATAGCTGGCAGGCAGAAGGGGCTAGCCTGGAAAGCTGTTGCTCAGCCTCATCTGCCCATGGCAGTGCTCGCACAGAGGCACAGAGAATGGGGCTTCTTGTTTGTCTTGCCAGCTCAAATTTCAAATGAAGCCTTGGAAAATTTGTGTCCCAGCCAGGCACCTTTCGCAGCCCTGCTCCGAAAGTGCCAACGTCTGCAGATAGCTGGCAGCCAGAAGGGGCTAGCCTGGAAAGCTGTTGCTCAGCCTCATCTGCCCATGGCACTGTTCGCATAGAGGCACAGAGAATGGGGCTGCTTGCTTATCTTGCCACTTGAAACTTCAAACGCATGCTGGGAATGGTGGTGTCCCTGCCAGGTTCCTTTCGCAGCCCTGCTCCGAAAGTGCGAACGTCTGCAGATAGCTGGCAGGCAGAAGGGGCTAGCCTGGAAAGCTGTTGCTCAGCCTCATCTGCCCATGGCAGTGCTCGCACAGAGGCACAGAGTTTGGGGCTGCTTGCTTATCTTGCCACTTGAAACTTCAAACGCATGCTGGGAATGGTGGTGTCCCTGCCAGGCTCCTATCACAGCCCTGCTCCGAAAGTGCGAACGTCTGCAGATAGCTGGCAGGCAGAAGGGGCTAGCCTGGAAAGCTGTTGCTCAGCCTCATCTGCCCATGGCACTGTTCGCATAGAGGCACAGAGAATGGGGCTGCTTGCTTGTCTTGCCACCTCAAACTTCAAACGTAGCCTGGGAAAGTTGGTGTCCCAGCCAGGCTCCTTTCGCAGCCCTGCTCCGAAAGTGCCAACGTCTGCAGATAGCTGGCAGGCAGAAGGGGCTAGCCTGGAAAGCTGTTGCTCAGCCTCATCTGCCCATGGCACTGTTCGCATAGAGGCACAGAGAATGGGGCTGCTTGCTTATCTTGCCACTTCAAACTTCAAACGCAAGCTGGGAATGGTGGTGTTCCTGCCAGGCTCCTATCACAGCCCTGCTCCGAAAGTGCGAACGTCTGCAGATAGCTGGCAGGCAGAAGGGGCTAGCCTGGAAAGCTGTTGCTCAGCCTCATCTGCCCATGGCAGTGCTCGCACAGAGGCACAGAGTTTGGGGCTGCTTGCTTGTCTTGCCACCTCAAACTTCAAACGTAGCCTGGGAAAGTTGGTGTCCCAGCCAGGCTCCTTTCGCAGCCCTGCTCCGAAAGTGCGAACGTCTGCAGATAGCTGGCAGCCAGAAGGGGCTAGCCTGGAAAGCTGTTCCTCAGCCTCATCTGCCCATGGCAGTGCTCGCACAGAGGCACAGAGTTTGGGGCTGCTTGCTTATCTTGCCACTTGAAACTTCAAACGCATGCTGGGAATGGTGGTGTCCCTGCCAGGTTCCTTTCGCAGCCCTGCTCCGAAAGTGCGAACGTCTGCAGATAGCTGGCAGGCAGAAGGGGCTAGCCTGGAAAGCTGTTGCTCAGCCTCATCTGCCCATGGCAGTGCTCGCACAGAGGCACAGAGTTTGGGGCTGCTTGCTTATCTTGCCACTTGAAACTTCAAACGCATGCTGGGAATGGTGGTGTCCCTGCCAGGCTCCTATCACAGCCCTGCTCCGAAAGTGCGAACGTCTGCAGATAGCTGGCAGGCAGAAGGGGCTAGCCTGGAAAGCTGTTGCTCAGCCTCATCTGCCCATGGCACTGTTCGCATAGAGGCACAGAGAATGGGGCTGCTTGCTTGTCTTGCCACCTCAAACTTCAAACGTAGCCTGGGAAAGTTGGTGTCCCAGCCAGGCTCCTTTCGCAGCCCTGCTCCGAAAGTGCCAACGTCTGCAGATAGCTGGCAGCCAGAAGGGGCTAGCCTGGAAAGCTGTTGCTCAGCCTCATCTGCCCATGGCACTTTTCGCATAGAGGCACAGAGTTTGGGGCTGCTTGCTTGTCTTGCCACCTCAAACTTCAAACGTAGCCTGGGAAAGTTGGTGTCCCAGCCAGGCTCCTTTCGCAGCCCTGCTCCGAAAGTGCGAACGTCTGCAGATAGCTGGCAGCCAGAAGGGGCTAGCCTGGAAAGCTGTTCCTCAGCCTCATCTGCCCATGGCAGTGCTCGCACAGAGGCACAGAGTTTGGGGCTGCTTGCTTATCTTGCCACTTTAAACTTCAAACGCATGCTGGGAATGGTGGTGTCCCTGCCAGGCTCCTATCACAGCCCTGCTCCGAAAGTGCGAACGTCTGCAGATAGCTGGCAGCCAGAAGGGGCTAGCCTGGAAAGCTGTTGCTCAGCCTCATCTGCCCATGGCAGTGCTCGCATAGAGGCACAGAGAATGGGGCTGCTTGCTTGTCTTGCCACCTCAAACTTCAAACGTAGCCTGGGAAAGTTGGTGTCCCAGCCAGGCTCCTTTCGCAGCCCTGCTCCGCAAGTGCGAACGTCTGCAGATAGCTGGCAGCCAGAAGGGGCTAGCCTGGAAAGCTGTTGCTCAGCCTCATCTGCCCATGGCACTGTTCGCATAGAGGCACAGAGAATGGGGCTGCTTGCTTATCTTGCCACTTGAAACTTCAAACGCATGCTGGGAATGGTGGTGTCCCTGCCAGGCTCCTTTCGCAGCCCTGCTCCAAAAGTGCGAACGTCTGCAGATAGCTGGCAGGCAGAAGGGGCTAGCCTGGAAAGCTGTTGCTCAGCCTCATCTGCCCATGGCAGTGCTCGCACAGAGGCACAGAGAATGGGGCTGCTTGCTTGTCTTGCCACCTCAAACTTCAAACGTAGCCTGGGAAAGTTGGTGTCCCAGCCAGGCTCCTTTCGCAGCCCTGCTCCGAAATTGCGAACGTCTGCAGATAGCTGGCAGCCAGAAGGGGCTAGCCTGGAAAGCTGTTGCTCAGCCTCATCTGCCCATGGCACTGTTCGCATAGAGGCACAGAGAATGGGGCTGCTTGCTTATCTTGCCACTTGAAACTTCAAAAGCATGCTGGGAATGGTGGTGTCCCAGCCAGGCTCCTATCACAGCCCTGCTCTGAAATGCGTACGTCTGCAGATAGCTGGCAGGCAGAAGGGGCTAGCCTGGAAAGCTGTTGCTCAGCCTCATCTGCCCATGGCAGTGCTCGCACAGAGGCACAGAGAATGGGGCTGCTTGCTTGTCTTGCCACCTCAAACTTCAAACGTAGCCTTGGAAAATTTGTGTCCCAGCCAGGCTCCTTTCGCAGCCCTGCTCCGAAAGTGCCAACGTCTGCAGATAGCTGGCAGCCAGAAGGGGCTAGCCTGGAAAGCTGTTGCTCAGCCTCATCTGCCCATGGCACTGTTCGCATAGAGGCACAGAGAATGGGGCTGCTTGCTTATCTTGCCACTTGAAACTTCAAACGCATGCTGGGAAAGTTGGTGTCCCAGCCAGGCTCCTATCACAGCCCTGCTCCGAAAGTGCGAACGTCTGCAGATAGCTGGCAGGCAGAAGGGGCTAGCCTGGAAAGCTGTTGCTCAGCCTCATCTGCCCATGGCACTGTTCGCATAGAGGCACAGAGAATGGGGCTGCTTGCTTATCTTGCCACTTGAAACTTCAAACGCATGCTGGGAATGTGGTGTCCCTGCCAGGCTCCTATCACAGCCCTGCTCCGAAAGTGCGAATGTCTGCAGATAGCTGGCAGCCAGAAGGGGCTAGCCTGGAAAGCTGTTGCTCAGCCTCATCTGCCCATGGCAGTGCTCGCACAGAGGCACAGAGAATGGGGCTGCTTGCTTGTCTTGCCACCTCAAACTTCAAACGTAGCCTGGGAAAGTTGGTGTCCCAGCCAGGCTCCTTTCGCAGCCCTGCTCCGAAAGTGCCAACGTCTGCAGATAGCTGGCAGGCAGAAGGGGCTAGCCTGGAAAGCTGTTGCTCAGCCTCATCTGCCCATGGCACTGTTCGCATAGAGGCACAGAGAATGGGGCTGCTTGCTTATCTTGCCACTTCAAACTTCAAACGCATGCTGGGAATGGTGGTGTTCCTGCCAGGCTCCTATCACAGCCCTGCTCCGAAAGTGCGAACGTCTGCAGATAGCTGGCAGGCAGAAGGGGCTAGCCTGGAAAGCTGTTGCTCAGCCTCATCTGCCCATGGCAGTGCTCGCACAGAGGCACAGAGAATGGGGCTGCTTGCTTGTCTTGCCACCTCAAACTTCAAACGTAGCCTGGGAAAGTTGGTGTCCCAGCCAGGCTCCTTTCGCAGCCCTGCTCCGAAAGTGCGAACGTCTGCAGATAGCTGGCAGCCAGAAGGGGCTAGCCTGGAAAGCTGTTCCTCAGCCTCATCTGCCCATGGCAGTGCTCGCACAGAGGCACAGAGTTTGGGGCTGCTTGCTTATCTTGCCACTTGAAACTTCAAACGCATGCTGGGAATGGTGGTGTCCCTGCCAGGTTCCTTTCGCAGCCCTGCTCCGAAAGTGCGAACGTCTGCAGATAGCTGGCAGGCAGAAGGGGCTAGCCTGGAAAGCTGTTGCTCAGCCTCATCTGCCCATGGCAGTGCTCGCACAGAGGCACAGAGTTTGGGGCTGCTTGCTTATCTTGCCACTTGAAACTTCAAACGCATGCTGGGAATGGTGGTGTCCCTGCCAGGCTCCTATCACAGCCCTGCTCCGAAAGTGCGAACGTCTGCAGATAGCTGGCAGGCAGAAGGGGCTAGCCTGGAAAGCTGTTGCTCAGCCTCATCTGCCCATGGCACTGTTCGCATAGAGGCACAGAGAATGGGGCTGCTTGCTTGTCTTGCCACCTCAAACTTCAAACGTAGCCTGGGAAAGTTGCTGTCCCAGCCAGGCTCCTTTCGCAGCCCTGCTCCGAAAGTGCCAACGTCTGCAGATAGCTGGCAGCCAGAAGGGGCTAGCCTGGAAAGCTGTTGCTCAGCCTCATCTGCCCATGGCACTTTTCGCATAGAGGCACAGAGAATGGGGCTGCTTGCTTATCTTGCCACCTCAAACCTCAAACGTAGCCTGGGAAAGTTGGTGTCCCAGCCAGGCTCCTTTCGCAGCCCTGCTCCGAAAGTGCGAACGTCTGCAGATAGCTGGCAGCCAGAAGGGGCTAGCCTGGAAAGCTGTTGCTCAGCCTCATCTGCCCATGGCAGTGCTCGCATAGAGGCACAGAGAATGGGGCTGCTTGCTTATCTTGCCACTTGAAACTTCAAACGCATGCTGGGAATGGTGGTGTTCCTGCCAGGCTCCTATCACAGCCCTGCTCCGAAAGTGCGAACGTCTGCAGATAGCTGGCAGGCAGAAGGGGCTAGCCTGGAAAGCTGTTGCTCAGCCTCATCTGCCCATGGCAGTGCTCGCACAGAGGCACAGAGTTTGGGGCTGCTTGCTTATCTTGCCACTTGAAACTTCAAACGCATGCTGGGAATGGTGGTGTCCCAGCCAGGCTCCTTTCGCAGCCCTGCTCCGAAAGTGCGAACGTCTGCAGATAGCTGGCAGCCAGAAGGGGCTAGCCTGGAAAGCTGTTCCTCAGCCTCATCTGCCCATGGCAGTGCTCGCACAGAGGCACAGAGTTTGGGGCTGCTTGCTTATCTTGCCACTTGAAACTTCAAACGCATGCTGGGAATGGTGGTGTCCCTGCCAGGCTCCTTTCGCAGCCCTGCTCCAAAAGTGCGAACGTCTGCAGATAGCTGGCAGGCAGAAGGGGCTAGCCTGGAAAGCTGTTGCTCAGCCTCATCTGCCCATGGCAGTGCTCGCACAGAGGCACAGAGAATGGGGCTGCTTGCTTGTCTTGCCACCTCAAACTTCAAACGTAGCCTGGGAAAGTTGGTGTCCCAGCCAGGCTCCTTTCGCAGCCCTACTCCGAAATTGCGAACGTCTGCAGATAGCTGGCAGCCAGAAGGGGCTAGCCTGGAAAGCTGTTGCTCAGCCTCATCTGCCCATGGCACTGTTCGCATAGAGGCACAGAGAATGGGGCTGCTTGCTTATCTTGCCACTTGAAACTTCAAACGCATGCTGGGAATGGTGGTGTCCCAGCCAGGCTCCTATCACAGCCCTGCTCTGAAATGCGTACGTCTGCAGATAGCTGGCAGGCAGAAGGGGCTAGCCTGGAAAGCTGTTGCTCAGCCTCATCTGCCCATGGCAGTGCTCGCACAGAGGCACAGAGAATGGGGCTGCTTGCTTGTCTTGCCACCTCAAACTTCAAACGTAGCCTTGGAAAATTTGTGTCCCAGCCAGGCTCCTTTCGCAGCCCTGCTCCGAAAGTGCCAACGTCTGCAGATAGCTGGCAGCCAGAAGGGGCTAGCCTGGAAAGCTGTTGCTCAGCCTCATCTGCCCATGGCAGTGCTCGCACAGAGGCACAGAGAATGGGGCTGCTTGCTTGTCTTGCCAACTCAAACTTCAAACGCAGCCTGGGAAAGATGGCGTACCTGCTAGGCTCGTTTCACAGCCCTGCTCTTGAAATGCGAACGTCTGCAGATAGCTGGCAGGCAGAAGGGGCTAGCCTGGAAAGCTGTTGCTCAGCCTCATCTGCCCATGGCACTGTTCGCATAGAGGCACAGAGAATGGGGCTGCTTGCTTATCTTGCCACTTCAAACTTCAAACGCATGCTGGGAATGGTGGTGTCCCTGCCAGGCTCCTTTCGCAGCCCTGCTCCGAAAGTGCGAACGTCTGCAGATAGCTGGCAGGTAGAAGGGGCTAGCCTGGAAAGCTGTTACTCAGCCTCATCTGCCCATGGCAGTGCTCGCACAGAGGCACAGAGAATGGGGCTTCTTGCTTGTCTTGCCACCTCAAACTTCAAACGTAGCCTGGGAAAGTTGGTGTCCCAGCCAGGCTCCTTTCGCAGCCCTGCTCCGAAAGTGCCAACGTCTGCAGATAGCTGGCAGCCAGAAGGGGCTAGCCTGGAAAGCTGTTGCTCAGCCTCATCTGCCCATGGCACTGTTCGCATAGAGGCACAGAGAATGGGGCTGCTTGCTTATCTTGCCACTTGAAACTTCAAACGCATGCTGGGAATGGTGGTGTCCCTGCCAGGTTCCTTTCGCAGCCCTGCTCCGAAAGTGCGAACGTCTGCAGATAGCTGGCAGCCAGAAGGGGCTAGCCTGGAAAGCTGTTGCTCAGCCTCATCTGCCCATGGCACTATTTGCATAGAGGCACAGAGAATGGGGCTGCTTGCTTATCTTGCCACTTGAAACTTCAAACGCATGCTGGGAATGGTGGTGTCCCAGCCAGGTTCCTTTCACAGCCCTGCTCCGAAAGTGCGAACGTCTGCAGATAGCTGGCAGGCAGAAGGGGCTAGCCTGGAAAGCTGTTGCTCAGCCTCATCTGCCCATGGCACTGTTCGCATAGAGGCACAGAGAATGGGGCTGCTTGCTTATCTTGCCACTTGAAACTTCAAACGCATGCTGGCAATGGTGGTGTCCCAGACAGGCTCCTTTCGCAGCCCTGCTCCGAAAGTGCGAACGTCTGCAGATAGCTGGCAGCCAGAAGGGGCTAGCCTGGAAAGCTGTTGCTCAGCCTCATCTGCCCATGGCGCTGTTCGCATAGAGGCACAGAGAATGGGGCTGCTTGCTTGTCTTGCCACCTCAAACTTCAAACGTAGCCTGGGAAAGTTGGTGTCCCAGCCAGGCTCCTTTCGCAGCCCTGCTCCGAAAGTGCGAACGTCTGCAGATAGCTGGCAGCCAGAAGGGGCTAGCCTGGAAAGCTGTTGCTCAGCCTCATCTGCCCATGGCACTTTTCGCATAGAGGCACAGAGAATGGGGCTGCTTGCTTATCTTGCCACCTCAAACTTCAAACGTAGCCTGGGAAAGTTGGTGTCCCAGCCAGGCTGCTTTCGCAGCCCTGCTCCGAAAGTGCGAACGTCTGCAGATAGCTGGCAGCCAGAAGGGGCTAGCCTGGAAAGCTGTTGCTCAGCCTCATCTGCCCATGGCAGTGCTTGCACAGAGGCACAGAGAATGGGGCTGCTTGCTTATCTTGCCACTTCAAACTTCAAACGCAAGCTGGGAATGGTGGTGTTCCTGCCAGGCTCCTATCACAGCCCTGCTCCGAAAGTGCGAACGTCTGCAGATAGCTGGCAGCCAGAAGGGGCTAGCCTGGAAAGCTGTTGCTCAGCCTCATCTGCCCATGGCAGTGCTCGCACAGAGGCACAGAGTTTGGGGCTGCTTGCTTGTCTTGCCACCTCAAACTTCAAACGTAGCCTGGGAAAGTTGGTGTCCCAGCCAGGCTCCTTTCGCAGCCCTGTTCCGAAAGTGCGAACGTCTGCAGATAGCTGGCAGCCAGAAGGGGCTAGCCTGGAAAGCTGTTCCTCAGCCTCATCTGCCCATGGCAGTGCTCGCACAGAGGCACAGAGTTTGGGGCTGCTTGCTTATCTTGCCACTTGAAACTTCAAACGCATGCTGGGAATGGTGGTGTCCCAGACAGGCTCCTATCACAGCCCTGCTCCGAAAGTGCGAACGTCTGCAGATAGCTGGCAGCCAGAAGGGGCTAGCCTGGAAAGCTGTTGCTCAGCCTCATCTGCCCATGGCAGTGCTCGCACAGAGGCACAGAGAATGGGGCTGCTTGCTTGTCTTGCCACCTCAAACTTCAAACGTAGCCTGGGAAAGTTGGTGTCCCAGCCAGGCTCCTTTCGCAGCCCTGCTCCGAAAGTGCGAACGTCTGCAGATAGCTGGCAGCCAGAAGGGGCTAGCCTGGAAAGCTGTTGCTCAGCCTCATCTGCCCATGGCACTGTTCGCATAGAGGCACAGAGAATGGGGCTGCTTGCTTATCTTGCCACTTGAAACTTCAAACGCATGCTGGGAATGGTGGTGTCCCAGCCAGGCTCCTTTCGCAGCCCTGCTCCGAAAGTGCGAACGTCTGCAGATAGCTGGCAGCCAGAAGGGGCTAGCCTGGAAAGCTGTTGCTCAGCCTCATCTGCCCATGGCAGTGCTCGCACAGAGGCACAGAGAATGGGGCTGCTTGCTTGTCTTGCCACCTCAAACTTCAAACGTAGCCTGGGAAAGTTGGTGTCCCAGCCAGGCTCCTTTCGCAGCCCTGCTCCGAAATTGCGAACGTCTGCAGATAGCTGGCAGCCAGAAGGGGCTAGCCTGGAAAGCTGTTGCTCAGCCTCATCTGCCCATGGCACTGTTCGCATAGAGGCACAGAGAATGGGGCTGCTTGCTTATCTTGCCACTTGAAACTTCAAACGCATGCTGGGAATGGTGGTGTCCCAGCCAGGCTCCTATCACAGCCCTGCTCTGAAATGCGTACGTCTGCAGATAGCTGGCAGGCAGAAGGGGCTAGCCTGGAAAGCTGTTGCTCAGCCTCATCTGCCCATGGCAGTGCTCGCACAGAGGCACAGAGAATGGGTCTTCTTGCTTGTCTTGCCACCTCAAACTTCAAACGTAGCCTTGGAAAATTTGTGTCCCAGCCAGGCTCCTTTCGCAGCCCTGCTCCGAAAGTGCCAACGTCTGCAGATAGCTGGCAGCCAGAAGGGGCTAGCCTGGAAAGCTGTTGCTCAGCCTCATCTGCCCATGGCACTGTTCGCATAGAGGCACAGAGAATGGGGCTGCTTGCTTATCTTGCCACTTGAAACTTCAAACGCATGCTGGGAATGGTGGTGTCCCTGCCATGTTCCTTTCGCAGCCCTGCTCCGAAAGTGCGAACGTCTGCAGATAGCTGGCAGCCAGAAGGGGCTAGCCTGGAAAGCTGTTGCTCAGCCTCATCTGCCCATGGCACTATTTGCATAGAGGCACAGAGAATGGGGCTGCTTGCTTATCTTGCCACTTGAAACTTCAAACGCATGCTGGGAATGGTGGTGTCCCAGCCAGGTTCCTTTCACAGCCCTGCTCCGAAAGTGCGAACGTCTGCAGATAGCTGGCAGCCAGAAGGGGCTAGCCTGGAAAGCTGTTGCTCAGCCTCATCTGCCCATGGCACTGTTCGCATAGAGGCACAGAGAATGGGGCTGCTTGCTTATCTTGCCACTTGAAACTTCAAACGCATGCTGGCAATGGTGGTGTCCCAGCCAGGCTCCTTTCGCAGCCCTGCTCCGAAAGTGCGAACGTCTGCAGATAGCTGGCAGCCAGAAGGGGCTAGCCTGGAAAGCTGTTGCTCAGCCTCATCTGCCCATGGCAGTGCTCGCACAGAGGCACAGAGTTTGGGGCTGCTTGCTTATCTTGCCACTTGAAACTTCAAACGCATGCTGGGAATGGTGGTGTCCCTGCCAGGCTCCTATCACAGCCCTGCTCCGAAAGTGCGAACGTCTGCAGATAGCTGGCAGGCAGAAGGGGCTAGCCTGGAAAGCTGTTGCTCAGCCTCATCTGCCCATGGCGCTGTTCGCATAGAGGCACAGAGAATGGGGCTGCTTGCTTGTCTTGCCACCTCAAACTTCAAACGTAGCCTGGGAAAGTTGGTGTCCCAGCCAGGCTCCTTTCGCAGCCCTGCTCCGAAAGTGCGAACGTCTGCAGATAGCTGGCAGCCAGAAGGGGCTAGCCTGGAAAGCTGTTGCTCAGCCTCATCTGCCCATGGCACTTTTCGCATAGAGGCACAGAGAATGGGGCTGCTTGCTTATCTTGCCACCTCAAACTTCAAACGTAGCCTGGGAAAGTTGGTGTCCCAGCCAGGCTGCTTTCGCAGCCCTGCTCCGAAAGTGCGAACGTCTGCAGATAGCTGGCAGCCAGAAGGGGCTAGCCTGGAAAGCTGTTGCTCAGCCTCATCTGCCCATGGCAGTGCTTGCACAGAGGCACAGAGAATGGGGCTGCTTGCTTATCTTGCCACTTCAAACTTCAAACGCAAGCTGGGAATGGTGGTGTTCCTGCCAGGCTCCTATCACAGCCCTGCTCCGAAAGTGCGAACGTCTGCAGATAGCTGGCAGGCAGAAGGGGCTAGCCTGGAAAGCTGTTGCTCAGCCTCATCTGCCCATGGCAGTGCTCGCACAGAGGCACAGAGTTTGGGGCTGCTTGCTTGTCTTGCCACCTCAAACTTCAAACGTAGCCTGGGAAAGTTGGTGTCCCAGCCAGGCTCCTTTCGCAGCCCTGTTCCGAAAGTGCGAACGTCTGCAGATAGCTGGCAGCCAGAAGGGGCTAGCCTGGAAAGCTGTTCCTCAGCCTCATCTGCCCATGGCAGTGCTCGCACAGAGGCACAGAGTTTGGGGCTGCTTGCTTATCTTGCCACTTGAAACTTCAAACGCATGCTGGGAATGGTGGTGTCCCTGCCAGGCTCCTATCACAGCCCTGCTCCGAAAGTGCGAACGTCTGCAGATAGCTGGCAGCCAGAAGGGGCTAGCCTGGAAAGCTGTTGCTCAGCCTCATCTGCCCATGGCAGTGCTCGCACAGAGGCACAGAGAATGGGGCTGCTTGCTTGTCTTGCCACCTCAAACTTCAAACGTAGCCTGGGAAAGTTGGTGTCCCAGCCAGGCTCCTTTCGCAGCCCTGCTCCGAAAGTGCGAACGTCTGCAGATAGCTGGCAGCCAGAAGGGGCTAGCCTGGAAAGCTGTTGCTCAGCCTCATCTGCCCATGGCACTGTTCGCATAGAGGCACAGAGAATGGGGCTGCTTGCTTATCTTGCCACTTGAAACTTCAAACGCATGCTGGGAATGGTGGTGTCCCAGCCAGGCTCCTTTCGCAGCCCTGCTCCGAAAGTGCGAACGTCTGCAGATAGCTGGCAGCCAGAAGGGGCTAGCCTGGAAAGCTGTTGCTCAGCCTCATCTGCCCATGGCAGTGCTCGCACAGAGGCACAGAGAATGGGGCTGCTTGCTTATCTTGCCACCTCAAACTTCAAACGTAGCCTGGGAAAGTTGGTGTCCCAGCCAGGCTCCTTTCGCAGCCCTGCTCCGAAATTGCGAACGTCTGCAGATAGCTGGCAGCCAGAAGGGGCTAGCCTGGAAAGCTGTTGCTCAGCCTCATCTGCCCATGGCACTGTTCGCATAGAGGCACAGAGAATGGGGCTGCTTGCTTATCTTGCCACTTGAAACTTCAAACGCATGCTGGGAATGGTGGTGTCCCAGCCAGGCTCCTATCACAGCCCTGCTCTGAAATGCGTACGTCTGCAGATAGCTGGCAGGCAGAAGGGGCTAGCCTGGAAAGCTGTTGCTCAGCCTCATCTGCCCATGGCAGTGCTCGCACAGAGGCACAGAGAATGGGTCTTCTTGCTTGTCTTGCCACCTCAAACTTCAAACGTAGCCTTGGAAAATTTGTGTCCCAGCCAGGCTCCTTTCGCAGCCCTGCTCCGAAAGTGCCAACGTCTGCAGATAGCTGGCAGCCAGAAGGGGCTAGCCTGGAAAGCTGTTGCTCAGCCTCATCTGCCCATGTCACTGTTCGCATAGAGGCACAGAGAATGGGGCTGCTTGCTTATCTTGCCACTTGAAACTTCAAACGCATGCTGGGAATGGTGGTGTTCCAGCCAGGCTCCTTTCGCAGCCCTGCTCCGAAAGTGCGAACGTCTGCAGATAGCTGGCAGGCAGAAGGGGCTAGCCTGGAAAGCTGTTGCTCAGCCTCATCTGCCCATGGCACTGTTCGCATAGAGGCACAGAGAATGGGGCTGCTTGCTTGTCTTGCCACCTCAAACTTCAAACGTAGCCTGGGAAAGTTGGTGTCCCAGCCAGGCTCCTTTCGCAGCCCTGCTCCGAAAGTGCGAACGTCTGCAGATAGCTGGCAGGCAGAAGGGGCTAGCCTGGAAAGCTGTTGCTCAGCCTCATCTGCCCATGGCAGTGCTCGCACAGAGGCACAGAGAATGGGGCTGCTTGCTTGTCTTGCCACCTCAAACTTCAAACGCAGCCTGGGAAAGATGGCGTACCTGCTAGGCTCGTTTCACAGCCCTGCTCTTGAAATGCGAACGTCTGCAGATAGCTGGCAGCCAGAAGGGGCTAGCCTGGAAAGCTGTTGCTCAGCCTCATCTGCCCATGGCAGTGCTCGCACAGAGGCACAGAGTTTGGGGCTGCTTGCTTATCTTGCCACTTGAAACTTCAAACGCATGCTGGGAATGGTGGTGACCCTGCCAGGCTCCTATCACAGCCCTGCTCCGAAAGTGCGAACGTCTGCAGATAGCTGGCAGGCAGAAGGGGCTAGCCTGGAAAGCTGTTGCTCAGCCTCATCTGCCCATGGCACTGTTCGCATAGAGGCACAGAGAATGGGGCTGCTTGCTTGTCTTGCCACCTCAAACTTCAAACGTAGCCTGGGAAAGTTGGTGTCCCAGCCAGGCTCCTTTCGCAGCCCTGCTCCGAAAGTGCCAACGTCTGCAGATAGCTGGCAGCCAGAAGGGGCTAGCCTGGAAAGCTGTTGCTCAGCCTCATCTGCCCATGGCAGTGCTCGCACAGAGGCACAGAGAATGGGGCTGCTTGCTTATCTTGCCACTTGAAACTTCAAACGCATGCTGGGAATGGTGGTGTTCCAGCCAGGCTCCTTTCGCAGCCCTGCTCCGAAAGTGCGAACGTCTGCAGATAGCTGGCAGCCAGAAGGGGCTAGCCTGGAAAGCTGTTGCTCAGCCTCATCTGCCCATGGCACTGTTCGCATAGAGGCACAGAGAATGGGGCTGCTTGCTTGTCTTGCCACCTCAAACTTCAAACGTATGCTGCGAAAGTTGGTGTCCCAGCCAGGCTGCTTTCGCAGCCCTGCTCCGAAAGTGCGAACGTCTGCAGATAGCTGGCAGCCAGAAGGGGCTAGCCTGGAAAGCTGTTGCTCAGCCTCATCTGCCCATGGCACTGTTCGCATAGAGGCACAGAGAATGGGGCTGCTTGCTTATCTTGCCACTTGAAACTTCAAACGCATGCTGGGAATGGTGGTGTCCCTGCCAGGCTCCTATCACAGCCCTGCTCCGAAAGTGCCAACGTCTGCAGATAGCTGGCAGCCAGAAGGGGCTAGCCTGGAAAGCTGTTGCTCAGCCTCATCTGCCCATGGCAGTGCTCGCACAGAGGCACAGAGAATGGGGCTGCTTGCTTGTCTTGCCACCTCAAACTTCAAACGTAGCCTGGGAAAGTTGGTGTCCCAGCCAGGCTCCTTTCGCAGCCCTGCTCCGAAATTGCGAACGTCTGCAGATAGCTGGCAGCCAGAAGGTGCTAGCCTGGAAAGCTGTTGCTCAGCCTCATCTGCCCATGGCACTGTTCGCATAGAGGCACAGAGAATGGGGCTGCTTGCTTATCTTGCCACTTGAAACTTCAAACGCATGCTGGGAATGGTGGTGTTCCAGCCAGGCTCCTTTCGCAGCCCTGCTCCGAAAGTGCGAACGTCTGCAGATAGCTGGCAGGCAGAAGGGGCTAGCCTGGAAAGCTGTTGCTCAGCCTCATCTGCCCATGGCACTGTTCGCATAGAGGCACAGAGAATGGGGCTGCTTGCTTGTCTTGCCACCTCAAACTTCAAACGTAGCCTGGGAAAGTTGGTGTCCCAGCCAGGCTCCTTTCGCAGCCCTGCTCCGAAAGTGCGAGCGTCTGCAGATAGCTGGCAGCCAGAAGGTGCTAGCCTGGAAAGCTGTTGCTCAGCCTCATCTGCCCATGGCAGTGCTCGCACAGAGGCACAGAGAATGGGGCTCCTTGCTTGTCTTGCCACCTCAAACTTCAAACGTAGCCTGGGAAAGTTGGTGTCCCAGCCAGGCTCCTTTCGCAGCCCTGCTCCGAAAGTGCGAACGTCTGCAGATAGCTGGCAGGCAGAAGGGGCTAGCCTGGAAAGCTGTTGCTCAGCCTCATCTGCCCATGGCAGTGCTCGCACAGAGGCACAGAGAATGGGGCTGCTTGCTTGTCTTGCCACCTCAAACTTCAAACGCATGCTGGGAATGGTGGTGTTCCAGCCAGGCTCCTTTCGCAGCCCTGCTCCGAAAGTGCGAACGTCTGCAGATAGCTGGCAGCCAGAAGGGGCTAGCCTGGAAAGCTGTTGCTCAGCCTCATCTGCCCATGGCACTGTTCGCATAGAGGCACAGAGAATGGGGCTGCTTGCTTGTCTTGCCACCTCAAACTTCAAACGTATGCTGGGAAAGTTGGTGTCCCAGCCAGGCTGCTTTCGCAGCCCTGCTCCGAAAGTGCGAACGTCTGCAGATAGCTGGCAGCCAGAAGGGGCTAGCCTGGAAAGCTGTTGCTCAGCCTCATCTGCCCATGGCACTGTTCGCATAGAGGCACAGAGAATGGGGCTGCTTGCTTATCTTGCCACTTGAAACTTCAAACGCATGCTGGGAATGGTGGTGTCCCTGCCAGGCTCCTATCACAGCCCTGCTCCGAAAGTGCCAACGTCTGCAGATAGCTGGCAGCCAGAAGGGGCTAGCCTGGAAAGCTGTTGCTCAGCCTCATCTGCCCATGGCAGTGCTCGCACAGAGGCACAGAGAATGGGGCTGCTTGCTTATCTTGCCACCTCAAACTTCAAACGTAGCCTGGGAAAGTTGGTGTCCCAGCCAGGCTCCTTTCGCAGCCCTGCTCCGAAAGTGCGAACGTCTGCAGATAGCTGGCAGGCAGAAGGGGCTAGACTGGAAAGCTGTTGCTCAGCCTCATCTGCCCATGGCACTGTTCGCATAGAGGCACAGAGAATGGGGCTGCTTGCTTATCTTGCCACTTGAATCTTCAAACGCAAGCTGGGAATGGTGGTGTTCCTGCCAGGCTCCTATCACAGCCCTGCTCCGAAAGTGCGAACGTCTGCAGATAGCTGGCAGCCAGAAGGGGCTAGCCTGGAAAGCTGTTGCTCAGCCTCATCTGCCCATGGCACTGTTCGCATAGAGGCACAGAGAATGGGGCTGCTTGCTTATCTTGCCACTTGAAACTTCAAACGCATGCTGGGAATGGTGGTGTCCCAGCCAGGCTCCTTTCGCAGCCCTGCTCCGAAAGTGCGAACGTCTGCAGATAGCTGGCAGCCAGAAGGGGCTAGCCTGGAAAGCTGTTGCTCAGCCTCATCTGCCCATGGCAGTGCTCGCACAGAGGCACAGAGAATGGGGCTGCTTGCTTGTCTTGCCACCTCAAACTTCAAACGTAGCCTGGGAAAGTTGGTGTCCCAGCCAGGCTCCTTTCGCAGCCCTGCTCCGAAATTGCGAACGTCTGCAGATAGCTGGCAGCCAGAAGGTGCTAGCCTGGAAAGCTGTTGCTCAGCCTCATCTGCCCATGGCACTGTTCGCATAGAGGCACAGAGAATGGGGCTGCTTGCTTATCTTGCCACTTGAAACTTCAAACGCATGCTGGGAATGGTGGTGTTCCAGCCAGGCTCCTTTCGCAGCCCTGCTCCGAAAGTGCGAACGTCTGCAGATAGCTGGCAGGCAGAAGGGGCTAGCCTGGAAAGCTGTTGCTCAGCCTCATCTGCCCATGGCACTGTTCGCATAGAGGCACAGAGAATGGGGCTGCTTGCTTGTCTTGCCACCTCAAACTTCAAACGTATGCTGGGAAAGTTGGTGTCCCAGCCAGACTCCTTTCGCAGCCCTGCTCCGAAAGTGCGAACGTCTGCAGATAGCTGGCAGCCAGAAGGTGCTAGCCTGGAAAGCTGTTGCTCAGCCTCATCTGCCCATGGCAGTGCTCGCACAGAGGCACAGAGAATGGGGCTGCTTGCTTGTCTTGCCACCTCAAACTTCAAACGTAGCCTGGGAAAGTTGGTGTCCCAGCCAGGCTCCTTTCGCAGCCCTGCTCCGAAAGTGCGAACGTCTGCAGATAGCTGGCAGGCAGAAGGGGCTAGCCTGCAAAGCTGTTGCTCAGCCTCATCTGCCCATGGCAGTGCTCGCACAGAGGCACAGAGAATGGGGCTGCTTGCTTATCTTGCCACTTGAAACTTCAAACGCATGCTGGGAATGGTGGTGTTCCAGCCAGGCTCCTTTCGCAGCCCTGCTCCGAAAGTGCGAACGTCTGCAGATAGCTGGCAGCCAGAAGGGGCTAGCCTGGAAAGCTGTTGCTCAGCCTCATCTGCCCATGGCACTGTTCGCATAGAGGCACAGAGAATGGGGCTGCTTGCTTGTCTTGCCACCTCAAACTTCAAACGTATGCTAGGAAAGTTGGTGTCCCAGCCAGGCTGCTTGCGCAGCCCTGCTCCGAAAGTGCGAACGTCTGCAGATAGCTGGCAGCCAGAAGGGGCTAGCCTGGAAAGCTGTTGCTCAGCCTCATCTGCCCATGGCACTGTTCGCATAGAGGCACAGAGAATGGGGCTGCTTGCTTATCTTGCCACTTGAAACTTCAAACGCATGCTGGGAATGGTGGTGTCCCTGCCAGGCTCCTATCACAGCCCTGCTCCGAAAGTGCGAACGTCTGCAGATAGCTGGCAGGCAGAAGGGGCTAGCCTGGAAAGCTGTTGCTCAGCCTCATCTGCCCATGGCAGTGCTTGCACAGAGGCACAGAGAATGGGGCTGCTTGCTTGTCTTGCCACCTCAAACTTCAAACGTAGCCTGGGAAAGTTGGTGTCCCAGCCAGGCTCCTTTCGCAGCCCTGCTCCGACAGTGCGAACGTCTGCAGATAGCTGGCAGGCAGAAGGGGCTAGCCTGCAAAGCTGTTGCTCAGCCTCATCTGCCCATGGCAGTGCTCGCACAGAGGCACAGAGAATGGGGCTGCTTGCTTATCTTGCCACTTGAAACTTCAAACGCATGCTGGGAATGGTGGTGTTCCAGCCAGGCTCCTTTCGCAGCCCTGCTCCGAAAGTGCGAACGTCTGCAGATAGCTGGCAGCCAGAAGGGGCTAGCCTGGAAAGCTGTTGCTCAGCCTCATCTGCCCATGGCACTGTTCGCATAGAGGCACAGAGAATGGGGCTGCTTGCTTGTCTTGCCACCTCAAACTTCAAACGTATGCTGGGAAAGTTAGTGTCCCAGCCAGGCTGCTTGCGCAGCCCTGCTCCGAAAGTGCGAACGTCTGCAGATAGCTGGCAGCCAGAAGGGGCTAGCCTGGAAAGCTGTTGCTCAGCCTCATCTGCCCATGGCACTGTTCGCATAGAGGCACAGAGAATGGGGCTGCTTGCTTATCTTGCCACTTGAAACTTCAAACGCATGCTGGGAATGGTGGTGTCCCTGCCAGGCTCCTATCACAGCCCTGCTCCGAAAGTGCGAACGTCTGCAGATAGCTGGCAGGCAGAAGGGGCTAGCCTGGAAAGCTGTTGCTCAGCCTCATCTGCCCATGGCAGTGCTCGCACAGAGGCACAGAGAATGGGGCTGCTTGCTTGTCTTGCCACCTCAAACTTCAAACGTAGCCTGGGAAAGTTGGTGTCCCAGCCAGGCTCCTTTCGCAGCCCTGCTCCGAAATTGCAAACGTCTGCAGATAGCTGGCAGCCAGAAGGGGCTAGACTGGAAAGCTGTTGCTCAGCCTCATCTGCCCATGGCACTGTTCGCATAGAGGCACAGAGAATGGGGCTGCTTGCTTATCTTGCCACTTGAAACTTCAAACGCAAGCTGGGAATGGTGGTGTTCCTGCCAGGCTCCTATCACAGCCCTGCTCCGAAAGTGCGAACGTCTGCAGATAGCTGGCAGGCAGAAGAGGCTAGCCTGGAAAGCTGTTGCTCAGCCTCATCTGCCCATGGCACTGTTCGCATAGAGGCACAGAGAATGGGGCTGCTTGCTTATCTTGCCACTTGAAACTTCAAACGCATGCTGGGAATGGTGGTGTCCCAGCCAGGCTCCTTTCGCAGTCCTGCTCCGAAAGTGCGAACGTCTGCAGATAGCTGGCAGCCAGAAGGGGCTAGCCTGGAAAGCTGTTGCTCAGCCTCATCTGCCCATGGCAGTGCTCGCACAGAGGCACAGAGTTTGGGGCTGCTTGCTTATCTTGCCACTTGAAACTTCAAACGCATGCTGGGAATGGTGGTGTCCCTGCCAGGCTCCTATCACAGCCCTGCTCCGAAAGTGCGAACGTCTGCAGATAGCTGGCAGGCAGAAGGGGCTAGCCTGGAAAGCTGTTGCTCAGCCTCATCTGCCCATGGCACTGTTCGCATAGAGGCACAGAGAATGGGGCTGCTTGCTTATCTTGCCACTTGAAACTTCAAACGCATGCTGGGAATGGTGGTGTCCCAGCCAGGCTCCTTTCGCAGCCCTGCTCCGAAAGTGCGAACGTCTGCAGATAGCTGGCAGCCAGAAGGGGCTAGCCTGGAAAGCTGTTGCTCAGCCTCATCTGCCCATGGCAGTGCTCGCACAGAGGCACAGAGAATGGGGCTGCTTGCTTGTCTTGCCACCTCAAACTTCAAACGTAGCCTGGGAAAGTTGGTGTCCCAGTCAGGCTCCTTTCGCAGCCCTGCTCCGAAAGTGCGAACGTCTGCAGATAGCTGGCAGGCAGAAGGGGCTAGCCTGGAAAGCTGTTGCTCAGCCTCATCTGTCCATGGCCGTGCTCGCACAGAGGCACAGAGAATGGGGCTGCTTGCTTATCTTGCCACTTGAAACTTCAAACGCATGCTGGGAATGGTGGTGTTCCAGCCAGGCTCCTTTCGCAGCCCTGCTCCGAAAGTGCGAACGTCTGCAGATAGCTGGCAGCCAGAAGGGGCTAGCCTGGAAAGCTGTTGCTCAGCCTCATCGGCCCATGGCACTGTTCGCATAGAGGCACAGAGAATGGGGCTGCTTGCTTGTCTTGCCACCTCAAACTTCAAACGTATGCTGGGAAAGTTGGTGTCCCAGCCAGACTCCTTTCGCAGCCCTGCTCCGAAAGTGCGAACGTCTGCAGATAGCTGGCAGCCAGAAGGGGCTAGCCTGGAAAGCTGTTGCTCAGCCTCATCTGCCCATGGCACTGTTCGCATAGAGGCACAGAGAATGGGGCTGCTTGCTTATCTTGCCACTTGAAACTTCAAACGCATGCTGGGAATGGTGGTGTCCCTGCCAGGCTCCTATCACAGCACTGCTCCGAAAGTGCGAAAGTCTGCAGATAGCTGGCAGGCAGAAGGGGCTAGCCTGGAAAGCTGTTGCTCAGCCTCATCTGCCCATGGCAGTGCTCGCACAGAGGCACAGAGAATGGGGCTGCTTGCTTGTCTTGTCACCTCAAACTTCAAACGTATCCTGGGAAAGTTGGTGTCCCAGCCAGGCTCCTTTCGCAGCCCTGCTCCGAAAGTGCGAACGTCTGCAGATAGCTGGCAGGCAGAAGGGGCTAGACTGGAAAGCTGTTGCTCAGCCTCATCTGCCCATGGCACTGTTCGCATAGAGGCACAGAGAATGGGGCTGCTTGCTTATCTTGCCACTTGAAACTTCAAACGCATGCTGGGAAAGTTGGTGTCCCAGCCAGGCTCCTATCACAGCCCTGCTCCGAAAGTGCGAATGTCTGCAGATAGCTGGCAGGCAGAAGGGGCTAGCCTGGAAAGCTGTTGCTCAGCCTCATCTGCCCATGGCACTGTTCGCATAGAGGCACAGAGAATGGGGCTGCTTGCTTATCTTGCCACTTGAAACTTCAAACGCATGCTGGGAATGGTGGTGTCCCAGCCAGGCTCCTTTCGCAGCCCTGCTCCGAAAGTGCGAACGTCTGCAGATAGCTGGCAGGCAGAAGGGGCTAGCCTGGAAAGCTGTTGCTCAGCCTCATCTGCCCATGGCAGTGCTCGCACAGAGGCACAGAGTTTGGGGCTGCTTGCTTATCTTGCCACTTGAAACTTCAAACGCATGTTGGGAATGGTGGTGTCCCTGCCAGGCTCCTATCACAGCCCTGCTCCGAAAGTGCGAACGTCTGCAGATAGCTGGCAGCCAGAAGGGGCTAGCCTGGAAAGCTGTTGCTCAGCCTCATCTGCCCATGGCAGTGCTCGCACAGAGGCACAGAGAATGGGGCTGCTTGCTTGTCTTGCCACCTCAAACTTCAAACGTAGCCTGGGAAAGTTGGTGTCCCAGCCAGGCTCCTTTCGCAGCCCTGATCCGAAAGTGCGAACGTCTGCAGATAGCTGGCAGGCAGAAGGGGCTAGCCTGGAAAGCTGTTGCTCAGCCTCATCTGCCCATGGCACTGTTCGCACAGAGGCACAGAGAATGGGGCTGCTTGCTTATCTTGCCACTTGAAACTTCAAACGCATGCTGGGAATGGTGGTGTCCCAGCCAGGCTCCTTTCGCAGCCCTGCTCCGAAAGTGCGAACGTCTGCAGATAGCTGGCAGCCAGAAGGGGCTAGCCTGGAAAGCTGTTGCTCAGCCTCATCTGCCCATGGCAGTGCTCGCACAGAGGCACAGAGAATGGGGCTGCTTGCTTGTCTTGCCACCTCAAACTTCAAACGTAGCCTGGGAAAGTTGGTGTCCCAGCCAGGCTCCTTTCGCAGACCTGCTCCGAAAGTGCGAACGTCTGCAGATAGCTGGCAGCCAGAAGGTGCTAGCCTGGAAAGCTGTTGCTCAGCCTCATCTGCCCATGGCACTGTTCGCATAGAGGCACAGAGAATGGGGCTGCTTGCTTATCTTGCCACTTGAAACTTCAAACGCATGCTGGGAATGGTGGTGTCCCAGCCAGGCTCCTATCACAGCCCTGCTCTGAAATGCGTACGTCTGCAGATAGCTGGCAGCCAGAAGGGGCTAGCCTGGAAAGCTGTTGCTCAGCCTCATCTGCCCATGGCAGTGCTCGCACAGAGGCACAGAGAATGGGGCTTCTTGCTTGTCTTGCCACCTCAAACTTCAAACGTAGCCTTGGAAAATTTGTGTCCCAGCCAGGCTCCTTTCGCAGCCCTGCTCCGAAAGTGCCAACGTCTGCAGATAGCTGGCAGCCAGAAGGGGCTAGCCTGGAAAGCTGTTGCTCAGCCTCATCTGCCCATGGCACTGTTCGCATAGAGGCACAGAGAATGGGGCTGCTTGCTTATCTTGCCACTTGAAACTTCAAACGCATGCTGGGAATGGTGGTGTTCCAGCCAGGCTCCTTTCGCAGCCCTGCTCCGAAAGTGCGAACGTCTGCAGATAGCTGGCAGGCAGAAGGGGCTAGCCTGGAAAGCTGTTGCTCAGCCTCATCTGCCCATGGCACTGTTCGCATAGAGGCACAGAGAATGGGGCTGCTTGCTTGTCTTGCCACCTCAAACTTCAAACGCATGCTGGGAAAGTTGGTGTCCCAGCCAGGCTCCTTTCGCAGCCCTGCTCCGAAAGTGCGAACGTCTGCAGATAGCTGGCAGCCAGAAGGTGCTAGCCTGGAAAGCTGTTGCTCAGCCTCATCTGCCCATGGCAGTGCTCGCACAGAGGCACAGAGAATGGGGCTGCTTGCTTGTCTTGCCACCTCAAACTTCAAACGCTGCCTGGGAAAGATGGCGTACCTGCTAGGCTCGTTTCGCAGCCCTGCTCTTGAAATGCGAACGTCTGCAGATAGCTGGCAGCCAGAAGGGGCTAGCCTGGAAAGCTGTTGCTCAGCCTCATCTGCCCATGGCACTGTTCGCATAGAGGCACAGAGAATGGGGCTGCTTGCTTGTCTTGCCACCTCAAACTTCAAACGTAGCCTGGGAAAGTTGGTATCCCAGCCAGGCTCCTTTCGCAGCCCTGCTCCGAAATTGCGAACGTCTGCAGATAGCTGGCAGCCAGAAGGTGCTAGCCTGGAAAGCTGTTGCTCAGCCTCATCTGCCCATGGCACTGTTCGCATAGAGGCACAGAGAATGGGGCTGCTTGCTTATCTTGCCACTTGAAACTTCAAACGCATGCTGGGAATGGTGGTGTTCCAGCCAGGCTCCTTTCGCAGCCCTGCTCCGAAAGTGCGAACGTCTGCAGATAGCTGGCAGCCAGAAGGGGCTAGCCTGGAAAGCTGTTGCTCAGCCTCATCTGCCCATGGCACTGTTCGCATAGAGGCACAGAGAATGGGGCTGCTTGCTTGTCTTGCCACCTCAAACTTCAAACGTATGCTGGGAAAGTTGGTGTCCCAGCCAGGCTGCTTGCGCAGCCCTGCTCCGAAAGTGCGAACGTCTGCAGATAGCTGGCAGCCAGAAGGGGCTAGCCTGGAAAGCTGTTGCTCAGCCTCATCTGCCCATGGCACTGTTCGCATAGAGGCACAGAGAATGGGGCTGCTTGCTTATCTTGCCACTTGAAACTTCAAACGCATGCTGGGAATGGTGGTGTCCCTGCCAGGCTCCTATCACAGCCCTGCTCCGAAAGTGCGAACGTCTGCAGATAGCTGGCAGGCAGAAGGGGCTAGCCTGGAAAGCTGTTGCTCAGCCTCATCTGCCCATGGCAGTGCTCGCACAGAGGCACAGAGAATGGGGCTGCTTGCTTGTCTTGCCACCTCAAACTTCAAACGTAGCCTGGGAAAGGTGGTGTCCCAGCCAGGCTCCTTTCGCAGCCCTGCTCCGAAAGTGCGAACGTCTGCAGATAGCTGGCAGGCAGAAGGGGCTAGACTGGAAAGCTGTTGCTCAGCCTCATCTGCCCATGGCACTGTTCGCATAGAGGCACAGAGAATGGGGCTGCTTGCTTATCTTGCCACTTGAAACTTCAAACGCAAGCTGGGAATGGTGGTGTTCCTGCCAGGCTCCTATCACAGCCCTGCTCCGAAAGTGCGAACGTCTGCAGATAGCTGGCAGGCAGAAGAGGCTAGCCTGGAAAGCTGTTGCTCAGCCTCATCTGCCCATGGCACTGTTCGCATAGAGGCACAGAGAATGGGGCTGCTTGCTTATCTTGCCACTTGAAACTTCAAACGCATGCTGGGAATGGTGGTGTCCCAGCCAGGCTTCTTTCGCAGTCCTGCTCCGAAAGTGCGAACGTCTGCAGATAGCTGGCAGCCAGAAGGGGCTAGCCTGGAAAGCTGTTCCTCAGCCTCATCTGCCCATGGCAGTGCTCGCACAGAGGCACAGAGTTTGGGGCTGCTTGCTTATCTTGCCACTTGAAACTTCAAACGCATGCTGGGAATGGTGGTGTCCCTGCCAGGCTCCTATCACAGCCCTGCTCCGAAAGTGCGAACGTCTGCAGATAGCTGGCAGGCAGAAGGGGCTAGCCTGGAAAGCTGTTGCTCAGCCTCATCTGCCCATGGCACTGTTCGCATAGAGGCACAGAGAATGGGGCTGCTTGCTCATCTTGCCACTTGAAACTTCAAACGCATGCTGGGAATGGTGGTGTCCCAGCCAGGCTCCTTTCGCAGCCCTGCTCCGAAAGTGCGAACGTCTGCAGATAGCTGGCAGGTAGAAGGGGCTAGCCTGGAAAGCTGTTGCTCAGCCTCATCTGCCCATGGCAGTGCTCGCACAGAGGCACAGAGAATGGGGCTCCTTGCTTGTCTTGCCACCTCAAACTTCAAACGTAACCTGGGAAAGTTGGTGTCCCAGCCAGGCTCCTTTCGCAGCCCTGCTCCGAAAGTGCCAACGTCTGCAGATAGCTGGCAGCCAGAAGGTGCTAGCCTGGAAAGCTGTTGCTCATCCTCATCTGCCCATGGCACTGTTCGCATAGAGGCACAGAGAATGGGGCTGCTTGCTTATCTTGCCACTTGAAACTTCAAACGCATGCTGGGAATGGTGGTGTCCCAGTCAGGCTCCTATCACAGCCCTGCTATGAAAGTGCGTACGTCTGCAGATAGCTGGCAGGCAGAAGGGGCTAGCCTGGAAAACTGTTGCTCAGCCTCATCTGCCCATGGCAGTGCTCGCACAGAGGCACAGAGAATGGGGCTTCTTGCTTGTCTTGCCACCTCAAACTTCAAATGTAGCCTTGGAAAATTTGTGTCCCAGCCAGGCACCTTTCGCAGCCCTGCTCCGAAAGTGCCAACGTCTGCAGATAGCTGGCAGCCAGAAGGGGCTAGCCTGGAAAGCTGTTGCTCAGCCTCATCTGCCCATGGCACTGTTCGCATAGAGGCACAGAGAATGGGGCTGCTTGCTTATCTTGCCACTTGAAACTTCAAACGCATGCTGGGAATGGTGGTGTCCCTGCCAGGTTCCTTTCGCAGCCCTGCTCCGAAAGTGCGAACATCTGCAGATAGCTGGCAGCCAGAAGGGGCTAGCCTGGAAAGCTGTTGCTCAGCCTCATCTGCCCATGGCACTGTTTGCATAGAGGCACAGAGAATGGGGCTGCTTGCTTATCTTGCCACTTGAAACTTCAAACGCATGCTGGGAATGGTGGTGTCCCAGCCAGGTTCCTTTCACAGCCCTGCTCCGAAAGTGCGAACGTCTGCAGATAGCTGGCAGCCAGAAGGGGCTAGCCTGGAAAGCTGTTGCTCAGCCTCATCTGCCCATGGCAGTGCTCGCACAGAGGCACAGAGATGGGGCTGTTTGCTTGTCTTGCCACCTCAAACTTCAAACGGAATCTGGGAAAGTTGGTGTCCCAGCCAGGCTCCTATCACAGCCCTGCTCCGAAAGTGCGAACGTCTGCAGATAGCTGGCAGCCAGAAGGCGCTAGCCTGGAAAGCTGTTGCTCAGCCTCATCTGCCCATGACACTGCTCGCACAGAGGCACAGAGAATGGGGCTGCTTGCTTATCTTGCCACTTGAAACTTCAAACGAATGCTGGGAATGGTGGTGTCCCTGCCAGACTCGTATCACAGCCCTGCTCCGAAAGTGCGAACGTCTGCAGATAGCTGGCAGTCAGAAGGGGCTAGCCTGGAAAGCTGTTGCTCAGCCTCATCTGCCCATGGCAGTGCTCGCACAGAGGCACAGAGAATGGGGCTGCTTGCTTGTCTTGCCACCTCAAACTTCAAATGTAGCCTGGGAAAGTTGGTGTCCCAGCCAGGCTCCTTTAGCAGCCCTGCTCCGAAAGTGCGAACGTCTGCAGATAGCTGGCAGGCAGAAGGGGCTAGCCTGGAAAGCTGTTGCTCAGCCTCATCTGCCCATGGCACTATTCGCATAGAGGCACAGAGAATGGGGCTCCTTGCTTATCTTGCCACTTGAAACTTCAAACGCATGCTGGCAATGGTGGTGTCCCTGCCAGGCTCCTATCACAGCCCTGCTCCGAAAGTGCGAACGTCTGCAGATAGCTGGCAGGCAGAAGGGGCTAGCCTGGAAAGCTGTTGCTCAGCCTCATCTGCCCATGGCAGTGCTCGCACAGAGGCACAGAGAATGGGGCTGCTTGCTTGTCTTGCCACCTCAAACTTCAAACGTAGCCTGGGAAAGTTGGTGTCCCAGCCAGGCTCCTTTCGCAGCCCTGCTCCGAAAGTGCGAACGTCTGCAGATAGCTGGCAGGCAGAAGGGGCTAGACTGGAAAGCTGTTGCTCAGCCTCATCTGCCCATGGCACTGTTCGCATAGAGGCACAGAGAATGGGGCTGCTTGCTTATCTTGCCACCTCAAACTTCAAACGTAGCCTGGGAAAGTTGGTGTCCCAGCCAGGCTCCTTTCGCAGCCCTGCTCCGAAAGTGCGAACGTCTGCAGATAGCTGGCAGACAGAAGGGGCTAGCCTGGAAAACTGTTGCTCAGCCTCATCTGCCCATGGCACTGTTCGCATAGAGGCACAGAGAATGGGGCTGCTTGCTTATCTTGCCACCTCAAACTTCAAACGTAGCCTGGGAAAGTTGGTGTCCCAGCCAGGCTCCTTTCGCAGCCCTGCTCCGAAAGTGCGAACGTCTGCAGATAGCTGGCAGCCAGAAGGGGCTAGCCTGGAAAGCTGTTGCTCAGCCTCATCTGCCCATGGCACTGTTCGCATAGAGGCACAGAGAATGGGGCTGCTTGCTTATCTTGCCACCTCAAACTTCAAACGTAGCCTGGGAAAGTTGGTGTCCCAGCCAGGCTCCTTTCGCAGCCCTGCTCCGAAAGTGCCAACGTCTGCAGATAGCTGGCAGGCAGAAGGGGCTAGCCTGGAAAGCTGTTGCTCAGCCTCATCTGCCCATGGCAGTGCTCACACAGAGGCACAGAGAATGGGGCTGCTTGCTTGTCTTGCCACCTCAAACTTCAAACGTAGCCTGGGAAAGTTGGTGTCCCTGCCAGGCTCCTATCACAGCCCTGCTCCGAAAGTGCGAACGTCTGCAGATAGCTGGCAGCCAGAAGGTGCTAGCCTGGAAAGCTGTTGCTCAGCCTCATCTGCCCATGGCACTGTTCGCATAGAGGCACAGAGAATGGGGCTGCTTGCTTGTCTTGCAACCTCAAACTTCAAACGCAGCCTGGGAAAGATGATGTACCTGCTAGGCTCGTTTCGCAGCCCTGCTCTTGAAATGCGAACGTCTGCAGATAGCTGGCAGCCAGAAGGGGCTAGCCTGGAAAGCTGTTGCTCAGCCTCATCTGCCCATGGCACTGTTCGCATAGAGGCACAGAGAATGGGGCTGCTTGCTTATCTTGCCACTTCAAACTTCAAACGCATGCTGCGAATGGTGGTGTGCCAGCCAGGCTCCTTTCGCAGCCCTGCTCCGAAAGTGCGAACGTCTGCAGATAGCTGGCAGGCAGAAGGGGCTAGCCTGGAAAGCTGTTGCTCAGCCTCATCTGCCCATGGCAGTGCTCGCACAGAGGCACAGAGAATGGGGCTGCTTGCTTGTCTTGCCACCTCAAACTTCAAAGGTAGCCTGGGAAAGTTGGTGTCCCAGCCAGGCTCCTTTCGCAGCCCTGCTCCGAAATTGCAAACGTCTGCAGATAGCTGGCAGCCAGAAGGTGCTAGCCTGGAAAGCTGTTGCTCAGCCTCATCTGCCCATGGCACTGTTCGTATAGAGGCACAGAGAATGGGGCTGCTTGCTTATCTTGCCACTTGAAACTTCAAACGCATGCTGGGAATGGTAGTGTCCCAGCCAGGCTCCTATCACAGCCCTGCTCTGAAATGCGAACGTCTGCAGATAGCTGGCAGCCAGAAGGGGCTAGCCTGGAAAGCTGTTGATCAGCCTCATCTGCCCATGGCAGTGCTCGCACAGAGGCACAGAGAATGGGGCTTCTTGCTTGTCTTGCCACCTCAAACTTCAAACGTAGCCTGGGAAAATTTGTGTCCCAGCCAGGCTCCTTTCGCAGCCCTGCTCCGAAAGTGCCAACGTCTGCAGATAGCTGGCAGCCAGAAGGGGCTAGCCTGGAAAGCTGTTGCTCAGCCTCATCTGCCCATGGCACTGTTTGCATAGAGGCACAGAGAATGGGGCTGCTTGCTTATCTTGCCACTTGAAACTTCAAACGCATGCTGGGAATGGTGGTGTTCCAGCCAGGCTCCTATCACAGCCCTGCTCCGAAAGTGCGAACGTCTGCAGATAGCTGGCAGGCAGAAGGGGCTAGCCTGGAAAGCTGTTGCTCAGCCTCATCTGCCCATGGCACTGTTCGCATAGAGGCACAGAGAATGGGGCTGCTTGCTTATCTTGCCACTTGAAACTTCAAACGCATGCTGGGAATGGTGGTGTCCCAGCCAGGTTCCTTTCACAGCCCTGCTCCGAAAGTGCGAACGTCTGCAGATAGCTGGCAGCCAGAAGGGGCTAGCCTGGAAAGCTGTTGCTCAGCCTCATCTGCCCATGGCACTGTTCGCATAGAGGCACAGAGAATGGGGCTGCTTGCTTGTCTTGCCACTTGAAACTTCAAACGCATGCTGGGAATGGTGGTGTCCCAGACAGGCTCCTTTCGCAGCCCTGCTCCGAAAGTGATAACGTCTGCAGATAGCTGGCAGGCAGAAGGGGCTAGCCTGGAAAGCTGTTGCTCAGCCTCATCTGCCCATGGCAGTGCTTGCACAGAGGCACAGAGAATGGGGCTGCTTGCTTATCTTGCCACTTGAAACTTCAAACGCATGCTGGGAATGGTGGTGTCCCAGCCAGGGTCCTATCACAGCCCTGCTCCGAAAGTGCGAACGTCTGCAGATAGCTGGCAGGCAGAAGGGGCTAGCCTGGAAAGCTGTTGCTCAGCCTCATCTGCCCATGGCACTGTTCGCATAGAGGCACAGAGAATGGGGCTGCTTGCTTATCTTGCCACTTCAAACTTCAAACGCATGCTGGGAATGGTGGTGTCCCTGCCAGGCTCCTATCACAGCCCTGCTCCGAAAGTGCGAACGTCTGCAGATAGCTGGCAGGCAGAAGGGGCTAGCCTGGAAAGCTGTTGCTCAGCCTCATCTGCCCATGGCAGTGCTCACACAGAGGCACAGAGAATGGGGCTGCTTGCTTGTCTTGCCACCTCAAACTTCAAACGTAGCCTGGGAAAGTTGGTGTCCCTGCCAGGCTCCTTACGCAGCCCTGCTCCGAAAGTGCGAACGTCTGCAGATAGCTGGCAGCCAGAAGGGGCTAGCCTGGAAAGCTGTTGCTCAGCCTCATCTGCCCATGGCAGTGCTCGCACAGAGGCACAGAGAATGGGGCTGCTTGCTTGTCTTGCAACCTCAAACTTCAAACGCAGCCTGGGAAAGATGATGTACCTGCTAGGCTCGTTTCGCAGCCCTGCTCTTGAAATGCGAACGTCTGCAGATAGCTGGCAGCCAGAAGGGGCTAGCCTGGAAAGCTGTTGCTCAGCCTCATCTGCCCATGGCACTGTTCGCATAGAGGCACAGAGAATGGGGCTGCTTGCTTATCTTGCCACTTCAAACTTCAAACGCATGCTGCGAATGGTGGTGTGCCAGCCAGGCTCCTTTCGCAGCCCTGCTCCGAAAGTGCGAACGTCTGCAGATAGCTGGCAGGCAGAAGGGGCTAGCCTGGAAAGCTGTTGCTCAGCCTCATCTGCCCATGGCAGTGCTCGCACAGAGGCACAGAGATGGGGCTGCTTGCTTATCTTGCCACCTCAAACTTCAAACGTAGCCTGGGAAAGTTGGTGTCCCAGCCAGGCTCCTTTCGCAGCCCTGCTCCGAAATTGCAAACGTCTGCAGATAGCTGGCAGCCAGAAGGTGCTAGCCTGGAAAGCTGTTGCTCAGCCTCATCTGCCCATGGCACTGTTCGCATAGAGGCACAGAGAATGGGGCTGCTTGCTTATCTTGCCACTTGAAACTTCAAACGCATGCTGGGAATGGTAGTGTCCCAGCCAGGCTCCTATCACAGCCCTGCTCTGAAATGCGAACGTCTGCAGATAGCTGGCAGCCAGAAGGGGCTAGCCTGGAAAGCTGTTGATCAGCCTCATCTGCCCATGGCAGTGCTCGCACAGAGGCACAGAGAATGGGGCTTCTTGCTTGTCTTGCCACCTCAAACTTCAAACGTAGCCTGGGAAAATTTGTGTCCCAGCCAGGCTCCTTTCGCAGCCCTGCTCCGAAAGTGCCAACGTCTGCAGATAGCTGGCAGCCAGAAGGGGCTAGCCTGGAAAGCTGTTGCTCAGCCTCATCTGCCCATGGCACTGTTCGCATAGAGGCACAGAGAATGGGGCTGCTTGCTTATCTTGCCACTTGAAACTTCAAACGCATGCTGGGAATGGTGGTGTTCCAGCCAGGCTCCTATCACAGCCCTGCTCCGAAAGTGCGAACGTCTGCAGATAGCTGGCAGGCAGAAGGGGCTAGCCTGGAAAGCTGTTGCTCAGCCTCATCTGCCCATGGCACTGTTCGCATAGAGGCACAGACAATGGGGCTGCTTGCTTATCTTGCCACTTGAAACTTCAAACGCATGCTGGGAATGGTGGTGTCCCAGCCAGGTTCCTTTCACAGCCCTGCTCCGAAAGTGCGAACGTCTGCAGATAGCTGGCAGCCAGAAGGGGCTAGCCTGGAAAGCTGTTGCTCAGCCTCATCTGCCCATGGCACTGTTCGCATAGAGGCACAGAGAATGGGGCTGCTTGCTTATCTTGCCACTTGAAACTTCAAACGCATGCTGGGAATGGTGGTGTCCCAGACAGGCTCCTTTCGCAGCCCTGCTCCGAAAGTGATAACGTCTGCAGATAGCTGGCAGGCAGAAGGGGCTAGCCTGGAAAGCTGTTGCTCAGCCTCATCTGCCCATGGCAGTGCTTGCACAGAGGCACAGAGAATGGGGCTGCTTGCTTATCTTGCCACTTGAAACTTCAAACGCATGCTGGGAATGGTGGTGTCCCAGCCAGGGTCCTATCACAGCCCTGCTCCGAAAGTGCGAACGTCTGCAGATAGCTGGCAGGCAGAAGGGGCTAGCCTGGAAAGCTGTTGCTCAGCCTCATCTGCCCATGGCACTGTTCGCATAGAGGCACAGAGAATGGGGCTGCTTGCTTATCTTGCCACTTCAAACTTCAAACGCATGCTGGGAATGGTGGTGTCCCTGCCAGGCTCCTATCACAGCCCTGCTCCGAAAGTGCGAACGTCTGCAGATAGCTGGCAGGCAGAAGGGGCTAGCCTGGAAAGCTGTTGCTCAGCCTCATCTGCCCATGGCAGTGCTCGCACAGAGGCACAGAGAATGGGGCTGCTTGCTTGTCTTGCCACCTCAAACTTCAAACGCAGCCTGGGAAAGATGGCGTACCTGCTAGGCTCGTTTCACAGCCCTGCTCTTGAAATGCGAACGTCTGCAGATAGCTGGCAGGCAGAAGGGGCTAGCCTGGAAAGCTGTTGCTCAGCCTCATCTGCCCATGGCACTGTTCACATAGAGGCACAGAGAATGGGGCTGCTTGCTTATCTTGCCACTTCAAACTTCAAACGCATGCTAGGAATGGCGGTGTCCCAGACAGGCTCCTTTCGCAGCCCTGCTCCGAAAGTGCGAACGTCTGCAGATAGCTGGCAGGCAGAAGGGGCTAGCCTGGAAAGCTGTTGCTCAGCCTCATCTGCCCATGGCAGTGCTCGCACAGAGGCACAGAGAATGGGGCTGCTTGCTTATCTTGCCACTTGAAACTTCAAACGCATGCTGGGAATGGTGGTGTCCCAGCCAGGCTCCTATCACAGCCCTGCTATGAAAGTGCGAACGTCTGCAGATAGCTGGCAGCCAGAAGGGGCTAGCCTGGAAAGCTGTTGCTCAGCCTCATCTGCCCATGGCACTGTTGGCATAGAGGCACAGAGAATGGGGCTGCTTGCTTATCTTGCCACTTGAAACTTCAAACGCATGCTGGGAATGGTGGTGTCCCTGCCAGGCTCCAATCACAGCCCTGCTCCGAAAGTGCGAACGTCTGCAGATAGCTGGCAGCCAGAAGGGGCTAGCCTGGAAAGCTGTTGCTCAGCCTCATCTGCCCATGGCAGTGCTCGCACAGAGGCACAGAGAATGGGGCTGCTTGCTTGTCTTGCCACCTCAAACTTCAAACGCAGCCTGGGAAAGATGGCGTACCTGCTAGGCTCGTTTCACAGCCCTGCTCTTGAAATGCGAACGTCTGCAGATAGCTGGCAGGCAGAAGGGGCTATCCTGGAAAGCTGTTGCTCAGCCTCATCTGCCCATGGCACTGTTCGCATAGAGGCACAGAGAATGGGGCTGCTTGCTTATCTTGCCACTTGAAACTTCAAATGCATGCTGGGAATGGTGGTGTCCCAGACAGGCTCCTTTCGCAGCCCTGCTCCGAAAGTGCGAACGTCTGCAGATAGCTGGCAGGTAGAAGGGGCTAGCCTGGAAAGCTGTTGCTCAGCCTCATCTGCCCATGGCAGTGCTCGCACAGAGGCACAGAGAATGGGGCTGCTTGCTTGTCTTGCCACCTCCAACTTCAAACGTAGCCTGGGAAAGTTGGTGTCCCAGCCAGGCTACTTTCGCAGCCCTGCTCCGAAAGTGCGAACGTCTGCAGATAGCTGGCAGCCAGAAGGTGCTAGCCTGGAAAGCTGTTGCTCAGCCTCATCTGCCCATGGCACTGTTCGCATAGAGGCACAGAGAATGGGGCTGCTTGCTTATCTTGCCACTTGAAACTTCAAACGCATGCTGGGAATGGTGGTGTCCCAGCCAGGCTCCTATCACAGCCCTGCTATGAAAGTGCGTACGTCTGCAGATAGCTGGCAGGCAGAAGGGGCTAGCCTGGAAAGCTGTTGCTCAGCCTCATCTGCCCATGGCAGTGCTCGCACAGAGGCACAGAGAATGGGGCTTCTTGTTTGTCTTGCCAGCTCAAATTTCAAATGAAGCCTTGGAAAATTTGTGTCCCAGCCAGGCACCTTTCGCAGCCCTGCTCCGAAAGTGCCAACGTCTGCAGATAGCTGGCAGCCAGAAGGGGCTAGCCTGGAAAGCTGTTGCTCAGCCTCATCTGCCCATGGCACTGTTCGCATAGAGGCACAGAGAATGGGGCTGCTTGCTTATCTTGCCACTTGAAACTTCAAACGCATGCTGGGAATGGTGGTGTCCCTGCCAGGTTCCTTTCGCAGCCCTGCTCCGAAAGTGCGAACGTCTGCAGATAGCTGGCAGGCAGAAGGGGCTAGCCTGGAAAGCTGTTGCTCAGCCTCATCTGCCCATGGCAGTGCTCGCACAGAGGCACAGAGTTTGGGGCTGCTTGCTTATCTTGCCACTTGAAACTTCAAACGCATGCTGGGAATGGTGGTGTCCCTGCCAGGCTCCTATCACAGCCCTGCTCCGAAAGTGCGAACGTCTGCAGATAGCTGGCAGGCAGAAGGGGCTAGCCTGGAAAGCTGTTGCTCAGCCTCATCTGCCCATGGCACTGTTCGCATAGAGGCACAGAGAATGGGGCTGCTTGCTTGTCTTGCCACCTCAAACTTCAAACGTAGCCTGGGAAAGTTGGTGTCCCAGCCAGGCTCCTTTCGCAGCCCTGCTCCGAAAGTGCCAACGTCTGCAGATAGCTGGCAGGCAGAAGGGGCTAGCCTGGAAAGCTGTTGCTCAGCCTCATCTGCCCATGGCACTGTTCGCATAGAGGCACAGAGAATGGGGCTGCTTGCTTATCTTGCCACTTCAAACTTCAAACGCAAGCTGGGAATGGTGGTGTTCCTGCCAGGCTCCTATCACAGCCCTGCTCCGAAAGTGCGAACGTCTGCAGATAGCTGGCAGGCAGAAGGGGCTAGCCTGGAAAGCTGTTGCTCAGCCTCATCTGCCCATGGCAGTGCTCGCACAGAGGCACAGAGTTTGGGGCTGCTTGCTTGTCTTGCCACCTCAAACTTCAAACGTAGCCTGGGAAAGTTGGTGTCCCAGCCAGGCTCCTTTCGCAGCCCTGCTCCGAAAGTGCGAACGTCTGCAGATAGCTGGCAGCCAGAAGGGGCTAGCCTGGAAAGCTGTTCCTCAGCCTCATCTGCCCATGGCAGTGCTCGCACAGAGGCACAGAGTTTGGGGCTGCTTGCTTATCTTGCCACTTGAAACTTCAAACGCATGCTGGGAATGGTGGTGTCCCTGCCAGGTTCCTTTCGCAGCCCTGCTCCGAAAGTGCGAACGTCTGCAGATAGCTGGCAGGCAGAAGGGGCTAGCCTGGAAAGCTGTTGCTCAGCCTCATCTGCCCATGGCAGTGCTCGCACAGAGGCACAGAGTTTGGGGCTGCTTGCTTATCTTGCCACTTGAAACTTCAAACGCATGCTGGGAATGGTGGTGTCCCTGCCAGGCTCCTATCACAGCCCTGCTCCGAAAGTGCGAACGTCTGCAGATAGCTGGCAGGCAGAAGGGGCTAGCCTGGAAAGCTGTTGCTCAGCCTCATCTGCCCATGGCACTGTTCGCATAGAGGCACAGAGAATGGGGCTGCTTGCTTGTCTTGCCACCTCAAACTTCAAACGTAGCCTGGGAAAGTTGGTGTCCCAGCCAGGCTCCTTTCGCAGCCCTGCTCCGAAAGTGCCAACGTCTGCAGATAGCTGGCAGCCAGAAGGGGCTAGCCTGGAAAGCTGTTGCTCAGCCTCATCTGCCCATGGCACTTTTCGCATAGAGGCACAGAGTTTGGGGCTGCTTGCTTGTCTTGCCACCTCAAACTTCAAACGTAGCCTGGGAAAGTTGGTGTCCCAGCCAGGCTCCTTTCGCAGCCCTGCTCCGAAAGTGCGAACGTCTGCAGATAGCTGGCAGCCAGAAGGGGCTAGCCTGGAAAGCTGTTCCTCAGCCTCATCTGCCCATGGCAGTGCTCGCACAGAGGCACAGAGTTTGGGGCTGCTTGCTTATCTTGCCACTTGAAACTTCAAACGCATGCTGGGAATGGTGGTGTCCCTGCCAGGCTCCTATCACAGCCCTGCTCCGAAAGTGCGAACGTCTGCAGATAGCTGGCAGCCAGAAGGGGCTAGCCTGGAAAGCTGTTGCTCAGCCTCATCTGCCCATGGCAGTGCTCGCATAGAGGCACAGAGAATGGGGCTGCTTGCTTGTCTTGCCACCTCAAACTTCAAACGTAGCCTGGGAAAGTTGGTGTCCCAGCCAGGCTCCTTTCGCAGCCCTGCTCCGCAAGTGCGAACGTCTGCAGATAGCTGGCAGCCAGAAGGGGCTAGCCTGGAAAGCTGTTGCTCAGCCTCATCTGCCCATGGCACTGTTCGCATAGAGGCACAGAGAATGGGGCTGCTTGCTTATCTTGCCACTTGAAACTTCAAACGCATGCTGGGAATGGTGGTGTCCCTGCCAGGCTCCTTTCGCAGCCCTGCTCCAAAAGTGCGAACGTCTGCAGATAGCTGGCAGGCAGAAGGGGCTAGCCTGGAAAGCTGTTGCTCAGCCTCATCTGCCCATGGCAGTGCTCGCACAGAGGCACAGAGAATGGGGCTGCTTGCTTGTCTTGCCACCTCAAACTTCAAACGTAGCCTGGGAAAGTTGGTGTCCCAGCCAGGCTCCTTTCGCAGCCCTGCTCCGAAATTGCGAACGTCTGCAGATAGCTGGCAGCCAGAAGGGGCTAGCCTGGAAAGCTGTTGCTCAGCCTCATCTGCCCATGGCACTGTTCGCATAGAGGCACAGAGAATGGGGCTGCTTGCTTATCTTGCCACTTGAAACTTCAAAAGCATGCTGGGAATGGTGGTGTCCCAGCCAGGCTCCTATCACAGCCCTGCTCTGAAATGCGTACGTCTGCAGATAGCTGGCAGGCAGAAGGGGCTAGCCTGGAAAGCTGTTGCTCAGCCTCATCTGCCCATGGCAGTGCTCGCACAGAGGCACAGAGAATGGGGCTGCTTGCTTGTCTTGCCACCTCAAACTTCAAACGTAGCCTTGGAAAATTTGTGTCCCAGCCAGGCTCCTTTCGCAGCCCTGCTCCGAAAGTGCCAACGTCTGCAGATAGCTGGCAGCCAGAAGGGGCTAGCCTGGAAAGCTGTTGCTCAGCCTCATCTGCCCATGGCACTGTTCGCATAGAGGCACAGAGAATGGGGCTGCTTGCTTATCTTGCCACTTGAAACTTCAAACGCATGCTGGGAAAGTTGGTGTCCCAGCCAGGCTCCTATCACAGCCCTGCTCCGAAAGTGCGAACGTCTGCAGATAGCTGGCAGGCAGAAGGGGCTAGCCTGGAAAGCTGTTGCTCAGCCTCATCTGCCCATGGCACTGTTCGCATAGAGGCACAGAGAATGGGGCTGCTTGCTTATCTTGCCACTTGAAACTTCAAACGCATGCTGGGAATGTGGTGTCCCTGCCAGGCTCCTATCACAGCCCTGCTCCGAAAGTGCGAATGTCTGCAGATAGCTGGCAGCCAGAAGGGGCTAGCCTGGAAAGCTGTTGCTCAGCCTCATCTGCCCATGGCAGTGCTCGCACAGAGGCACAGAGAATGGGGCTGCTTGCTTGTCTTGCCACCTCAAACTTCAAACGTAGCCTGGGAAAGTTGGTGTCCCAGCCAGGCTCCTTTCGCAGCCCTGCTCCGAAAGTGCCAACGTCTGCAGATAGCTGGCAGGCAGAAGGGGCTAGCCTGGAAAGCTGTTGCTCAGCCTCATCTGCCCATGGCACTGTTCGCATAGAGGCACAGAGAATGGGGCTGCTTGCTTATCTTGCCACTTCAAACTTCAAACGCATGCTGGGAATGGTGGTGTTCCTGCCAGGCTCCTATCACAGCCCTGCTCCGAAAGTGCGAACGTCTGCAGATAGCTGGCAGGCAGAAGGGGCTAGCCTGGAAAGCTGTTGCTCAGCCTCATCTGCCCATGGCAGTGCTCGCACAGAGGCACAGAGAATGGGGCTGCTTGCTTGTCTTGCCACCTCAAACTTCAAACGTAGCCTGGGAAAGTTGGTGTCCCAGCCAGGCTCCTTTCGCAGCCCTGCTCCGAAAGTGCGAACGTCTGCAGATAGCTGGCAGCCAGAAGGGGCTAGCCTGGAAAGCTGTTCCTCAGCCTCATCTGCCCATGGCAGTGCTCGCACAGAGGCACAGAGTTTGGGGCTGCTTGCTTATCTTGCCACTTGAAACTTCAAACGCATGCTGGGAATGGTGGTGTCCCTGCCAGGTTCCTTTCGCAGCCCTGCTCCGAAAGTGCGAACGTCTGCAGATAGCTGGCAGGCAGAAGGGGCTAGCCTGGAAAGCTGTTGCTCAGCCTCATCTGCCCATGGCAGTGCTCGCACAGAGGCACAGAGTTTGGGGCTGCTTGCTTATCTTGCCACTTGAAACTTCAAACGCATGCTGGGAATGGTGGTGTCCCTGCCAGGCTCCTATCACAGCCCTGCTCCGAAAGTGCGAACGTCTGCAGATAGCTGGCAGGCAGAAGGGGCTAGCCTGGAAAGCTGTTGCTCAGCCTCATCTGCCCATGGCACTGTTCGCATAGAGGCACAGAGAATGGGGCTGCTTGCTTGTCTTGCCACCTCAAACTTCAAACGTAGCCTGGGAAAGTTGCTGTCCCAGCCAGGCTCCTTTCGCAGCCCTGCTCCGAAAGTGCCAACGTCTGCAGATAGCTGGCAGCCAGAAGGGGCTAGCCTGGAAAGCTGTTGCTCAGCCTCATCTGCCCATGGCACTTTTCGCATAGAGGCACAGAGAATGGGGCTGCTTGCTTATCTTGCCACCTCAAACCTCAAACGTAGCCTGGGAAAGTTGGTGTCCCAGCCAGGCTCCTTTCGCAGCCCTGCTCCGAAAGTGCGAACGTCTGCAGATAGCTGGCAGCCAGAAGGGGCTAGCCTGGAAAGCTGTTGCTCAGCCTCATCTGCCCATGGCAGTGCTCGCATAGAGGCACAGAGAATGGGGCTGCTTGCTTATCTTGCCACTTGAAACTTCAAACGCATGCTGGGAATGGTGGTGTTCCTGCCAGGCTCCTATCACAGCCCTGCTCCGAAAGTGCGAACGTCTGCAGATAGCTGGCAGGCAGAAGGGGCTAGCCTGGAAAGCTGTTGCTCAGCCTCATCTGCCCATGGCAGTGTTCGCACAGAGGCACAGAGTTTGGGGCTGCTTGCTTATCTTGCCACTTGAAACTTCAAACGCATGCTGGGAATGGTGGTGTCCCAGCCAGGCTCCTTTCGCAGCCCTGCTCCGAAAGTGCGAACGTCTGCAGATAGCTGGCAGCCAGAAGGGGCTAGCCTGGAAAGCTGTTCCTCAGCCTCATCTGCCCATGGCAGTGCTCGCACAGAGGCACAGAGTTTGGGGCTGCTTGCTTATCTTGCCACTTGAAACTTCAAACGCATGCTGGGAATGGTGGTGTCCCTGCCAGGCTCCTTTCGCAGCCCTGCTCCAAAAGTGCGAACGTCTGCAGATAGCTGGCAGGCAGAAGGGGCTAGCCTGGAAAGCTGTTGCTCAGCCTCATCTGCCCATGGCAGTGCTCGCACAGAGGCACAGAGAATGGGGCTGCTTGCTTGTCTTGCCACCTCAAACTTCAAACGTAGCCTGGGAAAGTTGGTGTCCCAGCCAGGCTCCTTTCGCAGCCCTACTCCGAAATTGCGAACGTCTGCAGATAGCTGGCAGCCAGAAGGGGCTAGCCTGGAAAGCTGTTGCTCAGCCTCATCTGCCCATGGCACTGTTCGCATAGAGGCACAGAGAATGGGGCTGCTTGCTTATCTTGCCACTTGAAACTTCAAACGCATGCTGGGAATGGTGGTGTCCCAGCCAGGCTCCTATCACAGCCCTGCTCTGAAATGCGTACGTCTGCAGATAGCTGGCAGGCAGAAGGGGCTAGCCTGGAAAGCTGTTGCTCAGCCTCATCTGCCCATGGCAGTGCTCGCACAGAGGCACAGAGAATGGGGCTGCTTGCTTGTCTTGCCACCTCAAACTTCAAACGTAGCCTTGGAAAATTTGTGTCCCAGCCAGGCTCCTTTCGCAGCCCTGCTCCGAAAGTGCCAACGTCTGCAGATAGCTGGCAGCCAGAAGGGGCTAGCCTGGAAAGCTGTTGCTCAGCCTCATCTGCCCATGGCAGTGCTCGCACAGAGGCACAGAGAATGGGGCTGCTTGCTTGTCTTGCCACCTCAAACTTCAAACGCAGCCTGGGAAAGATGGCGTACCTGCTAGGCTCGTTTCACAGCCCTGCTCTTGAAATGCGAACGTCTGCAGATAGCTGGCAGGCAGAAGGGGCTAGCCTGGAAAGCTGTTGCTCAGCCTCATCTGCCCATGGCACTGTTCGCATAGAGGCACAGAGAATGGGGCTGCTTGCTTATCTTGCCACTTCAAACTTCAAACGCATGCTGGGAATGGTGGTGTCCCTGCCAGGCTCCTTTCGCAGCCCTGCTCCGAAAGTGCGAACGTCTGCAGATAGCTGGCAGGTAGAAGGGGCTAGCCTGGAAAGCTGTTACTCAGCCTCATCTGCCCATGGCAGTGCTCGCACAGAGGCACAGAGAATGGGGCTCCTTGCTTGTCTTGCCACCTCAAACTTCAAACGTAGCCTGGGAAAGTTGGTGTCCCAGCCAGGCTCCTTTCGCAGCCCTGCTCCGAAAGTGCCAACGTCTGCAGATAGCTGGCAGCCAGAAGGGGCTAGCCTGGAAAGCTGTTGCTCAGCCTCATCTGCCCATGGCACTGTTCGCATAGAGGCACAGAGAATGGGGCTGCTTGCTTATCTTGCCACTTGAAACTTCAAACGCATGCTGGGAATGGTGGTGTCCCTGCCAGGTTCCTTTCGCAGCCCTGCTCCGAAAGTGCGAACGTCTGCAGATAGCTGGCAGCCAGAAGGGGCTAGCCTGGAAAGCTGTTGCTCAGCCTCATCTGCCCATGGCACTATTTGCATAGAGGCACAGAGAATGGGGCTGCTTGCTTATCTTGCCACTTGAAACTTCAAACGCATGCTGGGAATGGTGGTGTCCCAGCCAGGTTCCTTTCACAGCCCTGCTCCGAAAGTGCGAACGTCTGCAGATAGCTGGCAGGCAGAAGGGGCTAGCCTGGAAAGCTGTTGCTCAGCCTCATCTGCCCATGGCACTGTTCGCATAGAGGCACAGAGAATGGGGCTGCTTGCTTATCTTGCCACTTGAAACTTCAAACGCATGCTGGCAATGGTGGTGTCCCAGACAGGCTCCTTTCGCAGCCCTGCTCCGAAAGTGCGAACGTCTGCAGATAGCTGGCAGCCAGAAGGGGCTAGCCTGGAAAGCTGTTGCTCAGCCTCATCTGCCCATGGCAGTGCTCGCACAGAGGCACAGAGTTTGGGGCTGCTTGCTTATCTTGCCACTTGAAACTTCAAACGCATGCTGGGAATGGTGGTGTCCCTGCCAGGCTCCTATCACAGCCCTGCTCCGAAAGTGCGAACGTCTGCAGATAGCTGGCAGGCAGAAGGGGCTAGCCTGGAAAGCTGTTGCTCAGCCTCATCTGCCCATGGCGCTGTTCGCATAGAGGCACAGAGAATGGGGCTGCTTGCTTGTCTTGCCACCTCAAACTTCAAACGTAGCCTGGGAAAGTTGGTGTCCCAGCCAGGCTCCTTTCGCAGCCCTGCTCCGAAAGTGCGAACGTCTGCAGATAGCTGGCAGCCAGAAGGGGCTAGCCTGGAAAGCTGTTGCTCAGCCTCATCTGCCCATGGCACTTTTCGCATAGAGGCACAGAGAATGGGGCTGCTTGCTTATCTTGCCACCTCAAACTTCAAACGTAGCCTGGGAAAGTTGGTGTCCCAGCCAGGCTGCTTTCGCAGCCCTGCTCCGAAAGTGCGAACGTCTGCAGATAGCTGGCAGCCAGAAGGGGCTAGCCTGGAAAGCTGTTGCTCAGCCTCATCTGCCCATGGCAGTGCTTGCACAGAGGCACAGAGAATGGGGCTGCTTGCTTATCTTGCCACTTCAAACTTCAAACGCAAGCTGGGAATGGTGGTGTTCCTGCCAGGCTCCTATCACAGCCCTGCTCCGAAAGTGCGAACGTCTGCAGATAGCTGGCAGCCAGAAGGGGCTAGCCTGGAAAGCTGTTGCTCAGCCTCATCTGCCCATGGCAGTGCTCGCACAGAGGCACAGAGTTTGGGGCTGCTTGCTTGTCTTGCCACCTCAAACTTCAAACGTAGCCTGGGAAAGTTGGTGTCCCAGCCAGGCTCCTTTCGCAGCCCTGTTCCGAAAGTGCGAACGTCTGCAGATAGCTGGCAGGCAGAAGGGGCTAGCCTGGAAAGCTGTTCCTCAGCCTCATCTGCCCATGGCAGTGCTCGCACAGAGGCACAGAGTTTGGGGCTGCTTGCTTATCTTGCCACTTGAAACTTCAAACGCATGCTGGGAATGGTGGTGTCCCTGCCAGGCTCCTATCACAGCCCTGCTCCGAAAGTGCGAACGTCTGCAGATAGCTGGCAGCCAGAAGGGGCTAGCCTGGAAAGCTGTTGCTCAGCCTCATCTGCCCATGGCAGTGCTCGCACAGAGGCACAGAGAATGGGGCTGCTTGCTTGTCTTGCCACCTCAAACTTCAAACGTAGCCTGGGAAAGTTGGTGTCCCAGCCAGGCTCCTTTCGCAGCCCTGCTCCGAAATTGCGAACGTCTGCAGATAGCTGGCAGCCAGAAGGGGCTAGCCTGGAAAGCTGTTGCTCAGCCTCATCTGCCCATGGCACTGTTCGCATAGAGGCACAGAGAATGGGGCTGCTTGCTTATCTTGCCACTTGAAACTTCAAACGCATGCTGGGAATGGTGGTGTCCCAGCCAGGCTCCTTTCGCAGCCCTGCTCCGAAAGTGCGAACGTCTGCAGATAGCTGGCAGCCAGAAGGGGCTAGCCTGGAAAGCTGTTGCTCAGCCTCATCTGCCCATGGCAGTGCTCGCACAGAGGCACAGAGAATGGGGCTGCTTGCTTGTCTTGCCACCTCAAACTTCAAACGTAGCCTGGGAAAGTTGGTGTCCCAGCCAGGCTCCTTTCGCAGCCCTGCTCCGAAATTGCGAACGTCTGCAGATAGCTGGCAGCCAGAAGGGGCTAGCCTGGAAAGCTGTTGCTCAGCCTCATCTGCCCATGGCACTGTTCGCATAGAGGCACAGAGAATGGGGCTGCTTGCTTATCTTGCCACTTGAAACTTCAAACGCATGCTGGGAATGGTGGTGTCCCAGCCAGGCTCCTATCACAGCCCTGCTCTGAAATGCGTACGTCTGCAGATAGCTGGCAGGCAGAAGGGGCTAGCCTGGAAAGCTGTTGCTCAGCCTCATCTGCCCATGGCAGTGCTCGCACAGAGGCACAGAGAATGGGTCTTCTTGCTTGTCTTGCCACCTCAAACTTCAAACGTAGCCTTGGAAAATTTGTGTCCCAGCCAGGCTCCTTTCGCAGCCCTGCTCCGAAAGTGCCAACGTCTGCAGATAGCTGGCAGCCAGAAGGGGCTAGCCTGGAAAGCTGTTGCTCAGCCTCATCTGCCCATGGCACTGTTCGCATAGAGGCACAGAGAATGGGGCTGCTTGCTTATCTTGCCACTTGAAACTTCAAACGCATGCTGGGAATGGTGGTGTCCCTGCCATGTTCCTTTCGCAGCCCTGCTCCGAAAGTGCGAACGTCTGCAGATAGCTGGCAGCCAGAAGGGGCTAGCCTGGAAAGCTGTTGCTCAGCCTCATCTGCCCATGGCACTATTTGCATAGAGGCACAGAGAATGGGGCTGCTTGCTTATCTTGCCACTTGAAACTTCAAACGCATGCTGGGAATGGTGGTGTCCCAGCCAGGTTCCTTTCACAGCCCTGCTCCGAAAGTGCGAACGTCTGCAGATAGCTGGCAGCCAGAAGGGGCTAGCCTGGAAAGCTGTTGCTCAGCCTCATCTGCCCATGGCACTGTTCGCATAGAGGCACAGAGAATGGGGCTGCTTGCTTATCTTGCCACTTGAAACTTCAAACGCATGCTGGCAATGGTGGTGTCCCAGCCAGGCTCCTTTCGCAGCCCTGCTCCGAAAGTGCGAACGTCTGCAGATAGCTGGCAGCCAGAAGGGGCTAGCCTGGAAAGCTGTTGCTCAGCCTCATCTGCCCATGGCAGTGCTCGCACAGAGGCACAGAGTTTGGGGCTGCTTGCTTATCTTGCCACTTGAAACTTCAAACGCATGCTGGGAATGGTGGTGTCCCTGCCAGGCTCCTATCACAGCCCTGCTCCGAAAGTGCGAACGTCTGCAGATAGCTGGCAGGCAGAAGGGGCTAGCCTGGAAAGCTGTTGCTCAGCCTCATCTGCCCATGGCGCTGTTCGCATAGAGGCACAGAGAATGGGGCTGCTTGCTTGTCTTGCCACCTCAAACTTCAAACGTAGCCTGGGAAAGTTGGTGTCCCAGCCAGGCTCCTTTCGCAGCCCTGCTCCGAAAGTGCGAACGTCTGCAGATAGCTGGCAGCCAGAAGGGGCTAGCCTGGAAAGCTGTTGCTCAGCCTCATCTGCCCATGGCACTTTTCGCATAGAGGCACAGAGAATGGGGCTGCTTGCTTATCTTGCCACCTCAAACTTCAAACGTAGCCTGGGAAAGTTGGTGTCCCAGCCAGGCTGCTTTCGCAGCCCTGCTCCGAAAGTGCGAACGTCTGCAGATAGCTGGCAGCCAGAAGGGGCTAGCCTGGAAAGCTGTTGCTCAGCCTCATCTGCCCATGGCAGTGCTTGCACAGAGGCACAGAGAATGGGGCTGCTTGCTTATCTTGCCACTTCAAACTTCAAACGCAAGCTGGGAATGGTGGTGTTCCTGCCAGGCTCCTATCACAGCCCTGCTCCGAAAGTGCGAACGTCTGCAGATAGCTGGCAGGCAGAAGGGGCTAGCCTGGAAAGCTGTTGCTCAGCCTCATCTGCCCATGGCAGTGCTCGCACAGAGGCACAGAGTTTGGGGCTGCTTGCTTGTCTTGCCACCTCAAACTTCAAACGTAGCCTGGGAAAGTTGGTGTCCCAGCCAGGCTCCTTTCGCAGCCCTGTTCCGAAAGTGCGAACGTCTGCAGATAGCTGGCAGCCAGAAGGGGCTAGCCTGGAAAGCTGTTCCTCAGCCTCATCTGCCCATGGCAGTGCTCGCACAGAGGCACAGAGTTTGGGGCTGCTTGCTTATCTTGCCACTTGAAACTTCAAACGCATGCTGGGAATGGTGGTGTCCCTGCCAGGCTCCTATCACAGCCCTGCTCCGAAAGTGCGAACGTCTGCAGATAGCTGGCAGCCAGAAGGGGCTAGCCTGGAAAGCTGTTGCTCAGCCTCATCTGCCCATGGCAGTGCTCGCACAGAGGCACAGAGAATGGGGCTGCTTGCTTGTCTTGCCACCTCAAACTTCAAACGTAGCCTGGGAAAGTTGGTGTCCCAGCCAGGCTCCTTTCGCAGCCCTGCTCCGAAAGTGCGAACGTCTGCAGATAGCTGGCAGCCAGAAGGGGCTAGCCTGGAAAGCTGTTGCTCAGCCTCATCTGCCCATGGCACTGTTCGCATAGAGGCACAGAGAATGGGGCTGCTTGCTTATCTTGCCACTTGAAACTTCAAACGCATGCTGGGAATGGTGGTGTCCCAGCCAGGCTCCTTTCGCAGCCCTGCTCCGAAAGTGCGAACGTCTGCAGATAGCTGGCAGCCAGAAGGGGCTAGCCTGGAAAGCTGTTGCTCAGCCTCATCTGCCCATGGCAGTGCTCGCACAGAGGCACAGAGAATGGGGCTGCTTGCTTGTCTTGCCACCTCAAACTTCAAACGTAGCCTGGGAAAGTTGGTGTCCCAGCCAGGCTCCTTTCGCAGCCCTGCTCCGAAATTGCGAACGTCTGCAGATAGCTGGCAGCCAGAAGGGGCTAGCCTGGAAAGCTGTTGCTCAGCCTCATCTGCCCATGGCACTGTTCGCATAGAGGCACAGAGAATGGGGCTGCTTGCTTATCTTGCCACTTGAAACTTCAAACGCATGCTGGGAATGGTGGTGTCCCAGCCAGGCTCCTATCACAGCCCTGCTCTGAAATGCGTACGTCTGCAGATAGCTGGCAGGCAGAAGGGGCTAGCCTGGAAAGCTGTTGCTCAGCCTCATCTGCCCATGGCAGTGCTCGCACAGAGGCACAGAGAATGGGTCTTCTTGCTTGTCTTGCCACCTCAAACTTCAAACGTAGCCTTGGAAAATTTGTGTCCCAGCCAGGCTCCTTTCGCAGCCCTGCTCCGAAAGTGCCAACGTCTGCAGATAGCTGGCAGCCAGAAGGGGCTAGCCTGGAAAGCTGTTGCTCAGCCTCATCTGCCCATGTCACTGTTCGCATAGAGGCACAGAGAATGGGGCTGCTTGCTTATCTTGCCACTTGAAACTTCAAACGCATGCTGGGAATGGTGGTGTTCCAGCCAGGCTCCTTTCGCAGCCCTGCTCCGAAAGTGCGAACGTCTGCAGATAGCTGGCAGGCAGAAGGGGCTAGCCTGGAAAGCTGTTGCTCAGCCTCATCTGCCCATGGCACTGTTCGCATAGAGGCACAGAGAATGGGGCTGCTTGCTTGTCTTGCCACCTCAAACTTCAAACGTAGCCTGGGAAAGTTGGTGTCCCAGCCAGGCTCCTTTCGCAGCCCTGCTCCGAAAGTGCGAACGTCTGCAGATAGCTGGCAGGCAGAAGGGGCTAGCCTGGAAAGCTGTTGCTCAGCCTCATCTGCCCATGGCAGTGCTCGCACAGAGGCACAGAGAATGGGGCTGCTTGCTTGTCTTGCCACCTCAAACTTCAAACGCAGCCTGGGAAAGATGGCGTACCTGCTAGGCTCGTTTCACAGCCCTGCTCTTGAAATGCGAACGTCTGCAGATAGCTGGCAGCCAGAAGGGGCTAGCCTGGAAAGCTGTTGCTCAGCCTCATCTGCCCATGGCAGTGCTCGCACAGAGGCACAGAGTTTGGGGCTGCTTGCTTATCTTGCCACTTGAAACTTCAAACGCATGCTGGGAATGGTGGTGACCCTGCCAGGCTCCTATCACAGCCCTGCTCCGAAAGTGCGAACGTCTGCAGATAGCTGGCAGGCAGAAGGGGCTAGCCTGGAAAGCTGTTGCTCAGCCTCATCTGCCCATGGCACTGTTCGCATAGAGGCACAGAGAATGGGGCTGCTTGCTTGTCTTGCCACCTCAAACTTCAAACGTAGCCTGGGAAAGTTGGTGTCCCAGCCAGGCTCCTTTCGCAGCCCTGCTCCGAAAGTGCCAACGTCTGCAGATAGCTGGCAGCCAGAAGGGGCTAGCCTGGAAAGCTGTTGCTCAGCCTCATCTGCCCATGGCAGTGCTCGCACAGAGGCACAGAGAATGGGGCTGCTTGCTTATCTTGCCACTTGAAACTTCAAACGCATGCTGGGAATGGTGGTGTTCCAGCCAGGCTCCTTTCGCAGCCCTGCTCCGAAAGTGCGAACGTCTGCAGATAGCTGGCAGCCAGAAGGGGCTAGCCTGGAAAGCTGTTGCTCAGCCTCATCTGCCCATGGCACTGTTCGCATAGAGGCACAGAGAATGGGGCTGCTTGCTTGTCTTGCCACCTCAAACTTCAAACGTATGCTGCGAAAGTTGGTGTCCCAGCCAGGCTGCTTTCGCAGCCCTGCTCCGAAAGTGCGAACGTCTGCAGATAGCTGGCAGCCAGAAGGGGCTAGCCTGGAAAGCTGTTGCTCAGCCTCATCTGCCCATGGCACTGTTCGCATAGAGGCACAGAGAATGGGGCTGCTTGCTTATCTTGCCACTTGAAACTTCAAACGCATGCTGGGAATGGTGGTGTCCCTGCCAGGCTCCTATCACAGCCCTGCTCCGAAAGTGCCAACGTCTGCAGATAGCTGGCAGCCAGAAGGGGCTAGCCTGGAAAGCTGTTGCTCAGCCTCATCTGCCCATGGCAGTGCTCGCACAGAGGCACAGAGAATGGGGCTGCTTGCTTGTCTTGCCACCTCAAACTTCAAACGTAGCCTGGGAAAGTTGGTGTCCCAGCCAGGCTCCTTTCGCAGCCCTGCTCCGAAATTGCGAACGTCTGCAGATAGCTGGCAGCCAGAAGGTGCTAGCCTGGAAAGCTGTTGCTCAGCCTCATCTGCCCATGGCACTGTTCGCATAGAGGCACAGAGAATGGGGCTGCTTGCTTATCTTGCCACTTGAAACTTCAAACGCATGCTGGGAATGGTGGTGTTCCAGCCAGGCTCCTTTCGCAGCCCTGCTCCGAAAGTGCGAACGTCTGCAGATAGCTGGCAGGCAGAAGGGGCTAGCCTGGAAAGCTGTTGCTCAGCCTCATCTGCCCATGGCACTGTTCGCATAGAGGCACAGAGAATGGGGCTGCTTGCTTGTCTTGCCACCTCAAACTTCAAACGTAGCCTGGGAAAGTTGGTGTCCCAGCCAGGCTCCTTTCGCAGCCCTGCTCCGAAAGTGCGAGCGTCTGCAGATAGCTGGCAGCCAGAAGGTGCTAGCCTGGAAAGCTGTTGCTCAGCCTCATCTGCCCATGGCAGTGCTCGCACAGAGGCACAGAGAATGGGGCTCCTTGCTTGTCTTGCCACCTCAAACTTCAAACGTAGCCTGGGAAAGTTGGTGTCCCAGCCAGGCTCCTTTCGCAGCCCTGCTCCGAAAGTGCGAACGTCTGCAGATAGCTGGCAGGCAGAAGGGGCTAGCCTGGAAAGCTGTTGCTCAGCCTCATCTGCCCATGGCAGTGCTCGCACAGAGGCACAGAGAATGGGGCTGCTTGCTTATCTTGCCACTTGAAACTTCAAACGCATGCTGGGAATGGTGGTGTTCCAGCCAGGCTCCTTTCGCAGCCCTGCTCCGAAAGTGCGAACGTCTGCAGATAGCTGGCAGCCAGAAGGGGCTAGCCTGGAAAGCTGTTGCTCAGCCTCATCTGCCCATGGCACTGTTCGCATAGAGGCACAGAGAATGGGGCTGCTTGCTTGTCTTGCCACCTCAAACTTCAAACGTATGCTGGGAAAGTTGGTGTCCCAGCCAGGCTGCTTTCGCAGCCCTGCTCCGAAAGTGCGAACGTCTGCAGATAGCTGGCAGCCAGAAGGGGCTAGCCTGGAAAGCTGTTGCTCAGCCTCATCTGCCCATGGCACTGTTCGCATAGAGGCACAGAGAATGGGGCTGCTTGCTTATCTTGCCACTTGAAACTTCAAACGCATGCTGGGAATGGTGGTGTCCCTGCCAGGCTCCTATCACAGCCCTGCTCCGAAAGTGCCAACGTCTGCAGATAGCTGGCAGCCAGAAGGGGCTAGCCTGGAAAGCTGTTGCTCAGCCTCATCTGCCCATGGCAGTGCTCGCACAGAGGCACAGAGAATGGGGCTGCTTGCTTATCTTGCCACCTCAAACTTCAAACGTAGCCTGGGAAAGTTGGTGTCCCAGCCAGGCTCCTTTCGCAGCCCTGCTCCGAAAGTGCGAACGTCTGCAGATAGCTGGCAGGCAGAAGGGGCTAGACTGGAAAGCTGTTGCTCAGCCTCATCTGCCCATGGCAGTGCTCGCATAGAGGCACAGAGAATGGGGCTGCTTGCTTATCTTGCCACTTGAATCTTCAAACGCAAGCTGGGAATGGTGGTGTTCCTGCCAGGCTCCTATCACAGCCCTGCTCCGAAAGTGCGAACGTCTGCAGATAGCTGGCAGCCAGAAGGGGCTAGCCTGGAAAGCTGTTGCTCAGCCTCATCTGCCCATGGCACTGTTCGCATAGAGGCACAGAGAATGGGGCTGCTTGCTTATCTTGCCACTTGAAACTTCAAACGCATGCTGGGAATGGTGGTGTCCCAGCCAGGCTCCTTTCGCAGCCCTGCTCCGAAAGTGCGAACGTCTGCAGATAGCTGGCAGCCAGAAGGGGCTAGCCTGGAAAGCTGTTGCTCAGCCTCATCTGCCCATGGCAGTGCTCGCACAGAGGCACAGAGAATGGGGCTGCTTGCTTGTCTTGCCACCTCAAACTTCAAACGTAGCCTGGGAAAGTTGGTGTCCCAGCCAGGCTCCTTTCGCAGCCCTGCTCCGAAATTGCGAACGTCTGCAGATAGCTGGCAGCCAGAAGGTGCTAGCCTGGAAAGCTGTTGCTCAGCCTCATCTGCCCATGGCACTGTTCGCATAGAGGCACAGAGAATGGGGCTGCTTGCTTATCTTGCCACTTGAAACTTCAAACGCATGCTGGGAATGGTGGTGTTCCAGCCAGGCTCCTTTCGCAGCCCTGCTCCGAAAGTGCGAACGTCTGCAGATAGCTGGCAGGCAGAAGGGGCTAGCCTGGAAAGCTGTTGCTCAGCCTCATCTGCCCATGGCACTGTTCGCATAGAGGCACAGAGAATGGGGCTGCTTGCTTGTCTTGCCACCTCAAACTTCAAACGTATGCTGGGAAAGTTGGTGTCCCAGCCAGACTCCTTTCGCAGCCCTGCTCCGAAAGTGCGAACGTCTGCAGATAGCTGGCAGCCAGAAGGTGCTAGCCTGGAAAGCTGTTGCTCAGCCTCATCTGCCCATGGCAGTGCTCGCACAGAGGCACAGAGAATGGGGCTGCTTGCTTGTCTTGCCACCTCAAACTTCAAACGTAGCCTGGGAAAGTTGGTGTCCCAGCCAGGCTCCTTTCGCAGCCCTGCTCCGAAAGTGCGAACGTCTGCAGATAGCTGGCAGGCAGAAGGGGCTAGCCTGCAAAGCTGTTGCTCAGCCTCATCTGCCCATGGCAGTGCTCGCACAGAGGCACAGAGAATGGGGCTGCTTGCTTATCTTGCCACTTGAAACTTCAAACGCATGCTGGGAATGGTGGTGTTCCAGCCAGGCTCCTTTCGCAGCCCTGCTCCGAAAGTGCGAACGTCTGCAGATAGCTGGCAGCCAGAAGGGGCTAGCCTGGAAAGCTGTTGCTCAGCCTCATCTGCCCATGGCACTGTTCGCATAGAGGCACAGAGAATGGGGCTGCTTGCTTGTCTTGCCACCTCAAACTTCAAACGTATGCTAGGAAAGTTGGTGTCCCAGCCAGGCTGCTTGCGCAGCCCTGCTCCGAAAGTGCGAACGTCTGCAGATAGCTGGCAGCCAGAAGGGGCTAGCCTGGAAAGCTGTTGCTCAGCCTCATCTGCCCATGGCACTGTTCGCATAGAGGCACAGAGAATGGGGCTGCTTGCTTATCTTGCCACTTGAAACTTCAAACGCATGCTGGGAATGGTGGTGTCCCTGCCAGGCTCCTATCACAGCCCTGCTCCGAAAGTGCGAACGTCTGCAGATAGCTGGCAGGCAGAAGGGGCTAGCCTGGAAAGCTGTTGCTCAGCCTCATCTGCCCATGGCAGTGCTTGCACAGAGGCACAGAGAATGGGGCTGCTTGCTTGTCTTGCCACCTCAAACTTCAAACGTAGCCTGGGAAAGTTGGTGTCCCAGCCAGGCTCCTTTCGCAGCCCTGCTCCGAAAGTGCGAACGTCTGCAGATAGCTGGCAGGCAGAAGGGGCTAGCCTGCAAAGCTGTTGCTCAGCCTCATCTGCCCATGGCAGTGCTCGCACAGAGGCACAGAGAATGGGGCTGCTTGCTTATCTTGCCACTTGAAACTTCAAACGCATGCTGGGAATGGTGGTGTTCCAGCCAGGCTCCTTTCGCAGCCCTGCTCCGAAAGTGCGAACGTCTGCAGATAGCTGGCAGCCAGAAGGGGCTAGCCTGGAAAGCTGTTGCTCAGCCTCATCTGCCCATGGCACTGTTCGCATAGAGGCACAGAGAATGGGGCTGCTTGCTTGTCTTGCCACCTCAAACTTCAAACGTATGCTGGGAAAGTTAGTGTCCCAGCCAGGCTGCTTGCGCAGCCCTGCTCCGAAAGTGCGAACGTCTGCAGATAGCTGGCAGCCAGAAGGGGCTAGCCTGGAAAGCTGTTGCTCAGCCTCATCTGCCCATGGCACTGTTCGCATAGAGGCACAGAGAATGGGGCTGCTTGCTTATCTTGCCACTTGAAACTTCAAACGCATGCTGGGAATGGTGGTGTCCCTGCCAGGCTCCTATCACAGCCCTGCTCCGAAAGTGCGAACGTCTGCAGATAGCTGGCAGGCAGAAGGGGCTAGCCTGGAAAGCTGTTGCTCAGCCTCATCTGCCCATGGCAGTGCTCGCACAGAGGCACAGAGAATGGGGCTGCTTGCTTGTCTTGCCACCTCAAACTTCAAACGTAGCCTGGGAAAGTTGGTGTCCCAGCCAGGCTCCTTTCGCAGCCCTGCTCCGAAAGTGCGAACGTCTGCAGATAGCTGGCAGGCAGAAGGGGCTAGACTGGAAAGCTGTTGCTCAGCCTCATCTGCCCATGGCACTGTTCGCATAGAGGCACAGAGAATGGGGCTGCTTGCTTATCTTGCCACTTGAAACTTCAAACGCAAGCTGGGAATGGTGGTGTTCCTGCCAGGCTCCTATCACAGCCCTGCTCCGAAAGTGCGAACGTCTGCAGATAGCTGGCAGGCAGAAGAGGCTAGCCTGGAAAGCTGTTGCTCAGCCTCATCTGCCCATGGCACTGTTCGCATAGAGGCACAGAGAATGGGGCTGCTTGCTTATCTTGCCACTTGAAACTTCAAACGCATGCTGGGAATGGTGGTGTCCCAGCCAGGCTCCTTTCGCAGTCCTGCTCCGAAAGTGCGAACGTCTGCAGATAGCTGGCAGCCAGAAGGGGCTAGCCTGGAAAGCTGTTGCTCAGCCTCATCTGCCCATGGCAGTGCTCGCACAGAGGCACAGAGTTTGGGGCTGCTTGCTTATCTTGCCACTTGAAACTTCAAACGCATGCTGGGAATGGTGGTGTCCCTGCCAGGCTCCTATCACAGCCCTGCTCCGAAAGTGCGAACGTCTGCAGATAGCTGGCAGCCAGAAGGGGCTAGCCTGGAAAGCTGTTGCTCAGCCTCATCTGCCCATGGCACTGTTCGCATAGAGGCACAGAGAATGGGGCTGCTTGCTTATCTTGCCACTTGAAACTTCAAACGCATGCTGGGAATGGTGGTGTCCCAGCCAGGCTCCTTTCGCAGCCCTGCTCCGAAAGTGCGAACGTCTGCAGATAGCTGGCAGCCAGAAGGGGCTAGCCTGGAAAGCTGTTGCTCAGCCTCATCTGCCCATGGCAGTGCTCGCACAGAGGCACAGAGAATGGGGCTGCTTGCTTGTCTTGCCACCTCAAACTTCAAACGTAGCCTGGGAAAGTTGGTGTCCCAGTCAGGCTCCTTTCGCAGCCCTGCTCCGAAAGTGCGAACGTCTGCAGATAGCTGGCAGGCAGAAGGGGCTAGCCTGGAAAGCTGTTGCTCAGCCTCATCTGTCCATGGCCGTGCTCGCACAGAGGCACAGAGAATGGGGCTGCTTGCTTATCTTGCCACTTGAAACTTCAAACGCATGCTGGGAATGGTGGTGTTCCAGCCAGGCTCCTTTCGCAGCCCTGCTCCGAAAGTGCGAACGTCTGCAGATAGCTGGCAGCCAGAAGGGGCTAGCCTGGAAAGCTGTTGCTCAGCCTCATCGGCCCATGGCACTGTTCGCATAGAGGCACAGAGAATGGGGCTGCTTGCTTGTCTTGCCACCTCAAACTTCAAACGTATGCTGGGAAAGTTGGTGTCCCAGCCAGACTCCTTTCGCAGCCCTGCTCCGAAAGTGCGAACGTCTGCAGATAGCTGGCAGCCAGAAGGGGCTAGCCTGGAAAGCTGTTGCTCAGCCTCATCTGCCCATGGCACTGTTCGCATAGAGGCACAGAGAATGGGGCTGCTTGCTTATCTTGCCACTTGAAACTTCAAACGCATGCTGGGAATGGTGGTGTCCCTGCCAGGCTCCTATCACAGCACTGCTCCGAAAGTGCGAAAGTCTGCAGATAGCTGGCAGGCAGAAGGGGCTAGCCTGGAAAGCTGTTGCTCAGCCTCATCTGCCCATGGCAGTGCTCGCACAGAGGCACAGAGAATGGGGCTGCTTGCTTGTCTTGTCACCTCAAACTTCAAACGTATCCTGGGAAAGTTGGTGTCCCAGCCAGGCTCCTTTCGCAGCCCTGCTCCGAAAGTGCGAACGTCTGCAGATAGCTGGCAGGCAGAAGGGGCTAGACTGGAAAGCTGTTGCTCAGCCTCATCTGCCCATGGCACTGTTCGCATAGAGGCACAGAGAATGGGGCTGCTTGCTTATCTTGCCACTTGAAACTTCAAACGCATGCTGGGAAAGTTGGTGTCCCAGCCAGGCTCCTATCACAGCCCTGCTCCGAAAGTGCGAATGTCTGCAGATAGCTGGCAGGCAGAAGGGGCTAGCCTGGAAAGCTGTTGCTCAGCCTCATCTGCCCATGGCACTGTTCGCATAGAGGCACAGAGAATGGGGCTGCTTGCTTATCTTGCCACTTGAAACTTCAAACGCATGCTGGGAATGGTGGTGTCCCAGCCAGGCTCCTTTCGCAGCCCTGCTCCGAAAGTGCGAACGTCTGCAGATAGCTGGCAGGCAGAAGGGGCTAGCCTGGAAAGCTGTTGCTCAGCCTCATCTGCCCATGGCAGTGCTCGCACAGAGGCACAGAGTTTGGGGCTGCTTGCTTATCTTGCCACTTGAAACTTCAAACGCATGTTGGGAATGGTGGTGTCCCTGCCAGGCTCCTATCACAGCCCTGCTCCGAAAGTGCGAACGTCTGCAGATAGCTGGCAGCCAGAAGGGGCTAGCCTGGAAAGCTGTTGCTCAGCCTCATCTGCCCATGGCAGTGCTCGCACAGAGGCACAGAGAATGGGGCTGCTTGCTTGTCTTGCCACCTCAAACTTCAAACGTAGCCTGGGAAAGTTGGTGTCCCAGCCAGGCTCCTTTCGCAGCCCTGATCCGAAAGTGCGAACGTCTGCAGATAGCTGGCAGGCAGAAGGGGCTAGCCTGGAAAGCTGTTGCTCAGCCTCATCTGCCCATGGCAGTGCTCGCACAGAGGCACAGAGAATGGGGCTGCTTGCTTGTCTTGCCACCTCAAACTTCAAACGTAGCCTTGGAAAATTTGTGTCCCAGCCAGGCTCCTTTCGCAGCCCTGCTCCGAAAGTGCCAACGTCTGCAGATAGCTGGCAGCCAGAAGGGGCTAGCCTGGAAAGCTGTTGCTCAGCCTCATCTGCCCATGGCACTGTTCGCATAGAGGCACAGAGAATGGGGCTGCTTGCTTATCTTGCCACTTGAAACTTCAAACGCATGCTGGGAATGGTGGTGTTCCAGCCAGGCTCCTTTCGCAGCCCTGCTCCGAAAGTGCGAACGTCTGCAGATAGCTGGCAGGCAGAAGGGGCTAGCCTGGAAAGCTGTTGCTCAGCCTCATCTGCCCATGGCACTGTTCGCATAGAGGCACAGAGAATGGGGCTGCTTGCTTGTCTTGCCACCTCAAACTTCAAACGCATGCTGGGAAAGTTGGTGTCCCAGCCAGGCTCCTTTCGCAGCCCTGCTCCGAAAGTGCGAACGTCTGCAGATAGCTGGCAGCCAGAAGGTGCTAGCCTGGAAAGCTGTTGCTCAGCCTCATCTGCCCATGGCAGTGCTCGCACAGAGGCACAGAGAATGGGGCTGCTTGCTTGTCTTGCCACCTCAAACTTCAAACGCTGCCTGGGAAAGATGGCGTACCTGCTAGGCTCGTTTCGCAGCCCTGCTCTTGAAATGCGAACGTCTGCAGATAGCTGGCAGCCAGAAGGGGCTAGCCTGGAAAGCTGTTGCTCAGCCTCATCTGCCCATGGCACTGTTCGCATAGAGGCACAGAGAATGGGGCTGCTTGCTTGTCTTGCCACCTCAAACTTCAAACGTAGCCTGGGAAAGTTGGTATCCCAGCCAGGCTCCTTTCGCAGCCCTGCTCCGAAATTGCGAACGTCTGCAGATAGCTGGCAGCCAGAAGGTGCTAGCCTGGAAAGCTGTTGCTCAGCCTCATCTGCCCATGGCACTGTTCGCATAGAGGCACAGAGAATGGGGCTGCTTGCTTATCTTGCCACTTGAAACTTCAAACGCATGCTGGGAATGGTGGTGTTCCAGCCAGGCTCCTTTCGCAGCCCTGCTCCGAAAGTGCGAACGTCTGCAGATAGCTGGCAGCCAGAAGGGGCTAGCCTGGAAAGCTGTTGCTCAGCCTCATCTGCCCATGGCACTGTTCGCATAGAGGCACAGAGAATGGGGCTGCTTGCTTGTCTTGCCACCTCAAACTTCAAACGTATGCTGGGAAAGTTGGTGTCCCAGCCAGGCTGCTTGCGCAGCCCTGCTCCGAAAGTGCGAACGTCTGCAGATAGCTGGCAGCCAGAAGGGGCTAGCCTGGAAAGCTGTTGCTCAGCCTCATCTGCCCATGGCACTGTTCGCATAGAGGCACAGAGAATGGGGCTGCTTGCTTATCTTGCCACTTGAAACTTCAAACGCATGCTGGGAATGGTGGTGTCCCTGCCAGGCTCCTATCACAGCCCTGCTCCGAAAGTGCGAACGTCTGCAGATAGCTGGCAGGCAGAAGGGGCTAGCCTGGAAAGCTGTTGCTCAGCCTCATCTGCCCATGGCAGTGCTCGCACAGAGGCACAGAGAATGGGGCTGCTTGCTTGTCTTGCCACCTCAAACTTCAAACGTAGCCTGGGAAAGGTGGTGTCCCAGCCAGGCTCCTTTCGCAGCCCTGCTCCGAAAGTGCGAACGTCTGCAGATAGCTGGCAGGCAGAAGGGGCTAGACTGGAAAGCTGTTGCTCAGCCTCATCTGCCCATGGCACTGTTCGCATAGAGGCACAGAGAATGGGGCTGCTTGCTTATCTTGCCACTTGAAACTTCAAACGCAAGCTGGGAATGGTGGTGTTCCTGCCAGGCTCCTATCACAGCCCTGCTCCGAAAGTGCGAACGTCTGCAGATAGCTGGCAGGCAGAAGAGGCTAGCCTGGAAAGCTGTTGCTCAGCCTCATCTGCCCATGGCACTGTTCGCATAGAGGCACAGAGAATGGGGCTGCTTGCTTATCTTGCCACTTGAAACTTCAAACGCATGCTGGGAATGGTGGTGTCCCAGCCAGGCTCCTTTCGCAGCCCTGCTCCGAAAGTGCGAACGTCTGCAGATAGCTGGCAGCCAGAAGGGGCTAGCCTGGAAAGCTGTTGCTCAGCCTCATCTGCCCATGGCAGTGCTCGCACAGAGGCACAGAGAATGGGGCTGCTTGCTTGTCTTGCCACCTCAAACTTCAAACGTAGCCTGGGAAAGTTGGTGTCCCAGTCAGGCTCCTTTCGCAGCCCTGCTCCGAAAGTGCGAACGTCTGCAGATAGCTGGCAGGCAGAAGGGGCTAGCCTGGAAAGCTGTTGCTCAGCCTCATCTGCCCATGGCAGTGCTCGCACAGAGGCACAGAGAATGGGGCTGCTTGCTTATCTTGCCACTTGAAACTTCAAACGCATGCTGGGAATGGTGGTGTTCCAGCCAGGCTCCTTTCGCAGCCCTGCTCCGAAAGTGCGAACGTCTGCAGATAGCTGGCAGCCAGAAGGGGCTAGCCTGGAAAGCTGTTGCTCAGCCTCATCTGCCCATGGCACTGTTCGCATAGAGGCACAGAGAATGGGGCTGCTTGCTTGTCTTGCCACCTCAAACTTCAAACGTATGCTGGGAAAGTTAGTGTCCCAGCCAGGCTGCTTGCGCAGCCCTGCTCCGAAAGTGCGAACGTCTGCAGATAGCTGGCAGCCAGAAGGGGCTAGCCTGGAAAGCTGTTGCTCAGCCTCATCTGCCCATGGCACTGTTCGCATAGAGGCACAGAGAATGGGGCTGCTTGCTTATCTTGCCACTTGAAACTTCAAACGCATGCTGGGAATGGTGGTGTTCCAGCCAGGCTCCTTTCGCAGCCCTGCTCCGAAAGTGCGAACGTCTGCAGATAGCTGGCAGGCAGAAGAGGCTAGCCTGGAAAGCTGTTGCTCAGCCTCATCTGCCCATGGCACTGTTCGCATAGAGGCACAGAGAATGGGGCTGCTTGCTTATCTTGCCACTTGAAACTTCAAACGCATGCTGGGAATGGTGGTGTCCCAGCCAGGCTCCTTTCGCAGTCCTGCTCCGAAAGTGCGAACGTCTGCAGATAGCTGGCAGCCAGAAGGGGCTAGCCTGGAAAGCTGTTCCTCAGCCTCATCTGCCCATGGCAGTGCTCGCACAGAGGCACAGAGTTTGGGGGTGCTTGCTTATCTTGCCACTTGAAACTTCAAACGCATGCTGGGAATGGTGGTGTCCCTGCCAGGCTCCTTTCCCAGCCCTGCTCCGAAAGTGCGAACGTCTGCAGATAGCTGGCAGCCAGAAGGGGCTAGCCTGGAAAGCTGTTGCTCAGCCTCATCTGCCCATGGCAGTGCTCGCACAGAGGCACAGAGAATGGGGCTGCTTGCTTGTCTTGCCACCTCAAACTTCAAACGTATGCTGGGAAAGTTGGTGTCCCAGCCAGGCTCCTTTTGCAGCCCTGCTCCGAAAGTGCGAACGTCTGCAGATAGCTGGCAGGCAGAAGGGGCTAGCCTGGAAAGCTGTTGCTCAGCCTCATCTGCCCATGGCACTGTTCGCATAGAGGCACAGAGAATGGGGCTGCTTGCTTATCTTGCCACTTGAAACTTCAAACGCATGCTGGGAATGGTGGTGTCCCAGCCAGGCTCCTTTCGCAGCCCTGCTCCGAAAGTGCGAACGTCTGCAGATAGCTGGCAGGCAGAAGGGGCTAGCCTGGAAAGCTGTTGCTCAGCCTCATCTGCCCATGGCAGTGCTCGCACAGAGGCACAGAGAATGGGGCTGCTTGCTTGTCTTGCCACCTCAAACTTCAAACGTAGCCTGGGAAAGTTGGTGTCCCAGTCAGGCTCCTTTCGCAGCCCTGCTCCGAAAGTGCGAACGTCTGCAGATAGCTGGCAGGCAGAAGGGGCTAGCCTGGAAAGCTGTTGCTCAGCCTCATCTGCCCATGGCAGTGCTCGCACAGAGGCACAGAGAATGGGGCTGCTTGCTTATCTTGCCACTTGAAACTTCAAACGCATGCTGGGAATGGTGGTGTTCCAGCCAGGCTCCTTTCGCAGCCCTGCTCCGAAAGTGCGAACGTCTGCAGATAGCTGGCAGCCAGAAGGGGCTAGCCTGGAAAGCTGTTGCTCAGCCTCATCGGCCCATGGCACTGTTCGCATAGAGGCACAGAGAATGGGGCTGCTTGCTTGTCTTGCCACCTCAAACTTCAAACGTATGCTGGGAAAGTTAGTGTCCCAGCCAGGCTGCTTGCGCAGCCCTGCTCCGAAAGTGCGAACGTCTGCAGATAGCTGGCAGCCAGAAGGGGCTAGCCTGGAAAGCTGTTGCTCAGCCTCATCTGCCCATGGCACTGTTCGCATAGAGGCACAGAGAATGGGGCTGCTTGCTTATCTTGCCACTTGAAACTTCAAACGCATGCTGGGAATGGTGGTGTTCCAGCCAGGCTCCTTTCGCAGCCCTGCTCCGAAAGTGCGAACGTCTGCAGATAGCTGGCAGGCAGAAGGGGCTAGCCTGGAAAGCTGTTGCTCAGCCTCATCTGCCCATGGCACTGTTCGCATAGAGGCACAGAGAATGGGGCTGCTTGCTTGTCTTGCCACCTCAAACTTCAAACGCATGCTGGGAAAGTTGGTGTCCCAGCCAGGCTCCTTTCGCAGCCCTGCTCCGAAAGTGCGAACGTCTGCAGATAGCTGGCAGCCAGAAGGTGCTAGCCTGGAAAGCTGTTGCTCAGCCTCATCTGCCCATGGCAGTGCTCGCACAGAGGCACAGAGAATGGGGCTCCTTGCTTGTCTTGCCACCTCAAACTTCAAACGCTGCCTGGGAAAGATGGCGTACCTGCTAGGCTCGTTTCGCAGCCCTGCTCTTGAAATGCGAACGTCTGCAGATAGCTGGCAGCCAGAAGGGGCTAGCCTGGAAAGCTGTTGCTCAGCCTCATCTGCCCATGGCACTGTTCGCATAGAGGCACAGAGAATGGGGCTGCTTGCTTGTCTTGCCACCTCAAACTTCAAACGTAGCCTGGGAAAGTTGGTATCCCAGCCAGGCTCCTTTCGCAGCCCTGCTCCGAAATTGCGAACGTCTGCAGATAGCTGGCAGCCAGAAGGTGCTAGCCTGGAAAGCTGTTGCTCAGCCTCATCTGCCCATGGCACTGTTCGCATAGAGGCACAGAGAATGGGGCTGCTTGCTTGTCTTGCCACCTCAAACTTCAAACATATGCTGGGAAAGTTGGTGTCCCAGCCAGGCTCCTTTCGCAGCCCTGCTCCGAAAGTGCGAACGTCGGCAGATAGCTGGCAGGCAGAAGGGGCTAGCCTGGAAAGCTGTTGCTCAGCCTCATCTGCCCATGGCACTGTTCTCATAGAGGCACAGAGAATGGGGCTGCTTGCTTATCTTGCCACTTGAAACTTCAAACGCATGCTGCGAATGGTGGTGTCCCAGCCAGGCTCCTATCACAGCCCTGCTCCGAAAGTGCGAACTTCTGCAGATAGCTGGCAGGCAGAAGGGGCTAGCCTGGAAAGCTGTTGCTCAGCCTCATCTGCCCATGGCAGTGCTCGCACAGAGGCACAGAGAATGGGGCTTCTTGCTTGTCTTGCCACCTCAAACTTCAAACGTAGCCTGGGAAAGTTGGTGTCCCAGCCAGGCTCCTTTCGCAGACCTGCTCCGAAAGTGCGAACGTCTGCAGATAGCTGGCAGGTAGAAGGGGCTAGCCTGGAAAGCTGTTGCTCAGCCTCATCTGCCCATGGCACTGTTTGCATAGAGGCACAGAGAATGGGGCTGCTTGCTTATCTTGCCACTTGAAACTTCAAACGCATGCTGGGAATGGTGGTGTCCCTGCCAGGTTCCTTTCACAGCCCTGCTCCAAAAGTGCGAACGTCTGAAGATAGCTGGCAGGCAGAAGGGGCTAGCCTGGAAAGCTGTTGCTCAGCCTCATCTGCCCATGGCACTGTTCGCATAGAGGCACAGAGAATGGGGCTGCTTGCTTATCTTGCCACTTGAAACTTCAAACGCATGCTGGGAATGGTGGTGTCCCAGACAGGCTCCTTTCGCAGCCCTGCTCCGAAAGTGCGAACGTCTGCAGATAGCTGGCAGCCAGAAGGGGCTAGCCTGGAAAGCTGTTGCTCAGCCTCATCTGCCCATGGCAGTGCTCGCACAGAGGCACAGAGAATGGGGCTGCTTGCTTATCTTGCCACTTGAAACTTCAAACGCATGCTGGGAATGGTAGTGTCCCAGCCAGGCTCCTTTCACAGCCCTGCTCCGAAAGTGCGAACGTCTGCAGATAGCTGGCAGGCAGAAGGGGCTAGCCTGGAAAGCTGTTGCTCAGCCTCCTCTGCCCATGGCACTGTTCGCATAGAGGCACAGAGAATGGGGCTGCTTGCTTATCTTGCCACCTCAAACTTCAAACGTAGCCTGGGAAAGTTGGTGTCCCAGCCAGGCTCCTTTCGCAGCCCTGCTCCGAAAGTGCGAACGTCTGCAGATAGCTGGCAGTCAGAAGGGGCTAGCCTGGAAAGCTGTTGCTCAGCCTCATCTGCCCATGGCAGTGCTCGCACAGAGGCACAGAGAATGGGGCTGCTTGCTTATCTTGCCACTTGAAACTTCAAACGCATGCTGGGAATGGTGGTGTCCCAGCCAGGCTCCTATCACAGCCCTGCTCCGAAAGTGCGAACGTCTGCAGATAGCTGGCAGGCAGAAGGGGCTAGCCTGGAAAGCTGTTGCTCAGCCTCATCTGCCCATGGCACTGTTCGCATAGAGGCACAGAGAATGGGGCTGCTTGCTTATCTTGCCACCTCAAACTTCAAACGTAGCCTGGGAAAGTTGGTGTCCCAGCCAGGCTCCTTTCGCAGCCCTGCTCCGAAAGTGCGAACGTCTGCAGATAGCTGGCAGCCAGAAGGTGCTAGCCTGGAAAGCTGTTGCTCAGCCTCATCTGCCCATGGCAGTGCTCGCACAGAGGCACAGAGAATGGGGCTGCTTGCTTGTCTTGCCACCTCAAACTTCAAACGTAGCCTGGGAAAATTTGTGTCCCAGCCAGGCTCCTTTCGCAGCCCTGCTCCGAAAGTGCGAACGTCTGCAGATAGCTGGCAGGCAGAAGGGGCTAGCCTGGAAAGCTGTTGCTCAGCCTCATCTGCCCATGGCAGTGCTCGCACAGAGGCACAGAGAATGGGGCTGCTTGCTTATCTTGCCACCTCAAACTTCAAACGTATGCTGGGAAAGTTGGTGTCCCAGCCAGGCTCCTTTCGCAGCCCTGCTCCGAAAGTGCGAACGTCGGCAGATAGCTGGCAGGCAGAAGGGGCTAGCCTGGAAAGCTGTTGCTCAGCCTCATCTGCCCATGGCACTGTTCTCATAGAGGCACAGAGAATGGGGCTGCTTGCTTATCTTGCCACTTGAAACTTCAAACGCATGCTGGGAATGGTGGTGTCCCAGCCAGGCTCCTATCACAGCCCTGCTCCGAAAGTGCGAACTTCTGCAGATAGCTGGCAGGCAGAAGGGGCTAGCCTGGAAAGCTGTTGCTCAGCCTCATCTGCCCATGGCAGTGCTCGCACAGAGGCACAGAGAATGGGGCTTCTTGCTTGTCTTGCCACCTCAAACTTCAAACGTAGCCTGGGAAAGTTGGTGTCCCAGCCAGGCTCCTTTCGCAGACCTGCTCCGAAAGTGCGAACGTCTGCAGATAGCTGGCAGGCAGAAGGGGCTAGCCTGGAAAGCTGTTGCTCAGCCTCATCTGCCCATGGCACTGTTTGCATAGAGGCACAGAGAATGGGGCTGCTTGCTTATCTTGCCACTTGAAACTTCAAACGCATGCTGGGAATGGTGGTGTCCCTGCCAGGTTCCTTTCACAGCCCTGCTCCAAAAGTGCGAACGTCTGAAGATAGCTGGCAGGCAGAAGGGGCTAGCCTGGAAAGCTGTTGCTCAGCCTCATCTGCCCATGGCACTGTTCGCATAGAGGCACAGAGAATGGGGCTGCTTGCTTATCTTGCCACTTGAAACTTCAAACGCATGCTGGGAATGGTGGTGTCCCAGACAGGCTCCTTTCGCAGCCCTGCTCCGAAAGTGCGAACGTCTGCAGATAGCTGGCAGCCAGAAGGGGCTAGCCTGGAAAGCTGTTGCTCAGCCTCATCTGCCCATGGCAGTGCTCGCACAGAGGCACAGAGAATGGGGCTGCTTGCTTATCTTGCCACTTGAAACTTCAAACGCATGCTGGGAATGGTAGTGTCCCAGCCAGGCTCCTTTCACAGCCCTGCTCCGAAAGTGCGAACGTCTGCAGATAGCTGGCAGGCAGAAGGGGCTAGCCTGGAAAGCTGTTGCTCAGCCTCCTCTGCCCATGGCACTGTTCGCATAGAGGCACAGAGAATGGGGCTGCTTGCTTATCTTGCCACCTCAAACTTCAAACGTAGCCTGGGAAAGTTGGTGTCCCAGCCAGGCTCCTTTCGCAGCCCTGCTCCGAAAGTGCGAACATCTGCAGATAGCTGGCAGGCAGAAGGGGCTAGCCTGGAAAGCTGTTGCTCAGCCTCATCTGCCCATGGCAGTGCTCGCACAGAGGCACAGAGAATGGGGCTGCTTGCTTATCTTGCCACTTGAAACTTCAAACGCATGCTGGGAATGGTGGTGTCCCAGCCAGGCTCCTATCACAGCCCTGCTCCGAAAGTGCGAACGTCTGCAGATAGCTGGCAGGCAGAAGGGGCTAGCCTGGAAAGCTGTTGCTCAGCCTCATCTGCCCATGGCACTGTTCGCATAGAGGCACAGAGAATGGGGCTGCTTGCTTATCTTGCCACCTCAAACTTCAAACGTAGCCTGGGAAAGTTGGTGTCCCAGCCAGGCTCCTTTCGCAGCCCTGCTCCGAAAGTGCGAACGTCTGCAGATAGCTGGCAGCCAGAAGGTGCTAGCCTGGAAAGCTGTTGCTCAGCCTCATCTGCCCATGGCAGTGCTCGCACAGAGGCACAGAGAATGGGGCTGCTTGCTTGTCTTGCCACCTCAAACTTCAAACGTAGCCTGGGAAAATTTGTGTCCCAGCCAGGCTCCTTTCGCAGCCCTGCTCCGAAAGTGCGAACGTCTGCAGATAGCTGGCAGGCAGAAGGGGCTAGCCTGGAAAGCTGTTGCTCAGCCTCATCTGCCCATGGCAGTGCTCGCACAGAGGCACAGAGAATGGGGCTGCTTGCTTATCTTGCCACCTCAAACTTCAAACGTATGCTGGGAAAGTTTGTGTCCCAGCCAGGCTCCTTTCGCAGCCCTGATCCGAAAGTGCGAACGTCTGCAGATAGCTGGCAGCCAGAAGGTGCTAGCCTGGAAAGCTGTTGCTCAGCCTCATCTGCCCATGGCACTGTTCGCATAGAGGCACAGAGAATGGGGCTGCTTGCTTATCTTGCCACTTGAAACTTCAAACGCATGCTGGGAATGGTGGTGTCCCAGCCAGGCTCCTATCACAGCCCTGCTCTGAAATGCGTACGTCTGCAGATAGCTGGCAGGCAGAAGGGGCTAGCCTGGAAAGCTGTTGCTCAGCCTCATCTGCCCATGGCAGTGCTCACACAGAGGCACAGAGAATGGGGCTTCTTGCTTGTCTTGCCACCTCAAACTTCAAACGTAGCCTTGGAAAATTTGTGTCCCAGCCAGGCTCCTTTCGCAGCCCTGCTCCGAAAGTGCCAACGTCTGCAGATAGCTGGCAGCCAGAAGGGGCTAGCCTGGAAAGCTGTTGCTCAGCCTCATCTGCCCATGGCACTGTTCGCATAGAGGCACAGAGAATGGGGCTGCTTGCTTATCTTGCCACTTGAAACTTCAAACGCATGCTGGGAATGGTGGTGTCCCAGCCAGGCTCCTTTCGCAGCCCTGCTCCGAAAGTGCGAACGTCTGCAGATAGCTGGCAGGCAGAAGGGGCTAGCCTGGAAAGCTGTTGCTCAGCCTCATCTGCCCATGGCACTGTTCGCATAGAGGCACAGAGAATGGGGCTGCTTGCTTGTCTTGCCACCTCAAACTTCAAACGCATGCTGGGAAAGTTGGTGTCCCAGCCAGGCTCCTTTCGCAGCCCTGCTCCGAAAGTGCGAACGTCTGCAGATAGCTGGCAGCCAGAAGGTGCTAGCCTGGAAAGCTGTTGCTCAGCCTCATCTGCCCATGGCAGTGCTCGCACAGAGGCACAGAGAATGGGGCTCCTTGCTTGTCTTGCCACCTCAAACTTCAAACGCTGCCTGGGAAAGATGGCGTACCTGCTAGGCTCGTTTCGCAGCCCTGCTCTTGAAATGCGAACGTCTGCAGATAGCTGGCAGGCAGAAGGGGCTAGCCTGGAAAGCTGTTGCTCAGCCTCATCTGCCCATGGCACTGTTCGCATAGAGGCACAGAGAATGGGGCTGCTTGCTTGTCTTGCCACTTGAAACTTCAAACGTATGCTGGGAAAGTTGGTGTCCCAGCCAGGCTCCTTTCGCAGCCCTGCTCCGAAAGTGCGAACGTCGGCAGATAGCTGGCAGGCAGAAGGGGCTAGCCTGGAAAGCTGTTGCTCAGCCTCATCTGCCCATGGCACTGTTCTCATAGAGGCACAGAGAATGGGGCTGCTTGCTTATCTTGCCACTTGAAACTTCAAACGCATGCTGGGAATGGTGGTGTCCCAGCCAGGCTCCTATCACAGCCCTGCTCCGAAAGTGCGAACTTCTGCAGATAGCTGGCAGGCAGAAGGGGCTAGCCTGGAAAGCTGTTGCTCAGCCTCATCTGCCCATGGCAGTGCTCGCACAGAGGCACAGAGAATGGGGCTTCTTGCTTGTCTTGCCACCTCAAACTTCAAACGTAGCCTGGGAAAGTTGGTGTCCCAGCCAGGGTCCTTTCGCAGACCTGCTCCGAAAGTGCGAACGTCTGCAGATAGCTGGCAGGCAGAAGGGGCTAGCCTGGAAAGCTGTTGCTCAGCCTCATCTGCCCATGGCACTGTTCGCATAGAGGCACAGAGAATGGGGCTGCTTGCTTATCTTGCCACTTGAAACTTCAAACGCATGCTGGGAATGGTGGTGTCCCTGCCAGGTTCCTTTCACAGCCCTGCTCCAAAAGTGCGAACGTCTGAAGATAGCTGGCAGGCAGAAGGGGCTAGCCTGGAAAGCTGTTGCTCAGCCTCATCTGCCCATGGCACTGTTCGCATAGAGGCACAGAGAATGGGGCTGCTTGCTTATCTTGCCACTTGAAACTTCAAACGCATGCTGGGAATGGTGGTGTCCCAGACAGGCTCCTTTCGCAGCCCTGCTCCGAAAGTGCGAACGTCTGCAGATAGCTGGCAGCCAGAAGGGGCTAGCCTGGAAAGCTGTTGCTCAGCCTCATCTGCCCATGGCAGTGCTCGCACAGAGGCACAGAGAATGGGGCTGCTTGCTTATCTTGCCACTTGAAACTTCAAACGCATGCTGGGAATGGTAGTGTCCCAGCCAGGCTCCTTTCACAGCCCTGCTCCGAAAGTGCGAACGTCTGCAGATAGCTGGCAGGCAGAAGGGGCTAGCCTGGAAAGCTGTTGCTCAGCCTCCTCTGCCCATGGCACTGTTCGCATAGAGGCACAGAGAATGGGGCTGCTTGCTTATCTTGCCACCTCAAACTTCAAACGTAGCCTGGGAAAGTTGGTGTCCCAGCCAGGCTCCTTTCGCAGCCCTGCTCCGAAAGTGCGAACGTCTGCAGATAGCTGGCAGCCAGAAGGTGCTAGCCTGGAAAGCTGTTGCTCAGCCTCATCTGCCCATGGCAGTGCTCGCACAGAGGCACAGAGAATGGGGCTGCTTGCTTGTCTTGCCACCTCAAACTTCAAACGTAGCCTGGGAAAGTTTGTGTCCCAGCCAGGCTCCTTTCGCAGCCCTGCTCCGAAAGTGCGAACGTCTGCAGATAGCTGGCAGGCAGAAGGGGCTAGCCTGGAAAGCTGTTGCTCAGCCTCATCTGCCCATGGCAGTGCTCGCACAGAGGCACAGAGAATGGGGCTGCTTGCTTATCTTGCCACCTCAAACTTCAAACGTATGCTGGGAAAGTTGGTGTCCCAGCCAGGCTCCTTTCGCAGCCCTGATCCGAAAGTGCGAACGTCTGCAGATAGCTGGCAGCCAGAAGGGGCTAGCCTGGAAAGCTGTTGCTCAGCCTCATCTGCCCATGGCACTGTTCGCATAGAGGCACAGAGAATGGGGCTGCTTGCTTATCTTGCCACTTGAAACTTCAAACGCATGCTGGGAATGGTGGTGTCCCAGCCAGGCTCCTATCACAGCCCTGCTCTGAAATGCGTACGTCTGCAGATAGCTGGCAGCCAGAAGGGGCTAGCCTGGAAAGCTGTTGCTCAGCCTCATCTGCCCATGGCAGTGCTCGCACAGAGGCACAGAGAATGGGGCTTCTTGCTTGTCTTGCCACCTCAAACTTCAAACGTAGCCTTGGAAAATTTGTGTCCCAGCCAGGCTCCTTTCGCAGCCCTGCTCCGAAAGTGCCAACGTCTGCAGATAGCTGGCAGCCAGAAGGGGCTAGCCTGGAAAGCTGTTGCTCAGCCTCATCTGCCCATGGCACTGTTCGCATAGAGGCACAGAGAATGGGGCTGCTTGCTTATCTTGCCACTTGAAACTTCAAACGCATGCTGGGAATGGTGGTGTTCCAGCCAGGCTCCTTTCGCAGCCCTGCTCCGAAAGTGCGAACGTCTGCAGATAGCTGGCAGGCAGAAGGGGCTAGCCTGGAAAGCTGTTGCTCAGCCTCCTCTGCCCATGGCACTGTTCGCATAGAGGCACAGAGAATGGGGCTGCTTGCTTACCTTGCCACCTCAAACTTCAAACGTAGCCTGGGAAAGTTGGTGTCCCAGCCAGGCTCCTTTCGCAGCCCTGCTCCGAAAGTGCGAACGTCTGCAGATAGCTGGCAGGCAGAAGGGGCTAGCCTGGAAAGCTGTTGCTCAGCCTCATCTGCCCATGGCAGTGCTCGCACAGAGGCACAGAGAATGGGGCTGCTTGCTTATCTTGCCACTTGAAACTTCAAACGCATGCTGGCAATGGTGGTGTCCCAGCCAGGCTCCTATCACAGCCCTGCTCCGAAAGTGCGAACGTCTGCAGATAGCTGGCAGGCAGAAGGGGCTAGCCTGGAAAGCTGTTGCTCAGCCTCATCTGCCCATGGCACTGTTCGCATAGAGGCACAGAGAATGGGGCTGCTTGCTTATCTTACCACCTCAAACTTCAAACGTAGCCTGGGAAAGTTGGTGTCCCAGCCAGGCTCCTTTCGCAGCCCTGCTCCGAAAGTGCGAACGTCTGCAGATAGCTGGCAGCCAGAAGGGGCTAGCCTGGAAAGCTGTTGCTCAGCCTCATCTGCCCATGGCACTGCTCGCACAGAGGCACAGAGAATGGGGCTGCTTGCTTGTCTTGCCACCTCAAACTTCAAACGTAGCCTGGGAAAGTTGGTGTCCCAGCCAGGCTCCTTTCGCAGCCCTGCTCCGAAAGTGCGAACGTCTGCAGATAGCTGGCAGCCAGAAGGGGCTAGCCTGGAAAGCTGTTGCTCAGCCTCATCTGCCCATGGCACTGTTTGCATAGAGGCACAGAGAATGGGGCTGCTTGCTTATCTTGCCACTTGAAACTTCAAACGCATGCTGGGAATGGTGGTGTCCCAGCCAGGTTCCTTTCACAGCCCTGCTCCGAAAGTGCGAACGTCTGAAGATAGCTGGCAGCCAGAAGGGGCTAGCCTGGAAAGCTGTTGCTCAGCCTCATCTGCCCATGGCACTGTTCGCATAGAGGCACAGAGAATGGGGCTGCTTGCTTATCTTGCCACTTGAAACTTCAAACGCATGCTGGGAATGGTGGTGTCCCAGACAGGCTCCTTTCGCAGCCCTGCTCCGAAAGTGCGAACGTCTGCAGATAGCTGGCAGCCAGAAGGGGCTAGCCTGGAAAGCTGTTGCTCAGCCTCATCTGCCCATGGCAGTGCTCGCACAGAGGCACAGAGTTTGGGGCTGCTTGCTTATCTTGCCACTTGAAACTTCAAACGCATGCTGGGAAAGTTGGTGTCCCAGACAGGCTCCTTTCGCAGCCCTGCTCCGAAAGTGCGAACGTCTGCAGATAGCTGGCAGCCAGAAGGGGCTAGCCTGGAAAGCTGTTGCTCAGCCTCATCTGCCCATGGCAGTGCTCGCACAGAGGCACAGAGTTTGGGGCTGCTTGCTTATCTTGCCACTTGAAACTTCAAACGCATACTGGGAATGGTGGTGTCCCTGCCAGGCTCCTATCACAGCCCTGCTCCGAAAGTGCGAACGTCTGCAGATAGCTGGCAGCCAGAAGGGGCTAGCCTGGAAAGCTGTTGCTCAACCTCCTCTGCCCATGGCACTGTTCGCATAGAGGCACAGAGAATGGGGCTGCTTGCTTATCTTGCCACCTCAAACTTCAAACGTATGCTGGGAAAGTTGGTGTCCCAGCCAGGCTCCTTTCGCAGCCCTGCTCCGAAATTGCGAACGTCTGCAGATAGTTGGCAGCCAGAAGGGGCTAGCCTGGAAAGCTGTTGCTCAGCCTCATCTGCCCATGGCAGTGCTCGCACAGAGGCACAGAGAATGGGGCTGCTTGCTTATCTTGCCACTTGAAACTTCAAACGCATGATGGCAATGGTGGTGTCCCAGCCAGGCTCCTATCACAGCCCTGCTCCGGAAGTGCGAACGTCTGCAGATCGCTGGCAGCCAGAAGGGGCTAGCCTGGAAAGCTGTTGCTCAGCCTCATCTGCCCATGGCACTGATCGCACAGAGGCACAGAGAATGGGGCTGCTTGCTTGTCTTGCGACCTCAAACTTCAAACGTAGCCTGGGAAAGTTGGTGTCCCAGCCAGGCTCCTTTCGCAGCCCTGCTCCGAAAGTGCGAACGTCTGCAGATAGCTGGCAGCCAGAAGGTGCTAGCCTGGAAAGCTGTTGCTCAGCCTCATCTGCCCATGGCAGTGCTCGCACAGAGGCACAGAGAAAGGGGCTCCTTGCTTGTCTTGCCACCTCAAACTTCAAACGCAGCCTGGGAAAGATGGCGTACCTGCTAGGCTCGTTTCGCAGCCCTGCTCTTGAAATGCGAACGTCTGCAGATAGCTGGCAGGCAGAAGGGGCTAGCCTGGAAAGCTCTTGCTCAGCCTCATCTGCCCATGGCACTGTTCGCATAGAGGCACAGAGAATGGGGCTGCTTGCTTATCTTGCCACTTGAAACTTCAAACGCATGCTGGGAATGGTGGTGTCCCTGCCAGGCTCCTATCACAGCCCTGTTCCGAAAGTGCGAACGTCTGCAGATAGCTGGCAGGCAGAAGGGGCTAGCCTGGAAAGCTGTTGCTCAGCCTCATCTGCCCATGGCAGTGCTCGCACAGAGGCACAGAGATGGGGCTGCTTGCTTGTCTTGCCACCTCAAACTTCAAACGCAGCCTGGGAAAGATGGCCTACCTGCTAGGCTCGTTTCGCAGCCCTGCTCTTGAAATGCGAACGTCTGCAGATAGCTGGCAGGCAGAAGGGGCTAGCCTGGAAAGCTGTTGCTCAGCCTCCTCTGCCCATGGCACTGTTCGCATAGAGGCACAGAGAATGGGGCTGCTTGCTTATCTTGCCACTTGAAACTTCAAACGCATGCTGGGAATGGTGGTGTCCCTGCCAGGCTCCTATCACAGCCCTGCTCCGAAAGTGCGAACGTCTGCAGATAGCTGGCAGCCAGAAGGGGCTAGCCTGGAAAGCTGTTGCTCAGCCTCATCTGCCCATGGCACTGTTCGCATAGAGGCACAGAGAATGGGGCTCCTTGCTTATCTTGCCACTTGAAACTTCAAACGCATGCTGGGAATGGTGGTGTCCCTGCCAGGCTCCTTTCGCAGCCCTGCTCCGAAAGTGCGAACGTCTGCAGATAGCTGGCAGCCAGAAGGGGCTAGGCTGGAAAGCTGTTGCTCAGCCTCATCTGCCCATGGCAGTGCTCGCATAGAGGCACAGAGAATGGGGCTGCTTGCTTGTCTTGCCACCTCAAACTTCAAACGTAGCCTGGGAAAGTTGGTGTCCCAGCCAGGCTCCTTTCGCAGCCCTGCTCCGAAAGTGCGAACGTCTGCAGATAGCTGGCAGCCAGAAGGGGCTAGCCTGGAAAGCTGTTGCTCAGCCTCATCTGCCCATGGCAGTGCTCGCACAGAGGCACAGAGAATGGGGCTCCTTGCTTGTCTTGCCACCTCAAACTTCAAACGCAGCCTGGGAAACATGGCGTACCTGCTAGGCTCGTTTCGCAGCCCTGCTCCGAAAATACGAACGTCTGCAGATAGCTGGCAGGCAGAAGGGGCTAGCCTGGAAAGCTGTTGCTCAGCCTCATCTGCCCATGGCAGTGCTCGCACAGAGGCACAGAGAATGGGGCTCCTTGCTTGTCTTGCCACATCAAACTTCAAACGCAGCCTGGGAAAGATGGCGTACCTGCTAGGCTCGTTTCGCAGCCCTGCTCTTGAAATGCGAACATCTGCAGATAGCTGGCAGGCAGAAGGGACTAGCCTGGAAAGCTGTTGCTCAGCCTCATCTGCCCATGGCACTGTTCGCATAGAGGCACAGAGAATGGGGCTGCTTGCTTGTCTTGCCACTTGAAACTTCAAACGCATGCTGGGAATGGTGGTGTCCCTGCCAGGCTCCTTTCGCAGCCCTGCTCCGAAAGTGCGAACGTCTGCAGATAGCTGGCAGGCAGAAGGAGCTAGCCTGGAAAGCTGTTGCTCAGCCTCATCTGCCCATGGCAGTGCTCGCACAGAGGCACAGAGAATGGGGCTTCTTGCTTATCTTGCCACCTCAAACTTCAAACGTAGCCTGGGAAAGTTGGTGTCCCAGCCAGGCTCCTTTCGCAGCCCTGCTCCGAAAGTGCGAACGTCTGCAGATAGCTGGCAGCCAGAAGGGGCTAGCCTGGAAAGCTGTTGCTCAGCCTCATCTGCCCATGGCAGTGCTCGCACAGAGGCACAGAGAATGGGGCTGCTTGCTTGTCTTGCCACCTCAAACTTCAAACGTAGCCTGGGAAAGTTGGTGTCCCAGCCAGGCTCCTTTCGCAGCCCTGCTCCGAAAGTGCGAACGTCTGCAGATAGCTGGCAGCCAGAAGGGGCTAGCCTGGAAAGCTGTTGCTCAGCCTCATCTGCCCATGGCAGTGCTCGCACAGAGGCACAGAGAATGGGGCTGCTTGCTTGTCTTGCCACCTCAAACTTCAAACGCAGCCTGGGAAAGATGGCGTACCTGCTAGGCTCGTTTCGCAGCCCTGCTCCGAAAATACGAACGTCTGCAGATAGCTGGCAGGCAGAAGGGGCTAGCCTGGAAAGCTGTTGCTCAGCCTCATCTGCCCATGGCAGTGCTCGCACAGAGGCACAGAGAATGGGGCTCCTTGCTTGTCTTGCCACATCAAACTTCAAACGCAGCCTGGGAAAGATGGCGTACCTGCTAGGCTCGTTTCGCAGCCCTGCTCTTGAAATGCGAACATCTGCAGATAGCTGGCAGGCAGAAGGGACTAGCCTGGAAAGCTGTTGCTCAGCCTCATCTGCCCATGGCACTGTTCGCATAGAGGCACAGAGAATGGGGCTGCTTGCTTGTCTTGCCACCTCAAACTTCAAACGCAGCCTGGGAAAGATGGCGTACCTGCTAGGCTCGTTTCGCAGCCCTGCTCCGAAAATACGAACGTCTGCAGATAGCTGGCAGCCAGAAGGGGCTAGCCTGGAAAGCTGTTGCTCAGCCTCATCTGCTCATGGCACTGCTTGCACAGAGGCACAGAGAATGAGGCTGCTTGCTTGTCTTGCCACCTCAAACTTCAAACGTATCTTTGGGGCAATGGTGGTGTCCCTGCCAGGCTCCTTTCGCAGCCCTGCTCCGAAAGTGCGAACGTCTGCAGATAGCTGGCAGCCAGAAGGGGCTAGCCTGGAAAGCTGTTGCTCAGCCTCATCTGCCCATGGCAGTGCTCGCACAGAGGCACAGAGAATGGGGCTCCTTGCTTGTCTTGCCACCTCAAACTTCAAACGCAGCCTGGGAAAGATGTCGTACCTGCTAGGCTCGTTTCGCAGCCCTGCTTCGAAAATGCGAACGTCTGCAGATAGCTGGCAGCCAGAAGGGGCTAGCCTGGAAAGCTCTTGCTCAGCCTCATCTGCCCATGGCACTGCTCGCACAGAGGCACAGAGAATGGGGCTGCTTGCTTGTCTTGTCACCTCAAACGTGAAGCGTAGCTCAGAATGGTGGTGTCCCAGCCAGGCTCCTTTCACAGCCCTGCTTTGAAAATGTGAACATCTGCAGATAGCTGGCAGCCAGAAGGGGCTAGCCTGGAAAGCTGTTGCTCACCTTCATCTGCCCATGGCGCTGCTCGCACAGAGGCACAGAGAATGGGGCTGCTTGCTTCTCTTGCCACCTCAAACTTCAAACGTACCTTAGGGGGACCCAGAGACGCTCCTTTCACAGCCCTGCTCCTAAAATGCGAACGTCTGCAGATAGCTGGCAGCCAGAAGGGGCTAGCCTGGAAAGCTGTTGCTCAGCCTCATCTGCCCATGGCACTGATCGCACAGAGGCACAGAGACTGGGGCTGATTACTTGTCTTGCCACCTCAAACTTCAAACGTAGCCTGGGAATCTGGGGAGTCCGTGCCGGGAGACTCAGGGAGCCCTGCTCCGAAAGTGCGAACGTCTGCAGATAGCTGGCAGCCAGAAGGGGCTAGCCTGGAAAGCTGTTGCTCAGCCTCATCTGCCCATGGCAGTGCTCGCACAGAGGCACAGAGAATGGGGCTCCTTGCTTGTCTTGCCACCTCAAACTTCAAACGCAGCCTGGGAAAGATGGCGTACCTGCTAGGCTCGTTTCGCAGCCCTGCTCCGAAAATACGAACGTCTGCAGATAGCTGGCAGCCAGAAGGGGCTAGCCTGGAAAGCTGTTGCTCAGCCTCATCTGCTCATGGCACTGCTTGCACAGAGGCACAGAGAATGAGGCTGCTTGCTTGTCTTGCCACCTCAAACTTCAAACGTAGCTTTGGGGCAATGGTGGTGTCCCTGCCAGGCTCCTTTCGCAGCCCTGCTCCGAAAGTGCGAACGTCTGCAGATAGCTGGCAGCCAGAAGGGGCTAGCCTGGAAAGCTGTTGCTCAGCCTCATCTGCCCATGGCAGTGCTCGCACAGAGGCACAGAGAATGGGGCTCCTTGCTTGTCTTGCCACCTCAAACTTCAAACGCAGCCTGGGAAAGATGTCGTACCTGCTAGGCTCGTTTCGCAGCCCTGCTTCGAAAATGCGAACGTCTGCAGATAGCTGGCAGCCAGAAGGGGCTAGCCTGGAAAGCTGTTGCTCAGCCTCATCTGCCCATGGCACTGCTCGCACAGAGGCACAGAGAATGGGGCTGCTTGCTTGTCTTGTCACCTCAAACGTGAAGCGTAGCTCAGAATGGTGGTGTCCCAGCCAGGCTCCTTTCACAGCCCTGCTTTGAAAATGTGAACATCTGCAGATAGCTGGCAGCCAGAAGGGGCTAGCCTGGAAAGCTGTTGCTCACCTTCATCTGCCCATGGCGCTGCTCGCACAGAGGCACAGAGAATGGGGCTGCTTGCTTATCTTGCCACCTCAAACTTCAAACGTACCTTAGGGGGACCCAGAGACGCTCCTTTCACAGCCCTGCTCCTAAAATGCGAACGTCTGCAGATAGCTGGCAGCCAGAAGGGGCTAGCCTGGAAAGCTGTTGCTCAGCCTCATCTGCCCATGGCACTGATCGCACAGAGGCACAGAGACTGGGGCTGCTTACTTGTCTTGCCACCTCAAACTTCAAACGTAGCCTGGGAATCTGGGGAGTCCGTGCCGGGAGACTCAGGGAGCCCTGCTCCGAAAGTGCGAACGTCTGCAGATAGCTGGCAGGCAGAAGGGGCTAGCCTGGAAAGCTGTTGCTCAGCCTCATCTGCCCATGGCAGTGCTCGCACAGAGGCACAGAGAATGGGGCTCCTTGCTTGTCTTGCCACCTCAAACTTCAAACGCAGCCTGGGAAAGATGGCGTACCTGCTAGGCTCGTTTCGCAGCCCTGCTCCGGAAATGCGAACATCTGCAGATAGCTGACAGACAGAAGGGGCTAGCCTGGAAAACTGTTGCCCAGCCTCATGTGGCCATGGCACTGCTCGCACAGAGGCACAGAGACTGGGGCTGCTTGTTTGTCATGCCACCTCAAACTTCAAACGTAGCCTGGGAATGGGGGGGTCAATGCCAGGCTCCTTTCGCAGCCCTGCTCCAAAAATGCAATCGTCTGCAGATAGCTGGCAGCCAGAAGGGGCTAGCCTGGAAAGCTGTTGCTCAGCCTCATCTGCCCATGGCACTGCTCGCACAGAGGCACAGAGAATGGGGCTGCTTGCTTGTCTTCCCTTCTCAAACTTCAAACGTGTCTTCGGGGGTCCCTGCCAGCCTCCTTTCACAGCCCTGCTCCTAAAATGCGAACATCTGCAGATAGCTGGCAGGCAGAAGGTGCTAGCCTGGAAAGCTGTTTCTCAGCCTCATCTGCCCATGGCACTGCTTGCACAGAGGCGCAGAGACTGGGGCTGCTTGCTTGTCTTGCCACCTCAAACTTCAAACGTAGCCTGGGAATCTGGATAGTCCGTGCCGCGAGCCTCCGGGAGCCCTGCTCCGAAAATGCGAACGTCTGCAGATAGCTGGCAGCCAGAAGGGGCTAGCCTGGAAAGCTGTTGCTCAGCCTCATCTGCCCATGGCACTGCTCGCGCATAGGCGCAGACACTGGGGCTGCTTGCTCATCTTGCCAACTCAAACTTCAAACGTAACCTGGGAATTTGGGGAGTCCCTGAAAGGCTCCCTTCGCAGCCCTGCTCTAAATATGTGAACATCTGCAGATAGCTGGCAGGCAGATTGGGCTAGCCTGGAAAGCTGTTGCTCAGCTTCGTCTGGCCATGGCACTGCTCGCACAGAGGCACAGAGAATGGGGCTGCTTGCTTGTCTTGCCACCTCAAACTTCAAATGTATCCTGGGATTGTGGTTTGTCCCAGCCAGGCTCCTTTCGCAGCCCTGCTCCGAAAGTGCGAACGTCTGCAGATAGTTGGCAGCCAGAAGGGGCTAGCCTGGGAAGCTGTTGCCCATCCTCATCTGCCCTTGCTACTGCTCCCACAGAGGCACAGAGACTGGGGCTGCTTGCTTGTCTTGCCACCTCAAACTTCAAACGTAGCCTGGGAATGTGGGTGGTCCCAGACACGCTCCTTTCGCAGCTCTGCTCTGAAAATGCGAACATCTGCAGATAGCTGGCAGCCAGAAGGGGCTAGTCTGGAAAGCTGTTGCCCAGCCTCCTCTGCCCATGGCACTGCTCGCACAGAGGGACAGAGACTGGGGCTGCTTGCTTGTCTTGCCACCTCAAACTTCCTACGCAGCCTGGGAATGGGGGAGGTTCCTGCCAGGCTCCTTTCTCAGCCCTGCTCAGAAAATGCGAACGTCTGCAGATAACTGGCAGCCAGAAGGGTCTAGCCTAACCCTGACCCTAACCCAGTCCCTAACCCTAACCCTAACTCTAACCATAACCCAAACAGCAAACCTAACCCTAAACCGAACCCTAACGCTTACCCTAATGACCCTTACACTAACCCTAACCCTAACCCTAACCCTAACTCTTACCCTAGACCTAACCCTAACCCTAACCCCTAACCCCTAAACCTATCCCTAACCCTAAACCTAACCCTAACCTATTACCCTAAGCCCTAACCCTAACCCTCATACAAACCCTAACCTAACCCCTAACCCTATCCCTAACCCTAACCCCTAACGCCTAACCTTCACTCTAACCCTAAACCTAAACCTAATCCTAACCCCCTAACTTTAAGCCTAACCCTAACCCACTAACGCTAATCCTAACCCTAACCCTAATGACCCTAAACCTAACCCTAACCCCTAATCCTAACCCTAAAACTAACCCTAACCCTAACCTCTAATCCTAACCCTAACCCTAAACCTAACCCTAACCCTAACCCTAACCCCTACCCTTACCCTAACCCTAACCCTAACCCTAACTCTAACCCTAACCTTAAACACTAAACCCTCACCCTAACCATAACCATAACCATAACCCAAACCCTAATGGCTATTACCCTAACCCTAACCCCTAACCCTAACCCTTCACAGAATCACAGAATCACAGAATCACAGAATGGTAGGGGTTGGAAGGGACCACTGTGGGTCATCTAGTCCAACCCTCCTGCTGAAGCAGGGTCACCCAGAGCAGGCTGCACAGGACCTTGTCCAGGCGGCTCTTGAATATCTCCAGAGAAGGAGACTCCACAGCCTCCCTGGGCAGCCTGTTCCAGTGCTCCGTCACCCTCAGAGGGAAGAAGTTCTTCCTCATGTTCAGACGGAACTTCCTGTGCCTCAGTTTGTGCCCATTGCCCCTTGTCCTGTCACTGGGCACCACTGGAAAGAGCTTGGCCCCATCCTCCTGACACCCACCCTGCAGATATTTGTAAGCATTTATTAGGTCCCCTCGCAGCCTTCTCTTCTTCAGGCTGAACAAGCCCAGCTCCCTCAGCCTCTCCTCGTAGGGGAGATGTTCCAGTCCTCTCACCATCCTCGTAGCCCTCCGCTGGACTCTCTCCAGTAGCTCCTCATCTTTCTTGAACTGGGGAGCCCAGAACTGGACAGAATACTCCAGATGGGGCCTCACCAGGGCAGTGTAGAGGGGAAGGAGAACCTCCCTCATCCTGCTGGCCAAACTCCTCTTGATGCACCCCAGGATTCCATTGGCTTTCTTGGCAGCCAGGGCACACTGCTGGCTCATGGTTAAC